>NC_140590.1:1216025153-1216704018 GCF_964204655.1 Triturus cristatus | reverse complement strand
CAGGGCTAAGTTAGCAAGGAGGCAGCAGATGGAATGAACAGGGGGCACATTGATGATGCAAAGGAGGCCATTAGGACTTACAGACCTTCATTGGAAAAACAGGAAAAGGCAGTCCCAGACGCGCGCTGACATCGTACTAGCGCCGCGTTATGCACAAAATGGCGGACACTCTGAGGTGATTAAAGGTGCAATGAAAACAATAGAAATTGGGCAGCATAAAAGTTTGTTTAACTCTCACCGGGTGCACATTATATTCCGATTCCGGGAACTGCCAAGGAATTAAAGAAGGAAGCTCAGAAATCGGTGTCAGCGTTGAAAATCCGTCCCGGCACAGCGGAGCTCCGGACTTAGGCGGCCATCTTAGTCGGCATCAAAGCCACGCCCCCCCAAATATAATTCACTTCTATCAAGAAAGATTTGTACATCCTTCCTCTTGTTGGTATACACATGGGTTCTATCACTTGCCATTTTAGCTTCAATTCTGAGTGATTCATTGGGGTAAAGTGTGACAGCAGTGGAGCATTCACATTGTCACAACGAATCCTGCTTTTGTGCTGGATAATATGTTCCTTGATTTTCTGTGTAGTTTGAATGGTATAAATCCAGTTGCATGGACACCATATGGCACATATAGCAGTTGTTGCGTTTTACAATTAGAAAACTTTCTCAAGATATGTGTTATGTGATTGTGTCTGAATACCTTGGTATTGAATGCCTGAAGGCTTACACAGCAGTTGTGTCACCTATGGTGTCCATCAATAACAGTTATGCCCAACATGGCAGCTATGGATTTAGGTGTCTAATTTATTGCCTTGAGCAGATGGACCCATGCATCTTAGCCACTTCTGAATTAAAATAAAGTGAGTTTGTTCACGTACCCAGAGATAGTGCAGGTATTGGGTGATGATTTTATAGAAGGCTGGAGTGTGGACTGACATAATACATGTATTGGTTCTCTTCTCATGTGGGCTCAGCAATGTCTCACAGGGCTAAAACCAAACTGGTTTGAGAGTATTGGTGGCCAGACATCTGAGGTAACCACATTCCTGTAATTTGGTGGAGACTACGAGGGTGGTGACCTTTGTATAGCAGAAGCTTGTTACGTTCAGTCGGGTTTTCTATTGAGGCTACTACCCAGTGTGCCACCATTAGCCATGAAAGGTCGGGTCCAATAGTGGAAGAGAAGTGTTGCTATATTTAAAAGTGAATGTGAGATGGACATGGCTATTTTTGAGCCAGGGAATGACTGCCTTAAGATCAGTCTCATTGCCTCTCCAAATCATAAAAGGTATCATCAATGCATTGCTTCCATAAGCGGATGTTTTCAAATGAGGGATTTGTATCATTTTGTACCACACTGGCCTCAAAATTATCAGCAGAGAAAATGGGAAAGTTTATTGCAAAACAAGCCCCCTTTGAAAGTCCTTTGTTTTGTTGATTGAATGGCACCTTATATTAGAAATAATTTTCTGAGAGAGCAACATCTAACAACAAGAACGAGAAATATATATCCCGGGTACGGTGATCAAATATAAAGTCAACAGGCAAAATATACATAGAGATAAAAAGTTATCAACAGATCATGCTTATGAAACCGAGTCCAAGTTATAATCTTTTATGCTCTGTATCTGATCAAGCTTATGCAAATAGTCTCTTTGCTCTAAAAGAGCCTTAAAGTTAATTTTTGACGCCTCGTTGGATCACATTTTGCTAGTGGTAAAAAAACACACACTGTCTGACTGAGTTTTAAAGTATTAAAGCACACTGGCAAGGGCCTGTATGTATGTAGGGATGGGAGAGTTATTGACATTTAAGGAGTGCAGACAGGCACGCAGTGGTTCCTCAAAATCAAATCTTGAAGAATCTCAAATCATTTGGAAACTGAACCAAGTATAACTTTAGATGACCATCCGCCTGAAAAATGACAGGAAGAAAGAGTAAGGAGTTTCTCCATGATTACAAACTGTTACATATTTTTCACATCAAACGGGTGGGATAAATTAGGTGGAGCTTGTATTGATTTGACACCCTTGCATGTTCTGAAGTGATTAAAAGTGTAAACACGGGTTCTGGTCTTGGACCAGGGGATGACAAGGAATATTCCACTTGTCTTTGCCTTGGACAGCCACTACTGAAGTTACCGAGCTCTGCAAAATATTTGAAATGCATGTACCTAAGTGAAGGAGTTCCAATTGTTTGTGAGTTTGTTGAAGTAGAGCTTCAAGGGGCCTATCAACAACAACCGGCGATAATTATCGCTCAGCGCTCTTAGCGTGAGGATAATTATCGCCGGCTAGCGTGAATTTTTATCGCTGAGATAGCGTGCTATTAGCAACGCTTATCTCAATAGCGATAAAAATCTACACGCTAACAGGCTAACGTGAGATTATCGCTGGAAACCCAGCGATAATCACACATTACCTTGTTGATAGGGACAGGCAAACTTAGCCATGATATCCTCCTTCCATAGGATATCATGGCTAAGTCTGAAAATTAGCAGACGTAAAAAAGCAGCGTTAACCGCGGTTAGCGCCTACTTTTTTTGTCTCTAACAGGGTTAGCGACATTCTTGATAATAGGAGAAATGTCGCTTAGCGACATTTCTCCTATTATTTTACTCTGGAACGCCTCCTTTGCATCTCATTAGAGATGCAAGGGGAAGCGTAGAGTAAAAGGGTGCTAACATGCAAATTTGCGTGTTAGCACCCTGTTGTTGATAGGGCGCTAGTTTTATTTCTGCTTTTTTGGCTTTTAAAGCCAAAAAAGCAGAGATAAAGCCCTTGTTGATATGCCCCCAACTGTGGCAACTGCTATGTTCATATTTCCCAGTGATTCACGTTGAGATTTAACTTTTGTTAACTGAGGACCTGTTTTAGAATGGAAATGCATGGATATATTTCTAAAACAAATACTTAACAAGTTTCACATTTGACTCCACTCCTTAAAAACTAAAATGCACCCATTGCGGCACCAGAGTGGTTACCATTGTTTCACTCTGGGTGATTACAAGTTTCCTCTCCCATTAACTTTATTCTTAAAGTATCCAATATATCCATGATACTAAGTGATCACCATTAGCTGTAAATTGCAATAGTGTTTCAAAGGGTGTTAAAATTCAAGATGCCACTTTCTTATTTGAGGGGTCAAGGACTCAATGCTTTAGTTGAAAGTACTGGTACCTTTTGAATTCCTGAAGCCCAAAATCTTGTTTCACCTATTCAAACACTTTTATCTCCTCTTTAGGTCACGCTTTCGAGACCTCTTGTATATAATTTGTTTATACTGCTTTGTGCGCTTACAGCCCCGCCCATTGCTTTTCATTTGGTTATTTAAGTGTCCTTTAAAAATCCTTGCTTGCTAGTGGTCAATCTTTCCTGTTTGTCCCTCCTTTTCATCGGTTGTTCACTCCCATGGAGCAGTGCAGCAGTTCTTCTAGCCTTCCACTTGTCTCATTTTAACAACTGTAAAAAGGACTACTTTTTCCAAGAGCACTGCACACGAGCGTTTGATTTTCTGTGCTCCGAGGTCCGACTTCCGTTTCTGTTAACAGAGCTGTAATTCTTGTTTTCTCCTCACATTTGCTGTGTATTCAAAGACCGAGGATCAAATATCAGTCACTGCCTCTCTTTAATTTTCTGTCTCTGACTTAAAAGTGAGAGGGTTTCCCTTGCCCACCAAGCCCCTCCCATCTTGCTTTTGTTTTCTTATTCCCGCAGACTTGAGTTCTTGTGTAATTGAAGCTATGGCTTCCGCCTAATATTTGTTTTCTCTCTCGCTGTCATTCTACTCCTCCTTTTTTAGGTCGAGCCTGGGTAGCGATTCTCTGCGAGGCATGCTGTATTAGAGTATGTACTTGGAACCCCGCCCACTCTCCACCCATATTTGTCAGTGGCTTGTGTCATTGTCCTTCATAAATGCTGGCTTCAAATTCCTTAATAGGCTTGTTGGTCCCTCCTTAGTACCGCCCTGTCTTCATTTGTAACCTCCCATGAGGACTGGCCCTTTTACTTCAGTTGTTACACAGTACGTATTATTTAGTCTGTAAGCACTATTTTCTTTAATGAGTTTCTCTTACTGCAGGCACAACATGCTTTCCTACAACATTCAGAGTGCCATGCACGCTTTCTCTTTCTAAACAGCCCAGGACAATGGCGGCCACTTTTTTAAAATGCAATAGGTCTCGCATTTACAGGAGTTTGAGCTATTGGCATTGTAAATGACAATGCCTTTTATTTATGTGTTAATTATCAAAACAGAAAAATAAAAGGCATTGTCATTTCCAATGCCAATGGCTTAAACTCTTGCAAATGTGAGACCTATTGTATTGCAAACGCTTGTTCTCTCTTAGTGTCTCGACTGTCCCTGGTCGCTGCCCCTTCCGCTCCTGATGCACCTGTGTGATACCAGATTACAGAACAGGTGCAAAACTAATTTGGAGATGCACCACTTTACAGCAATATAAAAAATAGTCCTTTGAACAATAATTCTCTAACAATCCACCAATTCGTTGGACCCTGGTCAAGTTTTTTCTTTTCCTTCATTAATTCTTGCTTTAAAAGACAGACAGCCAACGCGTTTCGTCCTAACAAAACAGGACTTCTTCAGGGCTGTAGATTCAAAACATATAAAAAGCTACATTAACAATACAATACAGATCTTTAGTCCAAATGTATATAACATTTAAAATAACATGAAAATACATTGAGTCAAATAACAACATTCAAAAAGAGTCACATAACTAATTTCACAGAAGAAGAGACCAAAGAAAAAAAAAATTAAAAAAATAAAAAGAGAGAGAGACAATCGGAAATTATCAAAGCCTACAATATAATTAGACATTTTGTTAAACAACCCACAATTTGTTATAAGATTTGCAACACATTTATTAAACCAAAAATACACCGAAGTATCATATACAAAGCATTTAAATGTGCACACATTAATAGGCAAAAACACACTGAAAAAAGGGGGGGAAGGAAGGCAAGGGGGCGGAGAGGAGAAAGGGCGTTAACCCTGAAACCTTTTTTCCTCATAATATCCGTGAACAACATCGGAAAAGAATAAATCAATCTATTTTTGGCACCAAGTTTACGCCACGTTTCTAAAGCCCATCATTATCGGGTCTATTTATCACAAGGTAATCCTCAAACAATGCATAATCTATCCCAAAAGTATGTATGAGATAGTAGCAAATGCCATAAACTGTACTGTGCATTAAGTATCATGAAAATATAAATCACTGCCAATACATGAGGTCCTATCAACCCAGGACATAAAACCTCTAACAGAGAAATGTATATGTAAAGAAACAAAAATAATATTGTGATGATAATTTTATCTACCAAATGTAGAGATATGTACGGCAAATTTGGAGTCGTGGTCCAGTAACAATATGATATTACGACAGAGGTAATATTAAACCCTTGTCTTCCGCTAGTCATTTTGTCCAACCCATTGGAAAGAAGAAAAGAGAAAGAAAAAAGAAAAAACAGAAGAAGAAAAAAGGGGGGAGAGCGGGTGTCAATCAGGTTTCTAGAAACAGAATGTCACATATCCCAAAAACATTTACTATTTAACTGGTTGATTATGGACGGTTTGTATATGCAAACCTACCTTATCAATTTGAGCCGATACAAAATCCAAAAGAAACCAAACAAAGGCAAAACGAAGATAGATATTCTTCCAAATTATCTTAATATTGTTTGATAATTTCAAGACCATATGCAGGGCCTGTGTGGTATGATAGCCACAACAAGATGCAAAAAGGTAATTATTGCTCCCTAGGCCATATCCAAGGTGTGGCCAATATCCCTGTAAAGGAAACGAAAACCTTATGATAAAAGTTGCACCAAAAAGAAAAAAACACACAAATACTCAGTTCGATAATTAAATCCATGCGGTCCATATTAACCTCAAAATAAGTATGCAAAAAGCACAAATGCATGTTCAAAGTGGCAAAAAAAGCACAATAAGAAAGTCCTCTTACCCATGATAAGGTGCCCAAATAAATGAATTAACCAACATTTTTGCCCTCATCATGGCACACTCAAACTCCCTACAGCAGTGAAAGCATGAGCCATGTTATGCACAGAATAAGTAGAATCCAAACTCCTTTCCCTGACATTTGTTTACCTGAGCCAGAAGAAACAATCGGGCAGCAATATCCATGCGAACAATTACAACCTCGAACAAAGTGTCCAAAAAGCATAGATACATGTACAAAGGGACAAAAACCAATAACGAAGTTCCCCCACCCATGATAAGGTACCCACATATGCAGACTAACCAACACTTTCCCTCATTCATATACACTCGCATATGCGTGAGAGCATAAACCAAATTATACACGAAAAAATTATAATCAAGACCCCTTCCCCCGAGTAGTCAATCCGCATTAATGGTGGTTCGAGCTCTACAAGAGCTCCCTGCGTATGCAAAAAGCCAAACTTACTCGTAATCGTATCCTCCAGCGCCACATTGTAAGTGGCGTTCTCCTGCCAACCAACCATTCAAATTGCAGAGGGAGAACTTAAATACACGTGGTCCGATCACACGACTCGTGTATACGTCATGATCGGCAACCAAAGAGCTTATTTGGATGCCGCAACTCCCCGCCATATTCGAGTGGTAAAAAATAAACATCAAAACAGGTTAAACAATTAGTGCATCTAATCCAAAATAAGAAATTAATGACATTTCAAAAGATACAAACAAAAACAAAGAAAAATCAATCTGAGTGCCCAGCATTTCAAGACTACAGTAAAAGCAATTTACCGCTCACGGTCCAAGCACGTGACCCGCATTCTTTATTGTCACTGTGGCTATAGCCGGCAATTTTGCCACCAAAAAAGGGGGGGCGGAGTGTGCCATTCAAGTTATTAGAAGCGTTTGTCGGCCACACGGACAAAAAATGACACAAATTCTAAAAAATCTCTTCATTCCACGGAAACAGAAAAAGCCGTGTCACCAAATACTCAAAACATCGGCTCAAAGAACCCGACGTACTAAGCGACGCCACATGATGCCCACATGCAGGACCACCATAGATATAACCGGCAGTTCCAAGCACATCACCAGCAGTCCTTGACATCGCCATGTGCATCGCTGGCAATTTTTGCCACCAAAAAGGGAGTGTGTACCACTCAAGTCAACGCAGGCCCCCATTGGCCACACGGGCAAAAGATCACACAAACTCAATATTGTTACTGGAACACGACTCCAAATTTGCCGTACATATCTCTACATTTGGTAGGTACCATTATTATCATCACATTATTATTTTTGTTTCTTTACATATACATTTCTCTGTTAGAGGTTTTATGTCCTGGGTTGATGGGACCTCATGTATTGGCAGTGATTTATATTTTCATGATACTTAATGCACAGTACAGTTTATGGCAGTTGCTACTATCTCATAGATACTTTTGGGATAAATTATGCATTGTTTGAGGATTACCTCGTGATAAATAGACCCAATAATGATGGGTTTTAGAAACGTGGCGTAAACTTGGTGCCAAAAATAGATTGATTTATTATTTTATGATTATGTTCACGGATATTATGAGGAAAAAAGGTTTCAGGGTTAACGCCCTTTCTCCTCTCTGCCCCCCTTGCCTTCCTTCCCCCCCTTTTTTCGGTGCGTTTTTGCCTATTAATGTGTGCACATATAAATGCTTTGTATATGATGCTTCGGTGTTTTTTTGGTTTAATAAATGTGTTGCAAATCTTATAACAAATTGTGGGTTGTTTAACAAAATGTCTAATTATATTGTAGGCTTTGATCATTTCCGATTGTCTCTCTCTTTTTTTTTTCATTTTTTCTTTGGTCTCTTCTCCTGTGAAATTAGTTATGTGACTCTTTTTGAATGTTATTATTTGACTCTATGTATTTTCATGTTATTTTAAATGTTATATACATTTGGACTAAAGATCTGTATTGTATTGTTAAAGTAGCTTTTTATATGTTTTTCATCTATTGCCCTGAAGAAGTCCTGTTTTGTTAGGACGAAACGTGTTGGCTGTCTGTCTTTTAAAGCAAGAATTAATAAAGGAAAAAGAAAAAACATGACCAGTGTCAAAAGAATTGGTGGATTGTTAGAGAATTATTGTTCAAAGGACTATTTTTTATATTGGTGTAAAGTGGTGCATCTCCAAATTTGTTTTGCAGTTTGTTGCCCCTAGTACTAGGCGAGGGCTCTTGGACAGGGGGCTCTGTTGGAGTTTTTGCACACAAGAATTGATATCATTTGTGGAATAATTTCAATTGGTGATTGTATTGGATTGGTGCCGGATTGGTTGCTTCTTGGTCCACTGTCCGCCCCCTTTTTGCATGTACAGAACAGGTGCACATTGCTTGGAGGATGGTCTCCTCAGGAGTCAGTATTGTTTCAGCTGGCTGATACCCCGTTGTTAGGGGCCGTGTTCTACTTGGTAAACGTTGCTCAAGTTCCTGCTACTTCACCGATGAGGGAGGCGGGGGATGGTTTATTATTATTTTACTAGGTTTGACGCAGAATTATGGAAAAATCATCCAGTGTCTGAATTCATGCACTTATGTCTGCATTCAACACGTGCTTAGCAAAGACGACGCTTGGTTTCGCTTTCCCCTCCTCATTTAGAGATGGCTCCATCAATGTAATTTTAACGTGGTCTTGCATTGAGCTACAGGTCACAGAGGCCACGTTGTCTCTCTCACAGCTTCTGAGTGATAATGTGTCTGTCTGGAGTGTTTCTTTAACATTGCTCGGTCACATGCCACTTCCGAAATTGGCTTTAGAAACGTGGCGTAAACTTGGTGCCAAAAATAGATTGACTTATTCTTATCTGATGTTATTCATGGATATTATGAGGAAAAAAGGTTTCAGGGTTAACACCCTTTCTCCTCTCCGCCCCCCTTGCCTTCCTTCCCCCCCTTTTTTCGGTGCGTTTTTGCCTATTAATGTGTGCACGTATAAATGCTTTGTATATGATGCTTCGGTGTATTTTTGGTTTAATAAATGTGTTGCAAATCTTATAACAAATTGTGGGTTGTTTAACAAACTGTCTAATTATATTGTAGGCTTTGATCATTTCCGATTGTCTCTCTCTCTCTTTTTTTTTTTCTTTCTTTTTTTCTTTGGTCTCTTCTCCTGTGAAATTAGTTATGTGACTCTTTTTGAATGTTATTATTTGACTCTATGTATTTTCATGTTATTTTAAATGTATTTGGACTAAAGATCTGTATTGTATTGTTAAATTAGCTTTTTATATGTTTTTAATCTACAGCCCTGAAGATGTCCTGTTTTGTTAGGACGAAACGCGTTGGCTGTCTGTCTTTTAAAGTAAGAATTAATAAAGGAAAAGAAAAAACTTGACCAGTGTCAAAAGAATTGGTGAATTGTTAGAGAATTATTGTTCAAAGGACTATTTTGTTATATTGCTGTGAAGTGGTGCATCTCCAAATTTGTTTTGCAGTTTGTTGCCCCTAGTACTAGGGGAGGGCTCTTGGACAGGGGGCTCTGTTGGAGTTTTTGCACACAAGAATTGATATCATTTGTAGAATAATTTCAATTGGTGATTGTATTAGATTGGTGCCGGATTGGTTGCTTCTTGGTCCACTGTCTGCCCCCTTTTTGCGTGTACAGAACAGGTGCACATTGCTTGGAGGATGGTCTCCTCAGGAGTCAGTATTGTTTCAGCTGGCTGATACCCCGTTGTTAGGGGCCTTGTTCTACTTGGTAAACGTTGCTCAAGTTCCTGCTACTTCACCGATGAGCGAGGCGGGGGATGGTTTATTATTATTTTACTAGGTTTGACGCAGAATTATGGAAAAATCATCCAGTGTCTGAATTCATGCACTTATGTCTGCATTCAACGCGTGCTTAGCAAAGACAACGCTTGGTTTCGCTTTCCCCTCCTCATTTAGAGATGGCTCCATCAATGTAATTTTTGCATGCTTTGATATATTTGGACCTACTGGCACGATCCATGCCACAGATTTTATATATTGACAATTGTGTTACTAAATAATCATAGGGTTTGAAAGAAAAAATGAAGGCTCACAGTACGATTGAGATCTGTGAATAATGTCGAAATTTAACGACAAAAGAGAAGAACTGGCTTTAAGCCTCTTCTCTACTACTAATCTGAATCATACAACTACAACAAAAGAAACAACAGGAGAAGGGTTGTGATCAAAATTTCAGAGATTAGAAAGATTAAAGAAGCAGGAAATGTCCCGCTGGTGGGACGTGGTCACACTACAAAAATACCTTGATAATGGTGAAATCCCAAGAGGTCTAAGAATACTTATCTTCCCGACATTCGAAGACCTGGATGAGGATGTGCTCCAGGATTGGGAGGAAAATTTGCAACAGTCATCAAGTATTATGATGCGCATCCTTATCAAGCATGCAGATAAGAAAGTGGCCAGTCTCAAGGAAGAAATTATAAATTTGGAAAGGCATATTGACAATTAGGATCTTAAAGAGATCATAAAAAAGAATTATCAGAACTATGACAGAGTGATCGAAACACACCAAATATATTTGAGAGATAAGAAGTTAAGAAAAATAAAACGAGATGACAATGATTATTAGACAGGTAGAATTTATACGTTTGCCCACAAATTCGATAACATCAGACCACCAGGTGAGGGAAAAAGAGCAAGGGAGGAATCGGCTGATTCTGTTTCTAATGGCAGCAGCTCAATCTCTTCTGTGGAGAGTAGCATGTATCGTGAAGAGGGTACAACCTCTGCAACTTTTCCAGTTCAGCGTAATTTTTTAGTAGAAATGGAGAGATTGAGACTAGGCAACAAACCAGGGAAAAAAGATCTAAAACAAGGAGAGGGAGTAAGAGGTGGCAAGATAAAAGAGAGAAAGAAAGAACAAACAGAGGGGATGTCAACACGGTCAAAGACAACTTAGCATCAGAGCCCCAAAACAATACTGCAACAAATGAGCTTACAATTGTTAATTCATCAAAATGTGCCCTAACAGATGTTGAATGTAAGGTGTTACAAAAAGGTTTAAGTTTCTGTCCTTCCCAATGGGGCGACCCAGTTGAGATGATTATTGACTTGTACAAATTTGTATGGCTTTTGAAATTAAAAGATTTCTTCTATGCGAATCCGTCAAATACATGTTCTTTGATCACATCGGCACAAACTGTGACACAAACGGTTTCAGACCTGCACAATCTCCGGATGCTGCTGTCTATTCCAGGTGACGAACAGCTATCCAAGATCTCAGAGAGGATCTTAATATTAGAGAAAATATGGAGGTGAACAGTGGTCTTAAGCCCAGGTCGAAATTTGTTCCGGCTAATACACACACTAACATTGATTTGTTTAGAGATAGGGTGGCCGAGGATTTATATGCCCTAATGGATGCTCTACACAAACAGAACCATCATAAACAAAATCTCACCAGGGCAGAGAGACTAGCGCTTGAAACCTTAATTAATGATGATTCTGTTGTTACTAGAGAAGTAGACAAGGGGGGCAATGTGGTGATTATGGAAATGACAGATTATTTGGATGAAATTAACAGCCAACTCAGCGACCCTAGTTGTTATCGTAGAATCGCCTGTAATCCCATTGCCTCCCTTGTCACCCACATCAACACCAGATTGCATGATTGGAGAGAAAATGGCCTGTTGTCAGAAGAAGAACATGGATACTTAATAGTCAATAACCCTATGGCTCCGTGTATTTATGTTCTCCCTAAAATTCATAAGGGAGAACCCTTTCCACCAGGACGCCCTATCACTGCTGGCATTGATTCACCAACAGAACGCATTTCGCAATATGTAGATACATTTCTCCAGCCCCTTGTTACCAATCTTCCAGCTTACATTCAAGATTCTAGAGGCATCTTACAGAAACTGGATGGAGTAGTATGGTCTGATGACTTGATGTTTGTAACCATGGACGTAACAGGGTTATACACATGTATTCAGAAAGAGCTTGGTATTCGAGCAGTCCATTCCTTCCTTGCGACACGCACTGCGGATCACATCGACCACAATAATATGCTGATGGAAATGACTGACATTATTTTATCTAAGAATTTCTTTTTACACTATGAGACTTGGTACCATCAAACCCAGGGTACGGACATGGGTTCCAAGTTTGTTCCCTCTTACGCCGGCCTTTTCATGGGCTGGTGGGAGAAGGAGCATGCCTGGGGTAGATATGCCTCCCCCTGGATGGACATGATAGTGTTCTGGGGGAGGTATATCGACGATATTATCCTTTTGTGGAAGGGTTCCCGTGGATCAGCTATCAGAGTATTATATGTTTCTTAACAATAATCCTCATAATGTTCGTCTAACTATGAAACATAGCTCAAGCAGTATGGAATTTTTGGACCTCATGTTCTACATAGAAAGTAACACCATCCAAAGTACGATTTTTCGAAAGTCCACTTCATGTAATAGCACATTACACGCTACCAGTGCTCACCCACAATTTGTAATTAAAAACATCCCATTCGGAGAAATGGTACGAGTCCGTAGGAATTGCAGCACTGATCAAACATTCAGAAAGAACATCCAAGTGGTTAAAGATAGATTCAAGAACCGAGGGTACAGTGAAGATGTATTGAAAAAGCAGACTCTCGTATACAAAGGGTCGCAAGTACATTGATCACCAGAGGTGAGAGAGGCAGCATTAAAACATAAAACACACATTTGGCATTTATCACACAGTACACTAATAACAGTACTGCCCTATTTAACATCTTGCGGAAACATTGGGGCCTCTTACATGATACTCCCAGTCTGAAAGAACATGTTTCATCTAAACCAAAACTGACATTCCGCAAGGGCAAGACAATGCGAAATTTATTGTGTCCCAGTTACATCAGGAGTCCTATCAATAGAACTTGGCTACCCCCGGCTCCCATGGGTTTTTTCACATGCCTAAACTGTAATATGTGCTTATATGGGAGAAATAAGATCAAGGAGTTCTCCCATAATACAACCAAGAAATATGAAATTAGACACTTCATAAATTGCAACACGAAATATGTAGTTTACGTACTTGGTTGTGGGTGTGAGAAAATGTACGTGGGGACTACAATTCGACCACTTAAAACTCGCATACAGGAACACGTTCATGCCATTAGGAACAATGACTTGAAGTATCCTATGACTTACCACATGAGGGAACATCACACTGATGATCATAGGGTATGGTTCCATGGCATAGATCACATTCCTATGCACCCAAGGAGAGGAGACCGGGAATTGGCTCTGCGCCGCCGTGAGGCGGTTTGGATATGTCGCTTAAGGGGCACACAAATGGGACATAACACAGAGGAGGAAATGCACTACCATCTTTAAAGACCCCGATGTTTACCTCTTGAGACTATAAATCATTCTTTTTTCGGAGTCATACTTGTTGAAGAAGTTTATATATGCACTATGACCTTTGCCTTTTTATATCAATGGTGCATGTACCCTTTCTCTATATATCGAATTTTGTCAAGCTTTTGCAGCGATGAATATGTATATCTTACTTGTTCTTTGTGGCGGTATAATATGTGGCCCAACTGCATTCGTAGGAACTACATGCTTTTGGTTGTTTTGCTAAGAAGGGGGAACCATTAGTTCTGTGTTGTCCTTGGATTGGGGATTGTTTTTGTCAAGTTTGTATTTACAAGAATACAATCATTCGGTTATGGCATTGTGCCGCAGTATTGGCGTTGCCGGTTATATTTATAAGAATTTTGCATATGGGCGTCATATGGCGGTGCTATATACGTAAAGTGCTTCGAGCTGATGTATTGGGAATTTGGGCACACGGCTATTCTTGTTTTCGTCCAGTGAAGAGACTTTTTTGAGTTTGTGTGATCTTTTGCCCGTGTGGCCAATGGGGGCTTGAGCTGACTTGAGTGGTACACACTCACTTTTTGGTGGCAAAATTGCCAGCGATGCACATGGCGACGTCAAGGACTGCTGGTGATGTGCTTGGAACTGCCGGTTCTATCTATGGTGGTCCTGCATCTGGGCATCGTGTGGCGTCGCTGAGTACATCGGGTTCTTTGAGCCGATGTTTTGAGTATTTGGTGACACGGCTTTTTCTGTTTCTGTGGAATTAAGAGATGTTTTAGAATTTGTGTGATTTTTTGTCCATGTGGCCGACAAACGCTTCTAATAACTTGAACGGCACACTCTGCCCCCCCCTTTTTTGGTAGCACAATTGCCGGCTATGCCCACAGTGACGTTAAAGAATGCGGGTCACGTGCTTGGACCGCGAGCGGTAATTTGCTTTTACTGTAGTCTTGAAATGCTGGGCATTCAGGTTGATTTTTCTTTGTTTTTGTTTTTATCTTTTGAAATGTCATTAATTTCTTAGTTTGGATTAGATGCACTAATTGTTTACCCTGTTTTGATGTTTATTTTTTACCACTCTAATATGGCGGGGAGTTGCGGCATCCAAATAAGCTCTTTGGTTGCCGATCATGACATATACGCGAGTCATGTGATCGGACCACATGTATTTAAGTTCTCCCTCTGCAATTTGAATGGTTGGTTGGCAGGAGAACGCCACGTGCGATGTGCCGCTGGAGGATACGATAATGAGCAAGTTTGGCTTTTTGCATACGCAGGGAGCTCTTGTAGACTTCGAACCACAATTAATGTGGAAGGGGTCTTGATTTTAATTATTTTGTGTATAATTTGGTTTATGCTCTCACGCATATGGGAGTGTATATGAATGAGGGAAAGTGTTGGTTAGTCTGCATATGTGGGTACCTTACCATGGGTGGGGGAACTTCGTTATTGATTTTTGTCCCTTTGTACATGTATCTATGTTTTTTGGACACTTTGTTCGAGGTTGTAATTGTTCGCATGGATATTGCTGCCCGATCGTTTCTTCCGGCTCATGTAAACAAATGTCAGGGAAAGGGGTTTGGATTCTACTTCTTCTGTGCATAACATGGCTCATGCTTTCACTGCTGTAGGGAGTTCGAGTGTGCCATGATGAGGGCAAAAATGTTGGTTAATTCTTTTATTTGGGCACCTTATCATGGGTAAGAGGACTTTCTTATTGTGCCTTTTTTTGCCACTTTGAACATGCATTTGTGCTTTTTGCATACTTATTTTGAGGTTAATATGGACCGCATAGATTTCATTATCGAACTGAGTATTTGTGTGTTTTTTTCTTTTTGGTGCAACTTTTATCATAAGGTTTTCGTTTCCCTTACAGGGATATTGGCCACACCTTTGATATGGCCTAGGGAGCAATAATTACCTTTGGGCATCATATTGTTGTGGCTATCATACCACACAGGCCCTGCATATGGTCTTGAAATTATCAAACAATATTAAGATAATTTGGAAGAATATCTATCTTCGTTTTGCCTTAGTTTGGTTTCGTTTGGATTTTGTTTCAGCTCAAATTGATGAGGTAGGTTTGCATATACAAACCGTCCATAATCAACCAGTTAAATAGTAAATGTTTTTTGGATATGTGACATTCTGTTTCTAGAAACCTGATTGACATCTGCTCTCCCCCCTTTTTTCTTCTTCTTCTTTTTTCTTTTTTTTTCTTTTTTCTTTCTCTTTTTTTCTCTTCTTTCCAATGGGTTGGACAAAACGACTAGCGGAAGACAAGGGTTTAATATTACCTCTGTCGTAATATCATATTGTTACTGGAACACGACTCCAAATTTGCCGTACACATCTCTACATTTGGTAGGTACCATTATTATCATCAAAATTATTATTTTTGTTTCTTTACATATACATTTCTCTGTTAGAAGTTTTATGTCCTGGGTTGATGGGACCTCATGTATTGGCAGTGATTTATATTTTCATGCTACTTAATGCACAGTACAGTTCATGGCAGTTGCTACTATCTCATAGATACTTTTCGGATAGATTATGCATTGTTTGAGGATTACCTTGTGATAAATAGACCCGATAATGATGGGTTTTAGAAACGTGGCGTAAACTTGGTGCCAAAAATAGATTGATTTATTATTTTATGATTATGTTCACGGATATTATGAGGAAAAAAGGTTTCAGGGTTAACGCCCTTTCTCCTCTCTGCCCCCCTTGCCTTCCTTCCCCCCCTTTTTTCGGTGCGTTTTTGCCTATTAATGTGTGCACATATAAATGCTTTGTATATGATGCTTCGGTGTTTTTTTGGTTTAATAAATGTGTTGCAAATCTTATAACAAATTGTGGGTTGTTTAACAAAATGTCTAATTATATTGTAGGCTTTGATCATTTCCGATTGTCTCTCTCTTTTTTTTTTCATTTTTTCTTTGGTCTCTTCTCCTGTGAAATTAGTTATGTGACTCTTTTTGAATGTTATTATTTGACTCTATGAATTTTCATGTTATTTTAAATGTTATATACATTTGGACTAAAGATCTGTATTGTATTGTTAAAGTAGCTTTTTATATGTTTTTCATCTATTGCCCTGAAGAAGTCCTGTTTTGTTAGGACGAAACGTGTTGGCTGTCTGTCTTTTAAAGCAAGAATTAATAAAGGAAAAAGAAAAAACATGACCAGTGTCAAAAGAATTGGTGGATTGTTAGAGAATTATTGTTCAAAGGACTATTTTTTATATTGGTGTAAAGTGGTGCATCTCCAAATTTGTTTTGCAGTTTGTTGCCCCTAGTACTAGGCGAGGGCTCTTGGACAGGGGGCTCTGTTGGAGTTTTTGCACACAAGAATTGATATCATTTGTGGAATAATTTCAATTGGTGATTGTATTGGATTGGTGCCGGATTGGTTGCTTCTTGGTCCACTGTCCGCCCCCTTTTTGCATGTACAGAACAGGTGCACATTGCTTGGAGGATGGTCTCCTCAGGAGTCAGTATTGTTTCAGCTGGCTGATACCCCGTTGTTAGGGGCCGTGTTCTACTTGGTAAACGTTGCTCAAGTTCCTGCTACTAGGTTTGATGCAGAATTATGGAAAAATCATCCAGTGTCTGAATTCATGCACTTATGTCTGCATTCAACACGTGCTTAGCAAAGACGACGCTTGGTTTCGCTTTCCCCTCCTCATTTAGAGATGGCTCCATCAATGTAATTTTAACGTGGTCTTGCATTGAGCTACAGGTCACAGAGGCCACGTTGTCTCTCTCACAGCTTCTGAGTGATAATGTGTCTGTCTGGAGTGTTTCTTTAACATTGCTCGGTCACATGCCACTTCCGAAATTGGACCACTCTTGAGTTTTATATTAGACAGAATGATTGCAGCAGTTTTTTTTTATTGTGCTTAAAATAAATGTCCCGGATTATCCCTTAGGCTATCTTCATAGCACGCCAAAGGAAGAAAACAGAGGGGCAGATTTACAAGCCCCTTGCGCTGCCAGTGCGTCACTTTTTGTGACGTACTGGCAGTGCATTTCACTGCCCCATATTTACAAGGACAGGAAAAGCCACCCTGCGTGGCTTTTCCTGTCCTTGTAAATACGGCCCCTTAACACGCAACACTTTGCGTGAAAGAGGCGCTCCATGGGTGTTGCTGTGGGTGTTCCACGCAGCACCCATGGAACGAGACACATTTCCAGATTAACAAGAAATCGTAAATCTGTAAATGTGTCTGAATGCTACGCCTCCCCAGGGGAGGCTTAGGGAGGCGCAACGAGGAGACATTTATTAATTTCTCCTCATTTTTTTCCCTCTTTGTGTGCATGCTGCATTCTGCATCACAGAGGAAATCACCTCTGGTGATTGTTTATGTACAGGAAGGTGTCCCCTCCTGCACAGAAACAATCCTTTAAATAAAGACGTTTTACAAGTTCTATGTGTGCTAATGCAGCACACATAGAAGTTGTAAAATGCACTTTCTGGTTCTTTATGTGTAGGAAGGGAACCCTTCCTGCACATAAACAATCATCCCCGTGACGCAGGCATCCTTGCACCATGGAGCAAGGGTGTATGTGTCGGCGCATGGCAGAAGTTTGTGCGCCAGCGCAGGGGGAAGCACAGAGATGCAACATATTGTTGTAAATATGTCGCATCCCTGTGCTTCCAAACTAACGCAGTGCGGCGCAGCAAAATGACTTGCTGCACCGCGCTGCGTTAGTTTATTGTAAATCTGCCCCAGAGTTTATAGCAATGCCATGGCTCGTGCTGTAGCAAACACAGGATATGGGTGTGCACCACCGTCTGTCTAGTGTATGTGCTCACAGGTACATTTGTGTGTTTTCTCACCCATCAGTTTGAACTTCCTGCCTTCATTTAGCTCACACTTTAAATGAGAAAACCAGAGAGTCCTGTTTTTTGGGGGGGATGGGGACTAGTGACGGTGGCCACATCATTAATGCAACTACCCCACCCCACCGATTCCCAAGCATGGGAAACAGTGATATTTCTGTGGTTAGTTCTGAAAAGCTCGATGACGTTTGTTGTATGGTTAATATGTTGCAAAATGTTTATGTTTGTACTTTATATATCGCTTTGTGGCGAGCTTTGCAATATGACAGAGCTGCCGTTTGTCAGTCATATAGACCTAGGCCATCAAAAAGTATTGCATTTCATAAGGGGCCTAGCGCCACCGCTTTAAGGTGCTTAATAAATGTTGTTAGCTGTTTAACAGGGGTGTCATGGTTCTTTTAATGGCTTTCACATTACATAAGAACACATGATGATCCTGGTCAAATCACTTTTATCCGTTATCTGGCTGTCTGTTACCCACACTTCTGTTAGTTAATGCTTATTTTTCTTGAGGTAAACTGTTTCATCAAGTTCAGAGATGGCCTTGTCAAGCAGGAGACACTGGGGAGCAGGCCTAGGCTGATAATCGGAGATTAATCGCTGGGAGCCTGGTTGAGAAAACCACGCGTCCTGGGTCACAGGAAGTGGGGGAGGTTTGAGCGGGGGTAGTGGTGATTACTTTACTCAGTAAATTACAAGTCTCTCCCATCACATGACTGGTGAAGTAATGCACTTTATGCACGCACTTCCAGGGGCATCATTAAATCTTACTTGCAGCAGCTGATCAGCTTCTTCAATGTGCCTCTCTAATCTCAAACAGCAGCAATTTGTCCAGTCTGCACTGCCTCAGACCTATCAATGAGCAACTTGCACAAAACAGGCACAGTAAGCACTGCTGCTAATACATCGCCTCAATACTGGAGAAGCACCTTGTACCAATGCGCCTCTTAAATGCTGATCTGCAGTACCTCTCATCTTTCCAACACATGTAAAAACTGCTTTGCAACCACACCCCTTAATTATTCCTGCAGCACTTGTTTCTGTATCTGGAGCTATATACAGTTCCGCAAATGCACCTTTGCCATCCTGGTCCTGCAGTCATTTGTCCATGCCATGCTTTGCTAATGCACCTCATCTTGCTTGTAGTATCTCCTTTTTTCTAAAAAATGCGGGAAGCTCTATTGATTTATCAACGCACCTTAGTAATTCTAATCAGCAGTACCATATGCCTTTCCAAAGCAGGGGACATTAAACCGCTCTGCCAATGCATCATCTCACTCTTCACTAGCAGCAACTTATTCCATACCGGTGCCAAAATAGTTCCAAGTGCTTCTTCCCCTGCCAAACTCCCTCCCTCCCCCACATCCCATGTTGCTTTCTAGCTAGTGCGCTTCTCCCAGCCTTCAGTATTGCTCCCCCTTGTGTGCTGCTTTTGCTCATTTGCGCTTACTTCCCCGTTGTTTCCCCTGAACCCGCTCCTTCATTGCCCCTTCCCCCGCCCACTGTCTGTTCTTTCACTTTTTTCTTTTTTTTCCTCGGAGAGGACCAGGAAGCAAATTGCTGCCAGGCCCTCTGCCTTAAAAAACAGCTTTTGTTGTATATCCTTTACATTTCTTTTTTATTTACCCAGCCACCTCAGATTGGTAAATTAAAAAAATAAAATGGTGCCCATATCATCATGCATTTTAAAACAAAACATCTTTTGGCCATTGTGCACAGCATTTTGCCAATGCTTCACAGCATCCCCAAAAGGCATTGGCAAAGAAAAGGTTCATAAGGGCAAGACCTATTGGCTTTGCCAATGCTTGTTTTTTAATGTCACCCATCTTGATATAGCTATTAACTTTCCCCTGTTTAAATGGTGCTGTATCCAGGCTCAGTGTGAAATCCTAATTACCAAGTAGGGGTGTAACCCAAGAAGGGTTGCATAATTACCCTTTCTGAAAATCCACTCCTTTAATACCACTTTAAACACTGGGGATCTCTCCATTAGGACAGCTACTTTTGCAGTCAATGAGCTGTCCATCATGTGTGTGTCACTAGTATGTGGTCTCAAAAACAATACGACTGTCTTCATTCATCTGTCTTTAGCCATTCACACATATGCCCTAGTTAAACCTGCTATACAGAACTTAATGAAGTTTTGTAGGCTCAATCCTTAGTGTTTTAGATGTAAGTAGCTTTACCTGAGAACAATGCGTAATCCTTTTCCTCTTTGCGCAAAGATAATGCAAAGACAGTACATCTTATTGAGGGTCTTTTGGGTTATGTAAATTCAGACAGAAAGAAGACACTATCATATCTAAAAATGGTATGCACCTTAGCCAGACGAGGTGACTAGAGGGCACTCATGGAAGCTGCATGGAAGCGGTAAAAGGTTTGCAGTGTCCAGTCCTGTACAAGAAGGGGTAAGGTGAGTGCGTAGGAACTTAGAAGAAGTGGTATTCCATTTAAATGGTCTTATGTAACTTCTCTTGATGTGAACTAAATGTGGAGGACCAATTTTAAGAGCCTCAGACTTGCAGCTCTTTATTTTTTAACCAGCCAATTTTGGAAACCTCCAGTGCTCCTTGGGTAATGCCAGAATGGACACGCAAGGGTTATAAATGGACAATAAAACCATGTATGCAAGTATCACCTATTAAAGCTTACTCGTCCTTGATCTGTCCCACTAATTGTCATCTATATCACTTATTCTCTATGGAGAGGGCTCTACATATAGGGCAAAAAGTAGTGTGACATCCCATCCCATTCTTCACTCTGCAGGACAGCAATCCACTGACACCAGTTGATGCTACTGGTATGCAAAGCTAGCACATACTGAAGACCAATAAAATTGGGTCAAAATATTACATGTTTCGGGAAAAAGCCAAACACTGTACTGAATGCTTTTCTAGAGTAGAGGGAGAGCAAAATTCCTCACCCTGATCCAATGTGCTAATCTTTGATATGGACTACTTTTTCGGCCTTGTCACCTATGTGATGGGCAGTGAGTAAGGCTGCCTGGGCATCCCTCTAAGCATGTGCGCAGAGGCCTAAGCCTATCCCTGATTATGTGATCTAGACCTATTCTGTGGCCTGAAGGGGCACACAAAGTGTGCCCTCACTGTGGGCAGTAACTACTGTGCGGGTCTTGTGTACAGCGCATTAAGTGGTGGTGACAGCATACCATGTTTTTAACAGGGATCAGTAGCATGACCACACCTATTTATCGGTCACTGGTAGTGTAACCTATTGTCCACTTGTTTAAATTTCCAATATTATGTGTATGCCTGAACCTTGCACTGAAATCTGTGTGTGCTTTAAGTGTGTATATATACCAGTAGTGTGTGTATAACACACACATAGTGCTAAGCTCTGTAAATGAGTGAGTCAGAGTAATTTAGGCCCTTGGGATCAAATTTGGAGATGCCTGAACTGGGATAGCACACACTGAAGTGGGAGGGCTGTACTTCCAAACAGTGTATTGCCCGCATTCCGCTAGCTGGAGGAAAGAAATCCAAACACTGAAATGAGGAGGAAGGGGAAAGGGCTACCTTTAGAAATTCAATGAAGACTTATTCATTTTTCTAGCAAGGAGCTGCTGGTGAATCGCACAGGGCACTCTTCTGTGCTGGGTGGTAGATGTGGAGGGCAGGACTGCAGTGTATGTTGTCAAAGAGGAGGTAGTTTCTCGGTGAGGCCTCACCCTTTTGTCTCTCCCTGATTACTTCTTCATTTGGGCTGATGACAACCTCAAACCTCTCTGTACCTCTGTTGTGGGTGCTCTAGGTTGGAGACAGGCCATGTGCTACCTGCTGTGAGACGCATCTCTGTACGTAAAAGCTTTGTCTGAAGAGCAGTCTTTAGAGATCTGTGAGAGAAAAACCATCCCAAATTGGGCTGTCTAGATGTTGAGTATAAAAGTGGGACTCTCAACTCCCTACGTTGTTCCAGTTTGTAATCCTTTTTTACCGGAGAAGGGAGTGCTCCACAGAGTACTCCAAGGACTGCTATGCAACCACAGCTGGTGTGTGCTTGACAGCCAGTCTCCTAGAGGTTAAGGGACATCAGCTGACACCCGTACTTTCTAGTGGTGGAGCTCTGAATCTAACCTGAAGCACCCAGAAGTCTGCCTGTCTGCTGAGAGAGGGAAGGAGTCTGCCTTGTTCACACAGTGAATACCAGTTGTACTTTACTTCTCAGGTAAGATGATGCAACATTTTGTGGTGATTAGTTAAGGGGGTGCAAACAAAAAAAGAGGAACCCCAAAATATGTTTTTCCACCAATGTATTTTCCAACGACTTTTTAAACAGCTGTTGCAAAATGGATAAACGGATTTACATGAAATTTGGCACGAATATAGATTATGATGTGGAAAGGGTCATTTTTTTTATTTGATCTGAAATTGTTCAGTTGTTTTTAAGTAATAAGGGTAAACATCTAGTGCTATATTGGGCTGCTTTATACAGCAGTAGCTTAGAGGGATCCCACAGTTCATGGCGATGATGAAAAACAATATTATTGGTTAATCAAAGCTTTTGCAGAATAGAAAGGCAGCCATATTATTTAAAATACACTTTCTCTTTGTTTTGTGTTTTACGGTGAATTATAGCTAATGTCTCTTTTTGAAATGCATAGGAAGGAATGAGGCAATTCAGAAAAGTCTGTACAATTAGGGAAAAGTATTTTTAGTGATTTATATATATATATTTTTAAAGTTTTCGATGTACCACAGTACAGCTTCAACATTTTTTAGGAAATACTGCGGTGCTTATTGAAATAAAAAAAAAATCATATATGCCAAAATAAAATTAGACTTACTATAGGGTGGTTCTTAAAGGAGCCTTTGTTTTTTTCCATACAAAACATATGAAAGTATGTAGCTCTCCCTGCATCTCAGTGATGCCGCAGCCAGATTGGTCCTTGACATCCCCTGCCACAGCCATATCACCGAACACCTTTGAAAACTCCACTGGGTCCCAGCCCACAAAAGAATCACCTTCAAGCTTATCACGCACGCCAACAAAGCACACCATGACGCCGGACCAGCATACCTGAACCACCGCCTCTTATTCCACGTACCCACCAGACACTTCCACTCCGCCCAACTGGCCCTTGCCAAGTCCCTCAGATCCACAAGACTAGAACAGGAGGAATATCCTTCTCCCACCTAGCCGCCAAGACCTGGGACACTCTGCCTCTCTACCTCAGACAATCTCCGTTGCGGACTCAATTCAGGAAGGATCTCAAGGCCTGGCTCTTTGACTGAACCCCAGCGCTCAGACGTATCAGCAGCCCCCCCTTGCCTTCCCCCAAGCACCTTGAGAAACACACGGGTGAGTAGCCGCACTTTACAAACCCTGATTTATTGATTGATTATGTTTGTCCAGCTAAGTTTTTAGGTTTGAAATGAAAATATGGTTTCCATAAATTGCAAAATGTATTCCATCAGGATGATACACTACACCATTGCTATATTTATATTTCAATGAAAAATGGAAGACATCTTATGATTGCAAAGCAATACTGACACTGCCTTATTCACATGTCTTCAGGCTTTTCAAACTTAGCAGTTTTACAGTATACCACTTCCACTTTTGTCTCTGACAAATATTTGAGAACACAAAATATGTGTTCGTAAACACAGACATTAAGATGGAAAATGTCTCCTTCATCTCAATTTCCAATCTAACTCCAGTTAAGTGTCCTATACCATTGCCACCACAGTAGATAGATAGAAAGTCAGGATGGTCACATTTACTGACAGTGGATAGTAGACAGCGTATCTGAATCCGTTTCAGACCTCTTTCATCAATCCATGTTGGTTCAATACCTTTCAAACCTAAATCATTTTCCACACCTTCTTCCTTAGCATGCTGTCTGGCCCAAGAAATTTAACTGTACCCAATAAACCAGACCCTAACCATCTTGAACATATACTGACATACACTATTAAGGTACAGAGGCAGACAAACAAAGATATACAGAGTTAGATGATTGGCCATAAAGAAACTACATCATATCAATAATTTAATTTAAAAAGGAGGACAATTATTGGCTTAAAAACAATTTAGGTTTATTGGCCATAAAGAAACTACATCATATCAACAATTTAATTTGAAAAGGAGGGCAATTATTGGCTTAAATACAATTTAGGTTACTAATGCAACTCAATATTAACAAAAACCAATATGAGGTAAGAAAATAAACTAGTCTGCAGCAATGACATTTAACAAGTTTTAGAAAGGCATTTGAGATACACATTTGTGGTCACATGACAATGAAAATTAATACAAAACTAGATAAGAAATAAAATTAAGATGCAAAACCTTATGTGTTTGGTTAATAACACAACCTGAGCTATAAAAGCAGCCCAATACTACTAAATATCACCAACAACCATAGAGACTCTGCTGACTGTTGGAAAGCATCAGAGCTCTATTTCTTGTTCAAAGACATACATATCAACCCTGGTAAATTTCGAGTAGAAGGTACCAATGGTTGTGTAATACATCATGGTAAACCTACTCTTATCAATCATCGCAAACTATGTTGTGACATGGGGCGGGACTAGCTGCCATGGTATAGGCAGCAAGTGTTGCAAGTTCCTCGCATCCTGCAAGCCCCCTGCCATTACTGGCTGCCACACCCAGCATCAGATAAAAACCTGGGCGCCCTTGGATGGCAGACCCTGAGGTGGGGATGGCGAGTGCAGGAGCGGGCACTCCTGATCAACAAAGATCCTAGGAGGTCAAGTGTGAGTGCCTCCTTTGCGCACACAAAATGGCAGCTCCATAGTTGTGTGGGGGCTGCGGAGCTTGCCTGTGTCGGGCAGCCATTGCACAGCAGGATCAACTGTGGCACCCTCGATGGTACTTTCAGTGGGGAGGATTCTCTCCCCTGCATCCCAGTGATTGACCTGGTGGGGGGGCCTGGACCACTCCTTGCGACCCCCCCGACTCTACGAGTGGGACCCCATCTGCAGCTTTAATTTGGCGGTGGCCACCAGGAACATAGGAGAGCCACCACGCCATCTGGGCCGTGCAGCGCCCACCAGGCTGCAAAATGAGGAGTGTGGCAGTTGCTGTGGTGGCCTCCCTAGCCCAAGATTTCCTGGACTGCTGGATGAAGGGCTGGCGAGGGCCCTGGGGACATAGGTCTTCGAGTCTTGTGACTGATCTGCTCCCTCTTGCTGCTGGCTTCTGGGAGTCTGGGTGGGTAAACTTGGGGACCCCACTGCTGCACATGTCCCCCCAATGCTGTTGGTCCCTTGGAGAACCGATATCCCTTAAGAATACTATCCACTGCGAGGGGTACCCTGCAACCTGCCTTGCATTGACTGGTACTGCTTTGGACAGGCCTGGGTGTTGGTGGTCCATATCCTCCCACTGCTTTGGCCATTGAATGTTTCTGTCAGACCACCGCGACCCTTTCCTTGAGCATGCAGTGAGACCTTGCAGAGACGATATGTAACCACTCCACTGCCCCTTACCTCCTACTCGTAATAGATATACCTAGATCAGAAGGAAGGTTGGAAGGCGGGGAAGAAGGTCCTGTAATGTCAAAAGAAAGGGAACATCTGTCGTGATGTGCGGGAGATAACCTAGAGGGGGAAAAAAGACCAATATCAGTGACCTAGGATATCCACGTGACACTCCCACCCACCCACCCTAGGTATTGTTAAGTATCTGAGGTTGGTACCACAATAATAAAATGGGTATCCTCTATGTGAAGTGGTAAGAAAAAGAAGGCTGTACCCCTCTGTGTTACGCCTGCTAAAAATAGAGAGATAAAAAACAGGATCACCAGGAAATACTATTGAGTATGTAAATATTCACACGACATTCAACCCAATGATAGAATAGTTTGATAAGGGTATTAACCTTGCTGCTTGAGATGGGGTCTAGAAGGTCACTCACCAAACTCAGTTGACCTCACTGAGTAGTTTCCTCAACACTGGGAATGCAAAGGAACTTCCAGAAATGATGTGACTTCAGGAACCATCCAAACGAAATGAACTAGTGAGCACTGCAGTGCAAATAGATAAACAAATGTTCCATCAGTGCTCCAGCGCAGAAGAAAAGAAAATGCCAGCAAGTGCTCCAGCGCAAAAGAACAGAACATGCCCAGTAAGTGCTCCAGAGCAACAGAACAGAAAATACAGAGTAAGTGCTTCAGTGCAAAAGAACAGAAAGTACCCAGGAAGTGTTCCAGCATGTAATAAATAGAGCCCAAAGTGCACTCCAGCACAAAAGAACAGAAAATTCCCAGGAAGCGGCTTCCTGCATCAAGGACGCAAGACAAAGCAGCGCTGGGCTCTCCAATCTGGGTTCAAATACTTGATGTGGAAACCTGACCTGCCGTGCCTCTGCGTAATGCTGAAGACAGAATGATGAGACTGCTTGTCGTAGATGCAGTCAACTCTTTCCCAATCAGCTGTTCACTTAGAAATAGAAAGTTAGTAGAAGTTAAAACCCTTCTTCTACATTCGCACTACATACTTTCAGCACTTGCACTTAGATTTTATCAAATTAACAGCTTCACAAGGACGTCGGGGCTGGGGTCCATGACAGTTTCTGCTACACCCTGGTTGGAGCTGGGGGGGCCTAGTTGGCTGGGGATAGGCCTGGTTGCCCATGGAGGTCTTGTTGTGTGTAGATTTAGATTCCGTAAATAGGTTTCCCGATTTATGCCCTTATATAGGTACAGTTCATATTGCCCTTATTTAGGCATAGAAAGTCCAGCCCTTATTTAGGCATTGTCCATGCTAACCAAATACAGGCATGGTCTCCTACATCCGTCAATCCACATCACAACGAGTTCTTGGAAAACCAGACTCTTAAGCCTTTAAGGAATTTCCTTGCTTGGATATTGATTTCCCCAAGAACTCATTTATTATGCATGAACATCTATTCCTTAGGGGTTCATTCATGACGTTCCGATTCCCGACTTTTATGTCAATACAGGCATTCCTAAACACCTTCAAGGTATAAATATACCTACACTTGCCTTGGCAAACCACGGTTCCGGTACGGTTCAGTTCGACTGCCTACTTGCGGTTCGCCACGACAAGTTCGGAAGGAGATCGAGTTCCTGCCTGATGCACTGACCAGACGCTGTCATCCTCCTCGCAGAGACTCCAGCCCCAGTGTTTCTGACTCCCCTTGTGGGGTGTTAAATTTCGAGTCCCGGAAAGAGATTCCAACCTCACACATTCTAAGGTATGGAGCAGACTAGAACTTAGAGAAACTTTTGGCAACTCTTAGCAAAACTAAAACTATAGCTAGCTATACTTTAGAAAACAGCACCTACTTCTTACTTCGTACTACACTTAAGTTAGGTACACTGGGGTAGAACTATTTAGAAGCATCAGATGAGTTTTCACATTTTAGTCTGTGTTATTTATGTATGTATTTTTATGAATATATGTCATAGCTACAAACCATGCTATTGCAGCATTATTTTATCTTACTGCTAACCCTGTACGTATTGTACTTCGCATCCTGTCTTACGATTGTAGCAGTTCATATCTCTTGCATGAGAAATAAGACTGTTCAATGAACCCTTTTTATTGAAACGCCCATCTCTCTATTTCTGTGCAACTCTGTAGAAACTAAGCATGCACGATTGACTGAGTGAAACTGTTATCTATTGTTTCCACGGTTCTGAGAGTGTTCCGACTCAATAAGGGAAACAAAGTTGTCATGTTTATGCGGTTGTCAGAAACTAATCCCTTCTTGTATATTCGAGAAGTTTCTAGTGACCTCTGAGTTAGCTGGCACACACAAGTAATTAGGTTTAATGTACTCGATAGAGACATACTGACCTCAGTCCTATGTCAAAACTATAGTGTATATTATTCCAATGCGCAGAGCCTATCAGGGATATAGGAACTACACTACATGGTGCCCAACGGTTTTGTAAGGCACTAATTTAACGCTAGATACTGAAGTAACTCAGTCGTGCTTTTCTCAGAGACCCCTACTCCTAATACTCCATAAGACGTCTGGAGTGGGTAAGGATGATATCCACCATAGCTGAGTAGGACAAAAATCCTATGTATTAGCTATTTGGTTTTGTTCAACGTTGAAGGATACAATGTTCCAAAATATTGTGCACCTTATCTTTGTTCCCTTGAAACTTGCTCTGCAAATTTTCAAACAAATGTCCGACAACGAGGTTGTAGACAACGGTAGAGCCATGGCTGACCTTACAGGTTTAAATGAAACCGATGAGGGTGTTATACACATTCCACCAAATTTAAGAAGAGCCATCCCTCTAAAACTTATAAAACATGGCCTAACACCAAGAGGTGGTAGAGCAGTTTTTGTGATAGAGGCACATGAATCTCACCAGACAAAGGTATTCTATTCATGGATAGTATTCCCAGAATCAAATCCAGTAAGTAAAACGTTTCACTTCTACAAAGAAGATGAACCACCTGAGGAATATATTCCTTTCGAGGATATTGAAAATCCACTCACATACCAGGAGCATGATCTCTGGTTTAAAGGCGCCCTAAAACATCACAATCACATTACCAGGCTCGGTCCACTAGGTAGACCAGGAGCAACATGGCCGATTTTAGCCGGCTACACACCTCATCCTGACATTGAAGAAATGTCAAACGATAAATTGCTTTCTCAACTAAAAGAGTTAATACAAATCTACAGACAATTAGTTCAATATGTCATGTGGACTTTCACAGTCCAACCACCATTAACCATTCAAAATCCAACCCCTCATCAGAGGAATACACAAAAAATTACTCCACAGATGTTACACGCAGTCATGGGTAAAATGCCCACAAAATGTGAACAAATTCCATTCTGGATAGCGCAAAAAATGACTCAAATTAAAGCAGTTTTTCCTTATACTAGCCCTTATGAGAAACACAGAATTCTAACAATGTGTTTACCAATGGAGATCACACCACATCTGGAAGACTGCACCACTTGGGGAACAGTCTTTGCTGCAATCTACACAAAAACACATGGTGTTCAGTCTATGGCGTTAATACCTGATGTCCTGAAACAGATTCAAAACGAATACGGGGCAGAACCTGCTCTGAATTTAGATACGAAGTTACTTAAAAATTTCGACCAGGTCTCAACAATAATATTATCTAATATTAAAGGAGAAGCAGCATCAGTGGCAATCCGCCTGAAATTAAGGGAATTTGATGTAACAGAACAACCACAAGAACTAGCCAGAATAATTGAAAAATCCTACGAAGAATTAGGCCGAGACAGTTTGGGAGGGAAACCAGTTAAACCACAACTGTCTGAAAGTCCTGATAAGGTCTTTCCTTAAAAACACTCCTACCTCTTCTAAAAAGAAGTGGGAAAATAACAAACAACATTCAAAAGAGAAAGATTCTCAATCCCGAGGTAGGTCTCCTCAAAAGGAGCCATCTGAAAGGAGGTATAACCTCAGGAATAGGGATAATTTGAGAAAACCTGACAGGTATCAAGATACTGATACACGTTCCTCTCGTACCTTTCAGATATCGTCACAAACATCCGAAAGAAGAGGACGGTCAGATCAAAAACAAGAACATGTGAAGTCCAAAGACGATCAACACGTTCAGAAAAACAAACCCAAACCTCAATTCTCCAAAAAGAAAGTAGCAGTTCTGAAGATCAGACATGTCGAGGATTCTGAGAACACAACTCAAGAATGGAGAATGGGCTCAGACAATGGTGGACAGCGCAACAGAAGTTATAGTAGCTCGCCAGAACCTGAAGGGGCTTCTGGAGACAGTGGACTTGAATGAGGACATTCAAGTTGAAACTGCAGATACTAGGGTTAGTTCTCCGCATAGGTTATATGAAATAACACTCCGGATGGAGGGCGACATACCAAGAAAAGTGAAAGCACTCTTTTAGGAGCGACTTTCAAAGTGTTATGATATATTTCTAGCAGAACAAAACTGGCAAACAGAATTTGTCAGGGAGTGCCCACATGGCGAAGACATCATTATGCCAGCCTTCTCAAATGATGTTCCAGTACATTTCAAATATACTTATGCCAGGAAATGGGCAGTGGCCCTGGCCCCAGCATTATATAAGAATCATGTAGGATGGGATGCGTACTCACCTCACCACAAAATCCAGTTAAAAAATCAACCTACTGCACAAAGGCAGTATCCAATTAAGCAAGAAGCTAAAAAACAGGTCAGGGAGAACTTAGATTAACTTGAATACCATGGGGTGATTGAAACATGCACCTCATCAATGAACAATCCTTTGTTTCCTGTCTCCAAACCAGACAATACATATCGTCTAGTTTTGGATTACAGACACCTAAACTCTTGTTGTAAAACATTTGCAGTGCAAAATGCACACAGTACAGCATTAATGAATAACATTGTGCGTAAAAGGTACAAAACTACATTAGACATTTCAAATGGTTTCTTTTGTCAAAATATTGCACCTGAAAGTAGATATTTGACCGCTTTCTCAATAATAGGGACGCACAATCAATTTTATCGACTCCCACAGGGTTCATAAATAGCCCGGGGTTATTCTCAGCAAGAGTAACAGAGTTACTACAAATTTATGATGACAAGGCATTGTCATATGTCGATGATATATATCTGACCTGGACAAGCACTTGAACAGGGTGAACACCATTATATTGGGCTTCGCCTCTGAGGGTTACAAATTCAACTTTAAAAAGTCCAGAATTGCCCATTTCAACGTCCTTTTCCTAGGACAGGATATGAACTTTCAAGTGAAGGCAAAAGCCTGGCAGCCAACTTTTTAGAAAAGTGTGCGCTGCTCCAACCTCCAAAAAAGATGAAAAACCCTACAGTTGATTCTAGGTTTCCTGAATTTTGGAAGAACATACATACTAAACTACGTAGAGAGGGGTAAACCTCTCTACGAATTAATCAAACCTGATTTGAAAGCCACAACTTGGACACAAGAACTCACAGAAATTCTGCGTTCACTTCAAACAGACATGTCAGCAACTAAACACTTGCAAACACGCGTAAATATACGCAACTTAGTGATCCGAATCATTCCGGGTCAATGCGGATTCACCTACTTAACTTTTAACGAAGGTGAAAAAGTACCAATTGCATACAAATCACACTTGTATACACAAGCAGAAATGAAATTCACTTTTACAGAAAAGATTCTGACAGCAGTTCAAACCGCTGTAGCAAAAGAAAGAGCTCTAGCACAGGGGAAATGCATTATGGTCGTGACTCCTGTACTGGCCTTAGAGGCAGTTACAAAAGCGAGTATTCCGAATGCAAAAGCTTTACATCCAAGATGGATACAATGGGTTAATTCTCTTGCTGCAACTGATGTTGAATATGTTTTTGATCCTTATTTAAAAACACAAGCATTCCTGAAATACGAACACAAATGTCCTCTGCCTACTGAAATTCTCCCTCTTGATCAGTACGAATTTATAATTTATACTGACGGATCTGCAGAACCCGCCACGGGAAGTAAACAAGCTTACAGTGCAGCATGCGCGATCGTTAAAGGTCTTATGCGCGATGGCAAATTCAGACCAATGCACAAAAACGCAATCTCTAGGAGATTGTACAGCTCAGTGAGCTGAACTACAAGCATTCAAGATGGCACTTGAAAATACGGATCGCGAATTCCCCACACTCATAGTGTGCGATTCTTTTTACTGTGTTCAATCTTACAATGAATATTTACAGAATTGGCTTCAAAATGGTTTCAAAGATGCAAAAGGTGGCACAATCAAGCATAAAATGCTTTGGGAACAAGTAGTTCAGTTGAGAAACGGACTACAAAACACTCACGTGATACACACGCTGAGTCATCAACGTGATGGCGTTCACGTTGAAGGGAATTCATTGGCTGATGAAGCTGCGAAAGGGGATGTGCAAACGGCTTCCGTAGCTGCAATCACTCGTTCAAGAACAAAAATAGACAGTGAAATAATGCTGGCTGTCAATGCTTCAATCAAAGGCAGCGGTGCAGCGTTACCTAAAAAATTTCCACTCATATATAATTGATGCAAACAATGTTCCATTTGCTCGAATCCCTGGAGTGGGGGATAGGATGATACCAAACATGGAACATAGATTAGGACTAATCCTAGCAGCACATGAAGGGATCGCCTCTGCCCATTCAGGTGTTTTTGCCACAGTATTGTTATTAAAACAGAGATACTGGTGGCCAGGCATTAGGAAACAGACCAGGTTTTGGAATGTGAAATATGCCAGAAGATGAATGTCTCTACTGTGAAACGTCCTGCGCAGACGCCCCTGTTAATTTCACATAAGCCATCAGCATGTGTTTACCTGGACCACTGCGGTCCCTTACAAAGGGATGGTAACTATAAATATATCATGGTCTCAGTGGATTCGTGTTCTAGGTTCCTATGGATGTGGCCTCAGTGCTCGGCTGACGCTTGAACTGTTATAAAAGATTTGCGAGTCTTTATCGGCACATACGCAATTGGCACACTACATTCTGACCAGGGCCCTGCGTTTAGCTCTCGAGCTTACAAAGAAGCCATGGCCAGTTTGGGCATAGCATTGCGGTATTCTTCTCCATTTCCATCCTGAGGGAAATTCTGTTGTGGAAAGACAAAACCGGGACTTAAAGCAGTCTATAACAGCTAGGGTATTAGGTTCGGGTGATGGGTGGGTCAAACACCTTTATGGGGTCCAGCGCGCTCTTAACTTGACAAGAAGTTCTCTAGGGGGTGTCACTCCATATGAAGTTCTATTTGGAACTAGAATGTTGGTACCGGACTTTGATATGGAAGGCACAGTGATGGAAAATAAGAAATTTTATATCAAAGATCGTTTGGCTCTTTTACAGGACTTAAATGAACTAAGAACAAAACAAAGCAACGTGCTCCTGAAGCCAACCATCACTGGGGAAAAACCAGCCGTCCCAGCAAGGCCTGTCTGGATCCCAAAGCTTGGTGATCTAGTCAGAGAAAAGATCGTGGATAAGAAGGAATTTGGGCCTTTTTACAGACAACCAGTACCTGTCCTAGCAATCCACGGATCAAGAACAGTACTTTTGCCGCCCCTTGCTGATAAAAAGGAGAAAAGATTTGTGCCCATCGACCTGATCAAACCACACTATGTGGCCGATACTAAGCAGTAGGCCAAGTGGACTCCGACAATGTAGCAGAGGCACTCAGCTGGATACAATCCAAGAGGTTCAAACTGATAGACTCATCACCTTTGAAGATTCTGCAGTGAGAAATAAAGGACTAGGGGGCGTGGCCGAGCCGAGCCGCAAGATGGCCGCCGTTTAACGGGGCTCTGCCGGCCGAACACATTATCCGTCGGCCCATCCGAGTTTGCCTCATTGTCCGGGCAGACAGAGAGGTGGAAAGTGGTGTCGAAGACCCGGTGACCTGAGGGCAGTTTCCGTGGAGAAAATCGGTGGAGTATTGCAGGCGCGCTGGCCCTGCGCTGTGCTGCCGGATAACCCGCGAGCCGCGAGTCGGCTATCGCCGCTACGCGAGTCCCCGGCTGGGGCCCTTGCTCAGACACGTGGGGCGGCCCGGCGGAGAGGACCTGCGGCGCTGCTGGGATCGGGGCCCGTGGGGCCGGAACGCTGCATCGTGGACCTGTGGCGATAACGTGCGGACTACTCCTGGGAGAATTTCGCGACCCGAGGATACCACGGAGACTCCGGTGAGGCCTGAGCGCTGCGGAGCCGCCTGATAGTGCTGCCGCGGCTGGTGCTGCAGCCGCGGTGTGGACTGCGATCGGGGGAGCCTGAGAGGTCGGCGCTGGTCTGGCTGCTGGGGGCTGTCACCTGCCCTTCGCTCTAACGGCCCTGAGTGAGATTGAGGCTGTTGACTGCTGCTGCCGGAGGGACTACCGGGACAGGCCTGGTGGCGCCGCAGTCGGAGATCGGTGCACCACCAAGGGCGGCGATTCCTTGCACCTCACGCCCAATTGAAACTTGCTGACACTACTGGGCAGGGAACCTTGTATACTCGGCTGAAGACGCTGGGCGAGGGTGATGGGCCGCTCCCTCCATCTCATGCCTTGAGTCGCCACATCTGCATGTCCACGCAGCGGCCTGGAGCCGCGGTATCCGAGTGGAGAGGCTGACATAGCCCTTCTCTGTCAGCGCGGTGGGCTGGTCGACGCGGCAGCTGTGCTGGGAATTGCGTGGAGAGACTGGTGGCGGAGTTCCTAGGGCGCCCGTGGGACCTCCCGAGGGAGCGGTGCCTGACTGCGAGGAGCGCTTGGCGGTGATCACCCCCCACCTTGATCCCACTGGCAGGTCTCCCCTGCATGATCATGGGCAAGCCGGACAATAAACAGCTGCGGCTCCAGTTCGAACGGAAATCCGCCCGTAATGTGGAAGTGGGGCCGGCTTCGCAGACGGTGGTCCCTGAGACGCAGATGGAACCCTCACAAGACGAAGACATAAAGGGTATGTTTCGTGAACTAAAGGGTTGCCTGAGGGAGATTGACTCCAAGCTTGACACAATGGCACAGCGCATGGAGGGCCTGGCGCGCACAGTAGATCAACATGGGGAAAGGCTTGCGGCGGCTGAGGCGCGAATTGCGGACTGCGAGGAAGGCCTAGGGGACACCCGGGAACGATTACTGCGCATGGACAAAGTCTTGGATGTAATACGAGGGCGCAATGAGGATTTGGAAGCCCGCTCTCGCAGAAACAACGTGCGCATTATCGGAATTGCGGAGTCCACAAATATCGGCAACATGGAGCAATTTGTGGAAGACATGTTCCGCGATTTATTTGGGACAGAACTGTCGGCAATGTTCTTGATAGAGCGTGCACATCGAACGCTTGGACCTCGCCCGGTGCCTGGGGCACCACCGAGACCGATCCTGGCTCGCGTTCTCAATTACCGTGACCGGGACACCATACTACGGTTATCCCGGGAAAAGGGTGACCTCACTTTTCAGAACATGGCCATTTCCCTATATCCAGACTTCACACAGGCTGTGCAATCGGCGCGGCGCAAATTCATACCTGCCACAAAAATCTTTCAAAAAGTGGGGACCAGATATGCCATGTTGTACCCCGCAAAGTTAAAAATTCACCACAAAGGGAAGCCGCTGATATTCACGGAGGCGAAGGAGGCGCTGAAATTTGCCAGGAAAGCAGAGCGCACGAATGGGGAGCAGCGCGCAAGCCGTGCGGCCTCCCCGGTGGACAAGCTGAGTGATGTGGAATGATCTGACGGACGTTTCTGTGACCCCTGTTATACTTTTGTGCAGCATGGCGTCCTGTCACTCTGCGGATGAGTACCCATAACTTTCTTGAATGTTTATGTCTTGCTGCCTGTGGTGGGTGGGAGATGTAGAACAAGCTCACTGCATCTGGGATCCCACAGACTCCTGTTTGTACATGGTCTCTACGGGTGACACCGTTAATGCTGAGGGTGATGCATAAGTCGTTGCCTGTTGTGTATGTTCTGCTTGGGGCTTTGGTAGGCAGAATGTTCGGCCACCCTATTGTTCACCGATGGGGGAGTGTGCAGGTAATCCCACGCCCTCGAAGGGATGATTCCCGTGCAACTGACTTATTTTTGGGTTAAAATTGGGAGGGGTACAGCATCTCAACCTAATTGGGGGGTTGGAGTGGGAGGTTGGGAGGGGGGGACTGTTTTGTTTGATGTTATTGACCTGCAGAAATGTCATACACTTTTGAAAGACGACACGGTATTGCCTCTACACATCCACACTTTCATGCTAGGTGCTGGGGCTGTTACACTGGATATCTTGCTGCTCGCCCTGCCCCTAACCCCGCGGATTGGCACACTGCTGCGTAGGGCATATTACCCACTGCTTCATTGACCGAGTTACGCTGTCTGACTTGGAACATACGAGGTCTTAATGACCATCGCAAGATTAGGTTGACACACGCGCACTTGGCCAGACACCACATCGACATATGTCTTCTACAGGAGACCCACCTGTTACAGAAAGCGGGAGAACGATTGCGAAATGCTAGGTGGGGTGAGGTACACACGTCTGGATGCTCCAGCTACTCTCGGGGGGTGGCCATCTTAATACGCAAAGGATTACCCTGGCAAACATTTAAAGTAAATGCCGACTCGGAGGGCAGATATTTAATAATACTGGGGAAACTGTTCCATAAACAGATAATCCTAATTAACACTTACGGTCCCAGCGAGAGGGCACATGCTTCACCCCACACAGAAAGGCATGGTCTAGATTAGATTTTTGGCTAATAACCCCACATATTCAAGCCTGGACGTCGGAAGTGCAGCACAGAGCGCGCACTCTATCGGACCACTGTCCGGTTGAACTGGTGCTAAGGGTCCCCAAACCATACATCGTCCCATTCACGTGGCAGCTGCCTGCGCAGGCCCTGCTGGATCCGGTGTTCCGCGAGGAGGTACACCAACATATACTCGATTACTTTGAACTCAACACTAACTCAGTGGCGTCGGTGGGCACCCTCTGGGATGCATTCAAGGTGGTCATCCGGGGCCATTGCATTGCGGGACAGGCTAGAGTGCTGAAGAACATTAGAAATACACTCCAGAGACTGGAGGACCGCTTACATAATCTAGAGGTACAATATAGCTCAGACCCCTCAACGACCACTCTAGCGGAAACACGCGCCGCCCTAACGGAATACCAAGCAGAGGCAGACAGGGAGCTTAAATTTTTACATAAACACGCAACGGCGCGCAGATACGGCGAGGGGGATCGCCCGGGCAGAACACTGGCCCGGCTGCTGCGCTCACAGAGGGGCTCCTCTTACATTCCTTCTATAGAAACGACGCAGGGCGACACCGTGTACTCCCCTCCAGAGATACTGGATACGTTTAGGTCCTTCTATAAAAAGCTATACCGCTCCCGGGGTGGGCCTGCCGTGGCAGACGTTTCTGATTACCTAGACACGGTTCAGTTAATCTGGTTTAATGCGCACCAAAAAGGTTATTTCGATCGCCCCTTTGAAATTGACGATGTGAAGGAGGCGTTGGGGTCCTTGGCCCCTGGCAAGGAGCCTGGGCCGGACGGTCTCCCGGCACAGTTTTACAAGGAATACGCTGACATCCTCGCCCCCCGGCTGCTGACTGTATACGCTGAGGCGGTTGAATCTGGGGTACTCCCCGCGTCGATGAGAGAGGCCCTCATTATTGCTCTCTTAAAACCTGAGAAGGCTGCCCAGAGCTGTGACTCGTATCGACCGCTGTCCCTAATAAATACAGACGCAAAGATATTCGCGAAAATGCTCGCTTTGCGGTTACAACCGGTGTTGCCACTAATGATCCGCCCAGATCAATCGGGGTTCGTGCCGGGCCGCTCCACGACCCACAACTTACGGACCCTGTTTGGACTGCTACACTACTTGGCCCCTCACGTCAAGGCCGCAGTGGTGCTATTGGACGCCACGAAAGCGTTCGATTCCCTGGAATGGGCTTTTCTGTTCCCACTGCTGCAGCGAATGGGAGTAAGCGAAGCGTTTATCCGATATATTCGCCTGCTCTATACCAACATAACTGCCCGTGTGAGGGTGAACGGGCTTGTCTCCGAGCCCTTTGATATCGGAAGAGGCACGAGACAAGGTTGCCCCCTGTCACCCCTACTATTCGCGATTGCCACCGAGCCCTTGGCAGCCCGGATCAGGCAACATCATGCGAACAGGGGCATTGGATTTTCATCCCGTGCGTTGACCATTTCACTGTACGCGGATGATATTACCCTTTATGTGACTGACCCACAAGATAACCTCTCCCCTATGACGAGTGAACTGATACGGTATGGTCTGCTTTCAGGAGTGACTATTAATTGGGAGAAGTCGGTCCTTCTGCCTTTAACGGAGGCGACACCCCGCTTCACGCCTGATTGCCCGCTGAAGTGGGCGACCGGGCCGGTGCGATACCTGGGGGTATGGGTTAGCACAGACATGCAGGCATTGTGGACGGAGAATTACGGGAGGGCCGTGCAGTGGATAGAGGAAAGGGTAGGCCGGTGGAAACACCTGCCCCTGTCCCTGGCGGGCAAGATAGCTGTGATCAAAATGATCATACTGCCCATGCTCCTCTACCTCTTTGTTAATATCCCTCTCCCCTTGCCTAAACACTTCTTGAATAAGATACGATCGCTCATGATCGAACTGGCGTGGGGGGTAGACAGCCGAGGGTAGCCTGGGATACGCTCACTTTCCCACAAAGACAGGGAGGTATGGCGGCACCAGACTTTGCGCTATATGCGTATTGTGCGCAGGCGCAGTTCCTGCACTACTGGGTACACCCCACGCCTTATCAGCCGCATGTGGCGATAGAGGCGGACATGGTTAGCCCGCTACCGCTCCGCACTGCCCTATATGCGCCACACAAGAGCAGGCGGAATGAAATCGATACGGTGCGTGCGCTTAAGTGGGCCTGGGACGGACTGCGCCGCCGGGCCAAGCTGGATCTCCTTTATACGTCGGCAATCCCTCTGCGCAGGAACCCAATGTGGCCCCCGATACAGAGCATGAAAACGGGAGAACGCGCAGCGTCACGGGGTCTCCATACGGCGGGAGACGTCTTTCCTGATGGTGTCTTCATCACGTTGCCACAGATGTGCGCTGCGGAGACCCCGACGGCGCTTGACACCCTGCTTCATCACCAGCTTCGCCACACATGTCGGGCACTGTTTCCTACATTCCCGGAGCCGCCGCCGAGTCTGATGGCTCTGGAGAATGTCCTGAAGGTGGAATCGGGGCGCAAGCTAATTTCCCGTCTATATGGGCGCATGCAAAGCGATCATCCAGTGGTGACCCCGGTGGCGCGCGATTTGTGGAGCGCTGCATTGGGAATTGACATTATCGACGCCCACTGGGACCTATGCTGCAGAATGCTTGAGACACTATCCCCTAACTACAGACTCCGGCTTATCCATTTCAAGTACATACATATGATATATCGCACCCCACGCAGACTTCGTCGTATAGGCTTAAGAGACACGGACAATTGTTGGAAATGCACTGCACGTGGCGCTGACTTCCTGCATATGGCGTGGGAGTGTCCCATGATCGCCTCCTTTTGGGCAGAGGTGCTGCGTCTAGTGTGCATCATTACGGAGCTTCCGATCCCATGTACCCCTCAGGCTGCGCTGCTGGGGATCCTACATATGGTCAAGCCTAAACATCGCCGACTGCCGGCCATGCTCCTCCTACTTGCTAAGCGCCAGGTTGCGATACACTGGGGGGATACCACAACGCCTACTATTAGGGAGTGGCGTAAGAGTGTAGTATACTGTCAGACGCAGCTCACCCTATTCTGGGAGCTCCTGCCACCACGCACGCGCCCACGGGACATATGGGACCCTTTCTCACAGTGGTTAACTCACACACCGCTCAATCCGTTGTAGTGCACTGACCCTCATGCCGGATGACTGGGGGGAGACAGATGTTGAGATTGATGGTGGGTTGCAGTGGCTGACACTGAAGATGTGGGCGATGTTGGGGGTGTATTGGGGGCTGGGACGAGGGGAGACTCTGCTCTTGATTCTTGCTCTGGCACTATTGTGTGGATACCTATCGGCAATATGGACATCATTGTATATGGAGGTAACTGTCTCGTCTATACTGGATCCTATACATTCTGCAGTGTATTATGTTTGTACTGTTGTTGAAATGCAAATAAAAAGAAATTTAAAAAAAGAAATAAAGGACTAAGCAACAAAGCTATGGAACTTGCTCCTCTTGAGACCCCAATAACAGTTCGTCCTGATACACCTGACTACAGCGAAGTACCAAGTGATCAACTGGTTCCAGCTAATTCAACAACTCCTGATGCAATTCCAACCATTGACAGAACTGCCTCTGGCTATTTCATGAACTTTTATAACGTTTTCTGAGTTTCCCAGCGAACCTGAAACAACGCCAGCACAAAGAACTTTCAAAGAACAAGCAACAGACTTTTTTCATCTCCTGAAAAAGACTTATCTGGTTTCACCATGAATTGAAATATGGATTGTTTTGGGAATATTCTTCTTTCTACTTTGGTTAGATCTGGTAATGACTCTGGGTATGCTGATAAGTGGAAGATATATTCAAATGGACACAGCAAGTAAAAGAGTAAACTTACTTCTCCAGCCACACAAATCATCCCATCGTGAAGCAAGAGACTTGTCAGCAGTGAACATCACAGCCGTTCCTATACATGATGGTATAGTTTGGGACCAAACTGATTATGACATTTTTGGCCCGTCTGAGCTTTTGAAAATTCCACATTTATCTTAGATTTTGTTGAGCGACTTTATTACCTCTAGTACCTTTTCTGATGATTGGGACTTTGATACTGTTAATAACATGATGTCTGATCTAGAGATGTCTACAGTATTCACAAATCATAAATATTTAGAGGGTTCATCAGACTATGAACAAATGTATTGTTATAACCACTATGGTCATCATTTCTTGCATAAAACTGCATCACCTAGAAATGTATTTATGTATAACCAATGGGAACATTGTCCTACACCTCCAAAGGGTAGTTCAAAAACTTTTGCAATTAAATTTCCATATTTTTCAGGCTACAATTTGTCTAATGCAGAAACATTTTACTTTAAAAATGTGAACAAGACAGGAACAAAACATATGTTAACCAATACAAAACAGATTTATTCTACAGCTTTTATTGCCCAACTGTCTAGACAGGGTTTCGACTTTTGGAAAGACAACATTGAGACAAAATCTGTCTGAGGTACAAAAGGTTGGCAAGTGCAGGGGATAGGATCTTTGTTTAGAGCCTGTATCATCCCTGAGCAAATTATGTTTTTGAATGACACTGTCCAGCAATCGTCTTGCCTTGGGTTAGCCAAGATCAAAGACATGAACACACCGACCATACCTATACCTGCAAGAAGTAGCCCCACACGGGGGAAGGTTGACGTACATAATATTTTGCATCACAACAGATCAGAGCTGCTGTGGCATGTTGCCAGGTATTCCATATCTAGTTACGGTTACATCCAGGTTCACTTGCTGTATGCAAGTCTTGTTTCCACAAATCGACACAGTCAGGGAGTCTGCTTAATGGCCTTCACTGAACATCTCTTCTATACGAATTGATACTCTAAGCAGAATGAAAGCCATTCTTTTACAACAAACTGTGCCACTGACCTCGGCCAAAGAAACCTATGATCTACAAGTCGCAAGGACTACTGCCGAGATACATACCCTTTTGTATACAAACTGCCCTGTACATTTCTCAGAAATGTTAGGTCGTATCTTAAACATGCCTGATGCAAGCGGTATTATACAAGTATTTAAGAACGTATGTGCAGGACTGGTAGCACCTTTTCAAGCAGTCCTCGGTATATTTCCAAACTTCGTGCACTCTGTGTTTGGCGGACTGCCGCTCCTTTTAGCACTCGTTGCAGGGATCCTATTTTTGCTCATACTGCTACGATATGGCAAGGCAAATCACCAGCGACACCCAATTCACCATGGAGAGAGCTCTATTGAAGATGAAGTGTCGTGAGCGCATCGTCCAAATTTTGCTTTTACCTTGTCTACGAGAATTAAATACCACATGGTTTCTGTCATTCAGACCAATCTGGCAAGATTGCATCTTACCTGCTCTACCCTGCCTGCTCTGCGGTGAAGAATGCGTGCTAGACATCTGTCTAACGCTCCCATCAGTCATGCCTACGGATATCGATACTCTGCTGTACCCGGTAACGGCCCATGCTCTGTGATGTCCCCAGCGGCTACTAATCCTGATGACGGCATTCATTGAGATCTCACAGATGCAAATTGCTACTGCTGAGGTATGAGAAGAAACATCAGGCACGCGGGTAGCATTCGATTCAAACTTTGCTGATGCAACCAATGTTGAGGGCGATAGTTCACATCTATGTGCAGTTAATCTTCTAAACGAGGTATTCCAACTTTCACCTACAACGGAAGACGACTTTTTGTCTACGGGATTAAAAGATTTCATGTTTTTTTTGTTGTTTTTTTTAATTGGTATTTTATTCAGCGATAACAAACATTTCCAGGTTATATTTTCAGCACAATTACATACGTGTAGGCACAACAATATAACACATAGCAAGAGCTGATATGTACATCACATAGGCATCATATGTACTTGTGGCATTAGTCTCTGAAGCAGTTCGTCTTAAGGAACTAGAAAGTTCATCAGAGGGCCTGCTCCCAATCATGGTTTGCATCAATCAAGCGAAATGTTGCCCTACCCTGGAGAGAACATGAACAACAAAGCCATGGGAAACAGTCCAGTTGTATAATGGGTTGGCATACTATTAATCTCTAGAGCAGTAGAATTTATGTTACATGTGCTAGTACAGTTACCTTATGGAGGTGCTGATGCGGTGTCCACCTGTAACGCTGATGGGTGCTCCAGTAGGTACATAGTGAGTGGGGCCCATATATTTCGTGGTCTGGAGGACACGGGAATCAATTCAGCATATGTATTCAACTGTTCTTGCCACAGGATTAGGTCACCCAGCCAGTCCTTAAATTTGGGAGCCCTTACCCTACTCCATCAGCAGGCCACCCTGCGTCTGGCCAACGAAATGCTCAAATCAACGAACTTGCGTTGGGCAGTGGGGATCGACTGAGTATATCCCAGCAGAGCCAACACTGGGGACATCTGTAATTTCAGCAGAGTCATATGCGTCAGGGCTTCAAATATCTGCTGCCAGAACGATCGAGACCAGGCCAAATGCAGGAAAACCGCATTATCTGTGTTGCATCTATCACATCGTGCGTGGTCTCGTAGGCCATACCGGTGCTACCTAGCAGGAGTATAATATGTGCGATGCAGGTATTTATAATGTATGATGTGGAGAGATTTCATGTTTTCTCCAGGCCCACACACTGACTTTTGATTCAGGCACACAGTGTTCCGATGAGACTCTGAATTTGGCCTTCGTTCTTTTCAGACAAGGGACTAACTTTGGAACTTTTTTCCCATGATTAATTTGTTTTTTTCCAAATTTGTATTTCTTTCATTTTTTGGCACAGTAACCTGCTTATAATAGAACTATTCATAGAGAACAGAATTCTTTGAAAATCTTCCAGGGACATTATGCCACCTTGTCACATCAACAATTGATTTGTGTTAACCTGATAGGAAATGGTTTCGTCCCCTTTTCTTCTGTATTAACGAGCCATTTCATTATGTGTATATATTTCTGGTTCATTTTTTGTAGCATTTCCAATGCACACATATGCTTAGAATGAAATATTGCTTTTAATATGTACAGCACCTTATGCATAGCAATGGTTTTGTAATGCATTTTTTGACATATGTTTTATTATGTTTTAGCTAATCATGCGATACTCTTTTAGATATGTTTAGTATGTTTGGGATTTAGTAATGTCGTTCATACGAAACTGGAGTGGGTGGTGTGTGTAGATTTAGATTCCGTATATAGGTTTCCCGTTTTATGCCCTTATATAGGTGCAGTTCATATTGCCCTTATTTAGGCATAGAAAATCCAGCCCTTATTTAGGCATTGTCCATGCTAACCAAATACAGGCATGGTCTCCTACATCCGTCAATACACGTCACAACGAGTTCTTGGAAAACCATACTCTTAAGCCTTTAAGGAATTTCCCTTGCTTGGATATTGATTTCTCCAAGAACTCATTTATTATGCATGAACATCTATTCCTTAGGGGTTCATTCATGACGTTCCGATGCCTGACTTTTACGTGAATTCCTAAACACCTTCAAGGTATAAATATACCTACACTTGCCCTGGCAAACTACGGTTCCGGTACAATCCAGTTCGACTGCCTACTTGCGGTTCGCTTCAACAAGTGGATCGAGTTCCCGCCTGATGCACTGACCAGACGCTGTCATCCTCGTCGCAGAGAATCCAGCTCCAGTGTTTCTGACTCCCCTTGTGGGGTGTTAGATATCGAGTCCCGGAAAGAGATTCCAACCTCACACATTCTAAGGTATGGAGCAGACTAGAACTTAGAGAAACTTTTGGCAACTCTTGGCAAAACTAAAACTATAGCTAGCTATACTTTAGAAAACAGCACCTACTTCTTACCTCGCACTACACTTAGGTTAGGTACACTGGGGTAGAACTATTTAGAAGCATCATATGAGTATTCACATTTTAGCCTGTGTTATTTATGTATGTATTTTTATGAATATATGTCATAGCTACAAACCATGCTATTGCAGTATTATTTTATCTTACTGCTAACCCTGTACTTATTGTACTTCACATCCTGTCTTACGATTGTAGCAGTTCATATCTCTTGCATGAGAAATAAGACTGTTCAATAAACCCTCTTTATCGAAACGCCCGTCTCTCTATTTCTGTGCAACTCTGTAGAAACGAAGCGTGCACGATTGACTGAGTGAAACTGTTATCTATTGTTTCCACGGTTCGGAGATTGTTCCGACTCTAAGGGAATCAAAGTTGTCATGTTTATGCGGTTGTCAGAAGCTAATCCCTTCTTGTATTTTTGAGAAGTTTCTATTGACCTCTGAGTTAGCTAGCACACACAAGTAATTAAGTTTAATGTACTCGATAGAGACATACTGACCTCAGTCCTATGTCAAAACTATAGTGTATATTATTCCAATGCGCAGAGCCTATCAGGGATATAGGAACTACACTACAGTCTTTCATCACTGCCGTATCATTTGTGTAGTGGTGGGGCACTTGGTTTCCCCCCTATTTTCCTGCTGAGAGTGGCCTTGGTTCCTTCTGCCTGCATTGCACTCCCACAACGCTACCACCATGGTTATGGCAGAGTTGCGTACGCTGGCATTACTGCTGCTGACTTTGCATACTGAACTTGGGGGAGCCTCACTTTCCCATTACCTGCCATGGGCATGGGTCACACTCAGAGATCCAAGGATGATGCCTCAATGAGGGCCCCCAGGAGGGGATCAAGCAGGGTGCTGGTGGCGGGGACACCACCCACATGGACAACAAACACAATAAGCTACTGGCTGCGATCAATGCTACCAGGGAGCGCCTGCAGGGCAATATTGGCTCTATTGCGATTGAGCTAGGTCTCATTCGTGGGGACTCTAAGAATGAAGCGGGGAGGGTGTCTGCCCTGGAGGCGTCAGTATAAGCCTTAGTGCCCAAGGCCCAAACCACAGAATGCCAGCTCACGGAGTTAGAGGTGCATACTCAGCGACTAACTGCCAGGCTGGACGACAAGGAAGGAAGGGCCCACCATAACAACATCAGGGTTGTTGGGCTACTACCTGAGAGAGTGGAGGGCGACTCCATGCTTAGCGTTTTTGAGGACTCGCTCCAAGAAGTTGTGGCCTCGGAGGGTCTAAGTTCTATGCCCTGGACCAGGCGTACAGAGTTCCTGCTTTCCCTCTTAAGCCAGAGGCCCACCCGGTGGTATCTGGTCTCTTTCATTTCTGCAATAGGGACTTTCTCCTTCAGCAGGCCCACAACCATGGACCCTTCGCGGTCGAGAATGCTAAGGTCTCACTCTATCCTGACTTTGCCCTCCAGGTTCAAACTCAGCACACTTCGTTCATTGCAATTAAAAGGAGGCTTCATGTGTTGAGGTTGCCTTATTCCTTGCTTTAGCTAGCCCACCTGAGAGTGGAGGTGGAGAACAAGTCTCACTTTTCCTGGATTCTGCTGCGGGATGGGACTAGTTGGAAAGCTATGACAAGGAGATTTTGCACCAGAGTCTGCAGCTCCTCATCGGCCAGCAAGCAAGAGCCACAGTTGCTCTCGACGGCAGGGAGTTAATCAGCCTACCAAACAGCAGGTGGCCGATGAACGGACGAGGGCAGTGGAGACGGTGGCCTCCCTAAGATCTGGTGGGAGCTCACCACACCTGAGGACACATTCTCACAGGGGGCCCACTTTCAGTTCGGTGAGCTCCATGGTACCAGGACTCAGTAGCGGCCTGTCCCCTGGCAAAGTGGGGGGGGGTGGGCCGGGCTGGAGGAGGGAAGTTGAAGGTGGGGAGGATTCAGGGATTAAAAAAAAAAAACTTACCTTCACGCCACCGCCGTATTCCAGGTCAGCTCTTTCTGCTTCTGGCTCTGCCAGCCTGCCCTGCGGCAAATCCTGAAGCTGCTCTTGCCTAAGAACACCTTCAGGATTGGCCCGAGTGCCGGCAACGTGTGCTCCCAGGCAGACTGGGAGCCTGTGCCTGCTCTCTCCAGCCCCAGCAAAGCAGCTGGGGCTGGAGAGAGCTTCACTGCACATGAGGTGTTTGTCCGGCCTGAGACGGCCGGTCAAACACCTCATGCACAGTGAAGGGAGTGCCCACCAGCAGTATCATCTCGTGGACCCGCCCACAAGACTCGTGAGAGTCCTGGGGGCAGATCCAGGGGATTTAGATAGAGCAGGTTTAAAGCTTGTTTTATTTGCTGGTGGTGGCCGGGGGGGCTCCCCCGCCCTAATGGAGCGACCGCCACTACTAGGACTAGAGGAGAAACTATGGACACGGCCTGTCCTTGATCACTTTGTTGATCGATTTATAGCTGTGGATGAGTCTTTAGTCCTGTTCAAGGGCCGATTTGGTTTTAGGCAGTACATTCCAAGCAAGAGGGCATGTTATGGAATTAAGATGTAAATGCTTTCTGAGAGTAGGACTGAATTTGTCTATAATTTCCGGGTCTACACTCATAGGGATTCCAGCATTGACCCCCTCGTGGTCCGTCCACTTTCGGAGTTACAGAGAAAATTGTGTGGGAACTGCGTAGAGGACTTTTTAACAAAGGTTACCATTTATATGTAGATAACTTTTACACTGGTGTGACATTGTTCAAGGAATTGATCACTGTTGCTTGTGGCACAATCCTCTATAACTGTAAAGGTTACCCAAAAGAGCTGGTTTGTAAAAAAAACTTGTGAAGGGACAGTGCAGTGCCTTGCGTAGTGATGAGCTTCTCGCTCTGAAATTTCTGACAGGAGAGATGTCTATATGCTGCCATCTATGATGAAAGTACTTCACCTGTGACTGTTTGGGGTCAGGTTGCTGAAGCGCGCAAACCTGTGTGCATTTTAGACTACAATAAGCACATGGGTGGTGTAGATCAAGTAGATCTGAGGTTGGAACTTTACACTGCTGTTCGTAAGGTGTACATTTGGTATAAGAAGTTTGCTATCCATTTATTCCATTTAGCAAGCTACAATGCCTTTGTTGTATTTAAGGATTGCTCTCCAGAGTCAAAGATGGCATTTGCTCAGTTTCAGCAGTCTTTGATAGGAAGCCTTGTTTTAGTGGAACAGGCAAGAGTTCCTAGAGAAGCAATGGTGGAGGATGTGGCTAGATTGAAAGATCACCACTTTCCGGATCACCTTCCTCCCACAGCCAAAAAAGGCATTCCCGCAAAAAAATGTAGAGTCTGTGTCCATAGAGGTGTGCGGAAGGAGAGCCGTATGTACTGCCCCTATTTTCCTTTTAATCCTGGGCTGTGTGTGCCCACATGTTTTAAATTGTACTACACACACACCGTACTTTTTGGTTGCAACGTGAGCATAAAAGTAAACTGACTGGTCTGTATTGTTTTATATTTTTTGTTCGGATTTCATGGTTAACATAAGTGTGATGTATTTAGTTAGAGCTGCTGTGCTTGTAGTTATAGTTTTGTATCTATTGCCGATTGATTTGTGTTTATTTTGTTGCATAAAATATGTGATGGCGGACTGTGTGGACTGGCACTTGGCTGGTGGTGGCGTGTGGACTAGCGCTTCGCTGGCAGTGTGTGTGGACTGGAGCTTGGCTGGTGGTGTGCGTGGAGTGGTGTTTGGATGGCGCTGTGTGTGGACTAGCACTTGGCTGGTGGTGTGCGTGGACTGGCGCTTGGCTGGTGGTGTGCGTGGAGTGGTGTTTGGATGGCGCTGTGTGTGGACTGGTGCTTGGCTGGCGGTGTGCGTGGCCCTGCGCTTAGCTGGTGGTGTGGGTGGACTGGTGCTTGGCTAATGGTGTGCGTGGACTGGCACTTGGCTGGTGGTGTGTGTGGACTGGCTCTTGGCTGGTGGTGTGTGAGTAGTGACTTGCTGCTGGTCACTACACACACACACAGCTAGACAAACGCCAGTCCGTAAACTCCATCTGCCAGTGTGGTTGCTGTGTCAGGCATGTGGGCGTATGAAAGTGATGGGCCCTTGAATGTCGCTGCCTGAAGATGCGAGTGTTGTAATCTGCTGGGCCCTCTGGCATTGTAATCGGTCTTGTGTGTGTCACGAATGAAAGGTGTGTGAATGGCCTGTAAAGAGGTTGTTGCCTTGTCGTGGCTTTACAGCTCACAAGCTGTGAGGAATTGGTTCAGGTTTTTTAACGTTTTAACTATTAACAGTGCATTTCCTTTTTGTGAAATCTCTTCTTAATAAAATTTTACATACTGGACCATCACTCACCCTCATGCCAAATCCAACCAGTATGTGTGTGTACTTAATGAATAGTTGGTTGTGAAGTAGTAATTGCATTTTCTAGCTTTCTCTGCCAGGGTGTACATTGTCTCTACAATGTCTGTTGATGTGAGTGTTGTAATGTGCTGTGCCCGCAGCTGGCAGTGTGAATGGTCTTGTATGCATCACGTATGAAAGGTGTGTGAATGGACTTTAAAGAGGTTGGTGCCTTGCCGTAGCTTTACAGCTCACAAGCTGTGAGTCATTGGTTCAGGTTTTTAACCTTTAAACTATTAACAGTGTATTTCCTTTTTGTGAAATCTCTTGTTATTAAAATGTTATATACTGAACCATCACGCACCCTCGTACCAAATAAAACCAGTATGTGTGTGTACTTAATGAATAGTTGGTTCTGAAGTATTATTTGCATTTTTTGGCTTTCTCTGCCAGGGTATATATTGTTTCTAGGGAAAATCTACCAATTCTCAATATTTTCATTGTATTACTGTGTCATATTCTTCCAGAATCAGAAAGAATACCCAAATTTCCTACCGCCCAGCATTCCCCTAGGCCTCCTAATAAAAATGGCACCTCACTTGTGAGGGTGGGCCAAGTGTTCGCCACCGGGAAGGGCCCAAAACGTATTGTGGAGGCATAAAAAATGAGCAATGACAAAACGACCTCGGTTTGCAAGGGGGTCTACTGCGTTTTTGGAACGGGCTTGGCGGCCATAAAGGGAAAACTACCAAACCCAGGCATTTCTATAAACTAGACACCCAGGGGAGTCCAAGGATGTGTGGCTTGCGTGGATTACCCAATGTTTTCCTACCCAGAATCCCCAGTAAACCTCAAATTTGTCTATAAAAAAAAATGTTTCTCACATTTGTGTGTGGGAGAGTTGTGGAATCTTGGGGCCAGCACAACTTTCCTACCACCCAGCCTTCCCCAAAGTCTCCCGATAAAAATAGTACCTCACTTGTTTAGGTAGGCCTAGTGCCCGTGACAGGAAATGGCCCAAAATGTATTGTGGAGGTATCAAAAAAGATCAATCACAAAACGACCTGCTTTTGGAAGGTGGTCACCTCAAGTTATTGGCCCCGGGCTCGGCGGCCATGAAGGGAAACCTACCAAACTATGACATTACTGAAAAACAGACACCCGGGGGAGTCCAAGGATGTGTGGCTTGCGTGGATTCCCCAACGTTTTAATACCCAGAATAGCCAGCAAACCTCAAATTTGGCAAAACAAAAATCAAATTTTTCTCACATTTGTGTGTGGGAGAGTTGTGGAATCATCGGGTCAGCACAAATTTCCTACCACCCAGCATTCCCCCAAGTCTCCAGTTAAAAATGATACCTCACTTGTGTGGGTAGGCCTAGTGCCCATGACAGGAAATGGCCCAAAATTTACTGTGGAGGCATCAAAAATAATCAATCACAAAACGACCTGGTTTTTCAAGGGGGTCACCTGCATTTTTGGTCCCGGGCTCGGCGGCCATAAAGGTAAACCTACCAAGCCCAGACTCAGGCCCAAAGATTCAACAACACTCCCATACACAAATGTGAGAAAAATGTGATTTTGTAGCCAAATTTGTGGTCTACTGGAGGTTCTGGGGAGGAAAACATCGGGGAATCCATGCAAGCCACGCATCCTTGGACTCCCCTGGGAGTCTAGTTTTCAGAAATGTCTGCGTTTGGTAGGTTTCCCTTTATGGCCGCCGAGCCCGGGGCCAAAAACGCAGGTGACCCCTTTGCAAAACCACGCTGTTTTGCGACTGATCATTTACAATATGTTTTGGGTCATTTCCTGTCGCATGCATTAGGCGTACCCACACAAGTGAGGTCCGCTGCGTGACTGCGCAGCGGTCGCCATTAAGTAGGGGAGCTGGGAAGAAGGAGAGGCCGGGCGGCAGGAGCGGGGGAATTCCAGGGGGGGAATTCCCAGGGGGAGGGGCAGCAGTGGCAGTAGCGGCGGCGAAAGGAACAGGCAGGCACGAGAAAACAAAAACAGTGGTGGAATTAGAGAAAGACACAGATGGGCACAATAACAGTAGCACAACAGGGAAAAATTAAGACAAAAAAATAGCTGAGAAAGGTTACGGTGGTTGCAGGCAGTCTGGTCCCAGTTGGAGCGGGCAGCAGGAGCGGACAGCAGCCTCGAACCTCCCAAGGAGGAGGTTGGGCTCTGGAGGCAAGAGATGGCACAGCAGAGCTGCGAGGAGAGAGTGGACCTAGACCGAGGGTCGGAGGTCTTACTCTGCCACTTCTTTGAAGATGGCATGCAGCATACCAAACATTCACAGTGCCAAACTGTGTATACACACTTACAGACTGAAAAGCAATGCCTCCTTGTGAATCATCGGGCACAGTTGCACAGTCATCTCATGCAAGGATGAGGATGCATTCCATGTCACCTGATAGTCATCAGCAACCCCACTTACATGTTTCCTCTCCTATCAGTATCCTGTGCAATCCGCAGGCATGTGCTGTGGTGACAGTACCCATAGATCTAGGGGCATATTGACAAGGAAGTGGCGGTGACAGGCGTTAGCCACCTTGGCTTAACGCCTCTCACCGCGAATTTGGAAACGCAAGTCTGCACCATATTACCAAGGATGTGGTGCAGACTTGCGTTACCCCTGACGATGGTTGCAAGTCTCACAACTTAGCGGCTAGGCAGGCACACATGCACCAGAGTGCAAGGGTGTGTGTGTGTGCAGGGAAGGTATTTTTCCTGTACACGAAGGTGCCCCTTCATGGCTATAACCAATGCTAATATACCATGTTGTAACTTTCATGTGTGCCGAGTCGTGCAGCAGACAGGAAAGATACAATTTTGCTTATTGTAAAGTTTTTCTGTATGGACAGGAAGGGCCACTGTCCTGTACATATACGAACCATGTATTTTGCTAATTCAATGTGTGCTGCACAAGGCAGCTCACATGTAAAAAGAAAATATGATGCGAAAAAAAGATTCCTCTTCATTTAGCCAGATTATGACCAGGATGTCAGTGTTGTTAAATTGTGCGCCGCTATCTGTCAACGCTGCACTTGTACATATGTGGCAGTGTCCAATGCAATGGCTGTTGCTGTTAAACGCCAACCGCAACACCCACTGCACGCCACTTTCACGCTAAACACAGCGTGAAAGGGTGCCTTATTACAAATGAGCGTTAATACACGTGAAGTGGATTAACACTGGCCCGCTCATGATGCTAGGCCCCTATTGCATACTACAACGTTGGTCATTTGGCCCAGACATCCATGACACCACGCGCACTATGCCAATATATTTGGTCCCAACTCACCAGTGGCGTGTGGGCCCTTGAAGCTGTCAATGTCCCCCTGTGTGATTGGTGGCTGACCATCTGCGAGACAAGAAAAAATATATGTGTTGGTATCAGATGGTAAATCATATGTGTCATATTCCTCATAACAATCATCACCATAACAGAAAATGCTACGTAACTGTAGTGTTGCGTTTCATGTTGGATAAATGATATTGTCCACTTTGACTGCCATTCACAACAGAACAGTTAATACTGAATCGGGACAAACCAGACTGTAAGGCTATCTAACATGCACATGCTAGTGGTGTGAGACATCAACAAGGCAGCATTACTACATGCATCATGATGTTATACATGCTCTTTGTACAATTGCATTGCTGCCGATCGCACAAGGCACTTTCACAGAGCTTGTTGATGTATGACAATCTGGACATGTCCAATTTCCTTTGACCATTTGTCCCTATTAAATACATTATCAAACATCAACTATGTTCACAGGGTAGTGTAGGTAACATAACACAATTCATAAGGAAAGTATTTTAACACTACCTTTTGTCCAACACACTGCTCACATGATGAACAGTTCCTTGGATAGTGCATGTACAGTCACCCCTGCCGTACACAAGCAATATTCTGCATGCACGCAATTTTTGTGCAGGTGTGTCAGCTATGGCACAACAGTGCTAAGTGTTGCTCCTGCCCAGTGGTTAACACATACTAGCACCCTATGCTGGTCAATATGATGCAGCGCTGAGTCTCAGATGTGTCATTGTTATGCGTGAGTGCATTACATCAAGAACCCGAGGCACCCAGAGCCAATAACTGAGCTGAATCTTGCAATGGTTTTTTATTGTGTACCGGGTATATAGCAATTAATTTGGTAAAATATAAAGAGTGAAAATTAGGTACCAAGGAAACCTATATATTTCTGAAATGAGAACAAAATATACAGTTTAGAAACAGTGGTTATTTGCACATCTCCAAAATTGTGGGTACCCATACAAGCATGTGAATTCAAGGACATTTTTCAAAATTACTTCATTTTACAAATTGTCTTACATTTGGAAGGCAGACATGCAAAGAAAGTCAATTGGTAATAACACTTGTCCTACTATTCTGTGTTCCCCTAAAACTTACTTGTTTGGGTAGGCCTTGTGCCTGCGACAGGAAACAGCCCAACACGCAACGTGGACACATCACTTTTTTCCACTGAAAACTGACCCTTTTTTCGCAATGTGCCTAGCTGTGGATTTTGAACCCTAGCTCAACCGGCACCTAGGGAAACCTAGCAAACCTATACATTTTTGACAACTAGACACCCAGAGGAATCCAGGATGGGGTGATTTTTGTGGCTCTCACCAGGTTCTGTTACCCAGATCCCTTGCAAACCTCAAACTTTGTAAAACAAAACCACATAATTTTCCTCACATTTCTGTGATGGAAAGTTCTAGTATCTGCGGCGCAACCGGCGTGCCACAGGCAAACCCGTCTGTGCCCGTCTGCGACCCGACCGCGGCCAGCGCCATGAACGCTGGACCTCCCACAACCCATCATTACGACACCACCACCCTTCTCGCACTCAACCCTGGAAGACTTAGAGAATGCCAACAGGCCTCACAGAACACAACCCACGGCCAGTTCTCCTGCCACCACTGACGCCAGACCCTCACCGCCACCCCGACCTCCAACACCGCCGACGCCAGCACTGGCAACACCCTAAAATGCATCCTCCTCAACGTACGATCCATACACAAACACGCCATGGAAATCTGGAACCTACTCGACTCTCTATCGCCCAACATCGCCTTCTTCACAGAGACCTGGACCAACGTATCCTCCGCCCCCAACATCAGCACCGCCATCCCAGATGGATACAAGATCCAGAGGAAAGATTGCCCCAACCACCCAGGAGGGGGCCTCGCCATCACCCACAAGAGCACCCTCCACCTCACCACCTCCAGCAAAACCTACCCCTCCGCCGAACACCTGCACTTCCAGATCCAGACCACCCCTAAAGCCACACTCCAAGGAGCCCTCGTCTACAGACCCCCCCGGCCCAAAGACCCTTTGCCACCACCATCACCAACTTCATCGCACCCCACTGCCTCAACAAACTACATACTCATTGGAGACCTGAACTTCTACCTCGACAACCCTAGCGACCCCAACTCCACTATCCTTCGTGACAAACTCGCCAGCATCAGACTTAAACAACTCGTCAACACACCGACCCACAGAGCAGGACACACCTTCAACCCCATCTTCGCAGCAAGAAACAGAATCCACTTCAGCCACACAATGCAGCCACCATGGACCGACCACCACTGCGTACACTTCACCATCAACAAACCCAAGGCACCCAAACCAGCCCACGCCCACCACAAAGGAACTGGAGCAAGGTTACCGATGAGCAGCTTAACTCCACCCTCACCAGAGACAACCACACCTGGGCACCCGACGCAAACGACGCAGACAGAGAACTCCACACCTGGATCTCCAACTGCGCAGACGAGCTTGCCCCTGCTACGCAACCCCGACAGACAATGCCCCAGGAAAGCCGCCTGATTCACCACCGCTCTCTAGAAGCCAGACGCACCTGCAGAAGCCTGGAGAAGAACTGGAGAAACACCAAGACAACCGAAAACCACACCACCTACAAGGAAGTCATGACAGACTACCACAACCAGATCAGAGCCACCAAGAGGAACTTCATCCACAACAAAATCCTGGCCAACTCCAAGGAACTTTTCAGTGTCATTCAAGAATTCACCAACCCACGCAGCGAAGCCACAGACATCACTCCATCCCAAGACCTCTGCGACAAGCTTGGAACCTATTTCCACCTCAAGATCAAAAACCTCTATGACAACTTCATTGTGAATCCACCAGGCGCCACAGACGGCCCCCTGCCCCCCAGAAACACCAGCCAGCCCACCATCTCCAACTGGACACCAATCATGGCCAAAGACACATCCTTGACCATGAAAAGCATCCACTCAGGGGCCCCCACTGACCCCTGCCCCCCCTCACATCTACCACAGAGCCGCGGCTGCCATTGCACCCGAACTACAACGCACCATCAACACCACCTTCAAAACAGGCACCTTCCCAGATGACTGGAAGCACACAGAAGTCAGACCTCTACTCAAGAAGCCCACAGCTGACCCCACCGACCTCAAGAACTATCTGCCCATCTCGCTCCTCCCCTTCGCATCCAAAGTTGCAGAGAAAACAGTCAACAGGAAACTGACACGATTCATTCAAGAGAACGCCGTCCTCGACCCGTCCAAATCCGGATTCCGAAGCAACCACAGCACAGAGACCTCCCTACTCGCCGCAACAGAAGACATCCGTACCCTCCTGGACCAATGCCACTCCGCCGTCCTCATCCTACTCGACCTATCAGCTGCCTTCGACAATGTCTCCCACCGCACAATAGTCGCCAGACTACACGAAGCAGGCATACAAGGAACAGCCCTGGACTGGATCCGATCATTCCTCACCGGAAGAAGCCAAAGGATTAGACTCCCACCCTTCCTCTCCGACCCCACGAAAATCACCTGTGGAGTCCCACAGGGTTCATCCCTGAGCCCCACCTTCTTCAACATCTACATGGCCCTCCTCACAGCCATCGTGCGACAACAAGGCCTCAACATCGTATCCTGCGCCGACGACACCCAGCTCATCCTCTCCCTCACCAAAGACCCCACCACTGCCAAACTTAACTTCCAGAAAGGAACGCAAGACGTCGCAGTCTGGATGACCAACAGCTGCCTGAAGCTCAATGCCGAGAAGACAGAAGTCCTCGGCGCCACCCCCTTCTGCATGGGACAGCACCTGGTGGCCGACTGCCCTCGGAACCCCACCTACCCCCTCAGACCACGCCAAGAACCTTAGCATCGTACTCGACTCATCACTCACCATGAACCGACAGGTAAACGCCGTTACCTCCAGCTGCTTCAACACTCTCCGAATCCTCCGCAAGACCTTCAAGTGGATCACCCCTGAGTCAAGGAAGACAGTCACCCACGCACTCATCACCAGCAGACTGGAATATGGAAACGCACTCTATGCCGGCATCAACAAGTCCCTACTTTGCAAACTCCAGACAGTACAGAACACCGCCACCAGACTCGTCCTCGGCATCCCCCGACACAAACACATCAGTCAACACCTACGAAGTCTCCACTGGCTCCCCGTGGAGAAAAAAGTCACTTTCAAAACCCTCACTCACTTCAAATGCCTACACAACAACGGACCCAAATACCTCAACGACAGAATCAACTTCCACGTATGCAACAGAAACCTCCGATCTTCCCACCTCGCACTGGCCGAAACCCCGCGCATCCACAGAGCCAGAGCAGGTGGAAGATCCTTCTCTCACATTGCAGCCAAGACCTGGAATGAGCTACTAGCAGACATCAGACGCGCCCCCTCCCTGAACACCTTCAGGAAGACCCTCAAGACCTGGCTCTTCGGCTAAACAGATGTCCGGACCCTACCCCAGCGCCTTGAGACCCTCACGGGTGAGTAGCGTGCCTATAATTTCCTGATTGATTGAGTGTGTATCTTTGAGCCAAGCATATCAATGGCACATTCCCCACACACACAGCAAAAGTGGGCCGATGAATCTCATTGGCATGTTTGCCCCCTGCAATGGTGTCGACAAGCTGTCTCCTTGAGGCCATTCCCTGATTGACTCTGGACCAGGTGTGGGAACTCCTCTGTCCTAAGTGTTGTCATTACTGTGCATGCATTTCCCATGCATGGTTTGACTCTGACTCCATTGTTGTGCTATTTATTTTACAATGCAGGGCTTTCAAACCCTGTATGTGAGAAAGCATTACCCCTAATAACACTATGAGCATCATGACTGAAGGGTGCCGCTACAATGGGGAATGCATTGTGACTTTTTGTGTTGTAAAGGCATGCTTATATTGATTCACAACAGAGTGGGCTTAGCGGATTCAAGACATGCATGAGTTATTGAGAATTTGGAGGAAAAGATGTTTCCCCCTCTCTGCGGCAAAACTTCACATATTGTGTAGCAGTGTTGGAGAGCGGGACAGCGCATCATGTATAACTCAGCGTTCATCCATACAACGTGTTTACATGTGTGCTGCATGATGCAGCATAGTTGAACGTGTGAGTAGGACTGTCCCCGGATAGCTCCAGAGCAGGTTGGGTAAACTTCCTAAACATTTACCAGGTCCCCAGCACACAGACACCGATGCACTTTTATGCAAGCGTGCCTGTGTTGGCACTAACTAGATGAACTGCACACACTTGCTGGGGGACACACAAGCCTGCACATGGGCATTGCACATATCATGCAGCACTGTGTCACAGGAGAGGATGAGGGTGGTGCTACACACAGAGGGATAATGCCTCCCTCCTCCGATTGCTTGTACATGTCACCCTCAGTCCGGGTATGTCATGGCACCATTGTTTGACACCGTCAGTCCCATTTGGTTGTGACAGTACATGTACCATGCCATGCACGGTCATGCCAGTCTCCCCAGCAAGTAGTCACTCATCCATGCTTCCAAATTTCCTTGTCCAGGTCACTCTCTGACTTCACATAGTTACGCTGGAGTGTAGGCTGCCATGTTTAAGTGATTTTGTATTACAAATGTTATTGTAGAACTTTGACATAGTCTAAAAGACTCAAAATTTCCATTGTTGATATTTTACAGACGACATTATGCCAGCGGAACAACATGCCTTCCAGGTGAGGAAGGACCGCTTCAAGCACGTAAAGAAGGTGGCAAAGGGTTACCGCAACATGGCCAAGAGGCACCAGGAGGAACACAAGAAAGGGACATGGAAGGCGGTGCCTGAGCTGTCGACAACTGGCACACAGCCCATCCCAGGCCCCTCTGGTGTCAGTGGTGGGTCCCAGCCTGGACAGGTGTCACATCCCCCTACGGCCACACCCCCCCAAGGGACAGTCCCACCAGCACCTGGGGATCAGGTGGTGCCATTTACAGTTAGGGACAGAAGGGTGATTCATGACAACAATGTGTTCCTGCCAGAGATGCGGCAGGAAATGACTGATATGAACAGACATTTAACGGACCTTAAAAAACATTTTGGACTGCCATGATGCCTGGAGATGTTGGCCCCAATCCCCCTCTTCTCTCTTTCCCCATTGTTTCAAGATCTGTTATTAGGTAGTGTTAGGTTAGTTAATTGTTAGGTAGTGTAGTTTTAGCGTATGTTATAGTTAGTGTTAGCTTTTAAGGTAGATTTGAGATATTTATTATTATGCCTTATTTGGGGCTAAGTTTCCTTTTCCTTTGGGTGGGGTGTTAATGTATTTTTTGAAAAATAAAATACAAAAAAATACACATTTGTGTAGGTTACATGTGTAGTTAGTTTCTGTATAGCTTAGATGTCTTTGTCCTGTCTCGTGGTGTGCCTGAAGGGTGGGAGGGGGGTTGATGTCTAAGATATGTTGTTGTGTGTTTAGGATTAGTTAGGGTAGATAGTTTAGGTGAGTAAGATTTTTCTAGTTAGTTTAGATTATAGTAGTAGTTCTAGTGTTCAGTGTTAATTTAGGATCGTTCATTTTTTTTACTGTTCAAATGAAAGTGTAAACATTTGTATTTCTGCCTGCACTTCTGTCAGGGATGATGTTGGGGAGTGTGGCTTATTGGCTTGTATGCAACTCATACCATCACTGGACAATCCATGGAATGTGTAAGTCTGGTCATGACATGTTACTTAGCATGATGTGTTGTGTCAGGATACCTTTGATGTGAGCAAAGTGAACTTGCGTGGATGGCAGGGTGGCAAGTAGTATTTATGGCCTAGTCTAGGGACTGTTGTTTGTCACGTTCTACATCTTAAGTGTGACTCACATAGTTGTACAGCACATTGTTGCACATTTACAACACAACCTAGGGGCATGGCACTGAGAGCATATATATTTTGCTAATGTTATCCATCATTGAGATGGATGTATGCGCAGGGTAACACAGATTCCGTCACACACCTCCATATCAGATGCTCCTGGCGCTGTCCATTTACATTGCACTGACCTTTGCACACTTTCTGCGTATTGCCAGTGTGTCAGCTTCCTCTGAATTATATGTTCCTGTCCATGGACGCTCAAACTCAGGCACATGTATGATTTAGTAAATTTGTGTGTCCATTGTGTACGGCACATGGCACAATAGTCATCCTGATTCAGATAAGTTATCTGAGAGTAAGTAATGAGTTTACATTTTACGTTATTCACAAATGGCATTTATGAGAAGTACAGTTAGGTATACTGACTTCATTTCTCATCAATGCCTTTCGTGACTTACTTAATTTTTCAAAATGTGATTTTTTCACAGGTAACGTTTTGTTGCGTGCACACTGTTCTGCTGCACACAAGGGGGTAAATGTTGCATTGCTCCCTGTAGTGACAGTATCATGGCTACTTGTCCCAGCTGTTCCTCTGGCATCGTCTCATAGTGATAACCCCCTTGAAAAGTTGGCCTTGCATCTGACTATATGCAAAGTGCAGTGCACCACATATCCCTAGACACTTTGCCCAATACGCTCACAGTGATCACAGCATGAGAGGGGTAAAAGTTGCTGTGCATTGTTTGTCCACAGGAAGGGGCTGACTGACGCCTTGCACTTTCCTATTGGCAACTCAACTTCACTGAGGCAGACATTGTGGTTCCATATGTGTATGGTAGACATGTGCCCTTTTGTCTCTTCATCAATGTGAATATGGTGTGCACCATCTTGGGATGTGACATGCAATGCGCACCATCACAACATGCTTTCTCCACCACGTAGAGTATGAGTAGATATGCCAAGAGAAAATGGTTTGCAATTGTTAAGGGGGACACTACTTGTGGACTGCTACAAACTTTGACATTTTAGCACACATGCCAATTACCGTATTGGATGTGGGTATAGGTTGTGATATAGCTAGATTGTATATCTTTTGCAATGAGGGCACAGATAGTTGATACATACACGGGCATCTCACTGCCTATCTGTGTCAGGTAAAACATGTCCATTGCTCGTATTTCCCTTGGGGTACCTTCTGGTGGATTCATTGGCCATTTCACTTTTTACAGATGTCTATACTTGATTGGTCATAGACAACACACAACAGTGTGAGTTCTAGACTTTAATGTACATTAACAGAAAGAAGACTGAACCAGTGCTTGGCCATACAACCACACATTGCATGGATGCCTGTTAGAGGGCCAGACAGAGTCCTTTGTTGGTAACAGGTCCAAGGGAAGAGGCACAGATCAGTCCGCAGGCTGATTGCAGTGTGTGTCATTGGTAAGAAAAATATGATTTGGCAGTCCATGTGGAGGTCTAAGGTGAGTTTCGGGGGACAATGGAAGATGATCTTGCGTGGCATGATACTAAGCCCAGAACCAAGAAGAAACAGGCCTTATGGCGTCAGTGCATTTTTGCAAAGGAGAACGCGATAGCATACATTATCATCCTCATCTACGTCCTCTGAACTGTCATGTGCCTCACATGTGGGTGGTGGTATAGTGGGTGCAGCACTGTGAGGCACTGATACATCAGGGAGCGGAGCTGAGGATGTAGAAGCAGCAGCAGCATTAATTGACACCAGAGCTTGGGGCAGCAATGCTGTGATGAGCAGCTGCAGGGCATGATAGATTCCAGCAACATCTCGCTGGTGTTCAGCCCTGGCAGCCAATTGTTGTGCCTGCATCCGCTCCATGCTCTCCATTATCTTACGGATGTTGGACAAATCCTGGCTGAAATTGCTGGAGCCACTCTGACCAGACAGTTGATGTTGTCTCAGAATCAAGACTCCATCAATGTCAGCCATGGACCATCGGAGAGCATCGAGCGGACTGTGGGTGTCTGTGAGCTTCTGTATGTGGTCCCGGATGGGACTCAATCAATCAATCATAGGCATTTGTATAGCGCACTGCTCACCCGGAGGGTCTCAAGGCGCTGGGGGGGGGGGGGTGGAACGCTACTGCTAAAACAGCCAGGTCCTGAGTTGCTTCCTGAAGGCGAGATGGTCTTGCGTTGTCCGGAGGTGGATGGGGAGGGAGTTCCATGTCTTGGCTGCCAGGTAGGAGAAGGATCTTCCTCCGGTGGTGGCTCTGCGGATGCGGGGGACGGTGGCGAGAGCGAGGCTGGCGGAGCGGAGCTGGCGGGTGGGCTTGTGGAAGGTCAGGCGGCTGTTGAGGAACTTGGGGCCCAGGTCGTGGAGGGCCTTGTGTGCGTGGGTGAGGAGTCGGAACGTGATTCTTTTGTTGACGGGGAGCCAGTGCAGGTCTCTCAGGTGTGCGGAGATGTGGCTGTGTCGGGGGATGTCCAGGATGAGTCGTGCTGAGGCGTTCTGGATCCGTTGGAGTTTCTTCTGGAGTTTGGCGGCGGTGCCGACGTAGAGGGCGTTCCCGTAGTCCAGCCGACTGGTGACGAGGGCCTGGGTGACCGTCTTCCTGGTCTCGGTGGGGATCCACCGGAAGATCTTTCGAAGCATGCGCAGGGTGTTGAAGCATGAAGATGAGACGGCGTTGACTTGTCTGGTCATCGAGAGGGAGGAGTCCAGGATGAAGCCTAGGTTGCGTGCGTGGTCCATTGGCTTGGGGGTGGCTCCCAGGGCGGGGGGCCACCAGGAGTCGTCCCAGGCGGAGGGTGAGGATCCCAGGATGAGGACCTCCGTCTTGTCTGAGTTCAGTTTCAGGCGGCTGTTCTTCATCCATTCGGCGACGTCTTTCATCCCTTCGTGTAGGCTGGCGGCGTCCGGGTCGCTGGTGAGGGAGAGGATCAGCTGGGTGTCGTCGGCGTAGGTGATGATCTTGAGGTTGTGTTGACGTGCGATGGTTGCGAGGGGGCTCATGTAGACGTTGAAGAGGGTGGGGCTGAGCGATGACCCTTGTGGAACGCCGCAGATGACTTCGGTGGCCGCTGACCAGAACGGGGGGAGGCGGACTCTCTGGGTTCTTCCGGCGAGGAATGAGGTGATCCACTCCAGGGCCTTCTCCTGGATGCCGGTGTTGTTCAGGCGCTGTACCAGGGTGCGGTGGCAGACAGTGTCGAACCCTGCGGAGAGGTCCAGGAGGATGAGGGCCGTAGTTTCCCCGTTGTCCATTAGGGATCTGATGTCGTCTGTGGCTGCGATGAGGGCGGTCTCCGTGCTGTGGTTGGCTCGGAAGCTGGATTGCGAGTGGTCGAGGGATCCATTGGTCTCGAGGAAGGCGGTTAGCTGTCTGTTGACGGTCTTCTCGATGACTTTGTCAGGAAACGGGAGGAGCGAGATGGGGCGGTAGTTCTTGAGGTCGGAGGGGTCTGCAGTTGGTTTCTTCAGCAGGGCACTGATCTCGGCGTGTTTCCAGCACTCCGGGAAGGTGGCGGTGTTGAAGGAGGCGTTGATGATGTCGCGGAGGTGGGGTGCGATGATGTGGTCGGCCGTGTTGAAAAAGGGGTGTGGGCAGGGGTCCGTAGGGGATCCGGAGTGGATGGTGTTCATTGTGCGTGTTGTGTCTTCGGTGCTGACTGGGGTCCAGGTGCGGAGGGTGGCGGTGGGGGGCATCGGTTCGGTGGTGGGGTTCGTGGTTGGTGGGCCGAAGCTGTTGTGAATGTTGGCGATCTTGTCGTGGAAGAAGGCTGCGAGGGAGTCGCAGAGGTCTTGCAAGGGAGTGATGTCATTGTTTCCGGCGTCAGGGTTGGAGAGCTCTTTGACGATGTTGAAGAGTTCCTTGCTGTTGTGGGTGTTGTTGTCCAGTCGTTCCTTGAAGGCTGTCTTCTTTGTGGCACGGATCAGTTGGTGGTGTTTGCGGGTGGCGTGTTTGAGGGCCGTCATGTTGTCTGTGGTCTGGTTGGTGCGCCAGGTGTTCTCCAGGGAGCGGCAGTTCTTCTTGGAGGTGATGAGCTCGTCGGTGAACCAGGAGGCTTTCTTGCTGCCGCGTCTGCTGGGGGGGTTCTTCTTCAGTGGTGCGAGGGCGTCTGCGCAGTTGGTGATCCACTGTGTGAGGTTGTTGGCGGCTTCGTTGGGGTCCGTTGAGCTGGTGGGGGGGTTCTGGCTGAGGAAGGTGGTGAGCTGGTCGCCGGTGATCTTGTTCCAGCTCCTGCGGGGGGCTTGTTGAGGGTGGTGGTGGGTCGTCATTTTACTGAAGCTGAAGTGGACGCAGCTGTGGTCAGTCCACTGGAGATTGGTGGAGTGGCTGAAGGTGACGTATTTGCTGGATGAGAAGACTGGGTCAAGCGTGTGGCCGGCGTAGTGGGTGGGGGTGGTTACCAGTTGCTTGAGTCCGAGGTTGGCCAGGTTGTCCAGCAGAGCAGTGGTGTTGCGGTCCTTGTTGTCCTCCAGGTGGAAGTTGAGGTCCCCCAGGAGGATGTAGTCGGTGGAATTGATGGCGTGCGGGCTGACGAAGTCTGTGATGTCTTCGCTGAACTGTGTGCGTGGTCCCGGTGGTCTGTAGACGAGGGTGCCTCTGAGAGTGGTCTTGGGGTCGGTGTGTATCTGGAAGTGGAGGTGTTCGGCGGAGGTGAAGGTGTCATCGGAGTTGGTCGTGATGCGGATGGTGTTCTTGTGGATGATGGCGATGCCTCCTCCTGTCTGGTTGACGCGGTCCTTCCTGGTGATTTTGTAGCCTTCTGGGACGGCGAGGGCGACGTCGGGCGCTGAGGAGGCGTTCATCCAGGTTTCCGTCAGGAAGGCGATGTCTGGTGCTGTCGAGTCGAGGAGGTTCCAGAGTTAGACGGCATGCCTGTGAACGGAGCGGGTGTTGAGCAGGATGCACATCAGGTGTTTGTTGCTGGGGCTCGGTTTAGCAGGTGCGGTGTTGGGTCGGAGGCCGGTGAAGCGGCAGGTCAGGCAGGTGAAGGGTCCGTGGGTGCGTCTCGGGGTGGCTCGGTAGCAGGCGGTGTTTCGGCCGGCGTTGAGTGCATGGAGGGTTTTGGCGTCGTAGATGTGCAGGGTGTGCTGGTGAGGGCAAGGACCAGGGGGTCTGGCGCTGGGCGCGGTCCAGGCGCGGACGGGCGCAGACGGGCTTACCTTTGGCGCACCTTCGGCGCTCAATCGGCGCTCCCGCTGCGCCCGTCCGCTGCGCGGTCGCTCTGGGGGCATCATAAGTAAGGAGCCGGGAGGGAGGAGCAGCTGGGTGGCGGGAGCGGGGCGGCGAATGGAATCACAGGGGGGCGGGGCCGCAGGGAGGCAGCGGCGTGAAATTCCAAGAAGCAGCGGGCAGCGGGAAATTCCCAGGAGCAGCGGGAAATTCCCAGGAGCAGCGGGCAGCGAGCGAAGGAATCTGCAGGCAGGAGGCGGCAAAGGCAGGCAGGAGCGGCAGCAGTGAGTGGGGCGACCAAGCCCTGTGGAGGGCTGAGCGGTCACACTCTGTGGTCCCCTACAGTCCCCTTAAGTAAGGAGCCGGGAGGGAGGAGCAGTTGGGTGGCGGGAGCGGGGCGGCAAATGGAATCACAGGGGGGCGGGGCCGCAGGGAGGCAGCGGCGGGAAATTCCAAGAAGCAGCGGGCAGCGGGAAATTCCCAGGAGCAGCGGGAAATTCCCAGGAGCAGCGGGCAGCGAGCGAAGGAATCTGCAGGCAGGAGGCGGCAAAGGCAGGCAGGAGCGGCAGCAGTGAGTGGGGCGACCAAGCCCTGTGGAGGGCTGAGTGGTCACACTCTGTGGTCCCCTACGGTCCCCTTAAGTAAGGAGCCGGGAGGGAGGAGCAGCTGGGTGGCGGGAGCGGGGCGGCGAATGGAATCACAGGGGGGCGGGCCGCAGGGAGGCAGTGGCGGGAAATTCTAAGAAGCAGCGGGCAGCGGGAAATTCCCAGGAGCAGCGGGAAATTCCCAGGAGCAGTGGGCAGCGAGCGAAGGAATCTGCAGGCAGGAGGCGGCAAAGGCAGGCAGGAGCGGCAGCAGTGAGTGGGGCGACCACGCCCTGTGGAGGGCTGAGCGGTCACACTCTGTGGTCCCCTACAGTCCCCTTAAGTAAGGAGCCGGGAGGGAGGAGCAGCTGGGTGGCGGGAGCGGGGCGGCGAATGGAATCACAGGGGGCCGGGGCCGCAGGGAGGCAGCGGCGGGAAATTCCAAGAAGCAGCAGGCAGCGGGAAATTCCCAGGAGCAGCGGGAAATTCCCAGAAGCAGCGGGCAGCGAGCGAAGGAATCTGCAGGCAGGAGGCGGCAAAGGCAGGCAGGAGCGGCAGCAGTGAGTGGGGCGACCAAGCCCTGAGAAGGGCTGAGCGGTCACACTCTGTGGTCCCCTACGGTCCCCTTAAGTAATGAGCCGGGAGGGAGGAGCAGCTGGGTGGCGGGAGCGGGGCGGCGAATGGAATCACAGGGGGGCGGGCCGCAGGGAGGCAGCGGCGGGAAATTCTAAGAAGCAGCGGGCAGCGGGAAATTCCCAGGAGCAGCGGGAAATTCCCAGGAGCAGCGGGCAGCGAGCGAAGGAATCTGCAGGCAGGAGACGGCAAAGGCAGGCAGGAGCGGCAGCAGTGAGTGGGGCGACCAAGCCCTGTGGAGGGCTGCGTGGTCACACTCTGTGGTCCCCTACAGACCCCTTAAGTAAGGAGCCGGGAGGGAGGAGCAGCTGGGTGGCGGGAGCGGGGCGGTGAATGGAATCACAGGGGGGCGGGGCCGCAGGGAGGCAGCGGCGGGAAATTCCAAGAAGCAGCGGGAAATTCCCAGGAGCAGCGGGAAATTCCCAGGAGCAGCGGGCAGCGAGCGAAGGAATCTGCAGGCAGGAGGCGGCAAAGGCAGGCAGGAGCGGCAGCAGTAAGTGGGGCGACCAAGCCCTGTGGAGGGCTGAGCGGTCACACTCTGTGAACCCCTACGGTCCCCTTAAGTAAGGAGCCGGGAGGGAGGAGCAGCTGGGTGGCGGGAGCGGGGCGGCAAATGGAATCACAGGGGGGCGTGGCCGCAGGGAGGCAGCGGCGGGAAATTCCAAGAAGCAGCGGGCAGCGGGAAATTCCCAGGAGCTGCAGGAAATTCCCAGGAGCAGCGGGCAGCGAGCGAAGGAATCTGCAGGCAGGAGGCGGCAAAGGCAGGCAGGAGCGGCAGCAGTGAGTGGGGCGACCAAGCCCTGTGGAGGGCTGAGCGGTCACACTCTGTGGTCCCCTACGGTCCCCTTAAGTAAGGAGCCGGGAGGGAGGAGCAGCTGGGTGGCGGGAGCGGGGCGGCGAATGGAATCACAGGGGGGCGGGGCCGCAGGGAGGCAGCGGCAGGAAATTCCAAGAAGCAGCGGGCAGCGGGAAATTCCCAGGAGCAGCGGGAAATTCCCAGGAGCAGCGGGCAGCGAGCGAAGGAATCTGCAGGCAGGAGGCGGCAAAGGCAGGCAGGAGCGGCAGCAGTGAGTGGGGCGACCAAGCCCTGTGGAGGGCTGAGCGGTCACACTCTGTGGTCCCCTACGGTCCCCTTAAGTAAGGAGCCGGGAGGGAGGAGCAGCTGGGTGGCGGGAGCGGGGCGGCGAATGGAATCACAGGGGGGCAGGGCCGCAGGGAGGCAGCGGCGGGAAATTCCAAGAAGCAGCGGGCAGCGGGAAATTCCCAGGAGCAGCGGGAAATTCCCAGGAGCAGCGGGCAGCGAGCGAAGGAATCTGCAGGCAGGAGGCGGCAAAGGCAGGCAGGAGCGGCAGCAGTGAGTGGGGCGACCAAGCCCTGTGGAGGGCTGAGCGGTCACACTCTGTGGTCCCCTACGGTCCCCTTAAGTAAGGAGCCGGGAGGGAGGAGCAGCTGGGTGGCAGGAGCGGGGCGGCGAATGGAATCACAGGGGGGCGGGGCCGCAGGGAGGCAGCGGCGGGAAATTCCAAGAAGCAGCGGGCAGCGGGAAATTCCCAGGAGCAGCGGGAAATTCCCAGGAGCAGCGGGCAGCGAGCGAAGGAATCTGCAGGCAGGAGGCGGCAAAGGCAGGCAGGAGCGGCAGCAGTGAGTGGGGCGACCAAGCCCTGTGGAGGGCTGAGCGGTCACACTCTGTGGTCCCCTACGGTCCCCTTAAGTAAGGAGCTGGGAGGGAGGAGCAGCTGGGTGGCGGGAGCGGCGCGGCGAATGGAATCACAGGGGGGCGGGGCCGCAGGGAGGCAGCGGCAGAAAATTCCAAGAAGCAGCGGGCAGCGGGAAATTCCCAGGAGCAGCGGGAAATTCCCAGGAGCAGCGGGCAGTGAGCGAAGGAATCTGCAGGCAGGAGGCGGCAAAGGCAGTCAGGAGCGGCAGCAGTGAGTGGGGCGACCAAGCCCTGTGGAGGGCTGAGAGAGGGACTCAGACACCCATGTATGGCATCAAGTTTGGCCGCCTACATCTCAAACCCCACCCGCACCTGATCAACCATCTCCCGCTGGACCTCTACCACATGGCGTTGGAAGGCCAGATGTGGGTCCTCGAGGTCCTGGGGGCCAGATGTGGTGGGAGGTGCTTGCTGCTGGTTGGTTTGTGCATGGTGTGGGGTTGCCACAATGCGTCCGGGTTGCCCTGATCCTGGAGGTGGCTTGCTGAGTGAATTGAGCAGAATTTGCAGTTCATCCTGATTAATGGTGGTGTAATCGTCCTCGTCATCAGTGAAGGTTGGGCCAGTCTGCTGTCCGGGAGGTGGTGTCTCTCCCTCTGCAATGTGATAGGGGAGATAAATATTAAGTGTGTTTCATGTATGATCAGGCATTGTATGAGTATACAAGCAGGCTGCAGGACAGAGTACATTCTGACTGTTTATTGGGAGATGCCTATTTGTTGCTGGACAGTGAGTATTTTGAGGACATAACCGATGTGATGTTGTTGTTGTACATTGTCATCTCACAGTTTACAGCTATGACAAAGGATGCTTGTCGTATTTGTACGCACAAACGGCACATGTTGTGTCCTATATTCATTTGTGTGAGTGATGCAGTTTGTTCCACATATTAGTCAATGTTGATGAGCTAAGAGTTGTATGTGTGTGCACTACATTGTGTTATTGTGAGACCCGCAGCTTTAGTTTTACTGCCTGTTATACCTTTTCAGGCAGTGATCCTTTCACTTCTGTGCATTTACAATGCTGGGATGTCGCAAGCTGGGTGGAATATGACTTTTGCTCAGAGTTTGGAGACTTGTGCATTGTTTTTCATCAAATATATTGTTTACGTCAGGAGTTGTATTTACACAAGGATGTGCCAGAGTGTGACCTGCTCCTTTAAGGATGTGGTCCAGACTCAGCCACCTCAGTGAGGTGACTGGCACCATGTTAAGATGTTGTGTCTGCAGGCATGCTATTCATCATGTACTGTCACTTGCCTTGTCAGCGTGGCTCATGGACACGCAGCTTTGCAGGGTAATGCACATGTGCATGTGTTTTGTGCAAGATGAGTTATGTTTGAGGAGGGCCCCCTTTGTGCACATTAGCAATGAGACCCTACTTGGTGTTTCAATGTGTGCAGCACTATGTAGTACACATGTGCATCCAGGTAGCTTTGTCTATTGTCATTGTTCTTGTGTACATGTCGTCCATCATTTTTTATACTGCATGCATTGATTACTGCCCTCCTGTTGGCTTACCCGTTGTGAATATGGTCTATAGTGAGTTTCTATTGTTGTTGTTGCTTTCTAAACTGACAGTGTCAACACCCATTACCCTCAAAGGTTGACGCCACGTGTGGTGTGTAAGTGGTCTGTGATTTGATGTATGTGCATTTCATGATGCCTATTTATGGTGCTCAGGCCTGGTCACCGCCACCCTCAGAAGAGATGCAAATGGCAGGGTGATGTGTGTTTATGTATGTGCCACGCAGCTGCTGACATGGATGATACATGCTGTCATGGTTCTGGTTATCAATGGCTGGCTTAGCGTGTGGGTTATAACTACCTGACTGCAAAATAGTTCACTAACACAGTTGATTTACCAAACAGATAAGTTTAATTGCACAGGATAGTGTCATGGGCAACTCACATCAAGACTAATGTGGAATGCTGGTTTCTGTATGGCAGATGTGTAGACTTGGGGGGGAGGAGTGCAATTTGACCTAAGGGTTGAGGGTGACATTTCTGACTTTCTATTTAATTGTTGCGACTTTGCTATCCTTTCTTGTTGTCATACTTTAGTTGTCATACTGCTTTACAGGCACATTGAGGTTCTGTAAGTATGTCACACATACAAGGCATGCAGTACATAATTGTGTGACACATTCCTAATCTGCACTGTGGTGTTGTATGCATACCCCCCCTGCAAATTGTATTCCATCGCACTTTAAGTCAAGTCTGCTGTTTGTGTGCATTTTTTGGTGGGCATCTTTTAGCCAGCAGCCTACATTTGTCGCTTTGTTGTGACATTGCTTGTGTGTCTGGTATGCAGACTCAATAGATACTTCCCCACTTGGTGTACACAGGACTGCATCTCATGTACAGGCAATGTGCAGATGCGTGAGGATGTCATGATTTACCCCTTGCCTCATCAGCACACATATACCAATCGTCTGCAAAAGGACACAGCTCTCTCTGACGCCAAAATGATGATGCACTGTGCAGGTGACTGATCATGTGCACGAATATAAATGCCACCACCAATGTCAGCACATCTGCAACATTTTGCACGTGTGTCTGAGTTGTGTGCAAGGTTGTGTATGTCCAGTAAAGTCCACCTATTTGCACATGCACATTCCTGCACACAACTCAGACACACGTGCACAATGTTGTAGATGTGCTGACATTGGTGGTGGCATGCCTACTCGTGCACATGATCAGTCAAACTCACAGTGCATCATCAATTTTGCATCAGAGAGATGCATGCTTGTGCAGGCAATTTGTATATACGTGGTGAGGGGACCATTTTTCCACCCTTCTGCATCTCAAGTTAATGCGCCACTTTGCCATTTCTTGTGGCAATTATTTTGTGGTCTGAGGGTGATCTTGGACTATATTGTGCTTAGTTTTATGTGCACATTTCAAAGTCTGTGTGCCAGCCAATATGTTTATTGCAATGTATTGTTTGAGTAGGGTGATATGTGTCTGTGCCACCATGTCAAACGGTATCCAGGACATGATCCACAGTAATTATGTGTATACAATGCAAGATATTTAATTGTGCACGAGTGCCATTGGCCCCAAACGCCCCGTCCCCTCAAGTCCCTGGCTCTTACTCATCCTGTTGTTGTTCTGTTTGGTCACGGTCAGCAGTGTCCTGGCCCGCATCTCCAACTACCGTTTCCTCCCTGATGACTCGGGAAACGTGCTCCTCCAACTCATCCAGTTCCTCCTGTGGCGCTGGACTCCCACCTCCAGTCTGCATTGCTGCTTTCAGGTTGGCTGCTAGTTTCTCCTTGGTCTTGCACTTAGTATCATGCCATCGCTTCTTGCAGTCGTCCACTGTCATCCTTCTCTCTCTGACGGCATCCACCTTGCCCACAATGTCCTGCCAAATTATTTCTTGTCAATGTCACTGTGGAGGTGACAAACAGTTCTTGTAGGTGTTAGTCACCTCCGCAATCAGGACCTGGTTTTCCTGCGAGCTAAACTTGGGGTTCCTCTTGGCCTTCACATGGGGCTCTGGCTGGTCCTCCTGTGTATTTCGTGGGGTTGTTGGTGGCCTCTGCACTGGTCGCAGCTTCATCCCTCTGCTATTTTCCATTTTTTTTTTCCCTGCTCGGAGGGCCTTTTGTAGTGCATGTTCACGCCGAACGTGAGAAATGCAGGCCTGGTGCCAATTAGCGATCAGATTTCGTCGCTAATTGGCACATCAGCACTTTTTTTTACGTTAGCGTCAGGCTCATTATCGCCGTCACGCAAAATCTATCGCCGTCCACTTCTGCCGGAAAGGGAAGCTATTGCCTGTTAGCGCCGTGTTGCTAATACAGCGATAGATTCCGGTTTTTGACGGCGATAAAAAATATTGCACTAAACGCATTTAGCGATAAATATCACCATTTGTTGCTAATATCCCCCACTGTCTTCTGCAGCACATTGTTCCCATTTTTGCTCCCAATTTTTTTTTTGCTGTATTTTGACTAATTCCTCGGTGCACTCAAGGAGAATCCACAAAGCCTGGATACCTTTAGAATCCTCAAGATGTTGGAAGAAAAGGACACAGATTTGGTGAGGATAACTTATGTGGACAAAAAGTTATGGGGGCATAAGCCCGAACTACCCCAAATAGCCAAAAAAAGGCATGGCACGGGGGGACGGGAAGGCCTGGCAGCGAAGGGGTTAAAACACAAAGATAATTAACAAGCATTGGCCATGCTAATTGGTCTCGCCATATTGTTTTGTTATTTAAAAATAATACTAATAATACAGTATGGCTAGCGCGCAACCAAGATGGCCGCGTAGGCTTACGGCTCTCGAGGGCCTCCGCAACCTCCCATGTCTATCCTGACTAAATCCTGGTTAATTTGACGGGCTTTTGCTGATGAATTTGCGCTGAGGTGCCACCCGTTTTCCAAATTCAGATCGGACGCCGGGAACCCGAATGGTTGCCCTCCGAAGTTTGCGGCCTGCTATTGCCTTGGTCCCGATCTCGAGTTGGTGAGGTGCCCGGGTACGAAGTGAACAACAGCGGCATGCTGGGCTTGACCTGCCACGTACCCCGCACTTTCACTTTCGTTTTCAAGTTTGTTTTCTGAGACCGGCTGAGGGACCTTGGTGTTTCAGAGGAGAGTGTCTGGCCTGACTTTCGGACTATACACAGGCTTCCTGTCTGCGACTGCTGTGTTCCATTGAATTAGCTACCTGGTCCTTGTCCCTGGTGCTGGCGGGTGCCAACCTTGGTGGCCTCCGGACGATGGCGGCGAGACTAGACGGAGACAAGTCGAAACCCAAGTCAACCCGGAGGGGAGCCTATACTCAGGTCAACAACATGGATCGTTATGCGCAGACAAAGGGATCCCCTAGTGGCTCGCATAAATCGCCTGAGAGGTCCAAAGAGGTCTCGGGCCCATCGTCAGAATTGACCCTGCAGGACGTCATGGGCGCCATTGAGGAGATGAAGGCTACTGTGGGTCAGCGGTTTGATACCCTGGCTCATAAATTGGACGCGGTCCTGATCGATGTGAATTTGGTCAGGGCAGACCTGTCCAAAACCAACGAGCGGGTCGACTCCTTGACTCGAGCGGCGTCGAGCCTAACTGTGGATGTGGCCGCCCTGCAGACGGAGGTCCGTAGGTTGCGGCTAGCCAGTGACCTGACGGATCGTCGACTTGAGGACTCTGAAAGCAGGGCCAGACGGAACAATGTTCGTATCATTGGAGTGCCGGAAAGATCGGAGGAATCTGCTGCTGATCTTTTTGTGGAGGATCTGGTGATCAATCGTCTCGCGCCCAAGGGATTGAGCAAGTTCTTTGCGGTGGAGCGGGCCCACAGGATTCCGGGTGGTGCGCCCAAAGTGGGCGCTCCCCCGCGGCCTATAATCGCCCGACTCTTTAACTTTCGGGATAGGGATGCTATCCTTCAGGCGTCGAGGGTGGCCGGGCCGCTGAAGTTTGAGAACTCTAATGTCAGCTTTTACCCGGACTTCACGCAAGCGGTCCAAAAACAACGGCTGGGATTTTTGGGCGTCAAACGGCGCTTGAGGGACATGGAGCTGAAATACGCAATGTTATTCCCGGCTAAGCTGCGGGTTGAGATCCGGGGTCGCTCACACTTCTTCGACCGGCCGGAGGCGGTTGGAGACTGGTTGGATGCCCTGCCTCGGGGACAGGATCGAGACACTCGGATGGCGGAGAGCGTAGAGGATTTGGTGGAGCAGGACTAGAACTTGGTTCCTGGTGATGGACTAGACTGGTGACGTTTGGTACCTTGGCTCAACTGGACACTAGTTTGACACAATATGCCCTTCAAATGCCTGGAGGTTGTGAGGAGCTTATTGGGGCCCTTTCCTCCTTCTGGGGTTCTTTTTGTGGTATATGTTAGGGCGACAGGCACACTGCGAGTTGGGGGGGGGCTGTTTGGGCTCAAGCAGGGGTACAGGGAGGGGGGAGTTGTGGTTTGGGGATTGTGGGGGAGGGGGGTTGTTGGGGACTGTTTGTTTGTTTCGCAAGGCAATGTGAAGTTCTCTGCTGACTTGTCCGGGTTGTGCTTTCCGGGATGTGGGTATCATGCACGGGAGTGGGGTGGGGGGTAGGGGATTGAGAATCCTTTCGTAGAATGTGAATGGATTGGGGGACAGGATCAAGCGCGGGGTGGTGCTGCAGTTTTTGAAACGGATTTCGCCCGACATTGTTTTCCTGCAGGAGACACATTTGATTGGGAACTCCTTCCATGCCCTAAATAGGAGGGGCTATCGCCTCGCCGCTCACTCTGGTTTCACTTCTGGCTCAAGGGGAGTGGGCATTTTGGTTAGGGCCTCTCTCCCACTGGAGGTGGACGAGGTGCTTCACGATGATAGGGGGCGCTATGTGGCACTGGTGGGGAGGTGGGAGGGTAGGACTGTTTCGCTCGTTGCTGTTTATGTGCCTCCGGGGTTGCAGACGGCTACATTTGCTGATTTGAGGCGTCTGGTCCTGGGACTCCCTGGGGGGGTTCTGGTGTTGGGGGGTGACTTTAACGCTGTTGTATCCGGGTTGGAGGACCGTCGCCCCCCCGGGGATCTCCCGAGGGCCCAGGCCTGGTTGGGTGGCTTTCTGGACACTTTGGGGCTTGTAGATTGCTGGAGATTGATGCACCCGGGACAGGCGCAGTACACCTTTCACTCGGGGGCCCATGGGAGTCTTTCGAGACTCGATTACATGCTTATGCCGGCGATCCAAGCTGGGATGATTGGGGAGGTGCGTCATTTGGCCCGAGGTATTTCTGACCATTCCCCTATATGGTTGCAACTGAAGGTTGTCCCTGAGGCAGAGGGGAGAGTAGTGCCCATTAACCCCTGGTATTTACGTAACCCTAAGATCCGCGCGGAGATGGTCAAGTCCACCGATCACTACTTCAACGATAATGTGGGGTCGGTGTCGTCGGCTGTCTCCCTATGGGAGGGTTATAAAGTGGTGGTCAGGGGGCAGGCCTTGTCACTTATCTCCCATGTTAAGAGGTGCGGGAGAGCAGAGGTGGTTCGCCTGGAAACTGAAATAGCTGAAATGGAGGAGGACTTGGCGCGGGGGGTCACTGACGAGAAATTGCACGTTCTCAGCCTCAAACAATCAGATTATAGAGCGTTAGTCACTGAGGCCGCTAAAGGGATGAGTAGAGAGCAGCAAGGACGACTGTATGATGTGGGGGATAAGGCCGGAAAGTTGATTGCTTGGTTGGATAAGAAGGAGAGAGCGAGCAGGGTGGTGCCCGTGGTGGAGAGAATGGATGGAGTGCGTGTGACGGACCCTGTGGAGATTGTTGACTGCTTCGCGGATTATTTCCGCGGGGTATACTCTCCGGTTTCTGTGCGTTCGGAGGAGGATTCTCATCTGTTGCTTAGAGACATCGCACTGCCAACCCTATCGGAGGCTGATGCAAAACTGATGGAGGCGAAGTTGTCGTCAGATGAGATCGCTTTGGCCACTCGCTCGATCGCGTCTGGTAAGGCTGTGGGTCCTAATGGTCTTCCCATTGAACTGTATAAGTTGCGTCCCGATAAGATAGCGCCGTATCTTCGGGACATGTTATTCGTGGCACGTGCGGCGGGATTCCTTCCCCCTGACCAACGTCTCGCCACCATAGTTGTGATACACAAAGAGGGGAAGCCGCGAGATCGCTGCGCCTCCTATAGGCCCATTTCGCTGTTGAACGCAGAACCAAAAATCCTGGCTAAGGTATTGGCTAATCAGCTGGTTTCGGGTCGTGGGTGACCTGATTCATCAGGATCAGTCCGGTTTTATACCCCATCGGAATACTGCCCTGAATTTGAGGCGGTTGCACGGCGTGCTTGCTAGAGCGGAGTTTATACGTGAGCCGGCCATCTTGGCATCTTTAGATGCTACTATGGCGTTCAACACTTTGGAGTGGCCGTATATTTGGCGAAATTCGGGTTCGGCCCTGAGTTCATTGGTTGGGTAAAATTACTGTATGCTGACCCATTGGCTCAGGTTGTGGTGAATGGTAGGGTGTCGGCTCCCTTCGCACTGGGGAGAGGTACGCGGCAGGGTTGTCCGTTATCACCCCTTCTTTTTGCACTTTCTTTGGAGCCTCTCGCCGCTTGGTTGCGTTGGGAGCCGTCGCTGCGGGGTATTAGATGGACGCCGGAGTTCGAGGACCGTGTCTCCCTTTACGCGGATGACATCCTTCTGTATCTTACCTCTCCCCGACAGTCGCTAATTGTATTGGTGGATGTATTGAATTCCTTTGGTCGCAACTCTGGCCTGGTTATTAACTGGGCCAAGTCATGTGTTTACGTCCTCTCGGGCGAGGCCCCCCTCCTACCGCGGGATTGTCCTGTCCAGATTGCTACACTGGGGTTCAAATATTTGGGAATCTTTATCTCTCTGGATCCCGCGGTCCGCTATGAGCGAAACCTTCTCCCTCTCCTCCAGCGATTGAAGGCCGACGTCGCGAGGTGGCGACGACTTCCGCTCTCGCCGCTTGGACGGGCGGCATTGTTTAAAATGATGTCGCTACCTCGCTTCTTGTACGCTTTGCAAAACACTCTAGATGTCGTGCCAGCCCGTTATTTTCGTGAGGTGGAGGGTCTTCAGCGCCAACTGTTTTGGTGCGGGCGGCCGCGGATCGCTCTTGCCAAGTTGACGCTCCCTTGGTACGATGGGGGGGTCGCCCTCCCCGATATTAAAAGATACTATTGGGCGTCTCAATTGGCGGCGGTGAACCACGGGATATATGGTCCTGCCTTAAATCCGGCCTTCGAGATGGATAAATTACTGCTTCCGGGTGGGGATTATAACAGGGTGCTGTATTCGGTGACCCCAGATGCGCGGTTGACGGGACCCACGCGGGTCGCGGTACGTGTGTGGCATGCGGCGAGTGCTGCGATGGGGTGGAGGGATCGCTTGACTCGGGCGACGCCGTTGTATGCCTCCGGGCGGCTGGGTTGTTTGTGGAAAACGAAAGGCTTTGAGAAATGGGATATGATTGGTATATGTAAGGTGGGTGATCTTTGGGCAAAGGGGTCTTTCAAAACGTTTGAAATGCTTAAAACCGAATACAAATTAAATGATAGAGAGTACTTCCGGTATGCACAAGTCTACCATGCGCTGTGTTCCGTCTTCCCGGACGCTGCTGCTATCCCCGAATATTCCCCGCTGGAGGATAGAGTGTTGGATGGCTATGTGCCTGACAGCACTATCTCTCTGATCTACAAAAAAATTATTAATGATCGCGCGGACTTGCTGATCCGTCTCCGGGAGGCATGGACGGACGACGGCTTGGAACTGGACGATGAGGACTGGGTATCGGCGGTGGCCTCCCCGAAAGAGGTGGCGATCCCGGCCCGCTTACGATTTGTACAGCTGAAGATCCTCCATAGAGTGTATGTCACGGGGCCCGGTTTGCTACGTATGGGTTACTCGAAGGATGGAATGTGTAAGCGTGGATGTGGCCTGTCGGGCACCTTTCTTCATATCCTATGGGAATGTTCGGAGGTTGTGCGATTTTGGAACGGTATCCACGCCGTAATGGAGGAGGTCACGCATGTCGCTCTGTCGCCAGAGGCTAGGAGGTGTTTGTTGAATGTCTGGGAACCGAATGACTATAATGTGGCACAGACGCAGTGGGTGACTCTGGGGTACATGGTGGCTAAGCGTAACATAGCACAGCTGTGGGGTTTCCCGAGGCCGCCCACGATCGTGGTATGGAAGGAGAATATGGACTGGTGTATGTTTAGGGAAAAGACGGTGTATGTGGCGAGAGGCAAGCCTGGGAAGTGGACGAAGGTATGGGGTCCATGGAATTCATATTGTGGACATATCTGCACCCCGCCTCTGCCGTTAGAGGTCGATATTGCTTTGTCCCCCTAGCCACGCATTCTGCGGGATTGTGTGAAGTGCGTTCTATGTTTTGTCTTCCTGTTGCCCCCCGCTGCCACTTCCTGTCAAGAACTGCTTTGGATACTGTACGTTGTCCCCCGCCCTGGGAAGCGCACGCTGCTATTTCGGACTCTCATTGCCTTGAGTGTGTTTTGCATTTAATAGAAAATGAAACAGTTTTTTCCGATTGCTCTTGGCCTATGGCCACGGCCGGTTGCATGTGCTCACGAACTGCCGGGAGCTTCGCTTCTGGTTCATTTTAATGTGTGGCGTTGCATTGCGGGCCCTCGGGCTCTGTAGCGGCCGGCCTTGGTGGTTGTAGGCCCTTGTATGTATTTTATTGTGTAATAAAGGTTTCTTTATAAAAAATAAAAATAAAAATAATACAGTATGTTTTATATTTTTTGTAATAAATGACTGATATCGATTTTGTCTAGAAATGTTTTTTTCATTTTCACTGCAATTGTTTTTCAGTGGTTTGTAAAGTATTGAAACTTTTTTGTATTAAATTTTTTTCCAACAGTAATTTTGTACAAAATAGTAAATATTTCAAAATATGCAAAGATACTTAATGAAAGAAATGTTTTGCAACATTTGTAAACAGTGTTAGAGACAGGGAAGTTGTATTTTAACAAGGAGCATTGCAGTTAGGTAGTAATGTAAATAGTTAAGGCAATAAAAGCTGTAAACATTTCTCAATAAACAAATGAGTTATGAATATTTGTAAACAGTTTTTATGTTACAAAACATATGGAAAGAAGTAGCAATGCATTCTGCTAGTAATGTTTTACATTTAAACTTAATATGTTTTGTAGCATATAGTTGTTTGTACAGGCAGTATTTGCTAAATAGCTAAGGATAAAAAAATCTGTAAACATACTTGAATAAACAAATGCTGTTTCTAAACAGTTTTTTGCTTTTAAAACTTGTAATGCAACAAAGAGCATTGTTTTTTGGAAGTAATGTTTTACAGAAAAACGTAATATATTATGTAGCATACATTTGTTTTGTACAGGCAATATTTTCCAAATAGTTAAAGCTAAAAAATATGTAAACATACTTGAATTAACAGGTTTGCACTTTGTTTTGCAATATTACAATAGTAGTTGAATGCTGTTTAATCATTTGGTAGTTCTTTTAGTAGTTTTTTTAATAAAACCATTACTGTATATAACTTCACACGTTGCTGGCAAATGCTCCATCATTTCATCTGATAATTCTTCTGTCATTGGAGTAATGACGAACCAATCCATTAAGATGTCATTGTTAATATTCATTGATTGTAAATCCTCTGTATCTATTACTTATGCAGTTAATGTTGTTATTTCCTGTGTCATTTTTTCTATTCCATAAATTTTTAAAGTTATGGTTTCTGGTGGTGCTTCTGTAGGCTGTGAAAAAAAGTAGCAAAACATTAGTTTTATAGTAGTATTCTAGATTTTACATAAATACTGTTTTTGAACTATGCTTATATATTTTAGTGGTTTTGAATATGTACTTACTTTTAATATACTGTGTCTGGTGGTATTCAAAATCTTCTCATTATTGGATTCATGTACAGTGACATGTGTTATTTTGATATATTCGCCGATTGTAATTTTGAAATCAGTCGCCTCTCTCCATAAAGTAATTTTTACGATGCCAGTACTGTCCTTTATAGTGATCGATCTTAGTTTTGTTTCTTGTCCTGCGATAAATGTAATTTTGACTACTTCTCCCTGTAAAAGATAAATTTTGTTATTGTTTTAAAAAGAGACATTTAATAATAATATCATTTGTTTATTGCGGGCATTAAGGTTATTGCTGTTGTTTTTATTAGTGATGTATAAATTGTGTTTAACTTACTTCTATTACTGTTCCACAGACTGTCATCATTGTTTTTAGTTTAGCTTCCTTGACAGCTTTTATTGGTGAAGATGGTGGAGCTGGTGGTTGTAAGATATATTTAGCTTCTTGTTCTATTGTATCCAGTATTGTTAATCTTGGAATTTTAGTAATTTTGGTCTGTTTTGTGATTAGGATTGAATAATTCTTTACTAAAAAAGTCTGTATGATAATCCTGTTAGTTTCTTTCGTTCATTGAAAGTTGTCTTCATTATGGCAAGTAGCCTTTATGCTGCCAGTTGGATCTGCTAATGCCATGTGATAAAGTACTTTTCTTCATTGTTTGCTGTTTTATAATAAGTTTTGCTTGGGCAAGTAACGATATTTGCTTTGATAAATATTTGATATGTTTTTTTTTCTTCTGTTGATTTTCCTTTTATTTCTTGAATGGAAATCATCTGAAATGAGAATGGTTAAAAAAAGTTTTATTCATTGTTAAATTGCTATCCATAAAGCATTGTGATTACTGTGATAAGAATCTATTGTCCCATAACAACCAATCTTTTCATTTGTGTATATATGATTGAATATTGTTTGGTAATTAGTTGTATATGTTTGTATTAATTGTTTGCATTGGAAGTGTGTTAGTAAGTATTCTTGTAGTAATATAGTTTGGTGTTGTTTGTTGATATCTATGTTAAAATCTCCCATAATTATATATTTATAATTTGGGTAAAGTGTAAGTGTTTGTGTTAATGTTTGCAATAATCGTTCAATAGTAACATATGGTGGTTTGTATATTATTATTACAATTACATAATTTGTGTTGTGTTTATGTAGTGTGAAATATAATATATCTATTTGTTGCAGTATTTTATAAATAGGTTGGATTTGTATAGTGGTTTTATAATAAATTGCAATTCCATGGTTTGTTTGTTCATTGTGGTATTTATCAAATATTTTATGATGATATCCGGGTAATAATATAGCATTGTCAGTGATCTTGTGAGTTGTGTTTATTTCTGTTAAACAAATAATATTTGCATTCATCAAGTTGTTATCAATAGTGATTGATGTGAAATGTTTTTGAATAGAATGTATATTTTGTACAATGATATTACATTTTTGTGGGTAAATACTTAATTGTGGTACTGAAATCTCTAGTGGCATTTATGTTTGTAAGGGCTGCATTTCTTCTTTTACTTTTTCATGCACAATTATTTTTGTTTCCTCAAAGTTTTTAATGTATGTTTGCTAATGATTTTGCTCTGCTTAAGGCGACATAATGTAAATGATGTATTTTGCTATTGTTAAAATGTATATAAAGTGGTTCTATAGTTTTACCTTGTGTTCTATGTATTGTACGTGCTGATGCTTGTCATAATGGGAATTGTTTGCGTACAATAGTTATAAATTATTTTGTGAATTGGAATTGTCTTGAATGTTGAAGTATTGGTGTCTATTGTTGTAAAATGTGATGTTTATACAAATGTTTGTTTTCTGTTCTTGTGGTTTTACCTATTTTTTCATTATCAAAAGCTATCCAAACTATCATTGGTATGTTGTTTATATTTACAACTAATTGCACTATTCCAGTAGCTCCATTAGTTAATGCATCATTAACAGATATATTACAAGTTAGATCATAGCGTAGCTGTAATGCTATATGTAAAGTATGTGCTAAACCCATAGTTTTAGTTGGATCTGTTGGTAATTGTTTTAATATGGCATCTTTTACCTGATCTGTAATATCAGAACAAACTGTATCTTTAGCTGTAGCTATATAAACAGGGTATTGTTGCATATGTTGTATTAACACTTCATTATTTAAGCTATTTACTTCTTTGTTGACATAATATATGGTATGGTTTTTATAATGCTTTGATCTGGTTCTATTTCTCGCTGTTTAATATTTAAGATGTCTCTTTGTGTGTGATTTCCTTGTCTTAGTCTGTTCAATAGTTCTGCAAATGGCAAATCATCTAATTGCCTCATGATTTTTGTTATTTCATATAACTTAAAATGTATTGTCCATAAATTTGTACTTAATGGTCCATATTAGTGTTTTGAATTATCAAATATGTATGTGTCAAAGACTGGTTTTAATTGAAAAAAATCTCCTATTGCAAATATTGATATGCCTCCAAATGGCATATTAGATGCTTTTATTTCTTGTAGCCTATTATGTATAAAATTGAACATATTATTTCCAACCATTGAAATTTCATTAATTATTAACACTTTTATATGCATTAGTTGATTTTGGAGTATTGTTCTGTTTTCACGAGTTAAATGTTTGTGAGTAAAAGTTTGTGATACCGGTATTTTAAATGTACTATGTAGTGTTCTCCCATTGATATTATGTGCTGCTTTTCCGGTTGGAGCTGTAAGTAATACATAAGTATTATCTGGATTTTCGCTAGGCTTTGTATTATAATAGCTTATTATTGTTTGTTATAAAGCAGTTATTAAAAAACTTTTCCCAACTCCAGCACCACCAGTGCAAAATGTATAGCAAAGTTCCAGTTTAGTCTTAATCCAATTTAAATGATGGTAAATACAATTTAATTGCTCCTTTGTTAAATTATGCATTAGGTTATAATAATTTTCAACTGTTAACATACAATTAGTTATTCTTTCTTCTTCATTATTTCCTCTTATACCTTAATATAATGATAAGTCAAATTCAAATTTAAAATTCAAAATGAGCTTTATTTGATTTTAGTTATTTAAAATCACAAAAGTATACATATTCAAAAAAGTAGATAAAAAACATTTGGTAAAATACATTAATAATAATCCACATTTGTAAAGCGCAAACAATCACCCGTAAGGGTCTCTAGGCGCTGGGGGCCGTCGGGCAGATTAAGCAAGCTATTGCCCAGAGTCACATGTTGACCTGCCTCCGGTGCCAGGGATCGAATCGTGATCCCCAGATTCCGGAGTCAGTCGCCCTGGCCGCTAAGCCACACCTCTTCCCCAAACATTAGTTAAAATACATTATCTGTCATAAAGTGCAAAAAGTGCTTTCAAGTATAGGTGAGTTAACCTGCAAGGTAATGCATTCCAGGCTTTGATCATAGTAAACATTGTGCATTTACACTTTTTCTGGCTCTCAGTGTATTTTGCAGAAAACCAGACATGGCATATACAGTTAATACACTGTCTATAAATTGTAAATATAAAAATGCTGGTCTACATTGTCTCCAACCTGCCTATTTTAGCAAAGGGAGGATCCATCTTGTTCTTTCTCTTGCATAAAATTTGCAAAACAGTGTCACATGGATAGTAGATTGTGGTGACACGTTATCACAGGGGCAAGGAGAAAGTTCTCTGGACCAATCGTTTATTCCTGGATAACTAACCAGACGATGAAAAGTGTTAACCTTAAAACGAATTAAAAGATATCTATCATATCCCTCAGAGCAACAAACGAGATACGGTTGGATATCATGCGTAGTCAAAGTCATATGGTGTTGTACTACAGTCCCCTTGTTCATCTCCTGGGCGGTTCTGAGTGACTCTAAATGGAACAAACAGGATAATTTGAGCTCCTTCCTGGAGATAGAATTCATTTTCTCTGGGGTAAAATAATAATCTGGCTGCCCTATGTCACTCAATTTTTTTTTAATATAGTTCAGCCACGTGACCTTATTAGTGTGGTCCAGATTCAAAGAATCTTTGATTATCTCTCTCTTTAGACCTGTGCTGCTAGTGGTCCATGCGCGATGCCACAACAGGACAGGTTGCATTTTTATAATATCCGAGACAGAAGGGATACCTAGCTCGCTGTGGCAATTAAAAACCGGGGAACTTACTGGTACAGCTAAAATGAACCGTAAAAAGGTATTTTCTACACGTTGGATCATAGAAACATCATAAAAGCCCCACACTCCCGCCCCATATATCGCAATACTTATGCATTTGGCTTGAAAAATGTTAAGAAGAATGCCAGGGGGCATTTTTCCCATTTTCTTGGAGAAATTAATGAGAGCAGCAGTTGACTTCATAAATAGTAGACTCCTACTTCTCACCGCTGGGCCCCAGGAGCCTGTATTTGCAAATGAAACACCCAGATAAGTAAAAGTGTTAGTGGAGTCTACCCTTTTATCCCCAAGTGGAGGCTGTTACATTTATTTCTCCCTCTCCCACAGGTCATTATAAAAAACTTTTTAGCATTTAATTTCAGTCCTAGCTTATCCATAAAACATGAATATGTATTAAGTGCTTTCTGCAAACCTAGTTGCGTGCGGGCCATAAGTACTGTATCATCAACGTAGAGGATGGAAACTATTGGCCTTTCGTTGACATACGGGGGGTCCTGCACCGTTCCTTCAAGCTCATGCTCCAAAGCGTTAGTATATAGAGTAAAGAGGAACGGTGCAAGCACACAGCCTTGTCGCACCCTCCTATCCACCGTGAATGGCGCGGTACATTCTCCTTTAGAGCCATAGCGCACCTTGGCAGTAGCCCCGGAAAATAATTGTTTTAAAAACTGTATCAAAACCAGGTCGACCTTCAGATTAGATAATATACTCCACAATTTATTATGTTTCCTGCAATCGAATGCGGCAGTTAAATCTACAAACGCCACAGAGTTTCCCGCCCTTTGCCTGTGTGTCCTTTCCAATTAAAATGTTTAGGTTCAACACTTGCTCGTTTGTGCCCAGCCCTTGTCTAAAGCCATATTGCAAATCGCTTATTATGTTATTTTCATCAGCCCAAGATTGTAATTTATTCAAAACCACCCTTCCCATAACCTTCATTAATGAATCGAGAAGGGATATTGGGCGGTAACATGCGGGGTTTTCACGTTCTCCTTTTTCAAAAATTGGAACGATTACTGACTCCGACCATGTTTTCATGAAGCCCTTTGCGCAACTGGCTTGAAAAACCCTAGTTATCAAAGGTGACCAGATTAATGGGGTGGATTTAAATAAATCAATGGGAAGCCCATCAGGTCCAGGGGCCTTGCCACCTCTGCTCGCGTTTATTGCCTCAGTCACCTCATCAAGGGAAATTTGCAATTCAATGGGAATAAAAGTAGTGGGATTTTCGACCAAAGGGGCTAAAGAATCAGAAGTGATTTCCTCATGTCCTTGAATGCTATAGACCTTTGAGAAGAAATCTATCGATGTCTTTTCGTCTATTGCGACCGCAATTGTCGCAACATCCGTAGTTTTAAAAAATGGCGTATTTACTGCCCGCCAAAACAAGGAACAATCTTTACTCAAAGAAGCATCGTGAAGTGCCGTCCAAACTTGATTTTTTAATTCTTCCGAGTTTTTCGCGAGTTATAGGAGTTTCTACACTCCCTGATCTCGTCTTGGTCTCTCACTGTCCTGTGTAGGGCCTCTTTTAGATGGGAGTATGACTTTGTACAATTTGTATTAAACCACCCATTTTTACGATCTTGATTACTTTTATTTTTTTTAACTTTGAGCATATTTTGGACAATTGAAGTAATCTGTAAGAAAGCATTCAAGGTGGTGTCATGGGAGGAATCTTCCTGCAGGCAAGCTAAAATTAAATCATAGGCCTTAAGGATAATTTGCTTTACAGCTCTCCCAACGCAAAGTATATCCATTTTGGGTAGAGAGATGAACGCCCTGTGACCAGACCAATTTATTATTTAATCGCTGGGTTGATACATCTGGCAATACTAGATCAATGCTTAGGGGCAGGTGATCACTCATAACGTTTAAGTGTTTTTTAAAATTTGCTATTCAATTTACATAGCAATTTGGAACAATAATAAAATCTATTATAGATTGGCAGCCTCTACCTATAAAAGTGTAATCGAAATCCACTCTAGGGGTACACAATCGGTTTGCAAAACCGAAGTCATGGGAAAACAGAAGATCATTAAACTTTTCTCCCCGCTCCGTGTGTTCGAAATGTGTTATTGGATCATCCTCTTCAGTCGTTAAACCACAGGTGCCTGATCCTGATTTAGAGCATAAATTGACTCTCTTCCCCAGGCAGTGGATAGCCTTATTTCTCAATGTAATCCATGTTTCAGGTTCTCCTGGCTTAAGAACATGAACGTTAGCCAGGATTACTGAAAAGGGGGCTGCTGCCGGCGGCAGATCGAGGCTGTGTACCTGGCGTGAACTTTTGTGGGGTATAAGAGTGACTAAGCTTGATCTAGTTTGCAAATCGTTCGCTATTCTGCCCCCCTGTCGTCTCTCTAATGTTCTCTTCCCTGGTGTACGTAAATCTCCTGCATCTCTTGTAGCGCTATTATGGGTACCTACTGCGATTTTCTTTTGTACACCATCCCTATCCACTGGTTTACTGGCCTTTTCTGGGGGTTTGTTAGTCGGGTTTAGGCTTTGACAACCAGTTATAGTGGCTGACTTACTAGTGATGCCCAGTCTTTGCGGACTCTTGTTCAATGTAATTGAATTCTGATTTCCCTGATTTTCTCTAGGCCTTTTTCAATTCGATCTAATCTATCTTCCAGGGTACCTATGTATAATTTAACATAACTTGTTAGCTCTATAAGTACATTTTCCATTTTATTGCTATCAGTTAAAGGTTGTTTGCTACTTTATTTTTTGAGCGTAAAGTACAATCTTTTCCCTTTTGTTTCTGAAAGTTGCATTTTTTCCCCTGTTTTTTGGTCAAATTACTTTTGGGGAGGCCGTTGTCCGGGGTAACCTGATGGAGTTCTGCCTGGATATTGTCGGTAGCCTTTGGCAGCTTTGAATTACACTGCCTTTTTGAGGGGGGTAAAGTTTTGATGTCCTTGTCACTAACTGAAGCTTCAGCTATAACATTATTTACCGCTTGGATGCAACCATTTCTACTCAGCCCTATACTCGGGGTTTCTAATGGGCGTTTCTCCGCAGCCCCTTTACATGATGTACTTTTTTCCTGGATTTTTTCTTGGTTATTCCCTGTTAGCCCCTGCACTTCCACACTTAATGACTCCTCTACTGAGGAGATCTGCTTTTCTATAACACCCACTGCACCCGTAAGATAATTTAACAGGGTCATTTTCGCATCTTTAGGGTTGCTAGACTGTTTATCAGACTTGGTGCAGGATAATTTTCTTTTCCCCATTTTCGACATCCAGACTATACTTTACCACAAAGTTGTATTAAAATAATAACGCCTTCACTTATGGTATGTCCGTGTCTTCTGGGTGCAAGTAAAAACCTTGGTGTAATCATGAACAGTAACACAGTACCTTATATAGTTATAGTCAGTTACGCCACACAGTTCCAGGGATAGATGAAAGGGAGGTGGCCCAGCCGAGCCCAGCCGAGCCCAGCCTCTCCTGGTCTTGGAGGGGCGCAGACAGGCCCGCCCCTGGCCTGGGCTTTGCCCGGGCAGTGCCTGGGCACGCCCGCACATGTCCAATGCTGCGAGAGGGCCGCGCGTCCTGTGCTGCGGGAGGGCCGTGCTGTATTTACAGGGCCTACTGGCGCCCTATGATGACACCGTCAACAGGCGCCTCACAAGTCCTGCTGGGACCTGTTGTTCTGCCTTGGCTGTTCCCCTCACGGCGGTACCAGGGAAGCAGAATGGCGAGGAGGCAGATCGATGCGCCGTTTCCCTCCTGGCTATGGGCAGAAGAGGTGAGTAGTAACAGCCGTTCCCCTCACGGCGTAGCTGCTTGTGGTTTGCGAGTCATATATTAATTGTTGTTCCTGCTGGTTACATTTGTTAGCATTCAATGTTGTATTAAATGGTATTGTATCTATTGTAGACACGACATGTTCTATGAAGTTGTTTTCATTATCTATTTGTGTGACGATTTCTTTAATTTTATTATATCTTTTGTGATGTTCATTTATAGTGTCTTTTACTTCTAGATATCTTTCATAGTATGTTTTGCTATTTAACAGGATTTTATTTTCCTCTCTCCATGGATAATATAGCATTAATAATTCCCTATGTTAATTTTCTGAATAATTTTCTTCGTTAAATCTGCAGTATCTAATTATTTTTAGTTTTTTTCGTTGTTTCACTGAATAGTTTGTAGCTATATGTATATTGGCTTCTTCTACCTGTAAGTCATTTATGTCAATTTCTTCCTCATCTGAACTGTAAAAATTTGTTTCAGCTAGCAAATTTTCATTGTCATTTAGAGTTTGGGTTTGTTTTTTGGGGGGGTTATGATTATACATGGATGCATAATCTGCTTATGTACATTGTTCTAATGTTGGTGGTCGGTTGCTGTATTTTATTATTATAGTGTCAAATTGTAGGTTAGTTGATGTTTCTGGTAAGGAATTTATAGTCTCTATGTTTCTCATTAAATAGGTTCTTTTTTCTGGATTGTTTGTATTTATGTATACGAAAGAGCGAAAACTTTTGCGCAATGGCATTTGTAGTATTAGGTAAGCAGCTTCTTGTGCATTTATTTCTGTACAATTGAGGAGTTTGTTGCCTATATGTTTAAGTTGTTCTTTAATATTACTATTGTAATATACTTCTTTTGCTATAATTTTGCTCATTCCTCTTTGGGATTTACTTATATATGAAATTATGTAGACAGCACAAGCATAAGCATCTAATATAAATTGTATATCCATGTTTGCTCTCCAAGCTTGTAAAATAATTGGATTATAGTTGTTAATGAAGCATTCTGCCTGTGTCCTTTCTAAACAAATAGTATTTTTCTCAATTGATCGTATACATATAATATAATCTTCCTTTGTAAAATGCATTTTAGCTAAAAAAATTGTGAAATCTATTGTATAAAATTCTGTCATATTCATAGTTGCATGAATATTTTGTATTTGTTGTTGCAATATTTTGTCTGATTTATCATTGTTTACCGGTTGTACGATTACAGTTTCTTGCATTGGGTATTTTGGATACTGATATTTGCAAGTTCTTTTATTTTTTTGTCGACAATTTTTAGTGTGGGCATGTTTTTGTGGTTGTATCAAAGGTTGTATGTTTTCTTCCTGAGATTTTTTACATGAGAGATATTTATTAATAAATTCTGTTACTTCTTTTACGCCAGATTTTTCATATTGTGGAGCATTATGAATCCATAATAAAGCATGTATGTGTGGTGAACCTCTTTGCTGAAATTCTACTCTATAGAAATAGTCAACTAATTTTCCAATAGGATTACTTTCATGCATTATAATACAATTAAATAGTTTCCGCACTTGAAAGTCAAAATGTCGAGCACATGTAATGGGGTCTTGTATTAATTTGCATTTTGTTTCCCAAGGCATATTTTCAAATTCTTCTATTGTGCATTAATTATATTTTTGCACTCGTAATAATATAGCCATTTTTTCCTGCGGCAGATTGTGTTCTAAAAAAAGTGGGAACGCCAAGTTGTCTTATCATAGCAAAAATATCTTTTTTGCAATGTTTCTTATATGGGGGAGAACTACGAATAGTTTTTAATATTTTGTATCCTTCATTGTATTAAAATATACTTTCTAAATTACATTGTATATCTTTTGCTGTGATACATTTCCCATTGGTATAATATTTACGTAATGATATGTTAATTTTACCTTGAATTTGTTTGATATGCAACTTCTTCAATTTAAAGAAAATATTAGTGATGGGTTTTGCTACTCTTCTGTCACTCAATCAATCAGTGACACTTATAAAGCGCGCTACATACCCGTAGGGTCTCAAGGCGCTGGGGGGATGGGGGGGGGGGGGTGCCGCTACTGCTCGAACAGCCAGGTCTTCAGCTTCTTCCTGAAGGAGAGGTGGTCTTGGGTCAGGCGCAGGTCGGTCGGGAGGGAGTTCCAGGTCTTGGCGGCCATGTGGGAGAAGGACCTTCCTCCTGTAGTCGCTCTTCGGATGCGGGGGACGGCGGCGAGGGCGTCGTTGGCTGATCGGAGGTGGCGTTTGGGAGCGTAGAAGTTGACTCGGCTGTTGAGGTAGCTCGGGCCTTGGTCGTGTAGGGCCTTGTGTGCGTGGGTGAGGAGGCGGAAGGTGATTCTTTTGTTGACGGGGAGCCAGTGAAGGTCTCTCAGATGTCCGGAGATGTGGCTGGTTCGTGGGATGTCGAGGATGAGTCTGGCTGAGGCGTTCTGGATCCGCTGGAGTCTCTTCTGGAGCTTGGCGGTGGTACCGGCGTAGAGGGCGTTGCCGTAGTCCAGTCGGCTGGTGACGAGGGCCTGGGTGACGGTCTTCCTGGTCTCGGTGGGGATCCACCAGAAGATCTTCCGTAGCATGCGTAGGATGTTGAAGCACGCCGAGGAGACGTTATTGACTTGCCTGGTCATGGAGAGGGAGGAGTCCAGGATGAAGCCCAGGTTTCGTGCATGGTCTGTCGGTTTGGGTGCGGTGCCCAGGGCAGGAGGCCACCAGGAGTCGTCCCAGGCGGAGGGTGAGGAGCCCAGGATGAGGACCTCCGTCTTGTCCGAGTTCAGTTTCAGGCGGCTGGTTGTCATCCACTCGGCTACCTCTTTCATCCCTTCGTGCAGGTTGGCTCTGGCGGCGGCGGGGTCGTTGGTCAGGGAGAGGATCAGCTGGGTGTCGTCGGCGTAGGAGATTATGCTGAGGTTGTGTTTGCGTACGATGGACGCGAGGGGGCTCATGTAGACGTTGAAGAGGGTGGGGCTCAGAGATGATCCTTGGGGGACGCCGCAGATGACTTCGGAGGCCTCTGACTTGTACGGTGGAAGGCGGACTCTCTGTGTTCTTCCGTCGAGGAAGGAGATGATCCATTCCAGCGCCTTGTCCTGGATGCAGAGGTTGCTGAGGCGCCGTACTAGGGTGCGGTGGCAGACCGTGTCGAATGCCGCGGAGAGGTCTAGGAGGATGAGGGCCGCTGTTTCTCCCTTGTCCATCAGGGCTCGGATGTCATCTGTGGCGGCGATGAGGGCGGTCTCGGTGCTGTGGTTGGCTCGGAAGCCGGACTGTGAGGGGTCGAGGGATCCGTTTGTCTCGAGGAAGGCGGCCATCTGCTTGTTGACGGTCTTCTCGATGACTTTGGCATATTGTACTATAATGTACATTTACATGTCTCTCTTTATTAGTAGGTCTTCGTTCTCCACCAAATATTGTTGGAAATGCTTAAAATTCTGAATCTTTGTCCTCATATAATCCTCTAGGTGAGTTGTGTTCTGCTGGTGCTAAATTTAATATATTTAGTGTTTCAGTAGTAATAGTTTAATTAGTTAATAGAGTATCTAAATTACCTGCTTCTATGTTGTCTGTAGTATCTGATGAATTATTTGTTTCTGATGTTTCACTTGTATAGTTAATTTCTAGGGGTGTATATTTCCAATCAGAATTAACAGTTATCCCATATTCTCTAAACAAATTACTATTTATTGCTAAACATAAAGCTGTTTTTTTAACTTTATTTGGTCTAACATTTTCAAAATGTGTATATGATTTGTAAGCTAACTTTCTTTTTAATTTAATAGGAATTGTCATGTCATCACTAATTTGCCTTGGTATTATTGTACCTGTTGTCATTATATTTGCTTTTACATTAACAACAGCACCTGTTAATGACTTTTGAAAGCCACGTGGTAAGGTTTTAATTTGTAAGAAAGGTATTCTTGGAGAAACTAATCTTTCTTCTAAATTATGCAAATGCAATTCACTTGGTATATGTGGGAACTTCATTCCGTTAATAAATACACATGGTGGTATTTTATCATTAAAAATATGTTGATAACAGGTGTGGCATATATAATTAGTTGTGTTTTGACTTATATTACATTGACTAAATCTTGGTTTCATGCTTATATTGTTGGTATGTTTTAATGACTGCATGTGCCATAATTGATTACATATGGTACAAATGTATTCAGGGACATAAAGTTTTTTTTTTTTAAAGTCGCTAATCATAATATTAGTTATTTGTGTATTTGGTTGTATGTTAGAATTAAGAGTATATATTGCGGTTTCTTGTGTTGTGTATATGCTCTTTTGGCACTAGTTTGTTCCTGTACTATTATAGTGTTACTTCTTCTCTTAAGTAGTGCATTTGATGATGTATTAGTCGTTATGTATTTGCTTATGATTGATATATTAGTTTGAAAATTACTAATTGGTGTTAATGGGCAAGTTAAGCCTTGTTCCATTTCCCTGTTAATATTTTCATGTGTTAGTACTATATTTTGATTGTTAGCTATATTTGTCACACTAACTGATGTAGTTTCTGTTTTTGTTTGATGTATTTATAGTGTTTTTACCATATGAGTTAGTTTTTTTTTTTAATTATTACTAGTTATTGCAGCTTTTAGAGATTTTTTGAGATGATATTTATATCTATAGGAGTTAGTTCAAATGCTACGTGATTTTCATTTTGTGTTTTAATATTGGTAGCAAGGTTTAAAATATATTGTAATAATGTTTCAAATGTTTGAAACTGCAAAGTAATACATGTACCATTAGGATGAGGCACTCCTTTATTGTCTCTGCTATGAGAGTCAAATGCAAAATATGTAACTGTGTTTGTAAATATTACTATTACATATGCATTCATCCAAAGTAATATACCTGTATGTAAATGTATACTGTAATTTAATGCTGCTTTTATATCTGGATATAACGGATCAATACTAGTGAATACATTTCCAAAATATGGATTTACTAATTTAATGGAATAAATGTCTTTATTATGTTCCATATAATTTGGTAATTCATCTGGATGCATAAATGTTTGGCTATTTATAGAATTCATTTCTAGATATAAAGCATCACCTAAATCCATAATGTTATGTAAATCATCTGAGTTCCATGTATAGGCAGGCTTGTAATGTTGCAGTATAGCAAAAGTGCTATTTGGGAGGCATTGTTTACCTCTTGGTTTGCTATCAAATTTGTCATGCCCTTGATTATACGCTGCTTTCAATATTGTAGTCATGCTATTTATATGTATGTTTTCCTAAACTTGTAAAGTGTTTTTGGAACTATTTTGCTAAGGTAAATGTAGTGGTGTATTGTTTTGTATATAAATTCGTAAAATAGTCAATGTAGCTTACCTTTTTACATTTTGTAGTTGTTTACAATAAGGTAACCTGTGTGGGGAAAAAACATTGCATATTGTTTAGTAATTTAATGGTGAAAAACATATGTCATTTGTTTGTAAAACAATAGACTTTATAGCTATGCAAGTTCAAAATAAAGCTTGATTCAGGATGCTTAGTTGTGCAACATGTAATATTGAGACAAATATAATAGAATAATAAAAGTAACTTTAGTTACTTGGTTGCAAAATATTTGTAATTAAACAAACAATTGTAGTAACCAATTAAATAAGCAACTATTGTTATGGAAGCATATATGTATTTTTGTTTTTAAACAATATATTTGTGATATTTAAAACTGCTTTTTAAATATATCTCTTAATGCAGTTGCTTTTCTACTTTTAAACCTGTGCCCCTTCTCTTAAAAAATGCTACTAATTTGGCTCCTTTTAGAAGTTTTTTACAATTATACGATTATATTAGTAATGTTTGGATATGTATTGACTAATTTAAAGTGGAGCTATATTTGAACATGACAGTGAAATTGTTTTACTGTTTAAAAAAGGTAACTCAAAAAATAATTTTTAAACCTACTATTCAGGCTTTATTAATGTGGAAGCATACCTACAGTATTATTATTATTAATGGGGGTGTGGGTGTAGAGGAATATTTGGAGATTGTTCTTTAGTGACACCTTTTCTGAATAGTGCTTTACTATTATAATTTTTTTCTGTGCTTTAAAGCAAAGCATTGTTGTGAGCTTAATGCTTATTTTGGCTCCAGCTTGGCACTTTTTTGGGGGTTACTTAAGGCACCTTTAGGGACGCCTGTCCACTAGTTCTAAGACTTCTGCCCAAATGTATTTCTGCAAAGAAAACATCATTGATTTGTACATTTTGAATCGTAACACTGTAAATGATATACTTGTGTGTTATATACAGCCTTATATTATTTTTTTAATGTAGGAAAAGTTTAGGTTAATATTAAGAAAGCAATACTAACAGTTAATTTTACAGTTATTAAATTGTTTGCATGCATTTTGTATTAGTACGTACCTTAGATGTAAAAAAACTTTTTTTTTGTAATCCTGTAGATTAGATTTGCTTGTATAACTATTATGTAGAGTATTATTTCTTTTATCAATAGCTACTGTGCACAAGCAGTCCCTTTAAGAAAATAGAAAAAACAAATTGTTTAGTACGTACTTGGTGTTTGTAGGTTTGTAACATTTTTGCATTTTGTTGTTTTAAATACACAGTAAGCTAGGTATTATTAAATGAGAAAGTCCTATTTTTAAAATATTATGTATAGGTAAAAAAATATAAAGTAATGTAATGCATTTTATAAAACATATTAGTATTTATATATTTAGATACAACTCAAAATAGATTTAATTCTGTCATTATGTACATTTTTAGTATTGATATGCACCTTTGATTTCGAATCCACAATTGTTGTCGACACCTTCCTTTAAACTGCATGTATATTCAAAGGCTAAAGTGTTCTATATTGTTGATATAGCTTCTTTTTGATGCAGGATCTGCAAATTAAAATATAATAACACAATGCATTATTTTTTGGTTTAATGTTTAATTGTTTCTGAGTATAAAGATACATTTTATGTATTAATATGTTGTTTACATAAAGTAGTATATTTTTGCTACAAAATATGAAATAGACTGAATTGTTTGCATGCAGTTTGTACAAGTACGTACCTTAGATGTAAAATCCTTTTTATTTGTATCCAGTAGATTAGATTTGCTTGTATAGATATTATGTGTAGTCTTATTTCTTGTATGAAATGATACTGTGTAGAAGTAGTCACTTTAAGAAAGTAGAAAAAACAAATTGTTTAGTACATACATGGTGTTTTGTAGGATTGTAACATTTTAGCATTTAACTGTATTTAATAAACAGTTGGCTAGGTATTAGTAAATGAGAAAGTCCTATTTTTAAAATATTATGTATACGTAAAACAAATTCTAATGTTACGTAATGCATATTATAAAACTCATTGATATTTATATATCTGTAAAAGGCTAAAATACATATAATTATGTAATTATGTGCATTTTTAGTATTGTTATGTACCTTAGATTTTGAATCCACGATTCTTGTCGACACCTTTATTTAAACTGCATGTAATTGAAACGATAAATTGTTGTAATTTTTTTATATAGCTTCTTTGTGATGCAGGATCTGCAAAATACAATATAATAACACAATACATTATTGTTTGGTTAAATGTGTAATTGTCTCAGAGTATAAATATATTCTTTTTGTAATGTTATGTGAGCTGATAATGCAGCAATAATTAAAAAGTGTGCAATGCATTAACCTAAATGTAGCACTTGCTACTAATGGCGGTGCAGCTGTAAAGATTACTGCAGGTCCTGTCACTTAGTGTGTATGTTGTGTTCGGTTCAGCTGAAAACATAATAAGGCTAGTATAAGTACGAAAGTAAGTAAAGCAAGTAATTATGTACTACCAAAAATGTGTCAAACTCTATTTGTTAAACTTAACATTGCTTTGTAAAATATTTCACACCTCAAATTTGCAAACTGTATAAGCAGGACACTTCACAGTAACTACTAGTATAATAACTTTAGCATTATGATATTACTATTATGCTTTATCCCAAAACATTATAACATGCTATAAGGCATAAATTACATTATGCCCAAAGCTTATTAGCATAAACACATTATGCAGTAGTTTGTATCAGCATGAACCTAGTATATCTAAACATTCTAGACATAAACACATCTTTATAGGCATTACAAGCATAAGTCAAATTAGACATAACTCTCAATGCATATAGCATATTATAGATACACCATCAGCATAAATAACATGGTCAATATATCACATTAGGGCTTTGGGCCCTACCAATTATAAACTGCCCCATTGGCCAAGTGGCCTTTTCTTGGGCTTTTAATTTTATATGTATAGCAAACTTAAGGCTGAGCTGTTAATGGAGCAATAATGAAAAAGTGTGCAATGCACTAACCTAAATGTGGCACTTGCTACTAATGGTGGTGCAGCTATAAAGATCACTGCAGGTCCTGTCACTTTGTGTGCCTGATCTGTTCTGCTGAGCTGAAAACGGAATAAGGCTACTACGAGTACAAAAGTAAGTAAAGCAATTAATTATGTACGACTGCAAATTTGGCAAACTCTTTTAATTAAACTTAACATTGCTTTGTAAAATATTTCACACCCCAAATTTGCAAAATGTATAAGCATGACACTTCACTACTAACTACTAGTATAGTAATAACTTCAGCATTATGATATTAGTATTATGCTTTATTCTAAAACATTATAAACAGCTATAAGGCATAAATGACATTATGATCAAAGCTTATTAGCATAAACATTACGCAGTAGCTTGAATCAGCATGAACCCAGTATATCTAAACATCATAGACATAAATACATTATGTCATAGGCATTAGAAGCAGAAGTTAAATTAGACCTAACTCACAACGCATATAGCATATTATACATATACCATCAGCATAAATAACTTGGTCAATATATCATATTAGGGCTTTGGGCCCTACCAATTATAAACTGCCCTCTTGGCCAAGTGGTCTTTTCTTGGACTTTTAATTTTATATGTATAGCAAACTTAAGGTTGAGCTGTTAATGCAGCAATAATGAAAAAGTGTGCAATGCACTAACCTTAATTTAGCACTTGCTACTAATGGCGGTGCAGCTGTAAAGATCATTGCAGGTCCTATCACTTAGTGTGCCTGTTCTGTTCTGCTGAGCTGTAAACAGAATAAGGCTAATATGAGTACAAAAGTAAGTAAAGCAGTTAAGTATGTACTACTGAATATTTGGCAAACTCTTCTGTTAAACTTAACATTGCTTTGTAAAATATTTCACACCCCAAATTTGCAAAATGTATAAGCATGACACTTCAACAGTAACCAGTAGTATAGTAATAACTTTAGTATTATGATATTAGTATCAAGCTTTATCCTAAAACATTATAACATGCTATAAGGCATAAATTACATTATGCTCAAAGCTTATTAGCATAAACACATTATGCAGTATTTCGTATCAGCATGAACCCAGTATATCTAAACATTTTAGACATAAACACATTATGTCATAGGCATTACAAGCATAAGTCAAATTAGACATAACTCACAATGCATATAGCATATTATACATACGCCATCAGCATAAATAAAATGGTCAATATATCACATTAGGGCTTTGAGTCCTACTAATTATAAACTGCCCCCTTGGCTAAGTGGCCTTTTCTTGGGCTTTTAATTTTATATGAATAGCAAACTTAAGGCTGAGCTGTTAATGCAGCAATAATGAAAAAGGGTGCAATGCACTAACCTAAATGCAGCACTTGCTACTAATGGAGGTGCAGCTGTAAAGATTACTGCAGGTCCTGTCACTTAGTGTGCTTGTTCTGTTCTGCTGAGCTGAAAACAGAATAAGGCTAATATGGGTACAAAAGTAAGTAAAGCATAAATTACATTATGCCCAAAGCGTATTAGCATAAACAAATTATGCACTAGGTCGTATCAGCATGAAACCAGTATATTTAAACATTGTAGACATAAATAGATTACGCTATAGGCATTACAAGCATAAGTCCAATTAGACATAACTCACAATGCAAATAGCATATTATACATACACCATCAGCATAAATGAAACGGGCAATATATCACATTAGGGCTTTGGGTCCTACTAATTATAAACTGACCCCTTGGCCAAGTGCCCTTTTCTACGGCTTTATTTCATATGTATAGCAAACGTAATGCTGAGCTGTTATTGCAGCAATAATGAAAAAGTGTGCAATGCACTAACCTAAATGTAGCAGTTGCTACTAATGGCGGTGCAGCTGCTAATATTAATGCAGGCTCTGGAACTTTGTGTGCCTGTTCTGTTCTACTTAGCTGAAAACATAACAATGCTAATATGAGTATAAAAGCAAGTAAAGCAATAAATGATGTACTACCCAAAATTTGTGAAACTCTTTTTGTTCAATTTAACATTGCTTCGTAAAATAATTCACACTTAAAATTTGCGAAATGTATAAGTATGACACTTCACCAGTGACTTCTAGTGTAATAACTTTAGCATTAGGACATTAGCATTAGACTTTATTGTAAAACAATACAAAATGCTATAAGGTATAAATTACATTGTGCCCGAAGTGTATTAGCATAAACACATTATGAACTCAGTATATTTAAACATTCTAGACATAAACACATTATGGCATAGGCATTATAAGCATAAGTTAAATTAGACATAACTTACAGTGCATATAGCATATTATACATACACCAGCAGCATAAATAAAATGGGCAATATATCACATTAGGGCTTTGGGCCCTAATAATTAGAAACTGACCCCTTAGGCAAGTGGCCTTTTTTGGGACTTTTAATTTTAATATGTATAGCAAACTTAAGGCTGAGCTGTTAATGCAGCAATAATGAAAAAGTGCGCAATGTACTAACCTAAATGTAGCACTTGCTATTAATGGTGGTGCAACTGTAAAGATCACTGCAGTCCCTGGCACTTAGTATGCCTGTTTTGTTCTGCTAAGCTGAAAACATAATAAGGCTAATATGAGTACAAAAGTAAGTAAAACTTAAATTACATTATGCCTAAAGCGTATTAGCATAAACACATGAAGCACTATGGTGTATCAGCATGAAACCAGTATATTTAAACATTTTAGACATAAATAGATTATGTTACAGGCATTACAAGATTTAGTTAGTAATTAGACATAAGTTATAGTGTATATAGCATATTATACATAGATAGAGCAGCCCTGCGGCCCCGCCTGTAGATTTACCGTGATTTAAATTATAATGATTAGACTGCATATAAACCAGGTTGACTGACTTAGAAAGGATGATGAGACAGAGCAGCCATGCTTGCAGATGCTAACTGCGATTATGAGAATGGACAGGGGGTCTCTGAGGAATGACAGTATATCCTCCTTCTTCAGCCTCCTCCCACGCCTGGCCCAAGTGCAGAGAGCAGAGAGAGCCCTGCCTGGTAAAAATGTCACGCGGTGACTTGTGAAGATAAACTTACTACAGTGATGCCCTAAAATAAGACTGAGACAGGGCAGCCCTGCGACCCCGGCTGTATTTACTGTGATAAATTATAATGATTAGACTGCAGATAAACAAGGAGTCTGACTGGCTCAGGAAGGATGGTAAGACATAGCAGCCCTGCAGATGTTATTGTATGTGAAATTATATGGACAGAGCAGTTCTGCAGATGCTATAATGTATTAAATTATATTTTTCAGAGATGACTGATGTAGTAGTATAAAACATTTACTTGAACTAATACTAGACAAGTTCAGAGACTTTTCCTGGTCCGTGACTGTTTGGTGGCTGCGGGCCACACAGGGACCTGCTGCGGCTGCACAGCTGAGCTGCAGCACTGTGACTGCACTGCAAAATGCATTGGGCCCCAGTCTTGCGGGGGTAACTATTGCTGCGCTGCGCACCGCATACGTAGGCAGACGGTTATTAAAAGCTCAGCTATGTGGCATTTTATTAACATTACGCACTTGGCTGGAAAACAACATTGTTGTTTTTTCCTTCTCACATTAAAATATGCGTATGTATAAGACAAGAAAACAAATATTGTCCATATAAGCAACAGTGTGCGTGTTAGAATAGTTGTGGTATTTTGAGTGATAGCACTGCTATATTAATCCTTGCACATCACTTGTGGTATACTGTGTGCAGCAGCACAAATAGGGAAATGAGAGGCCCATAGATCATTTGCAGTAGCCGGCACTCTTGATTTTAAAATTAGATCTTAGATTGTGCATATGTAACCCTGACCTTAAGGATGAAAAGACAGAGCAGGCTTGCGACCACGGAGCAACAATTATGAGGCAGTGAGGAAGAAGGATAAAACACCGGCGACTGGCAGGGACAAGTACAGGCTCCATGGAACAATACGCATAGAAACCCGGAGGTGCTGCAGCAAAGTGTTCGTGAGCGGGGAAGCAGCGGCTTACACCAACAAGTTTTAAACAGTGCTTACTAGCTTTTACTTTTTAGGAATCCCGCAGTGTAACATTTCCAATAGCTTAATTGCGTTAGTTAGGTGGAGAATTGTGAAGGTAGGAACGACAAACACCCTGCGGCCATAGGTAAATCTGTTAGCGTGGAGCAGTGGTGAGAAGGTTAAGGACAAAGATAGAATGCTGGCAACTGGCATACACGAGTAGAGGTTTCAGGAGACAATAACAGTAGTAAACAGGAGCCGCTGCTGCAGTCTCCGTGAAGTGATCAGGGAGGATGCACACACAGCAGCCACTAGTAAATCTTTTACCACGGAGTAAGTCAGGTAAAAGGCTAAAATGTCGTCGACTGGCAGACACAAGTAGAAACAGGAGAAATGCTTTGCCATCAGAGACGAAAGAAAGCCTAGCGCTTTAGAAAACACATGCTACGGAAAATGCACTGCTATCGGAGACAAAACAAAGCCTTAAAAAAAAGTCCAACAACACTACCGTATCTCTTCAGACCACGAAGTCATACGTGTAAAAGGGCCAATAGCTGTAGGCGTACACAATCTCCAAAAGGAAGTACTTTAAGTACTTTAAGACTGCTTGCACCAACCACAACTCAAACAGAACTCGGGGGTTTAAGTGACAGACCAGCAAATGAATCAAAAGTCAGAAGAAAAAAGAGGCGGTTACCAACATCACATAGTGTAGACCGCATCTCTCGTCGAGACAGCGCATGCGCTGCCTAGGCGAGACCTAAGAAACGATATTATATGTGTATATTGACGAATAAAAACTATTTTTAAAAAAACAAAACGATATTATTGTAAATGATATTAACAACAATAATATTCTTTAAAACGATATTACCTACCTTAAAAAACAAATAAACAATATTTTTGTCAACAATATTCTGGTATTACTGTGACATGATATTAAAAATTCGAAATTAGTGTCACACAATATTTATGACTCAATTTTGTCTAAATACCACCCCCTCTCTATGCCTAACAGGGATTATAAAATCCTCAGCAAGATACTGGTGAACAGGATTTTCTCACATGTGGGCAATCTGATTCATTCTGATCAGACAGGTTTGATACCTGCCCGTAGTACCCTGCCTAATACTCGCCAGTTGATTGGCATGCAGGACACTGTCCCACCTGATGCCCTGGCATTGTCTGTTGATATTCGGAAAGCCTTTGATTCCCTATGTTGGGAGTTTTTTGTATGCTACCTTACTCTGTATGGGGTTTGGATTAGCATTTTTTAACTAGACTAGGCAATTGCATTCTCATCAAATGGCAAGAGTCAGGACTGGGTTGTGATATCAGAGGCATGCGCAGTGGAGCTGGGTTGCCCCTTGTTCACTCTGTTTTTTGCGCTGGCTTTAGAGTCATTTGCACTGTTGGTGTGGTAAGGTGAACAACACTATCGGGGTTGCAGGTAACAGCTGACTGTTTATATATCTCACTGTATGCAGATGACATGCTGCTGTACATGCAAAGTGGGCCTTCTGACCTGAAAGGAGCATTAGCAGCCTTGTCAGCCTTTGGCACCTGTCTGACCTGGAAGTTAACTGGCATAAGTCCGGAGCCTACTCACTATGACTTGGCTTCGAGGAGTCGGCGTTGAGCTGGGAACGTGCCTCCATTCATTACCTGGAAGTTAATATTTATAGATCTCTGGGGTTGCTCTTTGAGGGTGACTTTGCCTGGGCCATCTGCTCTCTGGTGGCCAGTTGTGTTTTGGAGTAACCTGCCTTTATCAGTCAGTGGTCGGATAGCCATTTCTAAGATGGTAATTCTTCTGTGGCTCCTTTATTTATTTGCAGCTTTGCCGGTCGATCTCCTGAGGGCATATTTTTAGAAATTGTATAGCATCCCTATAATGTTATATTGGGTGTCTACGTGATGCAGGGTGGCCCTGCAGAAATTTTGTTTGCCGGTGGACGAAGGTGGAATGGCTGCCCTGGATTTTGAGCTTTACTACTTAGCTGCTCTGTTGCAGTGGGTGGCCTAATGTCAGTCGTTACTTTGGGACACTGTGGGTCACTGGGAGCATTGGACACCTTCCAGAGCTTTTTTGAATTGGAAACTTGTTCGGCCTACCCCTGCCTCAATGGTGCATGGTGAGAATGTCCTACTTTGAATGGCCCAACGTGTGTAGGCATGAGCATTACAGAGAACACGTACTAGGGTCCCTTATACCTGCAAGCTCCCCTAATTATATCTTGGTATTGGCAGCACCCAGGAGAATGGGCAGGTCAGTGCCTGTGGCCCGAAGCAGGCTCACCATACTGGGTGACCTATTTATGGGGGGGGTGAAGCTCGCCCTTTCCTGGACTTGAGGGAGACATATGACATTCTGGCGGGGCATTTCCAGTTACATGGTACTGATGAGTAGGATCTGTGTGTAGTGGAGGGTGGGTTCTGCAGAGCCTCTGAAGCATGAGTGCCTCCTTTGCCTGTCCCTCATCATGGTGACATCAAGAGTGGTCACGCTGCTCTACAGGGCCCTGTTGAAAGGGGCTCAGATGGACCTGTCACAACTGCACCAACATTGATCGATGGACATAGGAACAGCACACAGTGACTCTGCTTAGAAGAAAATCCTCGCGTCCACCCACAAGGTGTCCCGAAATGCTAGATTTAAATGTATTCCATTTTACTTCTTGCACTGGGCATACCTCACCACTCAACATCTCTACGCCATGTTTCCTGGGGCTTCATCGGCGCTTTCTTGTGTTGTGTATATGCTCTTTTGGCACTAGTTTGTTCCTGTACTATTATAGTGTTACTTCTTCTCTTAAGTAGTGCATTTGATGATGTATTAGTCGTTATGTATTTGCTTATGATTGATATATTAGTTTGAAAATTACTAATTGGTGTTAATGGGCAAGTTAAGCCTTGTTCCATTTCCCTGTTAATATTTTCATGTGTTAGTACTATATTTTGATTGTTAGCTATATTTGTCACACTAACTGATGTAGTTTCTGTTTTTGTTTGATGTCACACAACTGAGGTGGTGTTCTAAAATATGGTATATACTTGCCCGGTGTTGCTTTCATACTGGGCTACCATACTACAAGTTATTTGTCAGGACACAAATAGACACTTTGACTGCTCCCTGCAGCAATATTTTATTGGGCCCCCATACTCGAAGTACAGCCTAGAAGGCGGCAGACAGGTTTACAGATTTGGTACTTGTGCTTGCCTGACGGCAAGTGACGATGAACTAGAAATCTGCCAATGGTCCTGGCCTGGGTGGATGGGGAAAGGAGTTGCCTAGATGGGTGGATTGTGAGAGGGAGACGCTTTGGACGGAGGAAGCCTGGGGAGTATGTAGGGTTCCGATTCTACCGGCTTGGGATGGTAATACTAGTAGCATGCCCCAGGCTAGATGCCATGGGGCAGATTTTGCTGGATGAGGAGGTCTCGGTGATGCCATCTCCAGAATCAGGTGTAATGACGCTATCCTCTACCTCTGCTGCTGATGTTCAAATTGGTGAGGCCCCAGCTGAGTGAGTGGTGGTTGCCCATTTTCTGGATGTCTGTGCTTTGGGTGTGGTGGGGGACTGCAATGTCCCTACCCGAGGCCATGACACCAGTAAGACGTCTCCATTGTGAGCTGCTGCGTCAGCCTTAACCATATGTTTTGACTTTGTACTTCCTGAATCCATTTTGGCATGGTTTTTCACCTATATCTGTCAATTAAGTCAGCAATTATTATCCTGACCTCACACATCTGCTTTTTTCTTGTTTGTTTAGGTTGCACTGTTTACTTGAAGCTGTAATAAAAAAAATATTTTTTAAACTAAGTTGTAACACAGGAGAAAACAAGATTTTTACTATTTACCACTTCTTCTGCAATTTAGGCCATGGCGCTGCAAAAAACGATTTATAGGTCCCTTTCAATGCTATGAAGATGCATTTAATGTTTATAAAAATGACATTGTATTGCCTGAATATCAGATATACATAGAAATGATCAATGAAGAAATAGCAGAAGAAAACAATATTAATGCAGAAATTCAATGTAATACTCAATTTACTAATAATACTTCTACTTCCAGGACTGCTGACCTACATGAGGAACCAGTTATTGATACTTAAGCTGTAGTTGCCATGGACAATGCTCAAAATACAGTGGGCCAAATCAAAAAGGGCATACATAATGTAGATAACTTAGTATCTGAATTAAATAGCTACTAGAAATTTACAAATAGATAAAATAAATCAGTAGATAATTGTAGTAACCAAGTCCACACAGGTTGATGAAGTTCAAGATGAGTTATTGAAGATATGTAGATAAGATAGATAGGTCCAGTATAGGTCCTGAACTAGCCCCACCAGGAGCAGCCAGCATGCTGCTCAGCCCATTCTCAACTGTGGCTTTTCTTCACAGACTACCAACATTCCGTAATACATCATCATTCTGACATTCCACTGGCTGAGCATGTGGTGGAAAATGGCATACATAAACATGAACAGGAAACTAGGATACTACATATTCCCCTTTCTTATATAACAAAAATAAATAAGATAGAAACCAGAAAGGGAGACCCATAAATGAGAAAAGACAGAGACTTAGAGAAACATAAAACGAAAGAACTACAAGGAAAGAACAGAAAGATAATGGGGAGTAGGAGAAAACGACAGTAGAAAAAACAGAAAAATATAACCCATCCTACCTTCTGTATAAAAAAAACAGAAAAGAAAAGAAAGACACAGTGAAATAAGACAAAGAGAAAAAGAATAGATGTGCGAGCACCAATCACTACCCCCAAACATTTGGTAATATATCATCACTGTGACATTCCACTGGCTGAGCATGTGGTGGAAAATGACATACATAAACATGAACAGGAAACTAGGATACTACAATCATGTACTTCATGGTAATGAAAAATGTGAACGTACAACTTATGAACCTATAATACAATATGCAAGTGGACAAACTTCCTTATTAAAGTAATTACTGCATATGTGCATTAAGTTACTAGGTCTAATTTATCTTGTGTAGTTTCTGCTCCTACATGTTTGGCTTAGCACATAACATCAAAGGAATTACCTTACATCGTTCACTCTTACTACCTGTGGAGCATGATATCAAAGTGGAATACTTGGAATTAAATACAGATACATGCCAAGAACTTGGTAGAGTCCTTAAAAAATTAAAAGTTAAAGATGACTACTACTATATGATCATCTTGAACTGCAAATGTTTTAAATGATGACATAATAGTGTAACTGAAATGAAATGATAGTCGTAGCTGGAAGAAGGCCACCAAAGAACACTTCACCACCTTCCTCAGCACTACCACACAGCAGACATCAACAGACGCCAACACCTCAGCACGAACCTTCACGGATGAATCTCCAACTGTGCGGACACTCTGGCACCCCTCAAGAAGGCACCAGCTGGTTCACTCCTTCCCTTCATGAGTCCAGAAGCACCTGCAAATGACTTGAGACAAGATGGAGGAACAACAAAACCCTAGAAACCCACGCAACCTTCCAAACCGCTGTCAATGCACACCCCCTCCTCCTCAAAACCACAAAGAAAACAGCCCTCCAAGACAGAATCAACACCAACGCATACAACAGCAAAGAACTCTTTGCCATTGTCAAGGAGTTTACCAGGCCCAACAGCGAGACCACAGATGTCCCACCCTCCAAAGACCTCTACAACAAACTCGGCAGCTTCTTCCACCACAAGAGAAGGCAAATCTACAGCAGCTCAGACACTCAAGACGCTGCCACAACCAATGTTCCCTCTAATTTTTTTCTTCTGTGTGCGGCAGTGTAGGGTCTCTGTGCGCTGCAGCCATGGCTATGTGCGCCAGGAACCAGACCGCGCTTGTGCGGAGCGCCAAATATCACTCTAAACTTTTGCTTAAAAAAACTGAAAAGGGTCGTGGCCAACTAACATGGCCGATCGGATGTGAATCCGATCGGCTCCCTCCCAGGCCCAACGAAATTGAAAGTAACGAGGCACCTTACTGACTTGGTGGGGGACGCTCCGAGATGCCGGAGTAGTGCTGCACCAGGAGGCATAGCCTGCGACGTCCGGGGACATGGAGGGCGTTTGATTGTAGCCCAAGAAGAGGCAGGCAGCACACAAGCGACGGTGAAAATGGCGGCCGCCCGAACGCGAAGGCGGTACTCTGCTCCCGAAAAGCCTTACCGCAAGTGCTAGGGAGGGGATCGCTTTTGCGGTCCTTGGACTCCTGGGAGCCCCCAGTGAGCATATACAGAGGGGCGGACCTGCCCCGGACCTGCCACGGAGCAGTGCACAAAATGGCGGACAGCGCCGACCCACAAAGCGTATTTGCCATGTTATGGCGCCTGCAGTTGCTGCCGCCCTGTCCCCAACAGTGAAGCACATCCTGCACCATCGGCTCCAGACTGCCGGACAGAGCTGAGGCCTGCTGCCGTGCCCGACGCACCACGTACTGCGTGAGTTATTTAACCCCTGGGGTGATTGGGGGTGAATGGTGGTGCCCCAGGGGTGCTCTTCAAGCAGCTGCAAGCTCCTATCTAACTGGAGCTGCATCTCCACTGGGCTAGAGTGAGTCAAGGATGCTCTATGAGGGGGACAGATGTTCCCAGTGGGGGATGCACATGAGTGGAGGGCCTGAACCCGATGTGGCGGACGGAAGGTCCTCTCTCGCTGAAGTGTGATTTCTGGTTGGTGCAAGGCGGCGACAAGGAAAATCGTCTAGGTGGCAGGGCTGACGGAGCATGCAGATGTGGTGACTGGGTGCTTTACACGCTTGAGCATTCTGTCTCTTGTGAGATGCTGAGAGGGGCGCTGTGAAGACGGACTCTTCTTGGCCCTGAAGGGGTGGAGCAGTGAGCCTCCGAGAGCGGCGAGGGAATCCCTACTAGAGATTATTGGGAAGGTGCAGTTTCTACTTACCTGAGAGGCGGCCGAGAGCTGACCGAGTGGAGGGCCCCTTATGCCACCCAAGAAGAACCCCAATAATAAGGTCACCAACTACTTCACTTTGGTTGGAAGGGGGTCAATAGAAGAGGGAGCTACCATGGCGTTGACACATGAAGACCTCCTGGCCTCCCTACGCGACTTTAAACAAGAACTACGCACCGAGTTAGGGGCAGATATCAAAGCAGACATGGAAGCCTCCTTCGAAACCTTCCACGCGGAGTTGCGCGAGAAATTAGTGACTGTCCAAGCAGATATAAATTCCCTGGGCACTCGCACGCCCGACTTGGAAGCGCAACATCAGGAAGTGGTGGGCAAGATCTCAACCCTGGAAGAAAGCACGGACGACCTCCACACGTAACTTCGCGACTCCTTACTCAAGTGCGAAGATTTGGAAAATCGCTCTTGTCACGATAACATAAGAGTCCGGGGCCTGGAGGAGGGTTGCGAAGGATCAGATAAAGAGGCGTTCATGGTGGGCCTCTTCTCCTCTACCCTCGGAGAGGATGGTCCGGAGGTTCGACTGGAGAGGGTCCATAGAGTAGGCCCACGCCTTTCGGGGGAGAACTGCTGCCCAAGAGATGTTCTGACCAAGTTCAGCTCTTTTAAGATAAAAGAACTAGTCCTACAAAAGGCTAGGGCCTCTGAGTCCTTCTCTTTTCAGAACACAACGTGCACCCGCTATCAAGATGTAGCCCAAGCCACTCTCCAGCATCGACAGCAGTTCCGACCGGTCACGGAGCACCTAAGGGAAAAGAACGTCAGGTACCGCTGGACATATCCTTTTGGGATAGCCTTCCTATGGCAAAATAAACAGCAACACTGTGTGGATCTTTCGGAGGGGGTAACCTTGCTGGGTTTGGAGCTTTCCAATACCTTGTCGGTGCAGGAAGGAGGTGGCCGATCGGATCGTCGTAATGGCGGGCAATGGCGCAGAGTGGGAAGAAGAAACGCAAAAGCTCCAGAATGAGTCCAATGATTGAGAGAGCAGAGTGATCCCCAGTTCCTTGTATGGCTGGTCTGATGACTGAATGGGCACCCTTTTGAAGGGAATCCTGGCCATCTTGAGACGGTTGTACCCACTCACCTCTTTCCTGCCCCCACAGAAGGGGTCAGGCGGGGAATCCTGGGGACTTGGATGGAGCGGGGGACTTGCATCTTCCGTATGTGGCCGGGTTCTGAGTGCCCCGAGGGCGCCGGGGTCCTTACTTCTGATGCCTGACATGGTCAATACGGGAGCACAATGACATGTTGAAGTCAGGTCAGAAGATGACTTCTATACACAAGGAGGGGTGGTCTCGAGGGGAAGGATCTAGGGTACCGGGACCTGCTCAAATCGTGAGATGGAGCTGTTCTCTAGAGACAGTGTTGTGTTTATTCACTGCTCAGTTAAAAATGTCTTAGTACAAGAGTACTCAGTTTGGGAGGGGGGGCTTGTTTCACTATGCAGGATTGCCTTGTTTTTTTTGCTTTGATAAGGGTTGGGGGACGGGAATTGGTAATGTCCCTAGAGTGTAGTTTAGGTTTGGGATTTCCCTCTAGGAGGAGGTCACCACACACTCATTTTACAAGTTTGTTGCAATTTTTAAATTTTAGATGTCTTGGTGCTTTTTAAATAAATTTGCTTAGGGGGGGAGGGGGGTCCACATGGGGTTGAGGTGGGGGGAGATACCGTTTCTAGGGCAACTGTCTTCCTCATGTCCTCATGGCAGTTAGAGTAGTTTCATGGAACGCTAGGGGGAAAAATTCCCCAAACATGCGCCAGCGATTCTGGAAATACATGCTTGATCACGATGTTCAAATTATAGCTCTTCAAGAAACACACCTAAAACAATATGAAGATCAGAGATTGCGCCATTAGGCTTACCCCCACATATTTAGGTCCTCGCACTCTTCGAAACAAAACGGGGTGGCACTGGTGTTTCATGGTGGGGTTCCTTTTCGGGCTCAGGACACTAAAACGGGCAGACAAGAGAGAAACATCATGGTTAGGGGAGATCTTCGAGGTCGCCCATGTACCTTTGCAGCGCTCTATACACCTAACACGGGTCAACAAGATTTTATTCTTTCCTTCCTTATGACTCTAGAAACCTTTGCCCGGGGGGATATACTGCTCTTGGGGGACTTCAATTTAGTCTGGGATTTGGACAGAGATACATCACATTCACACAGGGCTCCAGGGGGGGCATTTGGATCGGCGCTGTGCTCACAACTTCAACGCTTGGGGTTTGGTAGATGTTTGGAGGGATGTCAATCCCACGACGAGAGACTTCTCTTTCTTTTCGCATTCCCACAGAACGTACTCCCGTATTGATTACATCTTCCTGAGCCAGTCCCTGCTACCATCTGTTTTACAATCACAATTTCACCCAATTTGCCTCTCGGACCATGCCCCCTTAGAGATGACGATCACATGGCCAAACCCACGCCCTAAGCATGCCCGATGGTACTTTCCCAACTTTTTATGCAGAGACAGACTCCTCAGAGATGAACTTAGGAAGACTATTAAGGAGTACCTCCAGATAAACGACCCTGAGGACACCTCTCACTCTAACACTTGGGATGCACTTAAGGCAGTAATTCGGGGCAAGTGCATTGAAATGGCCACTAGCTTGCGCTCCCAACAATGTGAAAACTTAAGTCCGCTGAACAGGTACATAAGACCCAACCCTTAAGTCTGACTCTTCAGAAGGTTACCTCGATAAAGGGGGAAACTACAGGCCATTAACACTAATAGAGCCAAAAAATCTATTTTACGGTTGCAAGCCAGGGATTATGAGAGTGGGAATAAGGTGGGCACCTTATTGGCGCGCCAATTACGGGCACAACAGGAATGTGAGTACATCAAACACATAATAGATGGCGATGGCATCTCTCACAGATCGGAGGAGGGTAAGGCTGGAGCCTTTGAAGATTTTTATAGAGCCCTGTATACCTCGGAGGCCTCTGGGTCGAATGACCCCTCGGGCTACTTAGATGCACTAGACCTCCCTCAGGTAGGGGTGCGAACCAATGAAGAGCTGTTGCAGCCTATCTCTGTTGAAGAAGTGCAAAAGGCGATAGATTCCCTTAAACTCCAAAAAGCTCTAGGACCGGGTGGTTTTTCAACCCACTTCTATCGTACCTTCGCACCGGAGCTTGTCCCCTTCCTAACTACTCTATTTAATTCCATCGCTTCTACTCACAAGGTTACTCCTTCCATGGGTGAGGCGACAGTGGTTGTAATTCCTAAACCTGGTAAAGATCCAGCACACTGCTCCTCCTATCGGCCGATCGCTTTGTTGAACTTTGATGCCAAAATGTATTCCAAAATCCTGGCTACACGTTTGGATTCTACCTTACCTGCGCTCGTGGATCCGGATCAATCTGGATTTATTAAGGGGAGGCAAACTTGAGGCGCATTATTCATATCATCGAAAAGGCCAACAAGAAAAATATTCCCGCAGCGCTTCTCTCGCTAAATGCAGAGAAAGCTTTCAACCGCGTGGAATGGCCCTTCTTATTTAATGTACTTCAGCGCTTTGGCTTCAGCGACACCTTCATTGGGATGATTCGCGCTAACTGTCACTCTCCTCATTCTCGGGTCCTTGTCAACGGAGTTGCGTCCTACCCATTCCCCCTGACACGTGGGACGAGGCAGGGATGTCCCCTTCCCCCCGCCTCTTTACCTTGAGCATTAAACCTCTGGTGAATAGGATCAGGGGTAATGAGGAGATTCGAGGGTTGACTTTTGGCGCATATGCCCATAAGATATCGTTATTTGCCGACGACGTGCTCCTTCCGTTGACGGATCCCCAGGTTTCTCTCCCGGCCCTCCAATCTGAGCTGAAAGCGTTTGAAGAGGTGGCAGGCTTTAAGGTTAACCTAACAAAATCCTTTCTACTGAACCTAACAATTCCCAAGGATGAATGGCGGTGGATCGAAGGGTTGTCACCTTTTCGCTGTACCTCGAAGGAAATTACCGCAAGGAGGGCGGCCTCGCGCTACCGGACTTTCAATCAAATTACAGAGCAGCACAAATGCGGGTAGTCACGTAGTGGTCTTTGAGGGAATCGGAGAAGCACTGGCTTCACATAGATCGACAGATAACTGCGCACACTATCTGGGATCTCCTCTGAAAACCTAAACAAGATAGGCCACTCAATGCTTATATTAGCACTCCTACCTCCCACACACTGAAGGTTTGGGACACTCTCACCTCTACACTTCAACTGACGACCTTTCCATCCCTCCACATGCCTATACATTTTAATGCTGCGTTCCTCCCTGCTCTTAAGGATGGCCCCTTTGACGCGTGGCGGGAGGGGGGATGCCTCAAGATCTCCCACTTGTTTGATAAGGGGGGGAACTCCTCACGTTCCAGGAATGCAAGGCACAGTTCGCATTAACTAACAAGGAAGAATACCATTACTTGTAGCTGAAACATTGGGTGCAACAACCCCTGGTGCGGCAGGCCGCAACCAGGGAGTTGCTCCCTATTGAGAGGTTTGCGCAGTCTGGGTCCTCTTCCATGGGGTGTATCTCCTTCTTGTATGCTCTTATCCAAGCGCTGAGCCACAGAGCAACGCCACGCTTCAAACAGTTTTGGAATGATATGTTAGAGGCCCCTATGGAAGACAAGCAGTGGGAACACTTGGGTTGGGATATAGTGAAATTCAATCGTTCCATGTATCTCAGGGAGGCACACTACAAAATCATGTATGATTGGTACCTGTACCCTCAAAAGCTACATACGATATTTCCGGGAACCTCTGATAGGTGTTGGAGGGGGTGTGGACTCTTAGGCAATTTCAGACACATTTGGTGGGACTGCCCTGTCATCAAGCCTTTTTGGAAGGAGATCCTGTCACAAAAATAAAACTTATCTTGGGCTACCCCATTCCCGACTCTGTGGAACATGTCTTACTGGGGGCTCGAGATTCACTTCTGAAAAGACAGAAACAGAGTGACAAATTCGTCCTATGGCTCTGCTTGGGGGCCGCGAAAATGGTAGTAGCTGCGGCTTGGAAGAAGCCGGAGGCCCCGTCCCTAACCCAGTGGCATGCACGACTGTGGCGGGCTCTGGCTCTGGAGCGAATGACTGATATTGTTGAGGACGCCAGAAAGGGTTTTGATTACATTTGGTCTCCACTGGTCAGATACCTCTCAGAGGGGCTCCCGTTGACAGCTTGCAACCCACGGCTTCGAGCTCTCCATCTATTCCTAATCTAGATACCCACCATCACAAAGCGCCAGGTCTGATGCGCTGATCATCGGGGCATGAACTTCGCATCCATCTCTTTTTTTCTTTTCATTGGCACCAAGACATCTTAGTTCTTAGGTATACTTAAGTTTCCTTTTCATGTTACTCTCAAGGTCAAATCTATTCAAGTCAAATAATCTTTATTCGGATAAAAATATCCATAAAAGCACAGTTCATCACTACCAATGGCAAATACAATACAAATTTTGAAACATATAAATATACAATATCATCCAATACGAATGCAAAATTACAGTAATAAAATCACAATAAAAAGGTTGGACGAACCTGCAAAATCTGGCAGCATTAATGACAAAGTATGAGGTATAGACCAATGTGCAAAGTCGGCAGTATGTTACAAATAAAGTGCGATAACGTGCAATAGGTCAGACAATGATAGGCATCAAGGCACAGATATAATTTAACTAAAACCCCATTTCCAATTCTACCAATACTAGCAGCATTATCAAAATATTTAGTTACGGGCAATATAAATGACCATTATAAGAGCAACGGTAAAAGGTGGATTTCACTAGGCAGTGTTACAAAATTTGTGGCACATTAGAATTCGTTCATGGAAGCACGTGAGCGTACCGCAGCTTGTAAGAACGTGCTTACTCGGAAAATCAAATCATCACTTCCTAGCCGTAAAATTTCAAAATGTGCTAATTTAAAATCAAAAATAGCCCATGCCTTAAAATAGGGAGTTAAATACTGTTTTGTATATCTAGCATAAATTTTACATAAAAGTAAAAAATTTAACAATGTTTGTTTACTACCAATACCGCATGGGCAGCACAACTGCTCAAGGTTGCTATTAAATCCTATCGGGAAGCAGAGTGAATATTTTATACTACCATCCCTAAGGCGGAAAATTAAGCTCCTTTTCCATCTCGCTATATTCTTCCTGAGATATTTCTGTGGCATATGATGTTGAATGCTCGGTACCTCCAGAAGGGGCATATACCTAACAATCGATGATTTATGGTGCTCGATGTTCTGTCTTTCTTTATGATACAAGTCGTACAGCGCCCCCCTGAGTGATTTTGTACTTATGCCTTCCAGTGCTAGTGGACATAAAAAAATGTGCTCCAACTTCACACTGGCTAAACTGTTTTTAACTGCAGCAAGCCAGGGTATACTACCACCCTTATTGCACTTAAGGCAATCTATAATTATCTCTCTTGTTAAAATCGCAGCGGGGTTCTGCCATATTTTTAGCCAGAATATAGCTGGACAAGACCTGATAAAGTCCTCCACATAATATAGGTTCAATTCCTTATGGCATATGTAAGTTGGAGATGAAATTTGAGCCCAAGAAGTTTTCTACAAAATCTATTCTCTTCAATTTGGATCCCGCTACAATTTGCATACTTCAGCACCATAGGTGGCCGTTGATACACATTGCGATTTATATATCTGGATTAAAGGTAACACCACCTCTGCTTGTTTTGGCTGCCGAAGGCTAATTATACTCAAGGGAGGGTAGATAGTTATAAGCTTATACTATCGGGTTTGCGACTTGTCCTGATGAAACTGTGTCATATATTAAACTTCATCCATTTAGAAGTAAGGGGTAAACTCTAGCTCTTATGTTTATTTGTATACCTGGGCGGATGATGCTTTTGAAATTGGGCGCATTTGTAATGCTTTTTAGATGAACTCCCTGAGTAAAATATTTTGAAATAAAAAAACTGAAAAGACTGTGCATTTCCGCACATACAACCTACTTTAAGGGGCATAAGGCAGATTTTCAATTTGAATATACACAACATGAATTGGTTACACAGGCACACACGCTCCCAAGTTATTAATCCATAGGATTCAGAAAACAAAAGGGCACCTTCAAATTCTAAAATACTCATTAAAAAAATCCAAAAGGAGTAATTGGAATAGCAAATGGCCAAACGGAGTTTCGAACGAACAATCAGAACTTGAAATCGGTAACTGAAATTCTAAGTGATCATTGATTGGTGTAAATGATTTATCAGCCTTTTGAATGCCCAATCAGAATTCTGCATGTGGAGCTGGAATTCCAAAATTAGAATTACTGATTATATAGACAATTACGAATTCAATCCATTTGAATTTCAACAATTGGAATTTACCAAGGCCGTATAAAAATAAAGGGTGCAAGTCCACATTTCCCAGTGAAAATACGTTGGAAATTATGTTTTATGAAAACATTTGAAAGTGAGGGTAACTGTATCTTTGTGTGTGCCACGATGCATGTATGTGCATGTGTTTCATAGCAGTTGCCTGATCTTACTGCACAACCTGCACTGATTTTAAACTGACAGGTAAGACAAAGTATGTCGTACTCGTGAACTGCTTTCCTTAATTCACAGAAATTAGACCACTCCCTTAATTGGCCAAATCCACTCAATAGGGAGCGTAAAAGAGGAGTTGCTCTGATTACTTTCTGGTCAGTTAATTAGTCTCACAGCCAGGAAATCTCTTAAAATATCAAACTATCAAGTGCCTTATTTTTTAATTGGGCAGGCCAGCTGTCAACCGGTTGGGGCAGCGAGAGCGCCCTCTGCCGGTTCAGCGGCAGTCAGCCCATGTGATCCAGAGCTCCCTGTCTGGATGGGTGGGGGTATATTTGACTGATGATTTTACAGACATGGTGGGAGAAAGTTTGCAAAAATAAGATGAATGACTAGCCTGCTAATGCTACGGTGGTACGGCGGAACAATCAGCAATTATGTTTTTCATAGACAACCCCCCTCTGCCATTCTCCCCCTTCCCCCCAAACACACACACAACTGCCCCAGAGCGGCAGGTTGTCTTTGGAAAACAAAAATGTAATATCCCTGAAACGCTGGAAATTTTCCTCCAGCCTATGGGGGACTTTTGTGACCATGTGGTAGAAGAAAACATTGCTACCAATGACGTCAGGCAAGGTTACACAATAGTAAACATAGCGGCTGCCCCTCCTCTAAACAAGACAAGGAAACCAAAGGCTGGGCGGCTGGGGCTTTTGCTGATTTTTGGTAAATACCTTGTCACACCCAATACTAAATGAAGCCTCCCGTCCCCCCGAGCCCACACTTTTATTGCCCCTGCTCCATTAGAATTGTTTTACATGCAAGATAGACAGCAATTGTGGGCTTTTGCAAGTATTCATGTTAATCACATCCCCTTCACGAGCTGTGATTAACAGGAATACTTAAACAAAAACCCACAATTACTCTCGCAGCCACGCTTTACTAACAAAAGAGTAGAGCAAGTTCATAGCTGCCAAGGTTTCAGATTGCTAAGTGTGACATTTTAATGCATTAATTGTAATTATGAGTGACATTTCAACGACTATTAGTGACACTCACGAGCAAAATCAAGCAATGAAGATCAGTTTACCTTGACTGAATAAATGCTATAGATAAATAACGAATGGTTAACTGTATACAATCCCGGTGTGGAGCTCATTCCCATACAATAATCTCTCCCTCTGCGTTAGCTTCTACTGTGCACAACATGAAAATAGCCTTGCGTTTAGAGTTTGTGTCTCTGCCTCATGCCTGCACTCAGCAATTCTAAAAAGTGTGCTGTGTATGAGGCTGTGTGTGTGTCTGCACGCAGCACAGGGCATGAATAGTGAAGTAAAGGTCGCAGTGTGCACGTCTGGCTATCCTAGGTAAGTAATAAGGCACATAGTGTAAATGTCTGTGCTCTCTTCCTCCTCCCTGGCAACCAATCAAGTATCATCAGTCTACTCCAGTGCTTTTCTGTCCCACGTGCACCCGGGCCGAGATTCCTAAGGTGTGAAAGGCCCAATCTTGTCAGCTGCTTAGAAATGAAAAAATCAACAAGACTCAGCTGACTCAAGTCGCCAGAGTCCCCGCAGACTGGCATTTGGCATGTCTCAAGACAGGGAGGTTGAAGCACGGTACATGTATAGTTAGCTCGAAACAAAATTAAATAGAAAGAGTGGTGGGACTGGTTCTCATTGTGCGTTATCATTTTGAGTAATAAAAGCTGCACGTGGCTTTGCAGAAACAGTGAATGCGCTGGCTCTGTTTGTTATACACTGCTACCTCACACCAGGGCTCCTAATCCTTAATCTTCAATAATTCATGCGCCTAAATAATAGGCACTGCTGGCAGGCAGAGGCTCTAAATTATGGCAAGCATAATATTTGGAACTGTAAATGAATGAGCTACTTCGAACGAATTATTAAATGCGTCCTAGGCTTGCCTTGCACACACTTACTTTATGCAGCGTTTAAAAACCCAGTGTGTACCTTCTGAGAGTACACGCTATCTTTTTAAACTTGCTCTACTCTCTTGTTAGTAAAGCACGGTTAGGGGCAGATTGTGGGCTTCTGTTTAAGTATTCCTGTTAATCACAGCTCGTAAAGGGGCTGTGATTAACATGAATACTTAAACAAAAGCCCACAGTCTTCCCCGCACCGCGCTTTACTAACAAAAGAGTAGAGCAAGTTTTAAAACACAGCGCTGTGTATTTATACTTGCTCTACTCTTTTGTTAGTAAAGCGCGGTGCGGCGAAGACTGTGGGCTTTTGTATAAGTATTCATGTTAATCACAGCCCCTTTACGAGCTGTGATTAACAGGAATACTTAAACAGAAGCCCACAATCTTCCCCGCGCTGTGCAAAAAAAACACAGCAAGTGCCCCAAGTCCCACTTACCTGCACTCCTGAGTCACGCACGCAAAACTGCATCAAGGAAGTGCCTGTTTTTCACGCCGCCGCGTTAAAAAGCGAGCGGTGCTAACTCTCTCGTGGGATGTCCTGTATGTGCGCGCTCCACACACGGGAGTGCGCGCACACGGGAAGAGAGGTGCACGCACACCTTATTGGGAACAGTGGCCACAACCCCTGTCACCATCGTGTGCAACCACGCCGCATCCCAACAGATCTTGCTCAACTGGACTCCACTTATGACACACAACACACTCAAGACTATGAAGAGCATCCGCTCCGGAGCTCCATAGGATCCTTTGCAAGTATAACATCTTCCATAGAGCAGCCACTTCCATCGCCCCAGAACTTTGCTGCACCATCAACTGCTCTATCAAAGAGCACAACCTTCACATTTGAAGATATTAGTCTGAATAGGGATAAGGGATATACTCTTCCTGTCAATGGAAAGTTGTTTTACAAAGTCAAAAGTACAGTGGTACTATCTTGATACGATTGCGGTACATGTATAGTTTACAAACGCAACCTACACTTACAATGCTAACAACACATATACCATTAAAACACAAAACTAGCCATCAATTAAAATATGAATCTTTGGTGTAAATATAATTTCAACATTTCAAGGAGGTTCTGCAGTACTACCATGGAAATGCTATTGAAAGCAAACCGAGCACAAAAATGACTGATGTTCAAAATGAACTTTAACCTATCTCAAAAGTACTGCAGTACCAAAAGAAAAATCTAAACTAAATGATAGCATAATACACAACATTATATGATTAGAAACAAATTTAAAAAGATACAAATTCAATGAAAAAAACATAGGTTTAAGATTATTTATAGTTAGGAAAACTTAATGTATTATTTCTATACAAAACCAACTTAGATTACACAAACCTTAGGACAGACTCAATTAACTAACTCACACCTTCCCATACACTGCTTCTACCCCTTCATATTACATCACTTAAAGGATGTTAAATCATACCATTCATAAAAACACTCATGGCATATCAAATGACGTAATTTATGAGAAGACTGTACATGGTAGAGGGCCGAGTTACAGTTAATAAGTCTATCTAGCAAGTTCACAACACTGTGTACGGAGGTGTGCGAGTTACAGTAAGTTGTGGATGAGGAGCAAATTATAACTTTGTTATAACTATAACTTTTGAATTTCTAAATTTGTGTAGTTTAGGTTGGTTTTGTATAGAAATAATAAATTAATTGCTGCCCCTACTCCTCCCTCTTGCCCTTCATCGTCCATTCCGCTGCCCTTGCCCCTCCCACCTACCCTATGTGGTTGGCTTGCTGCCCCTCTCTCTGCTTCCTTATGCTGTCCCTGCACTTTCCACCAGCTCTGTGCTCAGCTTGCTGCCCCTCCCTTCTGTCCCCTGTTGCCTATCGTGCTTTCCAAACCCCTCCCATCAGTAGATAGTTTCATGCTCCTGCCTTCTGCCCTTAGTGCTCTTCCTGATGCCCGTGCTTCTCCCACCTGCCCTCTGTAGCCCAGTGTGCTGCCCTGACTTCCGCCCTTAGCTGTCCCCTGCTCCTGCCCCCCTCACCAGCCCTCTGTGGTCATCTTGCTGCCCCTGCCTCTCCTTCATACCCCCAATGGCCATTTCTGCTGCCACTCCCCTTAATTCTCCATCTACCCACCATGGTCCACTTGCGCCTGCCTCCTGCCGTCCGTTCGGCTGCCTTTGCCCCTCCCTACTAAACACAGTAGTCTGTTGTGCTCCCCTTGACCAACATTTTCAGCATGCTGTCCCTCCCCTTCCCGCCTGCCCTCAATAGGCAACTTGCTACCCCTGCCCTCTGTTCATTGTGCTGCCTCTGCATCTCCCATCTGCCCTCCGTGGTCTGCTTTTTGCCCCTCTCACCTGCCCTCTGTGGTCTGTTGTGCTGCCCCTGCCGCTCCCATCCACCCTCATTGGTCATCTTGCTGCCCCCTTATGCCCTCTGTGTTCCACTGTATTGCCCCTCCCTCCAGCCCTCCATGGTCAGCTTCCTGCCTCTGTCTCTACCCCTCCCTTCTGCCCGCTGTTCCGCTACCTCTTCCAACTGCCCTCTGTGATCTGCTTGCTGCCCTTGCTTCTACATGCTAACCTGCCCTCCATTTTGCTGCCTCTGCACCTCCCGCATGCCCTCTGTGATCGGTTACTGCTCCTGCTCCTCTCGCCTGCCCTCTGATGTAAGCTTGCTGCCCCACTTTTCTGCCCTCTCATGAGCTGCCCCTACACGTCTCACCTGCACTCCATGGTCAGCTTGCTGCCCCTGCTCCTCCCTCCTGCCCCACATTGTCTGGTGTGTGGCTTCTCCTGCCTGCCCTCTGTGGTGGGCTTGCTTCCCCTCCCTCTTGCCCTCTGTGGGCCATTGTGCTACTACTGCCCTTCCCACCTGTCCACCATGACCAGCGTGCTGCCCTGCCCTTCCCTACTGTCCTCCCTGGTCTGCTGTGCTACTCCTGCCCCTCCTCTCCACTGTCCATAGGCTGCCCCTCCAATTTGTCATCAGTGGTCCATTTGCTGCTTCTGCGCCACTTTCTGCCCCTCTCATCTGCCCTTTGCCAGCTTGTTGCCCCTGCCGCTCCCTTCTGTCCTCTGTGTGGCAATATACTGTCCCTCCCCCCACCCTCCATTTTCCATTAGCTGCCCTGACCCTCCCACATGCCCTCCTTTGCGAACTAACAGCCTCTGCCCTCCGTCTTGCCTTCGTGGTCCATTCAGCTGAGCTTGGTACCCATACCTGCCTTACTCCTGCTCTCTGTGGTCTGATGAACTGCGTCCATGGTCCACTTGCTGCTCCTCCATTCTGCCTTTTGTGGTTTGTTCTGCTGCTCCTGACTCCCCCGCCTGTCCTCCTTAGTCAGGTTGCTGCCCTTGCTTCCTGCCCTCCATAGTCTGTAGTGCTGCCCTGCCCCTCCTGCCTGACCCCTGTGGTCAGCTTGCTGCCCCGACCCCTCCCTCCTGCCCTCTGTGGTCCATTGTGCTGCACCTTCTCTCCCTGCCTGCCCTGTGGTCCATTTTGCTGCCCCAGACTCTCTATCCTTCCCTCTGTTGTTTGTTGTGCTGCCCCTGCTCCTCCTGCCTGCTCTCCATTGTCAGCTGCCCCTATCCATCCCATCTGGCCTTCATCCTCAGCTTCTGCCACTGCCCCTCCTACCTTTCCTCTGTGGTATGTTCTGCCCTCTGCCGTCCATGGTGCTGCCCCTGCCTCAGTGGTCATCTTGCTGCTCCTAATCTGTCCTCCGTGGTCTATTGTGTGCCCCTCCCCCGCCTCCTGCCTTCCATGGTCTATTGTGGTGCCTCTGCTCCTCCCACTTGTCTTCTGTGGTCAGCTTGCTCCATAGCCAGCGTGCTGCTGTGGCCCCCTTTTGCCGGTCTTGCATTGTTCACATGCTCCTCCACATCTCGCCAGTGCAGTTAAGTTTTAATGATTTCTTTGGTAGGGTGGTACTGGGAAAAAAAAATCTTTATTGATTTTGTCTGTACTACAGTACTAAAATAAATCATCAAATGAAGTACAGTGCTCGGTACCTCTGTGCAATTGCCCTGATTTTTCTTTCTTTTAAACTAAGGGTTGATCCATTTAGAGCCGATCAATATCCTCTCCTGCCATGTTTCTTGTTCACCTACAGAGAAATTCGATTGAAGTGAGAAAGGTTTTGTCTTTCACATGTTTGGGCACCCAGTATGTGGCCCACTCACCTTAAAGATAGATAGGAAAAAGCTTCTGAGTCACCTTAATACGATGTAATGGACTATGAGATAGGCCTCAGGAAGTTGATGGTACAATACGATTCACTGGAAGAAAATCCTTCAGACAAGAAAAGAGCTGATGAAGGAATTTTATGATCAAAGAGCAGTGCCAACTGGATACCAAGAGGGTCAGGAAGTGTTGGTGCTGAAGTCCAGTTGCCCAAGAGCTTTGGTGGACAAGTGGTGTGGGCCATCCAAGTTATTGCAGAAGATTTCCAAAGTTAACCACTTTGTTAACACAGGTGCCACAAGGGAGCTCAAGAGGGTGATCCCTGTGAATTCGCTTGCTATCATACCTTCGGAGAGACTATACAGTAAACATCATAGCTCTGGCAGAGGAGGCTGAGGAAGACAATGAGTCTTTTACTGACCTACTCGATACATGACGGAACCCCGCATACATTCCCATGCATGCCTTCACTCTGGAGTCACTACCCCGACTGCGACATTACCATGCGTTCCTTTACTACACAAAGTCGTAGGGGAGCGGCACTGGACTTTGGAATAGTATAAATTACTATTCCAACTCAGTCAGTGTGAGAAAGTGGCTCTGTATATAATGTTCCTTAATAGGTACAGGGTGTACAGAGTCCACAGTCCCCAAGGGTTTGGCAGAGGCTAAAGTTAGATATAACCTTACTCTCTAAAGTGGTAGCTTGGTCGAGCAGTAAGGCAACATCAGAGGACAGTGTAAAGCATTTGTTGTACACACTCAGTCAGCAAATAGTCTCACACACTTGATAACTGACCTCTAGGCCAAAGATGTATATATAAAAAATATATGCTTGTTTTATTTTAGAACCAACAATAGGTATTAAAATATACTTTCTCAGAATGAGATGCTGTGTATAAATACTTTTGCAATAGGCAATTGACTTTTGTAAACAGTTACATGTGGTTGCAATAGGCAACACTATTTTAAACACAATAATGCATTGAATTCAATGGAAGTTTCAAATTATTTGCAACAGATTACTTTTAGGATTACTTTTGGAATTCCAGGACTGGATCCTAGATTCAGTCCTGGGTCAGTACTTAGAATCAAGTGATGAAAGTCGACTTAATTGCTGTGATGATTTTTAAACAATATTTAGCTATTTTAAAAGTTGACACTTTCAGAGAAAACAGTCAATAATTCCCTATGGAAGAAATTCAAGTTGCAGGTACAGTATGTTCTCGTTACTTTTGTAATCCAGTACTGGGTACCTAGACTCAGTACTGGGACCTTTATCCAAAACAGGTAAGTAATTACGTTTTCAGATATTATACGATTTTTAAGGAATATTTAAAGATTGCCGAAATTGACACTTAGGTGAAATTTCACAGAAAACAGTCAATGGATTCCTATGGGAGAAAATTAGGTTACTGGTAAGTACAGTTGTAAGTATTTTTCAGAGTCAGCACTGGGCACCAAGATCCAGCACTGGGAGCTCACCTAAGAGCAGGTGAGTATTTTCGTTTTCGTTACTCGGCTGATTTTTGGTGAATATTTTAAGATTTGAAAAGTCCACACTTAGAAGAAATTTCAGGAAAAAGCCAGTCAATGTTACCCTACGACGAAAATAGAGTTATCGGTTTAAAGGTAAGTACTCGACTGGCAGAGTTGAGGTTCTGGGCATAGACTCAGGGGTCCCCCAGGGTCAGGTAGGTACAGTTAGTTCACTCTCAGCGACACTAGGGCGGCCGGGTGCAGAGGGAGTTAGGCCCAATGTTATCCTATGAGGGATGGGGGTGCCTTGGTTGGTGGCTGCTGACTAGCAAGCCACGCGGCTGTGGGAGCTGGGCTCCTGGTCACTTACTCAGGGCAAGTGGGGAAGTAGATAGGTGTAGAGGTTGCACTGCCAGGGCCACTCGGGCGGCTGGGTGCAGGGTGCTTTTGAGCCTTCGGGCTCTCAATTGATTTCAATGGGAAATCTCCGGTTTAGAAAAATACTGCAAGCTCGGGGACGAGGATTCTTCAGGTGCCACCACCACTTCGAGAGGTAAGTTGGGTAGTTGGAGGATAGGTAGGTACCCCGGGAGTGGGCACAGGGGGCCGCGGGGCACTACGTGCAGGGGTGCCTTTTGGTGTCGGGAAATCTTACCCTCTGTTGATCGCGGTAGGGGGGGCACCTTGTTCTGAGGCTGCAAGCTTCTTCAGGAGGGTCGAGGGAGGTCCTTGGGTGCCGGACTCGGGGTCACAGTCGCCGTGGGGTCGTCCTCGTGGTCTTTGTTCACTCCGGCACTGGCCAGGCTTGGCTGGTGCAGAGTGTGCTGGGTTCGCGGTTCCGGGCTGCTGCCAGGGATTAGAAATAGGTTTTGAGTAGAGCCTCTACTCATGGGAGTCCCAGGGGTTTCCGGCCAAAGCTTCCCACCAGAGTGGGGGGTTGCAGGGGCCTGAGGAAGCTCACAGAGGCGGCATGCCTTTGAAGCTTCCCCCTGCCCATCCTGGGGGTGGAGATTTAGCACCTCGCCCAGGATGTGTATTGTTGCAGGCCCAGGAGAGCAGGGGCTCTCCTACCCAGGGGTCCAGCAACATGTCTGATGGGTGGCAGCCTAGGCAGCCTCAGAGCAGACGTGGATTGTAGGTTAGGTTTAAGGGGGCATTTCTAAGATGCCCTCTGGGGTCCTTGGTACATTAAATCCCACACTGGCATCAGTGTGGGTTTAATGTGCTGAGAAGTTTGATACCAAACTTCTCAGTCTTCAGTGTTGCCATTATGGTGCTGTGGAGCTCGTGTTTGATGAGCTCTCCGCACCATGTACTCTTAAATGGCAGCACTGCACTTACAGTGCTCAGGAATGGACCTGGGTACTGTGGGGACACAGGGCTCCTGCTCCTGTGCCCACACCATTGGCATAAGGCATCCAGCTAGAGGGGTGGCTGATGTATACCATGGCAGTGTAGGTGATGGGCATGGCACACAGGGCTGTGTGTCATGTCGACTTTGTTTTTGTCTTGCACCCAAACACTCAGCCTGCAAAGGCAGTGTGTGTGTGTAAGGGTACAGGGCCTCTAAGGGTGGCACAATGAGTGCTGCAGCCCTTAGAGGCCTTCCCTGGTCACAAGGCCCTCGGTACCTAGGGTACCATTTACCAGGGGCTGACATGTGGCCAGGGTTTGCCAATTTGGGTTTTGTTTGTTTTAGGGAAGGAACATAGGCCCTGGGCACCTGATTGGCAGGAGTCCAGGGCACACTCAGTCAAAGTACATTCAGCAATTCAGCAAAAAGTGGGGGCATACAATGCAAGAAAGATGGCACTTTCTCACACAACCCCCCCCCCCCCCCCAACGAAAGGTGATGAGACTAACCTTGCCCTATGGAGTCTTCATTTTCTAAGTGGAAGAACCTGGAAAGTCCATCTGCATTGGCATGGGCAGTCCCTGGTCTGTGTTCCACTTCAAAGTCCATTCCCTGTAGGGGGATGGACCACCTTAGTAGTTTTGGATTTTACACTTTCATCTGCATTAGCCATCTGAGAGGTCTGTGGTCAGTTTGAACCAGGAAGTGAGTACCAAACAAGTATGGCCTCAACTTCTTCAGGGACCAAACCACAGCAGAGGCCTCCCTCTCAATGGCACTCCAACACTGCTCTCTGGGGAGTAGCCTCCTGCTTATAAAAGCAACAGGTTGGTTTTGGCCTTCATCATTGGTCTGGGATAGAACCGCTCCTATCCCTAGCTCAGAGGCATCAGTCTGCACTATGAACTGCTTGGCATAATCTGGAGCTTTTAGAATTGGTGCTGAGCAAATTGCTTCTTTTAGGGTGTCAAAAGCCTTTTGGCAACTAACTGTCCAGTTAACCTTCTTGGGCATTTTCTTGGAGGTGAGTTCTGTGAGGGGGTCACAATGGACCCATATCCCTTCACAAACCTCCTGTAGTACCCAGTCAAGCCAAGGAATGCCCTGACTTGGGTCTGGGTTGTTGGAGCTATCCAGTCCATGATGGCCTGGATCTTGGGTTGTAAGGGTTGTACCTGGCCTCCACCTACAAGGTGGCCCAAGTACACCACCGTGCCCTGCCCTATCTGGCATTTGGATGCTTTGATAGTGAGACCTGCATTTTGCAGAGCCTCTAAAACTTTCCCAAGGTGGATCAGGTGATCCTGCCAGGTGGAGCTAAAGACAGCAATATCATCTAGATAAGCTGCACTAAAGGACTCAAGCCCAGCCAGGACATGGTTCACCAACCCCTGGAAAGTGGCAGGGGCATTCTTTAACCCAAAGGGCATCACAGTAAACTGATAATGCCCATCAGGGGTGGAGAATGCTGTCTTTTCTTTTGCTCCTGGGGCCATGCCAATCTGCCAGTACCCTGCAGTTAAGTCAAAGGTACTGAGGAATTTGGCAACCCCTAACTTATCTATCAGCTCATCTGCTCTTGGGAAAGGGTGAGCATCTGTCTTGGTGACAGAGTTGAGCCCTCTATAGTCCACACAGAACCTCATCTCTCTCTTTTCACCTTGTTGATGAGGTTTGGGGACCAGAACCACTGGGCTAGCCCAGGGGCTCTCAGAGGGTTCAATGACCCCTAACTCCAGCATCTTGCTGACCTCAGCTTTGATGCTTTCCTTAACTTGGTCTGACTGTCGATAGATTTTGTTTTTGACAGGGGCACTGTCACCAGTGTCCACATCATGGGTACACCAGTTTGTCAGACCAGGGGTCAGGGAAAAGAGGCTTGCATACTGTTGCAAGACTTGCTTGCAATCAGTCTGCTGTTGGGCAGAGAGGGTATCTGAGAAGATCACACCATCTACTGACCCATCTTGTGGGCTGTAGGAGAGGAGGTCAGGGAGAGGTTCACTCTCTGCTTCCTGTTCCTCATCAGTCACCATCAACATGGTGATGTCAGCCCTGTCATTGTAGAGCTTACGGCGGTTCACATGGATGACCCTTTTGGGTGTCCTGCTAGTGCCCAGGTCAACTAAATAGGTGACCTCACTCTTTCTTTCTAGGATAGGGTAAGGGCCACTCCATTTATCTTGGAGAACCCTTAGTGCCACTGGCTCCAAAACCCACACCTGTTGCCCAGGTTGAAATTCAACCAGTGCAGCTTTTTGGTCATACCAGTGCTTCTGGAGCTCCTGGCTGGCCTCAAGGTTCTTGGATGCTTTTTCCATGTACTCAGCCATTCTGGACCTTAGGCCAAACACATAGTCCACTATGTTTTGTTTGGGCTCTTGAAGAGGCCTCTCCCAGCCCTCTTTTACAAGACAAAGTGGTCCCCTTACAGGATGACCAAACAGAAGTTCAAAGGGTGAGAAACCAACTCCCTTCTGTGGTACTTCCCTGCAAGCGAAAAGCAGGCATGGTAACAGGACATCCCATCTCCTTTTGAGTTTTTCAGGGAGACCCATGACCATACCTTTCAATGTCTTGTTGAATCTCTCAACAAGGCCATTGGTTTGTGGGTGGTAGGGTGTAGTAAACTTGTACTGCACCCCACACTCCTTCCACATGTGTGTTAGGTAAGCAGACATGAAGTTAGAACCTCTGTCTGAAACCACCTCCTTAGGAAACCCTACCCTGGTGAAGACACCTAGGAGGGCCTTGGCTACTGCAGGAGCTGTAGTAGTACTAAGTGGAATTGCTTCAGGGTACCTAGTAGCATGATCCACTACTACTAGAATAAATTTGTTCCCTGAGGCTGTGGGAGGTTCAAGTGGACCCACAATGTCCACTCCTACCCTTTCAAAGGGGACCCCCACCACTGGTAGTGGGATGAGGGGGGCCTTTGGGTGGCCACCTATCTTGCCACTGGCTTGACAGGTAACACAGGAGCTGACAAACTCCTTCACCTTTTGGTGCATCTGGGGCCAGTAAAAGTGACTCATTAGCCTTTCCCAAGTTTTGGATTGCCCCAGAAGTCCAGCTAGGGGGATGTCATGAGCCAAAGTTAGGAGGAACTCCCTGTACTTCGGTGGCACTACCACCCTCCTGGTGGCTCCAAGAGTGGGGTTTCTTGCCTCAGCATACAGTAATCCCTCTTCCCAATAAGCTCTGTGGGTACCACTGACATCTCCCCTTGCTTCTGAAACAGCTTGCTGCCTCAGGCTTTCAAGAGTGGGACAGTCTTGCTGACCCTGGCATAGCTCTTCCCTAGAGGGTCCCCCTGGGCCCAAGAGTTCAACCTGGTAAGGGTCAATCTCCATGGGCTCAGTTCCCTCAGGGGTGTCCAAATCCTCTCCCTGGGGAGAGGGGTCCTGAATGTGTTGCTGTGTAGAAGCTGGTTCCCCAGTCTTCTTACCTTTTCTCTTGGTTGGTTGGGCCATTATTTCAGGCTCCAGACCTACATTTTCACCCTTCCTCTTGCTCTGTGCTCTGGTTTGCACACACACCAATTCAGGGATGCCCAGCATGGCTGCGTGGGCCTTTAGCTCACAACCGCAGACCAGGCTGAGGTTTCCAGATCATTTCCAAGCAGGCAGGCAGCTGGCAACTTTGGAGAGACCACTACCTGTTACAGGCCAGTAACCCCCCCCCCCCCAGCCTAATGTCACCATGGCCATGGGATGACTAGTGGTGACACTGTCAGCGTTGGTGACTGGGTAAGACTTCCCAATCAAGTATTGCTCAGGGGAAACCAGTGTGTCTTTCACTATAGTGACACTGGCACCTGTATCCCTCAGAGCTTCTACCCTAGTTCCATTCACCCAGGGGTACTGTAAGTATTTCTTTAAGTTGCGGGGCCACACAGCTACAGTGGCAAACTCCACTTCTCCCAGGGAGACTAGACTTGCTTCAGTGTGTTCCCAGATTTGCTCAGGGTACACCTCTGATCCCATTTGTATACTTGCTGCCCCAGGAGTAGCTGTACTGGGTGCCTTAGTGTCACGACACCACCGACTAGTCGAAAATTACAATGCAGAAGGTGTTAAAAGACGGTGCCTTTCGAAGTACCCGCGTTGGCGAAGATTAACCCCAACTTGGAAGATGTCTTTGAGATCCATTCTATGTGGATTGAGAGTTTCTTCCACTCTCCAATAGACTCAGTAGTACACTTCCTGGAAGAGTTCTCGGTCTAGTTGTTATAGACACGAGACTCGGCTCAAGACTTAATGCGCATGCGCAAGGTTTGCGCGGCGCACTTCAACTGTTTTCTGTCACGAAAACGGTCGCTTTTTCCACAGAGCGTCCGTTTATTCTGGAGTCTATTTTTTGAGAAAGTCAATTAGTGGGGGCCCAATACCACATTCTTAGGGAAGTATTCTTGATACTTCCAAGTATTTTGTGAGGAGATTTTCTGACGTGTTTTGATTTTTGCAGTGGCTTCTCAGACAGTAAAAACCTTCTTGACTAGAAACTTTCTGTGGAAATCCTGTGGGTGAGACAGCGGATGCAGTCACTTCGGAGAAGTTGTTCAGTGAAGAGAACACTTCTCCATTTCCAAGTAAGAGTACTCATTTCTTCATTTATGGATCTACAAGCAGAATTTAGAGAATAGCAAGGCAACGGAGGCATTCTTGTTCAGCTGAATTATCGAGCATTTTGAGTTCAGGAGATAAGGCATCTGATATTACCAGAACTGTGAGAATTATCGAAAGACTGAGTTTTTGGCAACTTCATGTACTGAATGTCAGCGCCGAGGCAATAAACAAAAACTGAGCAACAATCCAAAGACTGATCAAATAAAACAATAGTCAAACAAATATAGAGGGAGGCAATGATCTCTGGTATCATAGGTAATAGATAGGTTAAATAAAGAAATCCATATCAGCCAGTACTAAAGGCAGGAAAGATTTAATAAGTGTGCTTGTGTTTACAGGTTCCTTCACAACAAAGAAAAAAGCTGAAGAAGAACCAAGGTCCAGAGGCAGTCTCTCTTTTGTTTGTCTTCCACTTCCCCTTTCCCCCTTGACTAAATACAGAGGCAGTTGTTCTTCACCTGTCACTGGCTTTGGTGAGAGGGATTTGAGGACCTGTTCATCTGCTCCTGGGGAGATCGTATCCTTGATCTGACAGATTGAAGTGCCACCCTCTTATTGAGGAGTTAGATCCCCCCTGAGCAGAATGGCGGAAGGAATAGATTTAAAAACCCTAACTTCAATTTTAGATGGTATGCAGAAGCAACTAAACTGTGCCTTAGATGAGAATAAGTCTTTGAGAGAGGAAGTTAGGAGATCGAGTCAGGAGTCAATTCAGACAAGGCAAAAATTAGACGAGTTAGTGGCATCAGGTTCTGGTTTTAAGGGTTCACAAGGTTTACCTGGCAATTTATCTCCCTCTGATATTTCTACTCAAGTGATTCATGCCGTTTCACCAATTATTCCATTGGCACCCCCTGAAAGATTTGGTTGGGATCCTCAAAGAGCGCAAATATTTTTAACACAGTGTTCTTTGCATTTTCTGTGTCGCCCAGTCATTTTTGCTGAGGATCAATCAAAGGTGGCTTTCATACTGTCGTATTTGAATGGTGATGCCGCAGCCTGGTCGATGTCGCTGGTCACACAGAATGATCCTATGTTATACAACTTTGACAACTTCAAGATAGAATTTCTACGAATTTTTGATCGACGATCAGCCTCACAAGCCACAGACAACGAGTTATTGGAGCTTAAACAGGGTAATCGGGATTTAGTGGCTTATCTTGCCCAATATAACAAGTTGATTGTCGAATCAAAGTGGCCTGAAGCCAAGAGAGCAGCAATTTTTTACAGAGGGTTAAGAGAAGATTTAAAGGATGCTTTGGCACAGATTCCAAGGAGACCCACTGAAATATCCGAATTAATCGATCTAGTTTTGCAGATAGATCATCGCTTGAGTGAGCGTCGAAATGAAAAAAGGAGAGATGTACGCCCACTCCCACCTCGTTTTGATCGAATGAAGACAGAAGGTCACAAGCCTTTAGAAAATTCCTCTTCAGAAGAACCCATGCAGATAGGATCTATACGAGGGCCTCTGTCCAAAGAAGAAAAGGAAAGACGAAGATCTGGTCACCTGTGTCTTTATTGTGGTCTCTCTGGCCATTTCGTAAAAGATTGCCCAAAAAAGCCAAAATCATCGCTGCCGGGAAAAGAGCGGCTTCACCTGTAGAGAGAGTTGCACAGGTGGAAGCGAATTCAAAGTCAACTCCTAATTTGCAGCAAGTTGTAAATACCTTACAATCCTCTGCACCTCATGTGGTGGTCTCCTTTACAGCACGGTTCCGAGAACTGGAAATCAGCGAAGTTTCTGTGATGATAGATTCAGGGGCAACTGGCAACTTTTGTGACATCAAATATGCCCGTCGAATGGGAATAAAATTTGTTGAGAAGCAGGTTTTGGAAGCTGTCAGAGCAGTAGATGGAACAAACTTATCATCTGGACCGATCACTCATGAAACTGAAAAAATTCAATTAACCGGATTGAATGGTCATTCGGAATTGTTGACATTCAACTTGATCGATGCCCCTCAATTTCAATTGATTCTGGGTCTTCCCTGGTTAACTGAACACAATCCACACATTGACTGGGAGAAGAGAACAATCACCATGAATTCCACCTTTTGCAAGGAAAATTGTTTTGGAGAACAGCCCAAGTTATTTGAAGAGTCTCCAGCCCGGAAGTTAGCGGGTCATCCTGCTTTAATTTGTTCTTTAGAAACCAAAGAAATTCCTGAAGAATACAAGGATTTGTCATCTGTGTTTGATATAAGAGAGGCGGAGAGACTTCCCCCCCATCGTCCCTACGACTGCAAGATTGACATCGAACCAGGGGCAGTTTTGCCTTGCAGTAGAATATATGCATTAACGGAAACTGAAAATCAATATCTTAAAGACTATTTGGATAAACATCTGGAAATGGGGTTTATACGTCCTTCAAAATCGCCAGTCTCATCTCCCTTATTTTTCATTCCGAAGAAAGATGGAGATCTTCGAACTTGCATTGACTATAGAGCCCTGAATCAAGTGACGATTAAGAATCGATACCCGCTCCCGCTAATTTCAGTCTTGCTGGATCAAGTGAAGAACGCTAAGGTCTACACTAAATTGGATTTACGCGGAGCTTACCATCTGATTCGCATTGCTTCTGGAGACGAGTGGAAAACAGCCTTTCGAACCCGTCATGGTCTATTTGAATACTTGGTGATGCCATACGGGTTATGCAACGCTCCAGCGGCGTTTCAACACTTTGTGAATGACGTCCTCAGAGAGTTCTTATATAGAATCGCCGTCGTTTATATTGACGACATTTTGATTTTCTCTGACACTATGGAAGAGCATGTCTCACATGTTAGGTTGATTTTAACTAGATTGCTTGAAAATCATCTATATGTGAAATTGGAGAAGTGTGCCTTTCATGTGGAAAAAGTGGAATTTCTTGGGTTTGTGTTATCCCCAGATGGAGTAAGCATGGATAAGACCAAGGTGAAGGCAGTACAAGACTGGCCATCTCCCAAGTGTGTGAAAGAGATCCAAAGTTTCATTGGTTTTTCAAATTTTTACAGGAGATTCATTTCAAATTTTTCTCACAAGGTCAGCCCCATCACGCGACTGTTAAGGAAAGGAGTAAAATTCGTCTGGGATGATGAAGCCGAAGAAGCTTTTCAATTTCTGAAGAAATCTTTTACTCAAGCCCCCATCCTGTTGCATCCAAGAACTGAAGAACCATTCTATGTTGAAGCTGACGCCTCGGATGTAGCCATTGGAGGAATTCTGTCACAGCGTCACAAGGATACTGGCCAATTGCATCCAGTGGCCTACTACTCCCGAAAGTTAACTCCTCCGGAATGCAATTATTCGATTGCAGACAAAGAATTGTTGGCGGTCAAGAGTGCCTTTTTGGAATGGAGACATTATTTGTTAGGGGCTGTGCATAAGGTCACCGTGTACTCTGATCATCGCAATCTCCAATTCCTCAAGTCAGCCCGGACACTAACAGCCAGACAACTGCGTTGGTCGCTATTTTTTGCAGACTATAATTTTGTAATTACCTTCAGGCCAGGTACAAGTAATGTAAAAGCAGATGCTCTCTCTAGAATACATTCTGATCATTCAGAAATTGATCAAAAGAAACAGAATATAATTCCGGAAGAGAAAATCATCGTAGCCACACTCAATACAGACTTTTCTAATGAAATTCGAAAGGCAATGCCTTATGAAGAAATGACTCATTGGGCAAAGGAGGAATGGGAGAGAGAAATCAGGGATGGACTTCCATATGTAAAAAATTGTCTCTATCTTCCGACTAAGAGGCTGCAAGAGAGAGCGTTGAAACAATGTCATGATGATCCACTTGCTGGTCATAAAGGAGTTCAAAAGACTTTAGAATTGGCAGAAAGAAATTTTTGGTGGCCTAGGATGAAACCACAAATACGGCAGTATGTTTCCACCTGCGAGAGATGTTTGCAGGGAAAACCTGATCGAAGAGCTCCTCATGGGCTTTTAATGCCGATGCCAACCCCACCTCATCCTTGGCATACGGTATCGATGGATCTGATTGTAGATCTCCCTCCTAGTCAGGGTTTTAACACAATTTTGGTTATGGTGGACACATTTACTAAGATGGCACATTTTGTCCCTTTGAAAGAGATTCCTAGGGCACCTCAATTGGCACAATTGTTTACTCAACATATAGTAAGATTGCATGGGATTCCAAAAGTTCTAATTTCTGACCGAGGTTCACAATTTGTTTCCCACTTTTGGAAGGCCTTTACTAAGAAGCTAGGCATTGATGCTCGCTATTCCACCAGTTTCCATCCCGAAACTGATGGTCAAACTGAAAGAGTCAATCAAGAGTTAGAACAGTAACTCAGGTTATATTTGATGGATCAGAAAGTTGGGTGGGCAGATTTAGTGTGGTCAGCTGAGTTTGCCTATAACAATGCTAAACATTCTTCGACAGGTTACACTCCCTTCTATTTAAATTATGGCAGGCACCCAAGTGTAATTCTTGAAAAAGATGAAGGATCAGTACCAGCAGTGGAAGATTTTATAGATAAGGTCCAAAGGTCATTAATTCAGGCAGGAGAGAATATTGAAAAGGCCAAAGGTTCATATAAATTGCAGGCAGACAAGAAAAGAAGAGGGAATCCAGTTTTTAAACCAGGAGACAAGATTTGGTTGTCCACCAAAAATCTAAAACTAAAAGAAAATCGTAAGTTCCAACCAAGATTCATAGGCCCGTTTAGGGTTAACAAGATGATAAATCCAGTGGCGGTTAAGATTAAGTTGCCATCCTACCTCAAAATACACCCAGTGTTCCATGTTTCATTGCTAAAGAAAAGTCCCCCAAATCTAAGATTCCGTACTCCCCCAAAACCTACAGTGATAGATTCAGTGGAAGAGTTTGAGGTACATAAGATTCTAGATTCAACCTATAGAAGAGGTAAATTGTATTATTTGATCAGTTGGAAGGGTTTCGGTCCAGAAGAGAGATTCTGGGAGCCGCACTCTAACGTCCACGCTCCAAAGTTCATTCAAGACTTTCACCAAAAACATCCAACCAAGCCAAGATTGAAGGGACGCTTTTTGGTGGGGGGTACTGTCACGACACCACCGACTAGTCTAAATTACAATGCAGAAGGTGTTAAAAGACGGTGCCTTTCGAAGTACCCGCGTTGGCGAAGATTAACCCCAACTTGGAAGATGTCTTTGAGATCCATTCTATGTGGATTGAGAGTTTCTTCCACTCTCCAATAGACTCAGTAGTACACTTCCTGGAAGAGTTCTCGGTCTAGTTGTTATAGACACGAGACTCGTCTCAAGACTTAATGCGCATGCGCAAGGTTTGCGCGGCGCACTTCAACTGTTTTCTGTCACGAAAACGGTCGCTTTTTCCACAGAGCGTCCGTTTATTCTGGAGTCTATTTTTTGAGAAAGTCAATTAGTGGGGGCCCAATACCACATTCTTAGGGAAGTATTCTTGATACTTCCAAGTATTTTGTGAGGAGATTTTCTGACGTGTTTTGATTTTTGCAGTGGCTTCTCAGACAGTAAAAACCTTCTTGACTAGAAACTTTCTGTGAAAATCCTGTGGGTGAGACAGCGGATGCAGTCACTTCGGAGAAGTTGTTCAGTGAAGAGAACACTTCTCCATTTCCAAGTAAGAGTACTCATTTCTTCATTTATGGATCTACAAGCAGAATTTAGAGAATAGCAAGGCAACGGAGGCATTCTTGTTCAGCTGAATTATCGAGCATTTTGAGTTCAGGAGATAAGGCATCTGATATTACCAGAACTGTGAGAATTATCGAAAGACTGAGTTTTTGGCAACTTCATGTACTGAATGTCAGCGCCGAGGCAATAAACAAAAACTGAGCAACAATCCAAAGACTGATCAAATAAAACAATAGTGAAACAAATATAGAGGGAGGCAATGATCTCTGGTATCATAGGTAATAGATAGGTTAAATAAAGAAATCCATATCAGCCAGTACTAGAGGCAGGAAAGATTTAATAAGTGTGCTTGTGTTTACAGGTTCCTTCACAAGAAAGAAAAAAGCTGAAGAAGATCCAAGGTCCAGAGGCAGTCTCTCTTTTGTTTGTCTTCCACTTCCCCTTTCCCCCTTGACTAAATACAGAGGCAGTTGTTCTTCACCTGTCACTGGCTTTGGTGAGAGGGATTTGAGGACCTGTTCATCTGCTCCTGGGGAGATCGTATCCTTGATCTGACACTTAGGGGGCTTTGTTGTGAGGGCAAAATACAGTTAGGTGTCCTGACTTCTTACAGTTATTACACCAGGCCTTTAAGGGTTCATAGTTCTTCCCCCTATAGGGTTGAGGCACATAGGGAGTAGTTTGGGTCCCACCCAACTGAACAGGTTTTTGGGGCCCTTTGGAAGACTCAGACTTTTTATCTTGGGGATTCTCACCACCTTTCCCCTGGGGAGGTTTTGTGACCACTTTCTTTTGGTCACCCCCAGTGGCTGTCCTTGTCACCCTAGTCTTGACCCAGTGGTCTGCCTTCTTTCCCAATTTTTGGGGAGAATTTAGACCTAGATCTACCAAATGCTGATGCAACTTTTTATTTGTGCAGTTACTTAATATATGTTCCTTCATGAATAAATTGTACAATCCAGTAAAATCCTGCACACCATGTCCAGCTAACCAACCATCCAGTGTCTTCACTGAGAAGTCTACAAAATCAATCCAGGACTGGGTCTGGGTTTTGTGAGCCCCCCTGAATCTAATTCGATACTCCTCAGTGGTGAATCTAAATCCCTCAATCAGAGCTTTCTTCATGAGGTCATAGGATCCTGCTTCTGGCCCAGAAAGAGTCAGAAGCCTGTCTCTGCAGTTACCAGAGAACAGTTCCCACAGGAGTGCCCCCCAGAGAGGTTTCTTTACTTTTCTGATATCACAAGCCCTCTCAAAGGCTGTGAACCATTTGGTGATATCATCACCTTCCTCAAATTTAGGGACAATCCCTTTGGGTATTTTAAGGTCAGAAGTTTCCTCCCTATCCTTGTTTTTTATTATTGCTGCCACCATTGATGGGTGCTAAACCCATCTCTCTCCTTTCTTTTTCTAGAGCCAGGAGCCTGGACTCTAGCTCTAGTCTTCTGGCCAGCCTCACAAGGCTGTCCTCTTCACTGGTGGGTCCCCAAGTGTTCTCTCTGGTACCAGAGTCACCTGTGTGATCTCTAGGTGCCCAGATGCTAATTCTTGGGTTTGAGGGTATGGCTGCCCTCTCTTCCCTAGGGGGATAGTCTGGGGAGGTCTTTATCCACCTCCTCTTCTTCCCCTTCCTCATCTGACTGGCCATCACCATACTCAGATGGGTGGTCCTTAGCATACTCAGCCAAGAGCTCCTGGAGTCCTAGTTTGGTTGGATGCAGGCCCATTGGTATATTTTTAAGTTTGCATAGGGATCTCAATTCCTTGAAAGACAAGTGTAAGTAAGGTGTGAGGTCGAGCTCCTCCACCAGGTCCATGTTATTATTTTCACTAATAGCTGGGTTTGTTGGAGTCATTCTAACCTGACAGTTCTAATCCTCTACCCTGACTATAGTGACTTATTTTTCTAAAATTCTAATGGGACTTAAGCAAGGCCCTAGCAAGACTTTTAGTAATTTTGGAAAAGACCAATCAAAATTCTAAAGGCAATTTTAAGAGTTCTGTCGTGTGATCAGATGGTAACCAAGTAGTCCAACAAATGCAAGGTTATATCCCACCGCTGACACCAATGTGAGAAAGTGGCTCTGTATATACTGTTCCTTAATAGGTACAGGCTGTACAGAGTCCACAGTCCCCAAGGGTTTGGCAGAGGCTAAAGTTAGATATAACCTTACTCTCTAAAGTGGTAGCTTGGTCGAGCAGTAAGGCAACATCAGAGGACAGTGTAAAGCATTTGTTGTACACACTCAGTCAGCAAATAGTCTCACACACTCAATAACTGAACTCTAGGCCAAAGATGTATATATAAAAAATATATGCTTGTTTTATTTTGGAAACCAACAATAGGTATTAAAATATACTTTCTCAGAATGAGATGCTTTGTATAAATACTTTTGCAATAGGCAATTGACTTTTGTAAACAGTTACATGTGGTTGCAATAGGCAACACTATTTTAAACACAATAATGCATTGAATTCAATGGAAGTTTCAAATTATTTGCAACAGATTACTTTTAGGATTACTTTTGGAATTCCAGGACTGGATCCTAGATACGGCTGTGGGAGCTGGGCTCCTGGTAACTTACTCAGGGCAAGTGGGGAAGTAGATAGGTGTAGAGGTTGCACTGCAAGGGCCACTTGGGCGTCTGGGTGCAGGGTGCTTTTGAGCCTTCGGGCGCTCAATTGATTTCAATGGGAAATCTCTGGTTTAGAAAAAGACTGCAAGCTCGGGGACGAGGATTCTTCAGGTGCCACCACCACTTCGAGAGGTAAGTTGGGTAGTTGGAGGATAGGTAGGTACCCCGGGAGTGGGCACAGGGGGCCGCGGGGTGCCGTGTGCGGGGGTGTCTTTTGGTGTCGGGAAATCTTACCCTCTGTTGATCGCGGTAGGGGGGGGCACCTTGTTCTGAGGCTGCAAGCTTCTTCAGGAGGGTCGAGGGAGGTCCTTGGGTGCCGGACTCGGGGTCACAGTCGCCGTGGGGTCGTCCTCGTGGTCTTTGTTCACTCCGGCACTGGCCAGGCTTGGCTGGTGCAGAGTGTGCTGGGTTCGCGGTTCCGGGCAGCCTGCAAAGGCAGTGTGTGTGTGTAAGGGTACAGGGCCTCTAAGGGTGGCACAATGAGTGCTGCAGCCCTTAGAGGCCTTCCCTGGTCACAAGGCCCTGGGTACCTAGGGTACCATTTACCAGGGGCTGACATGTGGCCAGGGTTTGCCAATTTGGGTTTTGTTTGTTTTAGGGAAGGAAAATAGGCCCTGGGCACCTGATTGGCAGGAGTCCAGGGCACACTCAGTCAAAGTACATTCAGCAATTCAGCAAAAAGTGGGAGCATACCATGCAAGAAAGATGGCACTTTCTCACAGTCAGTGTATCAGTAGGGAAAGTATTGGACTTAAAAATCCAACACCAGTCCAAAACATACCCTTAAAGCAAGTTGTTGTAACGACTTGTGTGGTAAAAGAACGCATGGTAACATCACAGTCGGGGTAGCGACTGCAGAGTAAAGCCAGGTCGTGGTTCTGCCTGCGGAGTAAAAAATGTTTCCCTGACTTATTGCATGGTCACGTGAAGGATACTTCTATGAATAGGTTACAACTTGTCCTGAGCAGTAAAAAGAGTGTAGAGAGGTACTGGGATGATATTTCCATCTCTTTTCGATGGCTTCCGGTTTAACAGCTGTCTATGTCCATGACACAGATACAGAGAATAGCTTACCACTAAAACACAAGACTCATCAAATGTCTGATGCTAGTCCAAGAATGCATGATGGTAGAGGTTGCCAAGATGTTGCACTTGTGGTGACTAAGTGTTCCCGTAGGTATTTGGCCAGCCCATTGTGTTGTTTATCAAGCAAGGATCCACAGACTTGCACTTTTGTGTGGATTAAAGGGCCCTCAATGAGGTCACCCTGAGGGATTCACACCATTTTTAGGGATGAGTAGCTCATGGACTGTCTGGGTGCTACTCGCCAACTTGGGGATCAGATGAGCAATGGTTACATCAGTCTTTTGGATCCTAAGTTCCAGTTTGAGTAGGATGTCCCCACCAGGCAGATCCAAGTGAGAGGTTTTGTTTTTAGGAGTGGGTAGCTACTAGTGAAACTTAGTAAATAACCTGTTGGACCATAGCTGCACCACCGATATCGCAAACATTTAAGAAACAGTCCCAAATGGTAATATGGACTGTGGAGTGTCAAAAACATTTAAAGACGTTCAGGGGCATGTTTACAAGCCCCTATTGCCACAGGAATGTCACTTTTAGTGACGTTCCTGTCGCGATATGTGCTTCGCCTTATTTACAAGACAGCGTTAAGCCACTTAAGGTGGGTTAACGCTGCCTTGCCAATGAGGCCCCCTTTCACGCAATACTTAGTGTGAAAGGGGTGGGCAATGGGTGTTACGGTGGGCGTTCCACCGCAACACCGATTGATTTTGACGCTGCCCCATATTTATAAGGGTGGTGTAAACACGGGGCAGCCCAAAATTAAGATCAGGAAAAACCTGGTCTTAAACAGGCGCAACGAGGAGAAATGTTTAATTTCTCCTAGTTTTTGCTGTCTCCATGTGTGCTGCGTTGTGCAGCACACATAGAAACAGCAAAAGGCCATTGAATATTTATGTGCAGGAATAGACAACTTGCCGGACATAAACAATCTTCCCCTCAATGCAGACACCCCATCCTTGCACCATGGTGCAAGGGTGCCTGTGTTGGTGCTAGGCTGCTAAATGTAGCGCCAGCACAGGGGTAAACACAGGGCGGCACCATATTGTTGTAAATATGGTGCAGCCGTACGTATCAGAAGTGGCTGAGCGTGGAGTTAAGGCAAGGAGGCTAACACCACCATGCTCCCCCACTTCTCTAATAAATATGCCCCTCAGAGAGCATAAAGCAATGCAACTTTATTGAAGGCACTGGACTACAGTCAGCCCTTCCTTGTTTAGACATAAACCACATATAAAGAAGTTAGAGCAGTTATCATCTGGATAATAAAGTTAGAGTGCCCCTGTGGCATTTATCTGTAGCATTATACTACCTGGATAACCGAATGAGGTTGCCGTTGAGAAAGAATGCTTTGCCGATGTGTGAGCTCTGCAAGGTTCCAAACTTACCAGTTAGGTACCAAATTTGTAATCCAGACAGATCACAAGCCATTCAAGTGGGCGAGAATCACTATTGCTGACATGGTCTATCTCATTAAAAAGGCCTCGATTTCACAGAGTAGCTAAGAACAAGAGTGAACTATGGAAATGCAGATAGATTTTGTCAGCAGTTTTGCTGCTCTGACGACCAGACATCTTGAATGGAGTAAGGATCAGGGTAGTCAGATCTGGAGGGTTAACTGATGGGACAGTAAAATCCTGTGCTTGGTGTACCGATGTGATTTCCTGACCTTTTGGCCATAGCGTCACACTAATCTAAGTGTGTGTGTAGATGCCTAGACCAGTCACTGACTTTTTGAGATCCTGAACCCTTCCTGTGACTTGGAGGGACACTCCAAGCACCTCCAGTGTGGGCCGTGGAGAACTGTCCCTGTCCTCTTTATAACACAGAAAGTTGTGGTGACCTCACACCATATTTGTTTTAGCAGAGATCAGTAGTATGGCCAGATGTCCTGTGTCACTGGGAGAGGGGCTCACTTGAGTATAGATCCACTATTATGTGTATGCCCATAATCTAGCGCTCATATCCCATGCATGTGTAGTGGTGACAAGTTGTGTGCATGACTAAGTCTGAGAAATGAAGACCAATGAGATCTATTTTGGATACCACTGGCTCAGCATAGCACAAGATGGATGGTCAGGACTGTACACTCACAGAGTGGAAGTGTATTGCATGCATTCCTACAGCTGGTGAGAGGAAATCTAGACACAAATGTGAGGAGGGTGAACACAGGCCTACGCTTAGAAATGCCACAAAGTCCATTGGCAGGATTAGTCTTCCTGCGCATTGCCATTTTGTGGACAGAGGGGTGGCGGGCAAGACAGCAGTCTCTGTTATGAGAGGTAATGTAATATCCAGGTGAGGCCTGTCCCTTTTTCCTGTGTCCAATTTCTTCTTCAGGTTGGCTGTGACCGACAGGTGCAAAAACCTCAGAATTCTAACTGCTTCTGCTGTGGGTGTTCAGGTTGAAGATGACCGCAGTGCTACCAGCTGTGAAATTAATCACGCTACACAAAAGCTAATGGGGAGCAATCTAAGGAGTACACTTGAAAGAAGAACCACCCAAACCAGTACTGAAATTTGAGAAAATGGGTCCACTTACCATGTCTAGAAGTTGTGCTTAAAACAGGCTCTGCTCCAGGATTTTTGATCCAGGAGGAGGCATGTGTGGACCATGAAGATTAATTGCAGCAGATAACGTTTTGGTCATCTGACACTTTAGGTGCTCATATTTGTCAATTTTTAAACACAATTACCACCACACAACGAGCAACATACTTTGCGATCCCTGGTGCAAGAAATCCTTCACTAGGGCATTAGTGAAGGGGAGAGAACTTTAGGATTTAGAAGTAGTAATGCATGCTCATGATCATTGTTATATTCAACAGTAGAAACATTCCTACTGCCATACAGGACCCCTTTTCCTGCTTTTGTTTTTTACATTTAAACAAAAATACTTTGGCAGCTTAGCATTTTGCAAAGGCCTGAAGTAAATGTAATGCTCTAAACACTAACTATTTTGCGCACCCCTATCTAAAACCATAATACACAGCCTGATATTGTTCATCTGTTTTTCCACGCAAATGTTCACTGTAAAAAATATTGAAATTCACCAGTTATGGTTAGTAACACACACACATTCCATAACTTGCATCACTCACCATGCTCAAAAATACCAATACCAAAAGAACAAAGAAAAGAGCTATTAGAACAATACATAGGACAGCACAATTTATGCGGGTTGTGGTTTTGTTAACTATAACTGGTGAATATCCGGGAGTTCTTACATTTCATCCTGAAATATACCTCGGTGCCTTTTTCACTGAATATAGGGGGCTTTAAACTCCATTTCAGGCTTCCCTTTTTGAACTATCTGAATAAAGTTTTTCTTTTTTTGTCATTTAAACAATTGGTAACTTTTCATGACACCGCTGCAAAAGGAAATATGGAGTCTACAAGATGTGCATATTACAGTTATGACCAAATACGTGACTAATGCATGCAAAATGGCTTAATAATCCACCTGAGCTGGGAACCCTTTTTGTGCTTTAAGTACTTATCGCCTTGCTTGTGTTTAGGTTTGGGTTTGTGTTTATTTAAAACGGAACCTTTTTGATTCTCCTATCAGTGAAATGTGGACGCTCGCATGTGTTGTGTTTCTAAAGCTGCCGTACCTCCGGGTTGTCGGCTGAATAGCTGTGTCCCTGACTTCAAAGAATAAAGGTTTTTAAAAAAAAAATAATCCACCTGAATGCTTAGAAGCAATTTAATCTACATAATATTTGTTACAGGGTAGGTTTTGAGTCCTTGTAATGAGTAATCACTTTGCTAGTGACTCAATGGTACATTGCTACCTGTTCTCCTTGACTTGCTGTCCTCACTTAACCAAGTCCATTATGTTCCTCACAGGTCCTCCAAGTTTTTCATAAATGTCTTAAAACAGCCCCTCCAGTTACAATCCAACCTGTCTCCTGCCATTCACCAGTCCATTTTGCGGGTCCATTCCTCAGTGGCTGGTGGTAATGGGCTGCCTCATCATAGTGATATATCTCCCCTTAGTAGGGGATCCCCAGTGTTGCCGACAGCTTCCTACCAACTTACACCCAGTATTTCTCTATGAAGGAGAAACTCCACAATGTGTGGATAAAAGTACCCTCTTGGCCACAGCCTCAAACACACATAGAGAATTTTCAATTAGACCAAGCAGCACCCATATCTTGCTGATAACTCTCGGGTGTATGCACGATTCCTACGATAACTCATTTCGATTGGGCATATGTCTTTTCCATCTGGCTTTGATGCCATCCAGTTATTTTTGTGTGGACCATTAAGGTAGAATATTTCAGCAATACTGTTGTTTTTTGGCCATTCTAGCTTCTAATAGCCATACTTCTTGAGGTGACACATTTAGCTTTCTCATTAGCCCCTAAATGCAAGAAGTAACAGAATGCTTGAGCTGCTAATATTTAGATGGAAGGGTGGTTTGTAACCTGAATATGGTTTGCAACTGAACTCAGCATAAAAGAAGCTCGATTCATTCAACAAAACAATGAAACATTACTGTGCACTCCATGGCTCTGCTTAGCCACTCATGTAAAATACAGATTTCAACAGTAAATAAGGGTACAATGGGTGCACACTATGAGTTGCTAAACATATATCATAACTGTGCTGAAATACATCAGTTACGATACTTCTGAAAGAATACTGCTATCCAAAATCTAACTGTGAATGATTATTACTATTACAGTATACACCTTCCAACATAATTTAGGAACGGTTAAGGCATTTTGTATAGTGTCATAATGTATTTGTGTTTTTTTTTTTTTAACTCAACTGATGTCTTTAGCAGTTTTTAGATTAATGTGTTGTGGCCTGCTGCATAATTCTCAACTTGAACTCGTTTTTTTAAATGTTAAAATAATTATATAATCACTTGTTTTTAGGTCTCGCCTGAGACAGAGCATACGCAAGCACATTATTGCTTGCAAGATATTTCCTGTACTAAATGGGGTTTGAAGCCAGCCAATTTCTTACCATTTGGCTTCATTGTCACTCTTATTTGCTTCCTTCCAATTGGCAGGCACATGCTTATTTCACGTCCTTTTTTTCCGTTTGGTCCATAGACCAAGTACTTCTTCCCCCGCGTTGCATCTTCCTGTGATGATTCTTCCTACCCTCCTGTTGTCCATGTTGCTTCTTCCCTCCCACCCTTATGTTGTCTGTTGCATCTTCCTTCCCATCTATTTTCTTTTCTTTAGCCTTGTTGCTTCTCTCTTCTTCCCCGATGCTTCTTCGCTCCCACCTCCCATTGCTAGTGCTGCTTCTTACGTATTGTAGTTGTCCATGTTGCTTGTTCCCCATGACCCTATTGGCCCCCTCCCAGGCTGCACAGTGTTTACTTGCACTATTACCTGATTCCTGCCATAAGGTTCCTCCAAACAACTACAACTGGCAGAAATTGCTATTTGTTTTGGTAGTCTCAGGTGAGAGGCAAAGAGTTGGATGGGTTTCTGTCTGAATGACTCTAACCACGTGATTTAGTTTATTATGCAAAAATGAGGGTACTGCAAGGATTTACCTGCAGTAGAAAACTGTCTTTTTGTATAGGGCAGAGCAAGACCCGAATGATTGTCGCTTAGACGATAAGTGTAGCTATCCAATTCAACCTAACTAGGATGAACATCTGCCTGACTGGTATTAGAGCTTGAGAATTGGTGCAGGTTACACAAGGATTTCTGCAGCAGGCACTTAACCAAATAGGCTATTTTACCCATCAATAGAGCATCTGGGCTCTACTTGTCCGAGTCAAATCGAGTAGTCTGAAGAGCAGGGTATACAAAACCTCTCCCTTAAACACCTCTTCAGACTGACCCTTATAACCGTGCAAAAGTTAGTTAATGTGCCTACTTCCTACATCTAGTTAATCTTTAGTCTACATCTACGACTCTCAACTGGGCCAACTAAAACTATCATCCTTGTGAAGTCGATTACAAAAATAAGTATTGCTTAAATATACCCATTTAAGGATCATATAGAAACCTTTTATATGACTGGGCACCTGGAAATCCCATTGGTGAGAATCCAGAAGCGGACAGGCCAAGTAGGAAATTCCATCTTGAAAGACCGGCAGGCAGTCAACGGACACTGCCCAAGCCAGCACTACCCTTCAGAGGACTGAAGGCCAGTCACCTCCACACCCGGTGACATTCCTGCTCCAGTCTACAATGTTAACGCTTCAAAGAAGAGTCAAGCTCCCCGCCATGCGGCCCTGTGACTGTTTACTACAACATGGGCATTTTCTCGTTTTCCACCACAGGCCCCCTGAAAAACAAAATTACAGCAACAAGCATTGACAAAGCCAATAAGTCTCATCTTGCCTTTGACAATGTCTTTTAGCCAGATTTTATAGCAGCGTGGCTAAAAGTTAAGAAATAAAACTCAATGATGCTACAACGTTTAGGAATGCTGCACAGCTATGCTGCTCAAAGCTTTTTTTCTAAAATTTAGCCATGCTGCACAGCCATGCTGCTGTACATGACATAGGCGACACCTATTGATTTAGCCAATGCTTGTTTAATGTAGAACCTGTCGCATGCTTTCCCATTTCATAGCACTGCAAGCAACAAGTGTTCCTATTAGTTGACCAAGTGACACCAATTTGATCTGTCTCAGAATGATGAAATCCTGAGATGAGCCTGCTCAGAATCAAATAGGGTTAAACATAGGTCCAGCCACACAGCAGTATTCTATCACTGCTAGTGCTGCAATTTAGGAATATCCTCAAACGGGAAATTCGAGGACAAGCAAACTCATTCGCAGAGCATTCTGTCATAGCGCTGATTTTAACTCCTAATAACCTCGGAGTGGGAAATGCAGCCTCTTTTGTTATAGTGGAAGTGTTCAGGAATCATTTGTGCATGATAGCAGTTCCCATCTCTACTGACTTCGAACTTGTCTGAAAAGCTGTCCCCAGACCTCAAAGCAGCTCAAGTTAATGGTGCTATTAAGTAAAATTAAACTATTAGGCATAGCCTGTGGAGCTGCAGGGCCCTGTGAAACATAAGGAACAATGGCTCATCTTAAAGTCCATAGGTGGGCCAGGGCTTTTCCTTTGGGTAGGCCTGGCACACCCCTCTAGAACCTAGCCTGGAATAAAACAGGGACCCAAACCAGCCCACTTTGGTTCTGTTTCAAGTCTTTTGTGACCAGCTGTGATGACAAATTGAGAAGCCCATATCGACCTGGAAGAAGCAACTGCCAAAAGATGCCATCACAAGGGATTTGCCTGGAGGCTGCAACTGCAAACCAAGAATGCCAGGAAGGCTGTTGCTGCTGAAAATTGACACTGCCATGCAGGACCACCACAATCACCTCTGCAATGATTGTCCCAACCAAGCCTGCTGGCAAGCTCTACACTGCTGTAGTGAGGAGCTGGAGCCAATCCTCTCCCGCCAGAGGCGTAGCTAGAGTCCGTGGCGCCCAGGGCCATCCCACAGACTGCCGCCCATGGCATCCGCAGCCCCGTGACCGTGCGAGGCCAAGTCTCGACTCGAATTTCGAATCTCACCCCACTGTCAAACCTCGGGCACAAATATTTCTCACATGTATCACCGGAATACCAGCTCCACACCAGTCCACCAACCAGTGCAAGCAAGTGTCAACCATCTAAACACGCAGCCGCAGAGGGCCGCGCACAGCACCCCGGGGCCACTAGCCCAACCATAGCGGTGTGATTCTTCCAAATACCTCCAAACATATCCATCAGCCTGCCTGACTGTAATCTGAACGAGCGTCCCACTGGCTCTCCCGAGGTCCGCCCATCAACCATGCCATCACGCACATGCTCATCGCAGCCGTCGGAGTCGGCGAGTCAGCTCACTTCAATGAATCTACGGTATAGGCCTGAGGCAATCGAGATCCGTGCCAGGGACTCCCACACCCCGCCACAGTCTGGGCCCATCTCTCAACGCCCCGACCCATGTGCCGAACGGCCTGTGTCCCACTCCGCCACCAGCAGAGAACAATTCCACAGGTGGGCGCAGCCACCCTCAAATCCTGCTCACCACAGCATTCAACACACCCAATGCAATGTGTCCCCCTTCCCACACATCGGTCCGAGTCTCAACTGCCCCCCTATCCCAGCAAGTGTGTCACTGCGTGGCAGCCACGTCCGTCCACTGGCTCCAATTCACCCAGTCACACAAATCCAAACATGTACATCATGGAACTGTTGTGAAGCATGGGCTATTATGCAGCTGTGACATAGGGTTGTTTCTGAAAGGTGTTTAGCAGGTGGTACAATACTCTCAAATGTTTCTTGGCCTTGAAGGTTAGTAATACATATTATATAAGGCATAGCTGCCAAGGTTTGAGATTGCTTATGTGTGGCGTTTTCATAGTTTCAGTGTGACTATGAGTGACATATAAATGGCCAAATGTGTGACACTTAGGAGTGGAACTGTCTTGCGAGTAAAATAAAGTAATGCAGTCCACAGAGAAAGATAAATATCAGAAGTTACACCCATATGAGCAACGAGAAACTAAGGTCTTGAAACTATTGCAAAGCGTCTGAAATAGAAGGGTACTAACCTCTCTCTTTCATGTGTTCCAATTTTTTTAATGAGCTCCTCATACCAGTGTAGGGTGTCAGAGCACTTTACATCATACATACATTATGCAGAGACAACGAATTGTATGTGTGTAAATCAGTTTACGGGAAATGATCCATATGACAGAGAGGATTACAAGTTGTAGGAATCTCATGCCATCCATACAAGTAGGCAGTATATTTTTAAAGTGTTTGATCCGGGTAGGCTCAGGATTTAAAATGCCCCTTAGTGGCTGGCTGTACTATAAAAAAAAAAAATTATTTCCACCCCAAAAAACCCTTTAACAACATTAGGATAATTGAAGACTGGAGGGAAAAATAAAGTTTTAACATACTATGCAGTTTGAATGCAGCTCCTTGATTGGAGTTCCTATGTAATTGTGCTATTAGGATTGTAACTTATAAACTGCAAGTAACCCAAGGAGCTCTGTGACTTAGGGCCTCATGTAGGTAAATAAATTTTACCGGTTCATAAATACCGAGCCGTACCGAATCGGTAAATTAGAACCGGTAAGTTATATGTAGGTAAAAATTCGGTAACAGTTACCGATTCGGTAACATTCGGTAAATACGAATCGGAATTCACCGAATCGGTAAATACCGAGGTGGTATCCACCGAATCGGTAAATACCGAGGTGGTATCCACCGAATCGGTAAATACCGAGGTGGTATTTAGCGAATCGGAAAATACCGAGGATACTACCACCTTCCCTTAACTAAGTAGCCAATATCACAATCATGTCATTATAGAAGGTCTCTCAGGCTTGAATTGGGGACCCCATACCTCAAAGATCAGCTTAGTGAAATCACATCACAGGAGCATCAGGAGTCTCCTCGCAGGAAGGCTCGTCTTCGGTCTGAATAATAAACATGATGTCTGCAATATTAAAAGCACCAACTTTCAGGTATGTGCAGCTGCGCGTGTGCCATGGCTAAATCGTGGGTCGAACAACCTAGAGTGGAAAACATGCATTGTGTAAAATTCCAGACTGTGTGTCACAGCATGTACAGACCAAGGTCGCTGCGCAGAGCTTGGGAGGGGAACAACAGAATGCACTCGTCTGAAGGAAGTCTCGAGTCAGCAGTTTATTCAAGAAAGAACATGTAAACGCAGTGTCGTGTGCAAAGACACAAATATGGCTACATAACATTCAACGTGGTTATGCCAACTGAACAATGCATGTACGTATTCAGGGAGAACTCACTACACGCCCCCTTGAGCGAAGCAATATGTAATAGGCAAGAAAAGAGAGAACGCAGAGTTCAGTTTCGTCAGAGCAGGACAGGGCGTAACCAATGCAGCGCCAAAGTCCTACAGTCCAATTAATTGCAGCATACAATTGCAAAAAACACAATGCAAGTATAGTAAAAAACTCAAGCAGACCATCAGGAAGAGAAAAACGAGAAATAAAAGAAATAAATGTTGCGCCAGGGTGCTGTCCAGTAGCACAGGCGCAATGGACGACTATCCAGTTAATCCATGAATGTATAGGCAGCATATGTGGCCACGGCTTCCAACAAGCAATCGTTTTCAGGGCCACTAAAAGTCTCAGCCATCCAATTGAGTAAAGAAAAGGAACATACGTGTTCTCCAACCAACGGAGCCTCTAGCACAATCAGAGGGCACCCGGAATGTTCCTCCAAATAGCTCATGGACAAGAAGTCGTAGGCTGCCGCTGAGATGTCCCAATTACCCAGGATACCATGCGCCGCTCCACACGCCATGATCCGGACACCAGAACAGGACAACTCGTGAGACACTAAGGGCCGCATCAGTCGATCGAAATCCGGCACCGGAGACACCATGTTGGTCAAGCACAAATCCAGAGGCCATTCAAAGGGACAATCCAGGCAGTGTAATACAGGTTGTACGCAGGTGAAGTAGGAATACCTGAAGGATAATCCATAAGCCAGGCTCAAAGTCGCCAATGGCAAAGTACCATAGAAGTCAAGCATCCTATCACGAAGAAGATGCAGACGGGACAGGTGCTCGTGTGGCACAGAAGGAGCAGCCATTCCGTAGTATAAAAAGTAAAAGCAGCACACCTGCCACCAGCGCCAGAAGCAGCGGAACACCTCCAAAGATGCTCGAGAACAGTGAATGAACAAATGCCGGAATTACACCAAAAATAGTTTGGAAAGAGGTCACGAGACCCGAGCCCCACATGTTCAAAATTATTGAGCCAGGCCGGTCGTGGACGAGGCATTGATAATACTTTGGATCAAAGAGCCGAAATGCAGGGGGAGGTCAGTATTCAGAAGCGCCTGTTCCTCAGTGCGTGTAGTAGCAACGTGAAGGACAAATATTTCACGAGGGAAGTCAAAGGCACCTCTTTGTGGGACAATGGCGCTCTATTCTGCTCAACTTGTTGGACTCTGCTTTCAAGGTTGGAATCGAAGGCCAGATGGAAACATCCCGCCGCCCATGCGGGGGTGGAATAAGAACAGTATTGCAGCAGACAACTTCATGCGAGACAGTTATGTACGGGATTACCACTCACATTCCGCAGCAAACTTCATTAATCATAATTAAATGAATACCGTTTGCAAGCACAGTGAAAGAAGGTGTAATCACAGGCACTGGGATACCTCGTAGGACGCACGCCAAAATCGGGGCTTGTACATTGCATGCGCCGTGTACTTGCATGTGCCTATTGTCTCATGTATGAATCCTAGAAGTGAGAGTGCTAGAGCTAATATCTATAACGGCTTAGGCCTTCTCCATGTTTGCTTGGTCAATAGCTCTCAGTCTGGAAGCCGCCTCACTGTGCGACAACTTGCAGACCTCGTTGTAAATAGCATACGCGCACCTTTTGGTTCTGCCACCCACGGGACCATTCACAATATCATTCCATTCGGTATGCACATTGATGGAGTGGGTGGACTTCCTGATCCTGTAGATGTGCTCTGTGTCAGCTGGTGGACAGAGTGGGATGTGTGTCCCATCAATGCAGCCAATGTAATGGGGGAAGAAATTCCTGAAGGAACGGGACAGGCAACTCTGGGATACACCACCCACCGCAGCTGTCACCACCTGGGAAATGCCGGATGCCAGCAGATGTGGCCTGCAGAGCACCTGCACATGTGGGGGTATGGCGTGCGCCCTTCTTATTGGCTGGTCCAGGAGTGGGTGCGGGTCCCTGATTGAGTCCATGATGGTTTCGGGGTGTAGCCTGTACCTCTCATGTATCTCTGCATCAGTCAGCTGGAATAGTGTGATGCGCTGTCTGTGGATGCGTTCCTTCCGTCGCCAAACCCTCAGTCCTGCTGCCTGTAGACGTAGGCGCATTGCAATGACGTACATAGCTGCCAGGGTGTCCACGCTGTTGCATTTTGGGATTGCTAAGCTGCACTGTTGTTGGTTACCACCTGCTTTCAATCCGTGTTAATTACCGACTCTTATTTACCGATTTTCCTTGATTTCTTAATTACCGAGTGCTCCTACATGTCATTTTAATTTTTACCACTTCATATTTACCACTTCATGTTTACCGAATCGTTAATTATGTATTCGGTAAATCTGATTCGGTATTTTGGAATTCGGTAAATATGAATCGGTATTTACCGCCTCATATTTACCGAAAAGTGGTTTTTGGACTCCTACATCTCACTTGTCTGAATACCGGTCGGTAACGGCATATTTACCGAAAATCGGCCGTTACCGACCGGTATTTCGCTACCTACATGAGGCCCCTAATGCAGCAACTCAGTCAGATAGACACATAAAATGCAGTTTAGTGAACTGCATGGTACACGTTCTTTGCAGCAGGCACATTAACCCTATGCGCTACTTCATGATCAGCGATATCTGCAAGTAGACAATATGAGGATCTTCCTTCAGCAGGAACAATTTTTACTTGTGTTATCATGACATTTTTACCATTTCCTGAAAACATCTGGACACACAAGGAAGCTTAACATCAGCGCGGCTGGTGAATCAAAACTGCCAGTAGAGAAAACTTGGCCCTGTCAGCAGGAACATCATCAGCAAGTTATTTGGCTTACCTGTGCCCCTCAGAATCTTACAACTCTGTGCTGCAGCAGCCTGCTACCTTAAGTGTCCATGAGCCACACTGACTGCAGACAGTTGCTGTGGTCCTGTAATCACGATTAGGTCTATGGCGAGATGCTCGGAGTGGTGGCACCAGTCTTAATTTTAGAGATCTGCAGTGTATGCGCCTTTTAAAGACACTCAGCAGCTCTGCTCTCAGCATCACCAGACACCTCCATTCAAACGATAGGGCAGCAGGAAGCAGCATGTATGTTGAGGTCAGGGAGAACAGCCAAACTAAGGTGGGCGGCAGCAATTCCAGGGGGCCCACAGGTCCACTATAGCATTCGCTTAATTTCCACTTCCAGTCTTCCACAGTTGAATCGATCCTCCCACGCGCGTCAAGAAGTGAAAGTCCCTCGAGGGCCCTGCCCAGACCACAGCCGGGCCAATCAAAAAAGCAAAAATCTACTACCGAGCCTGCCCCTCCTGACCACGTTGGACCAGTAGTCACTCCGGGGGTGGGACAGCAGGATGAAGCAGGGCCGTCACGCTACCAATGATTGACGGCCCTGTCAAATTTACTGCATAAGCTACGCAGCGTGCTTTCACCTCATTCAGCCAGCCAATCCCCGCTGCCTGTGTGCCACTTAGTAATGATTGTCTGCGCCTGCCCAGCCTTAAATTTGCGCACAATGGGACAAATATCTGCCCAAAATATAGCCTCCCGCCAAGTATGGGTTTTTCCCGCACAAATGGGAAAAATGACACCCATTTGTGCAGGAAATAGCCCAATCTGGCAACACTGGCCGCCGCCCCCAAAATCGAGCAGCCAGAGGTGGACCGCCCCCACTGCCCCCCCCCCAGCTATGCCACTGGAACAGGATAAGCAACGTATACCCGCTTTTGGTGTTCTGCTAATTTCTACAAGTTTGGTCTGAAATCGTGGAGTCATGTGTGACACAGATTTCTCCTTCACCACACAGGTCAACAATATGACCTAGAGTGGGTTCTTTCACCTCTCTTGCCTGCATGGAAACGGTTCACTCATCAGTATTGTCCTCATGATGGCCTTTTAAAGCATTGATTAAATTAATGATTTATGAATGAACGGGCATTTGTAAAGCGCACTGTTACTTCAAGGAGTGTCCTGGAGCTCTGCACCATTTGGCGGTCTGTCTTGACATATGGTGAGAAAATCTCAAAGACCTGAAAACTTTGCTGTCTGGCCGTTTTTGGAAGCATGTCTCGCTTGTAGGATTGATCCAGCGCAAAAGCCCCAGCAACGGGGAAACAACCCGTACCGGTATCCTCCCTGCGTCACAGACCCGATATCACACTAATTCATTCACACATGCAGTCATTGGTGGGGCCCATAACACCAACATTCACACGTTACTTCCACACCGGTCTGCAAGCACAGGAGGGATGAGTGATTCAAGCGCCGGACATGTGAGGGGAACACCTTATAACCTGTAGGGAAGGAAAAGTCATTTACAAAATATACATTAACGCCCTTTCGCCTACAGATCCTTAATCCTAAAACATCAAGGCACTCCTCCCACTTCGGTCAATGGACCAAATTAGTTGGATTGGTCGATGGAGATTTAGAACCAGCTAAAACACATTTTAAGACTTCAGAATCTATCTTTTAAATGAAACTCATGAATTCTTGTTAATCAATAATTTTATCTAATATTTCATAATAATTTGAATTCGTATTTGTCTCGTCAAAGTTTAGAAAGTTTATATCAAATTTTGAGTAAATTTCAGATCATATTTACCTAATCTGGCTATTTGGAGTCCTCTAATTCATTGGCTCTGCATAATTTTGTCGTAAATCGTCCGAAAGCAAGCCAAAGCTCAAAGTTCTTAGCTCGGCACGTTACAGTCCCAAAGATCGGCAAAGGACCAGATATGTGCAAGCATCTATCATTGCCCGTAGATTTAGGAAAAGTTTGCAGTCATCAGAGGATCGGGCAGCATCCGGACCTTCAAGAATTCATGAGAACGCCCAAAACGAAGCAATGCAACGTAAGTGACATGACCCAAAAGTAAGAGGGAAGCGAACGCACCCTCTCTATTCTACTTCTTTTATAATAAAATTAAATCAAGAAGATACAATATAATATTTTAGGACAGTCGTGATTGGCTGGTTGAGATCGTCCGATGTCAGTTTTAAGTTTTCAGTTCGTGGGGTGAGGTCATGAGTATGTCCAAAAGTCGGCTTGTTCCAGTTTTATTGTAAGGTTGATTGTTCTCTGGTCTTGGCTGATGTCCCACTCTGTCCTTGTTCGGGTACATGGTGAACAAAGGTCGTGATGAGGTTTAGGAGATTTCTCGCGCCTGCGCAGTTCACTCCGCGCCTCGTGGGACTGTGGCCACTTCGTCGTGTGGTGTCAGCGGCCATCTTGGATTTAGGCCCAAATGCTAATTTAAGCGAAACAAACACAAAAGAGTAATTAATATATAGAAATAATGAATCTAATGTTAACCCCTTACTAATCCCTCCATGTGCTTGTATTTATCTAGCGTATAGCAACATTTAAAGCCATTATATTCACCTTTTCGGTCCTCCTCTTGGGCAACATTACAAAAGCAACATATATCATGCAGTATTCTAATTACCACATATACTACTGTTAATATGCGTACAGATTTTAGTCATACAGGTTATTTAAGCCATGCAAATGCAAATCCCACGTGTAATTCGAATGTTAATAATGTTGGGTAATAAACATGCAAACTCGTTTAATAATAGTATAGTTAATAGATTATTTAATCAGTAGTTTCATGCAGAATAGAGGAGGTATACAAAATTTTGCATTACCCGCTCCATCAATACCCCCTTTGGTGATTTTATCACCACACCATTAAAATTTTGTATCAATTTGTCATAAAAAGCTAAATGAATTCTTTAGGTTCATTCACATTTCGGTTTCCCCAATTTCTTCTCTTCTTGCTGTTTTATACATATTATCTTTCATCTCTTCTAATTCTATTTCTTCAAATTCCCTCTCTTGTCTCTTAGTCTGTCTTCTTTCCAAATGATTTCTTTTTAACTTTTTCTGTATTTTCATTCTTTTATAACATAAACATCCTAGTCTTAAAATTAATACTAGAAAAATCACACATGTTAATGGAAATAGGATCCTACCTATAAATGTACCACCTAAGTTTAATAAGAAATCTTTAATGGAAGAAAGTTTCTTTCCAATCTTTTCCCAAACACTTTCAACCTCCAGTGGTGCAATTTCCTCATGCAATTCAGTTATATTTTTAATGTATATCTTTAGATCTTTACTTTCGTCCGGAACGTAAGTACAACAATGTTGAACTTTCAGCATTCCACAGACTCCACCCTCTTTTGCCAATATTATATCAAGGGCAAGTCGATTTTGCATTACCATGGCACGCATGGCAATCATTTCAGTATTTACCAATAAGAATCCTCCAGCGGTGCTTGTTGACAAGCGATCCACTACTGTTGACAGCTTTCTAATTTTGTGTGCATTCTGAGATATTCCCACTGCTGGTATCAATACTCCAAAAATGTCTCCTACAATTTCTGACCAAGATTCTCTTTTTCTGTGTGTTAATAGACTATCTAACTTATTTACACCATCTTCTACTCTTCCCATGTGGAATATCTTTCGGAAAACCAGACCAACATAACATGTGCCATACCAATGATCTGGCAACCGATAATATGCCCTGTTCCCGCAGATAAAATATAACCCTGGAAAAACTGGATAAATCCCCATCCACCCATGATTCGGTGTGTATCATGGCATTCATTGTTACCCACAAAGTAATTATCATATGCAGTTTGATTCCTTCTAATACACAACTTTCCTTTCTGAGGCCAATCTAAAGCCATAGTTGGACTAGCTTCTCCCTTCAAGGGTTTTTCCATTTCAACATCCCAGACTGTCTTTTCCTCTCTTCCCTCAGATGCTTTCTTTTGCATTTTCAATCTCCTTTCTTCAACCATATCTAAAAAAGTCTTATCCTCTTTCTTTAAACTGCAAGTCAAATTATTTCTAAATATATATTCCAATGTTAGTTCTTTAGTTTCTAAGAAAAATTCACCTAACGCCTTTGCAGGATTTACTTTATTCAATTTGTTAACTGCAGGTACTTGTGAGAATATGTTATCTACATCTGAAAAATAATGTTCTAATTTCCCTATTTTGTAAAACAAACTAGCTATTACACTACATGTTATTCCGTAAGTTACTGGTAGGTCACTCCCTCCGATACAGATGCAGGTAACTGCATACAGACGTAACAATCCCTCACATCCATTGTCTTTACATATTCATACAGTAGTTTTGAAAATACATTGTTAGAGAAATCATTTATAGACCTGTCTTTATGAATATCATTTCTATCTATTTTAGTCGGATATACTTTCTGAATCTTCTCTATATAAGTTTTATTTTCACTATGTCCTTCTATTGTTTCTAGCATAACTTTAAATGATATCATCAAAGCTTATACACTCCACAGAAGCATTAGTAATCCTGTACAACAACAACACATTTTAAACCACCTTCTAAGAAACGTACATTTAGCTTTTCTACTTTCTGTGTTAGCCATTTTCGTAAAAATGATCAGTGTCTTTTGACTTAGCCTCTTCTACTTCACAACTAGTTTTGTCTAACCCAAGGCTCTAAGCACCTACTTGGTTCTATCAGTTATGTTTTTCCCCGTAATTTATTGTCTTTCCATTAGCAGCACTTTTGTCTTATTCAGTTTGGCATTTGATCGTCTTTCACTTTTCCCTCGTAATCTTGATAGAGAACTTCCTGAACATCCGTTTCTTCTCCAATATCGGACAAGATAACTCAGGATTTCCGATTCTTTGTCTTCCTCAACCACTTCTGGTACAGTCACCTATGGATTTTCTTGGCTATCTGCTTCTTCTTTTATTTCAGGCAGGGCCACATACGTCCATTCCGGCGACTTATACTTCTGGTTAGGCTTTCTCGTTCTTTTGTTTTCCTCTACTGTAGTTATTTTCTCATTTTTTGATATTGAATTGATTTGAATTGAAGAAGCATTTATAGAGCGCCTGGTTACCCGTAGGCATCCCCGCGCTAATGGACATTCTATTCCTCAAAGTGCTTCAGGGGAAAAGTAGTGTTTTTAGTTGTTTGCGAAAAATGGAATGATTGTTTTGTGATCGGATATGGATGGGGACAGAGATCCACAGCTTTGCACCACAGTAGGAAAACCTACGACCTCCACATCTGGTGCGGTTTATTCTAGGAACTGTCAGCAAATATTTACCCTCTGATCTCAGTGTTCTCTGAGGGAGATGAAGGTGTATCATGTCCTCTATGAGAGTAGAGCCTTTTCCAGTCAAAGATTTCCGTATAATATACATAACTTTGAATTTTATCCTCGCCTGAATGGGACGCCAGTGTAATGAGGAGAGTGCCGGCCTAGCAGATAGACGCTTGGGGATATTTAATAGAAGTCGAGTTGCACAGTTTTGTACAATCTGTAGAACTTTAGTGGTGGATAATGGGGCCCCAGATAGATGGCATTTGAGTAGTCCAACCTGGACAAAATAAGTGCCTGCACCAGTATACTACTAGCCATAAATGGGAGCAGAGGGAGAATCCTCCTGATCATTTGCAAAAGTCCATAACAGGTACCTGCAACCTTACGTGCTTGTTACTTAAAATCAAGCTTGGTGTCAAGCACGATCCCCAAGCTTTTTATGTTTTTTTTTGGGGATGGGCGAGGGTCCAAGGCTGATTGGCCACCAGGGTTCGACGGATAAGGATGTAGCGTTTCCAAGAAGCATAACCTCTGTTTTAGCCCCATTGAGCTTGAGGTAAGATGCCTCCATCCAGTTAGCCACTCTCTTCAAGCAAGCCGTAAGTGCCCCTCCTGAGTTGTTATCATTGTTCAAGGAGACGACTAGCTGAGTGTCATCTGCATAGGTGACAATATGCACCCCAAACGGGGTGACAATACTTGCCAGCGAACTCAGATAGACGTTGAACAACGTAGGGCTTATTGCAGAGCTTTGAGGTACTCCGCATGAGAGCGGTACTGGATCAGAGACGCAGTCATCCACGAATACGGAGAAAACTCCGTCCTCCAAAAAAGAACTGATCCATTTCACTACCGTTCCCCTTATCCCGATATCTTGGAGTTGTTTAATAAGAAGTGAGTGGTTCACGGTGTCGAAGGCTGCGCTGAGATCTAATAGAATAATTTCAGCGCAGCCTCCGCAGTCTAGGATCTTCCTGGCTTCTTCCACTACTGACAGAAGCGCAGTCTCGGTGCCATGTTTTGCCCTAAAGCCAGTCTGCGAAAAATGCAATAAAGCATTATTTTCAAGAAAATTCGATAGCATCGAGTTAACATATTTCTCGGCAATTTTACAGACACCAGGGAGTAAAGATATGGGACGATAGTTTGACCAGTCTTCCATATCTAGGTTGGGCTTTTTCAACAAAGCCCTAACCATTGCCTTTTTCCATAAAGGAGGAACAATCCCTGTTTGAAACGACGCGTTGATTAGTCCAACCAGCGCTGATAAGATTGTCTTTTTAATCTTAAGGAGAGCAGTAGGAGGGGCAGGGTCAGACGGGGAGCCAGATTTAAGATGGGTAAGAATACCCTCTATCTCCAGTTCATTTACCAGCGGAATTTCTACCAAGAGAGGTTGTTCTATCTCTGCCTCTGATTGATCTGACAAATCAGCGTCTTCCTGCACGAGGAACAATTTATAAATAGTTTGAATTTTGTCAGCAAAAATTTTTGCCATTTGGTTGCACCAGGATTGAACATTCTCCCGGATGGAGCAGGGAGATGGAGGTGTCAGCAGAGATTTAGCGATCCAAAAGATTTCCTTCGGAGAGTTAGCTGCAGATGTTATTTTTTCCTGAAAAAAGGAACTTTGTGCAGATTTAATCTCGCTTTTATACGCTCTAATGGCGTTTCTATATGAAGTTCCATCATTCAGTGAATAACCTTTCCTCCATTTCCTTTCACATCTTTTACATTCTTGTTTAAGTTTTCTAAGTTCTGGGAAGTACCATGGGTTTTTCTTGGGATCTGGTTTCACCGGAGTCCTTTTTTTGGGCAAAATTTTGTCTGATGAGACCTCAAGCCAGTTATTAAAAATATCATTAGCCATTATGGCATTAGGGTGTAATGGGCGGGCGGGTGATTTCCAAATCGCTTTCCCACTCATCCCAGGAGAGGGTTGTCCAAGATCGGATGGATTTCGTTATGTTTGATAATATCACTTTGGCTTCCTGCCTGATCCATATAAAAGGGATAGATACTTAATTCACTTGTTCTGCTCTTGGTGAATTCACTCGTGTCAATCGGTATCTCAATCTCCTTATTTTATTTGGCCAAATTTCATCTCTTGCTGGTCTTTTCGATTTACTTCCTTTATCATTCTTCTCAGCTCTCCATGCTCTCTTTCTCAGGACTCGACCTTCTGGTATTTCTTCATCACTATCCTCTGATTCTGTTTCAACTTGCTTTTTGCTTTCAGCTATTTTCTTTCCAACACTTCTTTTATTTCCCCTACTTCTGTCCCTCCTTGTGGTTCTTGCACACAATCTTCCTGCTGACTAACTAACCCTTCTTCTAACTGAATGCTCAAATTCCCTACAACTCCTCGGGGGTCTTCCGCAACAATCTTTCCCTCACTTTCTGAATCTGGCACCTGTTCATCTATTTTTATTATTTCAGGTGGAATTTCTCTCAGCTTTCCATCAGGAACTTCCTTATCAACAATTTCTTTGATGATTTCTTCACTGCTTTTCTCTTTTCTCCGATGTACCTGTTATTGTTCAGTCTCTGAGTCTGAGCTGGTATCAGAAATCTGTAGTTTTCTTCTCAATGGGAATATTTTCTGGATTTTCTCTTGTTCTTGTTTCTTCAGCATCTGATTCAGAACTAGTCTCTGATTCTCCAAAATATTCTCCTTCCTTATTATCCACTGGATTTGGAATTCTCAATGTGTGACTAGCATGAATCCAGTTCTTTATTCCAGCACACTTCACAGCTGTTGTTGTGGTCAAAATCACTTGTAGTGGTTTTCCCCAACGTGGGACCAGACAGTTCCTTCTTCTGTGTACTTTAATTCTCACCCAGTCTCCTGGGCTCAGATCATAAACTTGCTTTTTTTCAAGGGTGGTGGCATCCGATCCAACCTGATGAAACACAGAATGAACTGCGTCAGCCAGCCCCTTACAGTAATCCAACACCAAGTCATCAGTTATAGGCAACAGCTTGTTGACTGGTATAAAAACATGTCGCATTGCTCTTCCCATGACAATTTTATGGGGACTCAGACCTGTGTTACTATCTGGAATAGATCTAATAGTCATGAGTACTAGAGGCAAGACATCAGGCCATTTCAAACCTGTGGCTAAACACATTTTCCCCAATCGGTTTTTAATGGTGTCATTCATTTGTTCCACCACACCAGAAGCCTCTGGGCGATAGGCACAATGTAGTTTCTGTTGTACATTCAATGCTTCACAAATTAACTTCATGATCTCATTATGGAAATGCTTTCCTCTATCTGACTCAATTGTGACTGGGAACCCGAATCCAGGTATGAATTCCCTCAAAAGCAATTTTGCTACTGTGATTCCATCACTTCTTCTTGTGGGATATGCCTCTACCCATCTAGAAAACAAACAGACCATCACTAGTACATACCTCAACCTGTTACAGGGAGGCATTTCAATGAAATCAATCTGCATTCTGGTGAAAGGCCCTCCTTATCGACCTATTGTTCCTAGACTTACCACTGTTTTCCTTCCAGGATTGAACTGCAGCTAGAAGTCTGAATTTTGCATTGTACCATGTTTGCTTAAATGACCTAACCATGGCATCTCTCCCTATGTGTCCTTGTCCATGATACATCCGTGCCATGGCAGACACCATGCTATCAGGCATGACTGGTCTTCCATCTCGATAGACCCACACATGATCTGTTTCTCTTGCTGTACATCCTGCTTTTACCCATTGTCTCATTTCCTCATCTCCTGCTTCTTCCTGCAATTGCCTCACTTCTTCCCAGGGTCTCACAATTTTAGTAAACAATAGGGGGCAAGAATTAATTTCCCTTTCTTTCGCCCTGTTGATCGAATTCTGATTACGAGCACAATATTGAGCCATATTATTGGCGTACTTATTACCAACTGGGACATGGTCTCCCGTCTGAGCGTGGGCAGCACACTTCACAACGGCAAATTGCTTAGGCAGCTGTATCGCCTCAAGCAACTTCCCAACCACTTCAACATTCTTTATAGGAGTTCCACTTGAAGTCAGAAATCCTCTCTGCAGCCATATCTGACCGAAATCATGCACAACACTGAAGCCATACTGACCATCAGTTATCACAGTCACTCTTACATTCTTTCCCAACTTGCATGCTCTAGTTAAGGCTATAAGTTCAGCAACCTGAGCTGATTTTACTCCCTTCAGGTAAGATGCTTCCATTACCGCTGCAACTGTGCATACTGCATATGCTGCACTTAGAATTCCTTCGTCTGTTCTCAAGCATGACCCGTCGACAAACATCACAAAGTCACTTTCTGACAATGATACATCCTTTATATCAGGGCGTGGTTTGGTACAGAAATAGAGTATATCCAAACAATCATGATCCACTTCGTCTCCGACTTCTACATTCTCAGCATCTGGCAATAGCGTTGAAGGATTCACATTTAAGCATCTCACAAGGCTCACACTCGTTGCACCTAATATGACCTTCTCATACTTAGTCAGCCGACTATGTGTCATGAACTGAGTGCGACTCCTTGTTAAAAGGATTGCCACATCATGAGGTACAAACACTCGCACAGGATATCCCATCACAATTCCTTCACTCTGTTCCAGACTCTTACAAGTAGCAGCTACTGCTTTCAAACAACCTGGCAGCGCTACAGTTACGGGGTCTAGCATAGCTGAAAAATATGCAATTGGTCTTCTCAATTTTCCATGTTTCTGTATTAGTACAGAGAGTGCACATCCATTCTTCTCACTGCAGTACAATTCAAACTCTTTATCGTAGTCAGGCATTCCTAATGCTGGCGCTTCGCACAAACTGTCTCTCAATTGTTTAAAAGCTGCTAGTTCTTCCCTATTTAAGTCAATAGGGTCTTTCACATTACTTCTCCTCAGGCGTACCAAAGGTTTTGCAGTAAGTTACTTATCCACTGTCGACAATATCCAACCATTCCAAGAAACATTCTAACTTCTCTTTGCGTTATTGGAGCACTCATTCCTTTTATTTTCTTAATTCTGTCTGTAGTTATTTTCCTCAGTCCTTTTTCAATTTTGTGGCCTAAATATTGTACTTCTTTCTGACAAAATTGCAATTTCAATGGGGATACTTTAAGTCCTTAATCTGCCAAATGGTTTAGCAATGCTATGGTGTCCATTACACAAGCTTCTTGAGTCTTTGACACCACAAGTAGGTCGTCAATATATTGAACTAGCACTGAATTCTCTGGCATTTCTGGGTCTTCTAAGGACTTTTCCAATATCTGATTAAGTATCGAGGGGCTTTCTGTATACCCCTGTGGGATTCGGCACCATGCCAAAATACGTTCGCCAAAACGGAACGCAAAAAATTGCTGGCTATCATCATGCAACGGGATGGAAAATAAAGCATGACACAGATCAATCACTGTGTACCATTCTGCATCATGTGGAATCTGATACAAAATCACAGATGGATTTGGTACAATAGGACAACATGATACAACAATTTTGTTTATCTTTCTCAAATCTTCCACTATTCTGAACTTTCCATTAGGCTTTTTCAGTCACATAATTGGTGAATTACATGGACTACTAATTATTTCCCTTCAAAATACCCTGTTTAACCATTTTCTCAATTATAGGAGTAACTCCTTCAATTATCTCGGGTGTCAATTTATTATGTGGAACATTTGGGTAGCTTATTCCTTCTTTCACTGTTATTTTGACGGGATCCACATTTTTCATTAATCCTACATCTTCTCCTGTGAAATCCCAGACTTCTGCTTTTACTGTCTGTTTCAATTCTTTTGGTAGTTCGTCAGGGTTAAATACAGCAAAGGCTTCAGTAATCTCAGTTTCCATATTAGCCATAGTCATTTTATACAGTACGTCTTCATCAGGGGTCTCAAACGCTATACCATCAGGAGTACAAAATATGGTGCAATTCATCTTGCACAGTAAGTCTCTTCCTAACAAATTTACAGGACTTGAATCGCATACGACAAAGCGGTGCATTTCAGAAAATTTCCCTATATTGACTTTTACTGGTTCTGTGAGGTACGTTTTAATTTGTCTGTTGGATACTCCAACCACTTGGATTGTTTCGTCCGAGAGAGGAAGATTCTTTTTTTTTGTCAAATCTGTTTTTATTTTGCGAAAATCAAAGAAACAAACAGCTTGGTCACTTCACTTACCACCCTTTCCCTGTATCTGTTGTTACAAGTGCCCGCTTATAGGCCAGTATACTTTAATTAGTACATTGAAGCAGTGTCTCGTTAGTCCCTGGTGTCTGTGCCGGGCCGGCGGGCCTGCGGTGGCTCACAGATGTGACCTCTGAATGCATTCCATTTTGCCCACACTTCCCCCCATTTCCGAGGGCACCCCCGCACTGTGTACACAGTCTTCTCTTGCAGCATACACCAGTCCATGTCTCTTTGCCAATCGGCTAATTTAGGAGGAGCCGGTGCCCCCCAAAGGCGTGCGATATTTCTCTTTGCCACCATTTGCCCAAGTGCGACCCATAGTTTCCCCCTTGCAGGTAAGTCCGTGGGGTCCCAAATGTTCAGAAGGCAACGCTTGGCCTCCGGGCGTATTTCCACCTCCCACACCTCCTGCATACAGGACACCACTCGCCTCCAGTATCTCTGCACCCCCGGGCATTGCCACAGTATGTGAAAGAACGAACCAATATCCCCGCAGCCCCTCCGGCAGAGCCCCTCCCCCGCCCCCGTCCCATCGCCTGCAGTCTAGTGCATGATATATAAACTCTATGTAGTATTTTGAGTTGTATGAGTCGGAGTCTCGCCGATATCGCCACCTCCCTCGGGGATGTCAGCGCTTCCACCCATTCCTCAGTATCTATTTCTAGACCATCCGCTAACCATTTCTCCCTGAGGGACTCGAGGGGGTCCGGAGGATTGTTGATCAATTTCTTATATGTAAGTGAAATGGCATGTTCCGGCATGTAGCCTGCAAGCAGTCTATCTTTGAGAGGGGATGCCTGTGGAGGCTTGGTTCCCGGTGGTATGTTAGCCTGGAGGGAGTGTCTAATCTGCAAATATCTAAAATATTCGGTGTTCGCCAACTCGTACGTGTCTTGCAGGTATGCAAAGGGTCTAACCCCCACTGGCCCCCACAGGTCCTTGACCTGCGAGATACCGATAAGGTCCCATTCCCGGAAACCCTTCGTACGTCCCAGGCTGCCCAGTCTTTCAGAGGCCCATAGTGGAGTTGCCATTGTCAGGGTAGTAGCCCAGCCGAGCCTGCGGTGTGCCGCGTGCCATATCTGCACTGAGTGTTTCATCGGCCCCGTAAGCCTATATTTTCCGGGTTTGGAATAGAGTGCGACCTCGTAATTCCCACCGGGGAGCAGCCACCGATCCATCCCGTAAGCGGGGTCGTTGCCGTCCCTATACGTTCCTTGGTTAATCGCCGACAAGTGGGCTGCCCAATAGTACTTGCGGATGTCCGGTAGGGCTATTCCCCCGTCGTACCATCCAAGTGAGAGCTTGTTCAGCGCAATCCTAGGTGTGCCTGCCCATAGGAGGGACCGCTGCGCCGCCTCTATCGCTATGAAATAGGAGTGCGGCACTAGATCTGGATAGTTTTGGAGGGCATAAATAAACCTTGGGAGCGCAAACATTTTGAAGAGGGCCGCGCGGCCCAATAGGGATAATGGGAGTTTCTGCCATGCATTGGAGTCCCTTTGAAGCCGTCGCAGTGGTGGCAGTAAGTTCCTCTCGTATGTGAGCGTTTTGTCGAGTGAAATAAAAACTCCCAGGTACCGGAACCCGTCCTCCGCAATAGTAAGCGGGCAGTCCACGGGAAGCCTGGGAGGGCCGCCATAAAGGACATAAACTTGGGATTTGCCCCAATTGACGCGAAACCCCGAATTTCTCCCGAAGCTCTTAATTATGTCCATGGCTACAATGATGGACTTCCACAGCTGGGTTAAGTAGAGGAGGATATCATCAGCATATAATGAGACTTTGTCCTCCCAGCCGTCTGCCCACCGCATCCCCACAAGGGAGACGTCCTGCCTGATCCATGCCGCGAGAGGCTCGAGGGCGAGCGCAAACAGGAGGGGCAAAAGTGGGCAGCCCTGCCTGGTCCCTCTCTCTAGTTCGAAGACCTCCGAGACCTTGTTGTTAATCACAACCTGTGCCAAGGGTTCAGAGTAGAGCAGACGCACCCACGCTATAAAGAGGGGGCCAAAGCCCAATTTACGGAGCACCGCCATCATGTATGGCCACTCGAGGGTGTCGAACGCCATGGTGGCGTCAAGTGACACCACCACCGCGTCCTCTCGTATGGTGTGGCACCTCCCCAGTACCCCATTCAGGCGTCGGATGTTGAGAGCCGTATTTCGGTGGGGCATAAAGCCCGACTGATCCGGATGGATCAGCGCAGGGAGAACCGCATGCAGCCTGTTGGCAAGGGTTTTGGCTAGTATTTTGGGTTCCGCGTTGAGTAGCGAGATCGGTCGATACGAGGAGCATAGCTCCCTCGGCTTTCCCTCTTTCGGGATAGCCACAATAGTTGCTATACGCTGGTCTCGCGGCAGCACTCCCTTGGCTTTGCTTTCCTCAAACATTTGTTGGAGGTGCACACCAAGGGCGTCGGGTTTTAGCTTGTAAAGCTCAATCGGGAGTCCGTTAGGCCAGAGGGCTTTACCAGGGCGTAGGTCGGTTATTGCGCACTCTAGTTCAGCTGCGGGTAGCGGGGCCTCAAGTGTATCTCTTTCAACCTCCGACAGGCAGGGCATTTGAATATCCCACAGGAGGGCCACAGAGTCCTCCTCGGAGTGATCCGTCCCCCTACTGTATACCTGTTGGAAATGTCTCGCAAACTCCGCGGTGACCTCGCGGGGCTCCGTAACCATGGTCCCCGCCGCCGTTGCAATTTCTGGTACCACTTTGGAGGCCCTTTGTTTTTTTTCCAGCCAGGCTATGAGGAGAGGAAGATTCTTAACATCAGCTGATCTAACAGTTGACCGAGTAGCACCAGTATCTACTAGGAAAGTAATATTTTCATTATTTACCTTTCCGTCCACAAAAGGGCCTGTCGGGTCTACTTCTAGAGTTGTGCCAAGTACGCACTCTTCTTCCTCCCTTCGGCACAGTCAATAACCTTCTTCTGACTCACTCATCCCGTTGTAGCCAATACTGCGAAACAGCTTAGTTACCTGTTCTTCGTTGTAGAATCCTGTCTCATTACTGTATTTCTGTGAATTTACGCTCTGTGGAAAAGGCGGTTTTGGCGCCTGATTCTGTTGGGTAACAACCTGCTGCTGTCGCTGCGGTTGACAATTCACCTCTTTCTGCACCTGCGGATTCAATGATGCATTATCACTGTTAGTATTCGGGGGAAATTTACACTCCGATTTCCATTGCCCTATTCTTCCGCAATTGTGACATGGCCATTTCTTTTTGGCTTCTTCTATATTGAATTGTCCCTTTCCTTTTCCAGCATTAAATATAGGTTTTGGTCCTGCACCATTTGCTTGTTCAATTAGCTGAGCTTCCTGTCTTTCTGCCACCTTTACCTGTGCCCACATAGCCTTTTCTTGTAATTTACGCTGCTTAGCTTCAATTTCATCACTAAAATATTTTGCATGTCTTAGTACTTCATCTATTTTTTTATTTAGCCAATCCACTGTATGCTGTTTAATCATTTCACTAATTTCTGGATGTAGACCATCTACAAATCTGTATACAAAATGACTTAAATCTTTCTCACTTAAATTTTCTTCACCACTAAACTGCTTAAAGGAAAGGATTAACCTCTCATAGTATGCATGTACTGACTCTTTAGTCTCCTGATGAGTTCGGTCTATTTTTACCCAATCAGTTTCTTTAGGGGGGTACCTTGTTTTTCAGGAAAACAATTACTTGTTCATATTTTTTCATGACGTCAGGGGCTCCTGTTTTTGGATCCGTAGGGTATTCTTGTGTAGGCCAATTTATCATCTATTTACACTCTGTCCATAGATCTGCTGGTACCATTATGTCAAATAGACTATTTAGATCAATCCACAAAACTTTTGATAATTTTACAAACCTATCCACTTACCTATACCACTCGACTGGCTTTTCGCGTAGTCGAGGGAAATCATTGGTAAATGACAAAATATCTTGCCTAGTCCAAGGAACATGTACATATCCTCCTCCTGGAATTTCTCTCATAGGACATTCTGTCACCACCTTTTCTTTTTCTCTTACGGGGAAAGCTGCAAATGTTTTATCTGAAGCATCATCTTGTTTTCTAAACCATCTACTTTTCCATTTATCTAAATCTCCCCATTTTCTCAACAAAATGATTATGTCTTTAATCTGGGTATTCTTCCTGTGGTGTTCAGATTTTCAATATCTTTTTCAGAAAAATCTACTCTGTAGGGTTTTTGTAAAGCTTTTACCCTTTCCATGTCTATACCCATTTCATTTGCCACTTCTTCTAGTTTCTCATGTAGATTCTTTGCTCTCCATGTTATGCTTTCGCATAAAAATAGTAATTCTTCATCCGGATAACTTTTTAGCTTTTCTGTGGGGATAGTCCCTACTATTAATTCTTCCAAAACCATCCTTAGCTTGGCCACATCTATAGATTGGGATTCGCTGTAAACTTCTTAACCATTCGCTTAATTCTTCTGAAGTAGGACCTACTGGTTTCTCCTCAATTCCTCGTTCTGGGTCTCTGGGACTTCCTGATACAGATTCTGTAGTCATTATCAGTCTTTCCACTAAACCTGAATTTGCTGTCAAATTTTTAGGCGTACTCTGTTCTGATGTACTTACTGTTTGTCTCCATGTGTTCTCATCTGAACTTTTTCTTGGCTTCTCAATCTGTTTATTACTGTTATAAGGGACCATTAGACAATGCTCATTATCTTTCTGTTTATCAAATATAGGCATTACAGGACCTATAGTTACGGGAACAGTCACGGCTTCTAAGTTTTTAGTCAATTCCCTCATCTTCTCAGTTAGCTCTAAAGTGGTTTTCGCTAGTTCTGCTGAATTTCCATTACTCATTTTACCATCCTGTTTTCTCTCTATTTCTCTGAAAGAATTATTTCTCCCTATCTCTTGGGGTACTGATTCAACTTTTATGTTTCGCAAAGTCTCTCTCATTGGGGCACTTGGTGTAAACATGTCAGAATCTGGTTGATACAGGGGTGGATTTTTATAAAACATGTCGTCAAGAACATCATCCTCCGATTCATGCACTCCATACCCTCTCGATTCTATATTATGTCTCTTTTCTGTACATTTCTTTCCACTAACTTCTTCAGCATGTCTCACAGGAAACAAACCATCAGTCATATTTGCACTTCGTCATCTCCTCATTCTGTCATCATGATTCTCCTGTCCATGTGATCTACCAAACATGTATCTATACCTTCCGCCACTCCTCTGTCGTTCCCTGTCATGCATCTCATCTTCCCATTCAGTCAATGCTTCGAACTGTGTTGGTCTAGGTCTCGGTTCTAGATTCATCATTCTTTCTCTCAAATTCCTCAAGACCGCTAAATTAAATGAACCATGTTCTGGAAATGCCAAAACTCCATCATCTTTTGTACACTTTACCCAATTGTCCAACCAAATACAAGTATGATATCCGTATTTCGCAACCATAAAGGATGCGGGCGATTTTGGTGGAGGTAGCAACTGTCCCTCTCTAGTCTTAATCGGTTTGTCCTTTTTAAATAAACTCTTGATTTTTCCAAACCAGGACTTTTTCTCTTTTTCTGGTGAATCGTAATACATCATTTTGTCTTCCGTGTATCGCTAGATTTTCCCTACGACTATTCTGTTGTTTTAACCAATCGTAGCGCGACTCACACTAACGCACTAATCCGGAGCGTCTACGTCACTTCTGCAATTCTCCAATCCCAGCGCGACTCACACTAACGCACCAATCTGGAGCGTCTACGTCACCCTGTAATTCTCCACTCCTAGCGCGGCGTACACCAACGCACCAATCCGGAACATCTATGTTTCTTACTGACTAACCAATCCTAGCGCAGTCTTTCTGACGTCAGCTTTTCCCGTTACTCCTGCTTCTGCTGACCCCTCCTTTACAAAAAATTTCTCGGTAAGCTCCTTACGTTCTTTTAACTTACAAATCTGTCAGTATCGACATACAAACGCCACCATTATCTGTTTCGCTAACAAAGTAATAGTTAATGACCTTTTTCACAAGAATTCCGTCTTTCCTGAGAGCAGCGCTTACCTCTGCCCTACTACGGAATCATTACTTCCGTTGATAAAGTACCACATCCCTCTACCTTACCCTTCTAACAAGCATTAGCTAACCATTTCTCCAGAATTAAGACACCTAGTTGGAGACCCAATGCTCCTGAGAAATAAAACTAGAGTTTCACAATTAACCTGAATGCTATTTCATTCACGCACTTTCATACGGAAAATGTAGTTCATTCACACAGAATTCGGTCTTTCCCGAGAGCAGCAAACAGTCTGCCCTACTACAGAATTATTACACTTGTTAACAATGTAGCACTTCCCTCTACTTTATCCTTCTAGCAAGCTTAGGGAACACCTATTACCTTTCCAGTGATAAGCGTAATCAGAGTGCCTTTTGGACTCTTGGTACCTAAGACCAAAATTTCACAGGTGATCTTCGCTACCATACATTTCTCTCATACAGAAAATGTCCCTAATGGCAACACATGACGATGTTATCGAATCGAACCCAGACAATGCGTCGTGCAACTCCAATCGCCACACATTTTCCCTGTGTACTTACAGGGCAACAACATTCAGTCTTTCCCGAGAGCAGCGAACAGTCTGCCCTACTACGGACGCGTTACAAACTTCCGACTTCCTACATCCCAGAAGCCGTCAAACAACATAGAACTCGACACGACTCAACATAGAGTGTTAATACATAAACCAATACTTTCCCACAATCAATAATCAATTTTCAAGCAATAATCACCAAACCAAAACAATAAAAACCATCATCTTGCTACCAGAAAAACTGATCCAGCGCAAAAGCCCTAGCAACTGGGAAACAACCCGTACCGGTATCTTCTCTGCGTCACAGACCCGACGTCACACTAACTCATTCACACATGCAGTCATTGGTGGGGCCCACAACACCAACATTCACACGTTACTTCCACACCGGTCTGCAATCACAGGAGGGATGAGTGATTCAAGCGCCAGACATGTGAGGGGAACACCTTATAACCTATAGGAAAGGAAAAGTCATTTACAAAACATACATTAACGCCCTTTCGCCTACAGATCCTTAATCCCAAAACATCAAGGCACTCCTCCCACTTCGGTCAATGGACCAAATTAGTTGGATTGGTTGATTGTGATTTAGAACCAGCTAAAACACATTTTAAGACTTCAGAATCTATCTTTTAAATGAAACTCATGACTCATAAATTCTCGTTAATCAATAATTTTATCTCATATTTCATAATGATTTGAATTCGTATTTGTTTCGTCAAAGTTTAGAAAGTTTATATCAAATTTTGAGTAAATTTCAGATCATATTTACCTAATCTGGCTATTTGGAGTCCTCTAATTCATTGGCTCTGCATAATTTTGTCGTAAATCGTCCGAAAGCAAGCCAAAGCTCAAAGTTCTCAGCTCGGCACGTTACAGTCCCAAAGATCGGCAAAGGACCAGATACGTGCAAGCATCTATCATTGCCCGTAGATTTAGGAAAAGTTTGCAGTCATCAGAGGATCGGGCAGCATCCGGACCTTCAAGAATTCAGGAGAACGTGCAAAACTAAGCAATGCAACGTAAGCGACGTGGCCCAAAAGTAAGAGCGAAGTGAACGCACCCTCTCTATTCTACTACTTCTATTATAAAAAAAAAAAAAAATCAAGAAGATACAATATAATATTTTAGGACAGTCGTGATTGGCTGGTTGAGATCGTCCGATGTCAGTTTTAAGTTTTCAGTTCAGTTCAAGGGGTGAGGTCATGAGTGTGTCCAAAAGTCGGCTTGTTCCGGTTTTATTGTAAGGTTGATTGTTCTCTGGTCTTGGCTGATGTCCCACTCTGTCCTTGTTCGGGTACATGGTGAACAAAGGTCGTGATGAGGTGTAGGAGATTTCTCGCGCCTCGTGGGACTGTGGCCACTTCGTCGTGTGGTGTCAGCGGCCATCTTGGATTTAGGCCCAAATGCTAATTTAAGTTAAACAAACACAAAAGAGTAATTAATATATAGAAATAATTAATCTAATGTTAACCCCTTACTAATTCCTCTATGTGCTTGTATTTATCTAGCATATAGCAACATTTAAAGCCATTATATTCACCTTTTCGGTCCTCCTCTTGGGCAACATTACAAAAGCAACATATATCTTGCAGTATTCTAATTACCACATATACTACTGTTAATATGCGTACAGATTTTAGTTATACGGGTTATTTCAGCCATGCAAATGCAAATCCCACGTGTAATGCGAATGTTAATAATGTTGGTTAATAAACATGCAAACTCGTTTAATAATATTATAGTTAATAGATTATTTAATTAGTATTTTCATGCAGAATAGAGGAGGTATACAAAATTTTGCATTACCCGCTCCATCAGGATCAAAGTGTTGCCTGCGTTGATACCACTTAACTGGTTGCCAGTCGAATGAAGGACTGGATTAAAAACGCTCTGTCTGGTTCATAGGTAATAACATAAGAATTAGCCTGACAACCTTTCTACACTATGCTTCCCTTACAATCCAACCAGAGGCCTAACATTGTCCTGCCAACGACCTTTGCCACTGATACAAACAGCTGTTAGAAAGTCCCCCATTTTGTATACACCACCTGGAGAACCTATTGTCCAAGCTCCTACGTGTGGGGTTAGCTTCAGGATATTGTGCAAACATCGGACAACCCACCTATTCCACCAAACCCTGACACTTCAATTAGCCAAAGTTCTCTTTCTATTGTTTCTTCTATTTTTACTCCGCAGTCTCCACGAGCACTTTGAAGCATGTTGTGGGTGTATCTGCACTTTACAAAACGTATGCGTAAATGAATTAATTATATTCTACCAAATCAACAAAAACTAGTTAAATAATACATTGATTCTACCTCTCTCAATGTTGCCTACGTTTCATTATTTGGCCAAGTACTCTTGTCAATTTAGCGATATGCTAGAAATCCTGTTCACGAGTTTACCTTGCTCCCTTCCCCATCACACATCCTCTGCGATGATGCATGGTGTTGCAACATGCAGTGCTCGCTTAAACAACTGCGCTGCGCATACAGGAGAATTAAAGCTGAGAGGCAAATGGCGCGATGGCAGGAACCAGCGTTAGAAGAAAACAAAGTGAATCCCTCACATTGACGTATTGTTAGAGCAGGTGATGGCGGGTGTAAGGTCTCATTCCCTGAACAAATGCATGATTACATGCGATGAACAATAGCAGAACGGATGTACGTCGCCACCCGTCATGCTGAGGGCAATATTTCTACGACTGAATATCCCCCTCATCCTTTACTCCACAGGGCGTCGCAGGCCCGCCGCACAGCGTCAACCATGCATGCTTCTCGAGGCAGACGTGGAGCGGAGGGCACGCGCCGTTTCCTCCAGGTTAGGGATGAGGCAATTTGTGATGCACCGTTAGGTGCGAAATGGGTTTGCCGCGTTTCTATAAATCTCTGCCACATGGGCAGATTTCGGAAATGATACTCGTGCAAAAGTACAAATCTTTTTTTGCAGGAAATAGCCCAATCTGGCAACACTGGCCGCCACCCACAAAATAGTGCCGCCTGGGGCGGACCGCCCCCCACCGCCCCCCCCCCCCCCCCCCCCCCAGCTACGCCACTGTCTCCTGTTGAACTGCTGCAGAAGCGAACAGGTAAAATGTAAGACTGAATCTGCCCCACTGACTGCAAACTAAACATGCACACCAAGGCTTTGTGCCAAGAAGAGGATACATACATTCAACTGAAATTATAAAATCTACCTGTTAAGAGACATTACGCCGTCTGCACCATTGCCTACTTTCTTATCTAAAATCTGTAATGTGTTGCAACTATAGATATGTGGCCTCAATCACAGCGGGTGGAAGGCAATCTAGCACCTTGATAGCTAACACAATGTTGTTTTCAACCTATATATATCATGTACATTAAATGTGTAGTATTTAGTTCTGTTATGTGATTAAAGTAGTTTGTACATAAAAGGTGAGCAGTGGGCTGGATATTATTATTGGGTCTGACATTGAGTTCTAAGCTCTTGCCCCCAACACTACCTCCTTGAGAATCCGGAGCCTACTTGCCCTACCCAACCTTGATAGTTCAGAGCATTAAAGATGGTTCTTGGCACATTTTGCAGAGCCATAGTAGGGCAGACCCGAGGACACCAAGCAAATGACCCCAGCTAATATAATGGGGCCTAGTAGCCCCATCTGCCATCTGAAGAGCCAAGCCTTCCAGCACACCAGTCTCGCTCGTCCCAGATCAACGTAAGTTTAATATGATTCATCAAATGACTCCACAACTTTCAGCTTAGGCAGAACTCTAAATTCACTTACAAAGGTAGTCTGAAGCCTTATGAACTAGTCATACTTGTAGATTTCACAGCCCTCTAATTCATTCCATCGGTGCCCTTCCTGATCCAACAGTCTAGCAGAAATGATGCTTCCCTGTGACAGTGGTGCATATCACGTAAACTGCCATGTAGCGTGTCTTTTTCACTTTTTTGTCAGGAATGGCTGCTTGTGTCTCTAAGTAGGGGGATATTACTCTCCTACTTAATCGATGTTGCTGAATCCCTCTGGTTCCAACAGCAAGAACATGTATACAATGTCTCTTAATGCCCCCATAACATCTTGGTGGGTGCAGGCGTTAGTCCATATATCTCATAGTGCCACCCAAGGTGCCTACTATTACCATTTCCTACTGGCCTTTGAAACTACTGCTATTGGGAAACAAAGAATGAGACATCTGGTGGCATGGCTGGAAAATCAACCTCATTGGCACTTAATTGCAGGCAGTAGCGGCTTGCAGGGAATGAGGGTGGAGGAGCGGGGGTGAGAGGGGCGGGGACATAATAAAAACTCTCTTCGCTTCCACGGCAAGTGCGGGAACCAGGAAGCACCCAGGCTCCCCATAGCCAATACAACGCTGCAATGCAGCGTTGTGATTGTTCTGAGCGCCATGAATCGGTGCTCACATGGGAACTGGGGGCCTGGACATGTTCTCCACCAGGCTGTATAAAGGGAACATGATAAGTGCGCATGACTGTTTGGCCGGTCCCAGACGGCTGGCCAAGCAGTCATGTGCACTTAGTGCGCACAAACCACTCCTCCCACTGTGCCTCCAGCCCCGCCACACCCTAAACCAGCCCCGATCCTTTGAAAAATAAAATTATAATAACTAGTTATTTTATTTTTCCTACTCAAAGAGCCTTAGCAGAGGAGCTGCCCCGAATTGCAGGCCACACCTTTTCAAAGACCCAGTCATATAGTGTAGGCGCTCATATAGGTGACCCAGCACCATCTTGCCTTTGTTTATTTGTACATGTTGTTGCCTCCGCACGTCCTCCACTCAGGGCCACCCAGTACGAGCACTTCCACACACAATGCCAGGCAGGATCCCATGTGCAATTAGATCCTTCCCTGATGGCAAGAATTACCAGAAGTCCTCAAGCAGAACTTCAAATAGGAAGAATGAAATGAAAAAAAGATCGACATTCTACTTAATGTCGGTCCTGCCTTTACCCCTCTGCTGATGACTGTAGTCTGTTAGTTGTTTGTAAGCAGACTACGCCAGTGAAAGATCTTTAAAACAGATGAAAGGATCACGCAGGAGGCAGGTTGAAGTGTAGAAGTACAAGTTTATTCTAGAGTAAGAAGAAACCCATCCAGGTCCCATCCAGTACAGGTAACCACTCCAGTCATTTGAACCAATACAACTCTATCACCTGGGATACCAGGACTCAACATGGAACCTCTAGTAACCATGGCACCATGACATCAGCAGAAGGGCCTGCTTCAGCATGCCGCATTGTTTTAAATATTTAAGTGGTGATGGAGCAAGGACTTGTATAAAAGGAGACTTGCTCGGAAGCAACTCCCTCAAATAACTCATAACTCCGTAATAATTGTGTTTGTAAGTACTGATCTGCACCAAAGTTTGTACATTTGAATCTAAGGGAAGCTTGCCTATGTGTTTTACTAACAAGTAATCCGTGTGTCACTAAAGATGGCCACTAAACGCGGGATTCTGCATTGCGCATGCGTCTACTGCATCTACGTAGTATGACGTGCTGTCGCTTGGAGGGAAATCTTTGCAGCTGCGTAGTTGCTCCTAAAATGGCCACTTGAAACCCACATGATAATGTGCATGCTTTGCTGAAACTAAACCATGTAAGTTTACTAAAATGCTAATGCAAAAGATTATTATAAGTAAATGGAAGCAGAATAGAGATAGGTGGTATACAGTGAAACCATTTATTTTTGATTTTAATATTCTTTTCTTTTGACCTCTCTATTAGTTCGTACTTGGGCCTCCAAGAGGGACTGAAGTTCGTGTACCATGTGACTAGTTCACATGTGCAGTATCGACAAACCAGGAACCTCAATGCAAAGCCTTGAATGCCATCCAGAAGAAAACAGAACCATGTCCTGGCAACAAGCATGATGTCCTGGGAACAGGAACCAAATTGCATACAATGTATTGATTAAGATGTGAATACGGGTGGGAAATTAAGCTTGGGAAAGTAAATTAAGGGGTGGGAACATTAAACAATAAGCTTTAGAAAATATTAAAACTTAATATGGTGTGATGATCATCTCCCCTTGCTTGTCCAATCAGAATTAAGTGTTTCATGAACTGCAAACATTCAGGGGTGGTGGTTACCATTAGAAGAGCATAATGGAGGTAGTTTAGTTAGACACCGCTCATGCTGCAGAGATGCTGAGAGACCGAGATGCTGTCCCAGAATTGAGCAGATCCTAAAGAAGAACCGAACTACAGAACTTAGAACCAAAGCTAAATTAGAAGAACATCGCAGAAGAATCGAGGAGGGAAGTAGGTAAAGAGCTAGAAGAAGATTGCGGAAGAATCGAGGAGGGAGAGAGTATCAGAGAGGGGTGCCACGCAGGCGTCGGATCTGGAAGAGGTTACCTATCCTGTCCTGAATCCGGTCCTGAATCCTTTCGTCTCCTGACTTGTCCCAGGGGACCCAGTCCTGCTCCTAGGCCAAGGGGTTGGTTTCCACACCATTCTAGGTAAATAATTCTCTGTGTAGTATGTCATTGTACTGCTCCCTCCGTTTTTCTCCTTTTCAGGTACTGTCATTATTATAACTTAGTCTGAAATCTCTGACTTAATTTGATTTTCCTTCCTTAAAGAACACGGTGTTCGAGCTGCACTTTGTATTCTTTGGTTCACATGAAATTTACTATATAAACATTTTAAACTCCCTTGAGTCAATGGTTATTTAAAGTATATATTATGATGGTATTACACCTATACTGCTAACAACTAGGTCCATTGATCAGAGGAAATTATATACGGACTAAGGGTTGGTTAGAATTGGTGAGGTAAATTCCCCTCGCAGGTATCATAACACTAAATTGATCCAAGCGGAGCTTACAAGCATTTGTATGAATGTTTATGGGCCCAGGTGAGTATGTGAATTGTGTGTATCTCTAGCTGGTAACCGCTTTGCTCCATCAGTTTTTCTGGTAGCAGAGAGGATGGTTAGTTTTAGTTAGGTTAGGTGTAAATATTGAGATCTGAATTTAATGTATTAACACACCTGGTTTTAGGTCTCGCTGAGTCAGCGCATTCGCTGCTCTGCGAGACATTTAGACAGTGGCTTTTGTAAATGCTTACAAAGGCTGTCGACGGCCACCAGCTTTCGGTTACGGGCACAAGCGCGTGCGCCTCGCTCCGCCTCTGCTATCAACGCTGCTGTGCGCGCATCCCTCGCGTGCTGAGCACAGAGCGCGTCATCGCGATGACTTTCGCTTTCACAGCCGCGCGGCCAATGCTTGTTACATTTGACACAATAATTAATTGATAGCTGCACCACTAATAATAGCTTTGTTCTGTGTCAGTTAGGTAGAGATCTTTTGCATTAGAATGTAATTGAGTGTGAGTCAGCAGTGGTACCACAAAGACCTAACTATAATTTTATGTTTGGCATTGTTATTTTTGATGTGATTTGTTTCTCTTGCCAAATTGTTAATGATGTATGTTATGTTTTCCAGCTGTCTCCCTGCTATGCTTCTTTTCCCTCCCCCACCACATTCAGTATTGCCCTCTCTAGTCCATGTGCTTTTCGCTCACACCCTCTGTGATTGCCCTCGTGTGCTTCTCCCCCTGTATTGCCTTTTCGCCCGTAGCGTCTTCCCTCCCTGCCAACTCCAGGTTTCTCTCTCTCACCCATTGCTTTTCTGTGCCCCCACCCTCGCCTTTGTGTTGCTTCCGTCTCTCACTTAAAACAATGTTTTGCATGTTTTTTTTTTCTTTTTTACTGGTCAATTCCGATCGGTAAATAAAAAATGTAAAAAGTGCCCTCGTCATTTTGTAGACATATGCACACGTCTACAAAGTGACATGGGCGGCTGTGGCGTAGGCTTTTTTCAAATTCATATTTTTACTAAGCTGTGCAGCATTGGAGATGCTGTACAGCATTGCTAAAATCCACTGGGAAATCCAATAGGTCTCAAAGCCGAGGCCTGTTAGATTTTACAGTGCCTGTTTATTCCGCTACTACTTCTTTGAATCATTCACTATGTCAGTCTGTCATATTTAATTTGTTTGATGATCAGATTTATGCTTTAATTCAATTCCTGCTGCCCCTTTTTCATACTGAGTTTAAACATTGTGTTAATGAATATCAATGTTATTTACTTATTGCCTGATATTGCATTGTTTTTTTGTGTGCAGCTCTTCATCTTCTACCATGCTTTTCCCCCATCTAAATACTATGCCCATCACTCTTAATCTGAATTAATATTACAGTTTGAGTCTGTACTGGTACTGAATTTCTCAATTTATAAACGCTTTCTTGTATTTTGAACAAAGTGCAAGAGTTGTGTAGTTCTTCTTACAGTATGTCCATAAATAACATTCTCCAAAATGATGTCCCCGGCATCAGTTAGTCAGATCCATGTTTTACTGCTTTTGAATATCATGGGCGTCATTGGATAACATGTACACCACAAAATGCCACGTTAGTTCTGTTATTCAGTAATTGCTTGCAACCCGTCTTGACATTGCTTATAGCTAGCTAGGACACTTTAATTACGAGCCATGACTAATCACTATACCACTAGTGGATTTTAAAACGGAATGTAATGAGAGCAGAACCAGAACAGTGGGTACGAATGGGAAGTCCTCATGGTAGCACAGAAACTCACTGCATGTGTAGTGGACAGTGGCAATTATTTTGCCCATGGGCTCTCCTACCTCATACATCCAAAGTGAAACAAGCATGGGCATAGCCAATGTGTCTCGCCTTTTGGACCTTATAAGTGTTAAGCCATGTAACAATTAATGTTGTTGCACCAAGGATATTGTGCTGCATAACTAAATACTTATAAGGTCCCAAAAGCGAGACCTATTGGCTATGCCAATGCTTGCTGTATCTTGTTATATGTTACCTGGAAATTCCCGGGAATAGTGAATAGCGGGTGGTAACTGGAAGCCACACTGCAGTGAGGTTACTCGTTTGTTTAAGGTAGCACTGAAAAGCTATGCAGGGCTGACAGTGTTGAGTTAGGGATTAATTTGTATAAAAGTGAGAGTGATTGACAGCAAAGTGTTCGCTGGTGAAACTTTGGTCTTATATCACATAGAAAGGGTAATTCCGAAGGAGTAGCAGGTTCATCAATGCTTGAGTGAAGAGTAGGAGGGAGATTTTACTCGTAGTGTGTGAAGAGTAAGCGGAATAGTTTTACTTGCAGTAAATGTGAATCGATTTTCTGATTTTTTAGCAGAAGCGAACAGAGTAGCGAATGTTTTATTTTGTCATTTAATGAATTTTGCATTAAAATCATAAGAAAATAAGTCATTTGTGTTACCTTGTAAAGGAGGGATCAGTTGCGAGTACTGCACTGACGTCAGAGAGGGCCGCGTTGGGATTGGTTGGAACAGCGGGCGTGCAACTGACACGAAATTTGTAAAGGAGGGGTGTAGGACTTGGCCCTTTTTCCCTCAGTTGTTTTCATTTTTCGTGTTGCTACAGATTCAGGGAGCCATTTTAGCTACCCCTGAAACTTCTGTCTGAGGGCCTGAAGCACAAAATGGTGGCCTCCTATGACATCACCAGCATCCACTGGAACCTACCAGCACCTTCCAGAACCTTCCAGGAGATTCCAGAACTGTGTGACAGTTGGAAACCGTTTAGAATGTTGGGAGGATAAGAGAGGCAGTTGGCAGTTGGAGCTGGCAGTTGGCACCTGACTGGTGAAGAGAGAGGAGCACAACAGTGAAGGAGGAAGGAGTGAAGCAGCAGGGGTGGAAACTTGTGCCTGGAGTGGGGTCCATAAACCCACCCTTGATACTTGTCCCAGCTGATGGATCCCAGCCTATAGCCCTGTGTGGGAAGAAGTCAGAAGAAAACCATCCTAAGGACCTGGACAGCAGGAACAGGCCTTAGAACCAAGAAAGCAGCAGATTCTGACCTGAGAACTGGTTTCCCTGGAGCCTGGCGTCGAGTAGCCGAAGACCTGGAGCCCGTGGTGGAGAAGCGGCGCTGACTGAGGTAGCAGACGTCGTACCCGGAGCCGCCTGAGGTCATAAGAGGGCGCCGGCGGAGGTCGAGAGGAATACCAAGGGTCGAGAAGGAGGTGAAACCGAGGTCGAGCGAGCGGCGTCATCGGAGGAGTAAAGTCCGCCCTCCGGAGTCGTCGGAGACCGAGGTAGAGGAACACCGGAGGTCGGGGGTGAGGATCGCACTCCGGAGTCGCCCGGAACCTGTGAGGAGGAACACCGGAGGTCGGGGGTGAGGATCGCACCCCGGAGTCGCCGGAAGTCGACAGCGAGGCCAGGCCGGCCGACGTCATCGGAGCCGAGTGCGCCATCGGACCGGAGCCGCCGAAGTCGACATCGTGAAGAGACTGCCCGACGCCGTCGAATCGAAGGTAGAGGTCGAACCGAGGCCACCGACATCGGACCGGAACCGCCTACCGGCGTCGTCAAAGAACTGACACTGTGCCGAGGCCGCCGAGACCGAACCGGAACCGCCTCACGGCGTCGACACGACTCCAGCGGCGTCGGAACATCAGAAAAGGGCAGTAAGTGGAGTAGAGGGCGCCTAAGGCCCTGTGGAGACCTGAGAGACTACTCTAAGGGGCTAGGGAGGTGCTGAAACCAACCTGACTGTGCCTGGGGTGAACTGGGACTAACCTAGAGAGGTTGTGTGGAGAAGGGAAGCCAGGGCATTGGTATTCCCCCCCCCCTTTTTGATCTACCTCAGTTTAGGCCTCAGCCTTTGCCTCAGCCAGGGAGTAGTACCCCTCAAGCCTTCCACACCCTACAAGCTGTGCCTGGGCCAAATCAGCCCTTAAGAATTGAAGTGTCATCTGATTCATGAGTGTTACTGTATACTTCTAATTATTTATTGGGGATACTGTATTTATTAAGTTCTTATCTATTTATTGCTGCACTGTATTTATAGGTCCACAGGACTTGTTGGTGTACAGTATTTATTGGTACAGTATTTATTGGTACAGTATTTATTACCTCAAAATATTTAATTGTCTGTATATATTGCACTTGTAATTATGCCCTGTTATTTATGATCACCCCTATTTATTTCAGCAAACAGCCAATATTTATTTGACCTGCTCTATTTAAGAATTTGTATATTGTGATTGTTATTTATTTTCCCAATCAGCAACTAAGAGAAAAAAGATAAAGAAAGCATATTTTCATAATTTTTACGGTGTAGAGTCGTTTTTGGAACGGATGCACGCATGGTTATTGTATGGGTATATTGTATGCTTAGCACTGTGCCTGTTTCCTGACCACTCGAGCCAAGCTACCCCATTGTGTCGGGAAGGTCCACCACCACCCTGCGGAGTGGGAGTGGGCTGTTTCCAACATAAATTGGTGTTCAGTGGTGGGATAGAGCTGTGCCTACATATACTCAACAATAACTGTGGGTAGTCCATAGGCCTACACCGGGAGTTTTCTCACAACGGCCTTCCTAATTGTGGGTTTTTGTTTTTTCCAAATTTACTCTGGTGGTGGGAGGAGGTATTATTAAAGGTACCCCCCTGCGTTGTTACTGCACAAAACCTGTCCTCTAACCTGAGTGGGCAAGATGGAGTTTGTACTAGAAAATCTAAAAACGTACACTGTGGCCCAAGTCAGGAAGTTAACAGACCGGAGGGAGAAAAGACAGCTCGCATGGGACTTAGCAAGGCTGGAGAAAGAGATGGAGGAGAAAAGGAGGGCGCACGAGCTTTGGATGAAGGAGATGAAGCTGCGTGCCCTCCAGATGAGTGTGTCCAGCGAGGACACTGGTGGCAGCATACCAGAAGCTCCACAGGAGCTAGAAGTTTATTTACCCCAGGAAGACATCACCAGGGTGTCTGAGGAGGCATTGGGGTGTGAACCTGAAGGGGGTAGTGCAGGGATCTCCCAACCCAGCGAGGTGGGAGAAGTGGCAGATAGCCCAGCTAGGTCCCAGGGAGAGAGGGTTGTAGGGCCTCACGACCTATCTGTAGGAAGGCGTGAGACGGGGAGGTGTCCCGAGGTGCCCCAACCGAAGTCTCAGGGCCTGGAGAGTTCCGCAAGGGAGCCCCAGGTTGGGAGCCTAGGCTGTCCCGATGTGCCCTCCAGTGCAGGGGAGCCCCTAGTGTCAGGAGGACCCAGGGCGACTGTAACCAGCGCGCCTGAGGTTCTGGGGTTAGCCCAGTTTCAGGGTTTAGGTCCTGGGCTGGGATGCCAGGCTCAGGGGTTGCCTGACCTTGCGGGTGGGGCCTCTGTTAACAGGGTCCCCCCAGAATTGACTTCCAGGGGTACTTTTCCCGTTAGGAGGGTGCTGAAATCTGGAAGGGGGTGCAGAGGGAGGATGGTCTCGCCTCGGGCACCGACTCAGCCTAAGGGTTTAGACCCTAGGTTGAAGGATCAGTTGAGGGGTCAAGGCCCTAGACTGAGGAGGAAGTGTTGGTCTGAGGGTGCCTTGCAGGGTAGGGTGAGGAACCCCAGAAGGAGAGTTAGGGGGAGGAGAGCCTCGCCCCTGAAGGCTGGTCAGCCTAAGGGTGTGAACCCCAGGAGGAAGGACCAGAGGCAGTTTAGGACTGCAAGGAGGAGGACCGGAGTGGTCAACGGGCACTACAGGCCTGGGGCTACTGCCCCCCACTCCGCGAGATCACCCGGGCCAGAGACATCTGGATGGCCCAGGGGCCGGTCCTGGCCACAACTAGCTAGGGAGCCCCCGTGGGGTGGTTTTGTTGGTCCAGGGAGGTTTGTTAGGGAACCATTGGGTTCCAGAGCGGAGGAGAACTTGCGGGTGCTCCTGCCGTTGCGGGCCTGCGTCCACCTTTTCTCGCCCCAAGCAGGGAAGACCATCAAGGCATTGATCGGTCTACCCTGGCTTTTGGCTGGAAGGGGGTTGTGTAGGACTTGGCCCTTTTTCCCTCAGTTGTTTTCATTTTTCGTGTTGCTACAGATTCAGGGAGCCATTTTAGCTACCCCTGAAACTTCTGTCTGAGGGCCTGAAGCACAAAATGGTGGCCTCCTATGACATCACCAGCATCCACTGGAACCTACCAGCACCTTCCAGAACCTTCCAGGAGATTCCAGAACTGTGTGACAGTTGGAAACCGTTTAGAATGTTGGGAGGATAAGAGAGGCAGTTGGCAGTTGGAGCTGGCAGTTGGCACCTGACTGGTGAAGAGAGAGGAGCACAACAGTGAAGGAGGAAGGAGTGAAGCAGCAGGGGTGGAAACTTGTGCCTGGAGTGGGGTCCATAAACCCACCCTTGATACTTGTCCCAGCTGATGGATCCCAGCCTATAGCCCTGTGTGGGAAGAAGTCAGAAGAAAACCATCCTAAGGACCTGGACAGCAGGAACAGGCCTTAGAACCAAGAAAGCAGCAGATTCTGACCTGAGAACTGGTTTCCCTGGAGCCTGGCGTCGAGTAGCCGAAGACCTGGAGCCCGTGGTGGAGAAGCGGCGCTGACTGAGGTAGCAGACGTCGTACCCGGAGCCGCCTGAGGTCATAAGAGGGCGCCGGCGGAGGTCGAGAGGAATACCAAGGGTCGAGAAGGAGGTGAAACCGAGGTCGAGCGAGCGGCGTCATCGGAGGAGTAAAGTCCGCCCTCCGGAGTCGTCGGAGACCGAGGTAGAGGAACACCGGAGGTCGGGGGTGAGGATCGCACTCCGGAGTCGCCCGGAACCTGTGAGGAGGAACACCGGAGGTCGGGGGTGAGGATCGCACCCCGGAGTCGCCGGAAGTCGACAGCGAGGCCAGGCCGGCCGACGTCATCGGAGCCGAGTGCGCCATCGGACCGGAGCCGCCGAAGTCGACATCGTGAAGAGACTGCCCGACGCCGTCGAATCGAAGGTAGAGGTCGAACCGAGGCCACCGACATCGGACCGGAACCGCCTACCGGCGTCGTCAAAGAACTGACACTGTGCCGAGGCCGCCGAGACCGAACCGGAACCGCCTCACGGCGTCGACACGACTCCAGCGGCGTCGGAACATCAGAAAAGGGCAGTAAGTGGAGTAGAGGGCGCCTAAGGCCCTGTGGAGACCTGAGAGACTACTCTAAGGGGCTAGGGAGGTGCTGAAACCAACCTGACTGTGCCTGGGGTGAACTGGGACTAACCTAGAGAGGTTGTGTGGAGAAGGGAAGCCAGGGCATTGGTATTCCCCCCCCCTTTTTGATCTACCTCAGTTTAGGCCTCAGCCTTTGCCTCAGCCAGGGAGTAGTACCCCTCAAGCCTTCCACACCCTACAAGCTGTGCCTGGGCCAAATCAGCCCTTAAGAATTGAAGTGTCATCTGATTCATGAGTGTTACTGTATACTTCTAATTATTTATTGGGGATACTGTATTTATTAAGTTCTTATCTATTTATTGCTGCACTGTATTTATAGGTCCACAGGACTTGTTGGTGTACAGTATTTATTGGTACAGTATTTATTGGTACAGTATTTATTACCTCAAAATATTTAATTGTCTGTATATATTGCACTTGTATTTATGCCCTGTTATTTATGATCACCCCTATTTATTTCAGCAAACAGCCAATATTTATTTGACCTGCTCTATTTAAGAATTTGTATATTGTGATTGTTATTTATTTTCCCAATCAGCAACTAAGAGAAAAAAGATAAAGAAAGCATATTTTCATAATTTTTACGGTGTAGAGTCGTTTTTGGAACGGATGCACGCATGGTTATTGTATGGGTATATTGTATGCTTAGCACTGTGCCTGTTTCCTGACCACTCGAGCCAAGCTACCCCATTGTGTCGGGAAGGTCCACCACCACCCTGCGGAGTGGGAGTGGGCTGTTTCCAACAAGGGGTCAGTAGTAAGGAGTAATACTGATGTCACAGAAAAGGTGCGCTAGGATTGGCTAACCGCATAGCGTGAGGCGAAACTTAATTGGTCAGAGGAATAGAAGCGCGCTGGTATTGGTCAATTATTAAAGTAAAAGCGATCATTTGATTAGTTTGAAAATAGGATCTATAATAATAATTGATAGTGGGTTTTGCATGTGGAGACAATCAATCAATCAAGCATTTATATAGCGCACCACTCACCCGGAGGGTCTCAAGGCGCATGGGGAGGGGGGGGGGTCCGCTACTGCTCGAACAGCCAGGTCTTGAGCTGCTTCCTGAAGGCGAGATGGTCCTGGGTCAGGCGGAGGTGGGTCGGACACAATCGAACTTTAATAGGGAATCGCCCAGACAGAAGGTATTTAGGATTTGCTAGAGGCCAATATATAAAAGGATCGACAACAAAAATGTACGGAGAAAAGAGGACGATGACATATATGCAGAAAATTAAAAATTATTTTAAAAAAAGTATAAACCCCTTAAGACTAGGGAGGAAATTCTTATTTCTCCCCCGAAAACGCCCGCATCATACATGATGATGGAAAGAGGCTATCATACCTGTGTATGGTTAGAAAATTGGATAGAGTATGCGAAAAGTGATGGAGTGCTAGCTTTCCCAGACCATGGCACGTTTAATGGGCAAATTTTACATAATCTGAGATTGAGAATGAATGAATTAGAGCCCGGACCTAGATCAACTCAGTTTGAGGCATTAGAAGATTGGGAAACTGAAGCATTTGAGCGCGATAGATCCAGAAGTAGCAGAAACCTCAATGGATTTTATCTCAGACTAAAGCGTGAAACTCGAGATAGTCAGATGAAACAATGGAGACAAGCGATGGTAGCTGAAGGATGATATCCTGTACTGATGACAGAGGAACAGTCAGGAGGCAAGTGCACAGAGAAAACAAAACATTTAACAATGACAGGTAGTGGAGAATCAGAAGATGATTTTATGGAGGATATTTTAATGAAAAACCCTCCGCCATATCACGATGAAGCCAGTAGAAGTATCCCTAGTGCCCCAGGTTTTGGAATACCATTGGTTCCACAAGATATACATGATCCAACGAATGGAAGGGCACTTCAGGAAAAGGAAAGAGGCAATGAATAAGAACAGAGAAGAATTAATACAGAAAATAACCCAATTGAATACCCATCCCGAAGCATTAACCATTCCAGTGACTATAAGTCCGGTTGTTCCACTGTATGGGGATAAAGTGATCGGCCCCAAACCTCCAGTAATGTCCACACCCGTAATTGAACAAAGAAAGGAGAAAATAATAGTTGATGACCAAGGCAGTGAATGCAAGTCAGTGATATCATTAATGGATTTACCAATAAGAGGACAGATACATGAAACTCCAAGAAGCATTACACCTAGTTGTTCAAAAGAAGTACAAATAGAAACAGCCACAGGAGCTAAGAGTGCCACAATAGTATCCCCAGAAGAAATAGAAAGATGGGCACAGGGAATAGACAAGCCAAAACAGCCAATGAAAATCCTAGGTATCTACAAATTGAAAGTGGAATTGGAAGAAATGATAGCTGGAAATGTGGGACTAGACCGACTAAATACTTACAGTGAAGAAGAATTACTCTTCATTTGCAAGAGTATCACCAGAAATAAAAAAGTATTCCATGAGAAATTAACAGATTTAGCCTATGAAATGGGAATCGAAATAGGGAAATCCAAGGTATTACAGAAACCATACAGAGCAGAATTCAGTGATAAAGACTTAGAAAATATGAATGTGTCCGAAAGAAAATTACAGGTTAAAGAATTAATGAACATCCTGCAAATGTGGGGTGGTCTAGACAAGTGGAAAGCTAGATGGATGAGGAAAAAGGAAGAAGCACAGGCAAATAGAACAACCTCTGAATATCTGTTGAAAGAAACAGGAAAGGTTGAAAGACTATGTCCCATGAGAGAGGTACCGGGGGGAGGATATGTACATGTTCCGTGGACAAGACAGGATATTTTGTCATTTACTAATGATTTCCCGAAGCTAAGAGAAAAACATGTTGAATGGTACAGGCAAGTTGAGAGATTTGTCAAGGTTTCAAAGGTTTTGCTAAAAGATTTGGATGTTCTGTTTGACATAGTAGTACCTGCAGATTTGTGGACAGAATTTAAAATTACCATTGATTGGCCTAGTGATGAATACCCAAGAGATGAGAAACCAGGAGCTCCTTCAGAAGAGGTAATGAAGAAATATCACCAGGTGATCACTTTCTTGAAAGGGAAAATTCCTCCAAAAGAAACAGATTGGGTAAAAAATAGATAGAACAACCCAGAATAGAAATGAGTCGGTACATACTTATTATGAACGACTGCTGCAAGTGTTTAAACAATATAGCAGATTTGAGAGTATCGGAGATAAAGATATGGGACATTTTGTATATCGATTTGTGACAGGATTAAAACCAGAAATTGGAGGCATGATTCGCCAACACATGTGTTGGTAAGCAAGGCCAATAGATGATATACTCAAGTACGCAAAGTACGGCGAAGATGAAATTGACAATAAATGGAAAACGTTAGAAGAAAAAGTGATGTGGGTCCAAGTAAAACTAACAGAACAGCAGGAACTCCAATTAAATAGACAGGTAATCAAGGAAATGGGCAAGGTCAAGGTGAAAATAAGGGGGGAAAACCAAACGCAAGAATGAGTAGAGGGGAGGCAAAGAAAAACATTCCCTGTCATGGGCGCGGAAAATTGGGGCACTGGAAAAACAAGTGTAAGAATATACAGAATAATAATGGCTCAAATCAAAATTTAAATCCACAGACGCAGTATGAGGTGATAATGAGCCAACCGCAGCAGGTTGTTAATCTACAGAGCCAGTTGCCACCTGCCCCTATGCCAAATTTTGTGAACCAAGCCAAGTACAGTACGGACATCGGATCTCAAGGAGGAAGTGGTAAGAAAAAAATCTGTAACATCACAATTTCTTTAACAGGTTAATTATTTCAGTGATATCGATCAATGACGGTGCCTGACAGGGGAGGAAGAGGAGTGCGTACTTGGTGCATCCTTACCGGTAGACCAGTCAGGTCCATATATTGATGGTAAAGTAGAAGGAAAAGATATTACCTTTTTGTTGGACACTGGTGCTAACCGTTCTACAGTGAGAACAGCAGACATTCCAAACCTACCCCTCTCGGGAGATTCAATCCAAGTAGTGGGCGTTTCCAATAAACCGATTAGAACCCCTATTATAGAACCCATGGAGGTACGCATTGGCATTTTCAGGGAAATGCACATATTCGTAGTGTGTGACTCCAGTCCTGTAAACTTATTTGGAAGAGATCTACTATGCAAAAATAATTGCACAATATTTTGCACACCGGAAGGTGTTGCAATCCAAACCCCAGATGAAGACGGTGTCTACAAAATCATGTTAGCTAAACAAGGCACAGAGGTAGACGAGATGTATTCTTTGATGACAAAAGATGATTTGCCAGATGAGGTCAAATTGACAGTCAATCCAGATGTGTGGGATTTTACAGGAAAAGACGTAGGACTAATGGCAAATGTAGATCCAGTAAAAGTAACCGTGAAGGAAGGTGCAGTCTATCCTAACACTCGACAATATACAATGAGTCCCGAAGTTAAAGTTGGTGTAGCAGCAGAAATTGATCGAATGGTGTAACAAGGCATTCTAAAAGTAATGATGAGCGGTCCATGCAATTCACCTATAATTGGCATTAAGAAACCCAATGGGAAATATAGGGTGGTTCAAGATCTACGAAAAATCAACAAGATTGTTGTACCATGCTGCCATTTAGTGCCTAACCCAGCAGTGATTCTGCACCAAATTCCATGGACGGCAGGATGGTTTACTGTAATTGATTTATGTCACGCTTTCTTTTCTATTCCATTGCATCCTGATAGCCAATATTTGTTTTCTTTTAAATTTGAGGATCGTATTTTCATTTGGAAACGTGTTCCTCAAGGATATACTGAAAGTCCTTCAATTTTCAATCAGATACTGAAAAAGTGCCTAGAAACCTTAGTGTTGCCCAGAGAGTCAGTATTGGTGGAGTATATGGACTACTTACTAGTTGCATCTAAAACAAGAGATGACTGTGTTGCTGATTTGATTGCCTTGTTGAACCATTTGGCTGAAGGTGGACATAAAGTGTCCCCAGAAAAATTACAGTTTTGCCGAACCGGAGTCAAATATCCTGGCCACCAAATAGAACGTGGAGTGAGGAGAGTGACTCCTGAGAGAATAGAAATATTAAGACAGATGAAATTGCCTGAAACCCAGAGAAAAATAAGAATGTTCCTTGGAGTTGTGGGATATTGTAGGCAGTGGATTGTAGGGTTTTCCTTGTTAGCCAAATCTCTAATACAAATGACCAAGAAACGAGCAAAAGATCCAATAGAATGGGATGATGAAAGTATGGAAACATTTGTAAAATTAAGAAAATGTCTATGTGAAGCTCCTGCCTTAGGTATGCCAGATTACTCGAAAGAATTTGCACTATTTTGTTGTGAAAGGAATAGTTGTGCACTTTCAGTTTTAACTCAGAGACATGGCTTAATGCGATGACCAGTGGCATATTTTTCTGCTACTTTGAACCCTGTAGCCTCAGCTTTACCTGATTGTTTAAAAGCAGTAGCTGCAACCTGTACAAGTCTAGAGCAAAGTGAGTCAATTGTGATGGGACATCCGGTAAAGGTGCATGTTCCACATTCAGTTGAGATTCTTTTGACAAGAACACGTACTCAATATCTTACCCCTAGTCAGATGACTAAGTATGAAAGAATCATATTAGGTGCTGAGAATGTCACAATAGTCAGGTGTACCATTCTAAACCCAGCTACATTGTTGCCAGATGTATATGGAGAAGTGAGAGATGAGGTTGAGCACGACTGTCTGGAAGTGACTGAACTTTGCACCAAACCCCGTCCAGACATACAAGAAGAACCCCTGAAGAATGCTGAACATGACCTGTTTGTAGACGGCTCGTGTATGCGCCATGAGGAGGGAGGACTAAGTGCTGCTTACGCTGTGTGTACATTGGCTGGAATAGTCCAAGCATCCTATTTACCAGGAGTCAAATCTGCACAAGTAGCCGAATTGGTGGCTTAGATTAAAGCATGTAAAATTGGGAAAAATTGGAAAGTAACCATTTTTACTGATAGCCAGTATGGTTACGGGGTTGTGCATGATTTTGGCCAGCATGGGATGCTGAGGGATTTCTTGACTTCCTCAGGATCCCCAATCAAAAATGGTAAATTTGTAAAAGAACTGCAGGAAGCAATACAATTGCCAAAAGAAGTGGCAGTGGTCAAGTGTGCCGCACATCAGTCAGGAAATGACTATGTGACAGCTGGTAACAGATATGCTGACCAGGTTGCCCAACATTATGCCAAATATAAAATGGCAGTGAACAAGAAAATTGAAACAAGTGGAATCAGCTGCCATCTTATGCTACTCTCAGGATTAGAAACATGGGAAGAAGTAAGACAACTACAAGAGGAAGTAGAATTGAAAGAAAATGAAGAATGGGTGAAAGAAGGATGCAAAAAAAGGTCACAAGACAATGTGTGGGTCTACCTAGATGGCAGGCCAGTAATGCCAAACTGTACGCTTTCACTATTTGCTAGAATGTACCACGGTGACACCCACGTAGGCAGGGATGCCATGATCAGACTCTTCAAACAAGATTGGTATAACCCAAGGTTTAGGAGTAAAGCAGAGAGTCTATGCCAGAGATGTTTAATTTGTCAACAAATGAATCCAGGTCAAAAGACAGTGGTCAGTACAGGAAAAATTGGAAAAGCTGAAGGTCCATTTATAAGGTTACAATTAGATTTTATCCAATTACCACCTTGCAGAGGTTTGAAGTATATACTTGTCATAGTTTGTTCATTCTCACGGTGGGTGGAGGCATACCCTACTAGAAGAGATGACAGTATAACAGTTGCCAAATTATTGAGTGAACTGATGCCACGGTTCAGTTTTCCAGTGACCTTGGAATCAGATAGAGGGTCTCATTTTAATAATGAAGTAATTCGACTAATCTGTGAAGCATTTAAAATTGAACAAAAACTGCACTGTGCATACCACCCAGTGGCTTCTGGAGTGGTAGAACAACTGAATGGCACTATAAAAGCAAGACTGGGAAAGGTATGTGCATCCACCCCACTGGACTGGCCTGATGCCTTACCTCTTGTTCTGATGGGGCTCAGAAGCATTCCTGATAGAACTGGCTCACCTAGTGCGTTCTATCTCTCACCAGGTTGGAGAAGACGCAGTTGCCAGGCAGCCGAATCAAGCACATGATCTGAATCCTGGTGATTGGATGGTGGTGAAGGAGCACACTCGAGAGTCGTGTCTAGCACCCAGGTGGGGAAAACCACATCAAGTTATATTGGTTACAACCACAGCAGTGAAATGTGCAGGCTTGCCTAATTGGATTCATGCAAGCCATACCAATAGAGTACCAGCACCTGTCACTGAAGGTTCCCAACTGACACAAGCAGTTGAAGCTGCAGAAGGTTGTACAGCTGAAGGATCTAGAATAACAGATCCTGAAATAGCTGGTCAAGAACAACCGAGCACAAGTCAGGATGACCAGTGGTTGACATACCTGAAGTAATTGTGAGAACAAGAAGCCAAACAAAGTTAGAAAGGCAAGAGAAAAATGAGGACCAGATAGGTATAGAAGAACAAGCTCAGGAAGGAGAAAATACAATTATTGGAGAACCTGAGCAGGACCAGATAAGGAAAGAACAATCTACTCAGACGAAGTGGATGAAACAGTTCATGAGTCTGATGAGGGACAGATAGTTTTAGAAGAACACATTCAGGCTGCAGAAAACCAAAGTGCAATAAGACCTGAGCAGGACCAGACAGGAAAAGAAGAACAAGTTCAGGTAGAAGAAGAGAAAACTGAAATAAAACCTGAACAGGGTCAGGTCAGGGAAGAAGAACACATCCAGGCAGAAAAAGACATTGCAAAAACAAGCCCTGGACAGGGTCAGACAGAAAGGGTTTCTGAAACCGAAAATGATCAATTTGTGCCACAACTTAATGAAAATAAAAGAACACTTAAAGACAGTGACAGTGCAGTACAAGCAAAAAGGGTCAGAAGGGGTGATAAGTGGCCAAGTGTTGTGAAAAGGTTAAAGTATCATTTCAAAACAGTTAATCAAGAACCTGACCAAGTAAACAAAATTTCTAGTCAGTCTGGGACATCTGCTGAACAGCCCAGACGACAAAGTCAAAGATTAAGAATATTGAACAATAAGTTCAAAGGTCCTGAATGGACCTATGTAATTCTTGAAGATTTGAAGAATTTAGATTTAAATGAAGAAAGTGATGAAGAAGTAAGTGCAGAACAGAGTGCCGAAGAAGTGAGACCAACTTGAAAATTTCCCAAGACATTATATTTCAAACCTTAATCGGAATTAAAGAAGAGAAATCTTCTTATCCCAAGATGTCTGATGATAGGGCTGCTGGAAAACCGAAAGAAATTGTGTACAAAAATGTTGTAAAATATGTATATGTAGTATATTTTTAGTGCTCATAATTTGGTTATTACTGACAGTAGCCATTCCTTATTTGATTGTTACAAAAGAAAAGAATAACACAAGTATGCATGAAAGGGTAGATAACATTAAAGGACATAGGGTAAAATTAGAAGCACCGAATGAGTCCAAGTCTGAAAGAGAGAGAGTAGATTTAGGAGCACCAGATGAGTTAGATGTACACCACACTGTTACAAGTAATGACACTGCTTTAAATGTTTTCACAAATCTATTAGTGCAATATGTAGACACTATGGAAATGAGAGATTGTTATGTATGTATGAAATTACCAGCATCAGTAGCAGAAGGTGTAACAAACCATCATATTCCCTTGACCTATGGTATTTCTTGTAGCGTGTTAGCAAGTTTGTTTTATAGAACAAGAAAGTTACAATATTATTATTATAATGTAGATGTGATTTTTTCTGAGGTTCCTATGCGAAAGAGCATGAACCCAGTTCTTAGTACAAGGGATACACAGTTTATGGGAGAATATTTTCTAACTATGAAAACAATAGATCTAGCTGAAGCACAACTTAACATGTAAATTAAGAGAAGAAGAAAATATATTTTTGAATTTATTTCAGCAAAGAAGACAGGACTTCTAAAGTAAGGCTTCTGAACCGAAACCTCAGATACCTCAATGGGAGGAGAAAGAAAATATGTACACAACTGGCAAGACTCATGCTGCTATGCCCCTAGACTTTGAAAAGAAAGGGAAGATCTGCCTCCATAGATTAAAGACTGAATAGAACAATGTATTTATTGGTTCCAGTGAATGTGAACATAATTTCCTGGTCATTGGAGGATGGGGACTAAAAGGTGGAACAGATCCAGTATTTCCTGGAATTTATTATGTTTGTGGAGACAAAGCATATTTTAGGCTGACTGATCATTGGTACGGGAGTTGCTATTTTGGAATAGTATTCCCAAAAGTGTACCATGTGAAAAGAATCACTGGAAGCAATGAAAACGCAAAGGAACTAACACGTACAAAGAGAGCTAGTTTCTCAGAAATAGTAGGTGATCTATTCAGTGCATTGATACCTTCAGTGAGACTAATTCTAAACTCACGTATGATTTGTCAATTATCTACAGTGGCTGATCGTCTATCGACTGATACTGCTGGAGGATTCTTAATGATTAATACAGAATTGGTTGCTATTAGATCTATAGTTTTGCAAAATCGACATGCTCTTGATATATTATTATATTTAAATAACAACAAGAGCACCCATATAAGGTCGACCAGGGACCCTGGGAATTGCGTATTTATAAACAACAAAAAGTCCCTAGGAAGGAATGAATGGAAAAAATAATTAATAAGGACCCAATCAGTGCTTATTTTTAAGGACTTATCCAGCCGGACAGCGGTCATAGATTTTACTGATATAGTAATGAAGCAAAATATCGAAAAAATACACAAAGTGGGACACAAGCCTGTGTCCCGTACAAATAACAAGGAGAAGAACAGAAAAAACAAAGGTTCATGCAAAAAACGTTTGTTGCAAATGGCAGGAATAGGAAATGAACCAACAAACATTACATGGGACACCCTTATGTATCATACTTAGTATTGCTAAGACCATATAGGGTGTTTACAAGTGTCGACGGCGTTTCGATCCTATAAACAAAATATTAGGATCTTCATCAGGACAACATTGATTATGCCTGTACAGTTTAACCTGAATAGCCTTAAAAAGGAAAGAGGGAAGAAGAGAGAAAAAGGAGATAACAATTAGAAAGTAATAATTCAAAAACACATGATTAGAAGGGGGGTTTTAAAAAAAAGTCTGATCAAACACAGTACTGTACGTCATCTCATATCAAGGAGCAAGGAGTGATGAAAAAAGGCAGAAGCAGATATACTCAAAAAATGGAAATTGTACAGGGTGTCAATATAGGTGCTAAGTATCTTCCGCAGTGTGTTTGGGATGAGTGTCCAACATATACATGCCAACCAGTGAGAATGTAGTTCCTGACAGCTAAGTGCAGAATTAAGTGGCGTTAGGAAGAAGAAGGTATCCAATGGACCTTATTCAGGGTACGTAACGGTAATATGCGTAGTAACAACCTAGTAATTCAACCGTCGCTGCAGACAATATTTGTACCAAAACAAAGGGCTAACCCTTAAGTATACGTGCCAAGGAGACGGAGTGCTGAAGACTAAGCTTCAGAGTAACCTTGTGACAGAGAAGCTGTGATCAAGCAATTATGAGGACGTGCGGCGGAGAAAGAGTGAATATCCTGATTTGTGAAGTGACCAGATCAAGGTACGAAGAAACAGAGGTATAATATGCGTAGTAACAACCTGGTAATTCAACCATCGATGTAGATAATATTTGTACCAAAACAAAATTAAGTATACATGCCAAGGAGACGGAGTACTAAATACTGAGGTCAAGAGTAACCTCGTGACATAGAGGTTGTGATCAAGCAATTATGGGGGCGTGCGGTGGAAAAAGGAATGAATATCCTGATTTGTGATGTGACCGGAGGGATAGCTGGCGAGTAAGTACGTATTACGAGCAGGTGATAGCAGGTGAGACTAACCGCGGGAAGCGGTGTCACTGGGGAGTGCTCTATATACAGTAAGAATATGAAGAGTAAGTGTGGTCCGAGCAAGGGGGGGAAAAGGGAAGAGTAGAATGACAGCGGAGAGCAAACTCACGTTACCATAAGTGTGGATGTGTACGTAACGGTACTTAGAGTTGTTAGGAGCCGTTAATAGAAGGGATCGTCGGGAAGAGTTCCCATAAGGGTACGCTGTGAAGAGAGAAAGGGATTAAGGACCAAGCCAGGGAGAGGTGCCAGCAGAGTAGGGAGAAGGAACGGGAGGGCTCACCAGAGTAGTAGAGAATTTGCACGAGTCCGTCAATGCGGGGTGCGCGATCCGAAATTACGGCAATGGCCGCGAGGGGAAACCAGGATTGTGAATGTAGTCTGATTACCAGATCGTCAATAAGGCTGGTAGTAGTCCGCGGAGTAGCGCTATAAGGAAAATAGGAGGATTAAGGCCAGTGGCAAGGGGTGGTGCCATCAGGGAAGGGTCGGGAGGGCGGGAAGGCTTACCAGTAGGATCAAAGATACGAAACTATCCGTCAATGCGGGGAGCGAGGTCCGGTGATACGGCTGCTGCCGTGGGGAGAAACCAGGACTGTTTTAAGGGCAGAGAAGGCCGGTGATTGGTCGGCCCGGGCGGGGGCGTAAAAGGGAGAAGGGACAAAATAGGACGATGGTTGCCATCTTGCAAAGGGCAGAAAAAAGGGAAGAAAGTGTGGTAATAGAGAGAATTGGGGAAGGAGAGAGGAGTTGTAGATATTGAAGTGAAGAGATAAAAATAGGAAAATAGGAGAAGGAGATGATGACAAGGTGGCAAAAAGGTGCCAGTTATGATTCCAAAGGAATTAGAGAAAGGAAAAACGAAATATTTACAGTTAGTTGCAAAAGATCAAAAGGCAGTCGAAATCCATACAAGGAATCAATTGGACAGACTGGGGTTACAAGGAAAACAAGTGAATACTCATTGAATTGTACAATTAACTGCTTAATCGGTGGAGAGAGCAGAGTTGCAGATCAGATAATAGTAGACCAATCCTCATGTCTGTTCAATCCCGAGTTGAAGCTATCGGTCTTCAAAATCCATTTTAGTTCCTCTCTGTTCAGTGTTTTCACGATATCACCTCCTCTTGGAGGCAACTTAACAGCAGAAATGACAGTCCACCGAATTTCATCCTCGGAGTGTTTCTTTTCCAGGAAATGTTCAACCAATGGTGCTGTGAGGATTTTACATCAAGTTCTACTGCGATGTTGAGAAATTCGTAGGCGGATCTTTTGTGTCGTCTGGCCAATGTAAATCTTATTACAAGGACAGAAGATCGCATATATGACATTAATAGAATTACAATTGGTGAACATTTTTTTTTTTTTTTTTTGGAAAACCTTTATTTCAAAAAGCAGAACACAGCTATTCAGCCGACAGCCCGAAGGTTCGGCAGCATGGAAAGTCAGATACAATGATGTGTCCCCATTACAGTGCAGAGATTAGTGCAAAGGTCCAATTTTAAATAAACACAAGAAACTCACAGCAAACCCCAGCAAGGCAGAGACATTGAAAGCCCATGGTGAAAGCCCCCAGGGGAGGCCGGACCCCACTCATCTACTAATTACAAGACAGTGTACGGAGGAAGAAGGGGGACAGCAGAGGTCCAAAACGGTAGCTAAAACCAAACTATGCTGGAAAGAGGGTCAGGGGGAAAGCTGTTCCTCGGGAGGTTCCAGATCAGGGGCAAGACATATTCCCCCCCTGTATTGGTTCCACCGCCCCCAGATGGCGTGCCATTTCCGGGGGCGACCTCTGGAGCAATAGACCGTCTTCTCCCTGAACATGCTCCAGTCCATGTTCTCTTTCCACGCGGTCAGTGTAGGGGGCCCCGAGGAGCCCCACAGACGCGCAATATCCCTTTTAGCGACCATGTTACCCAGGGTCACCCATTGGGTCTGCGCCTCATCAAGGTCGGTGGGCCCCCAGACGTTCAGGAGGCAACACCGCGCCTCCAGCTGCACAGCAAGGCCCGTCACCTCCCCCATAACTGCATGGACTCTCCTCCAGAACTCCACAATGACACCACATTCCCAAATGATGTGAAGGAAAGTACCCACCATACCACATCCCCTCCTGCACAGGCCGTCCTCTGAGAATCCCATGTGGACCAGCCGTGGCCCCGTCACATAGACCCGGTGCAGTATTTTAAGCTGCACCAGCCGCAAACGCGACGGGATCACAACTTCCTTAGGAGAAGAAACCGCTGACTGCCAGTCCTCATTGTCCAACTCAAGGCCATCCCTAGTCCACTGTTCTCTCAGCCCCAAAAGCATGTCTGCCCGGACGTTAATCAATTTCTTGTATATGAGCGAGATCGTGCTCTCGGGCATATGGCCATCAAGGACCCGGTCCTCAAGGGGAGAGGACTCCGGCACCTTCTCACCTTCCACGAGGACTGATCGGAGGGCGTGGCGCAGCTGGATATACCTGAAATACTCGGAGGGCCCCAGCTCATACTCAGTCTGCAACTCCTCGAAGGACTTCACCCTCCCCTTATGCAACACATCTCCCACTTTGGATATACCTATCAGGTCCCACTTGTCAAATCCCTTCGTGTGCCAGAGCCTTCCCAACCGCTCCGATTCAAACAATGGGGTAGCGAGGGTGAGCCTGTCCTTCCAGCCCAACGAGTCAGTCGCCATCTACCACACACGCACCGCCACCCCCGTGGGCCCCGTGAGGGACGAGTCCAGGGACCGCGAATACAACGCCCTGTAGTAGTTGCCACCACGTAGCAACCACCTGTCCATGGCATATCCAGGGCTGAGGGCGGGGCCATAAAACCCATGGTTGAGCGCGCTCAGCTGCGTGGCCCAGTAGTATCGTCGGATGTCTGGGAGCGCAATGCCCCATCATACCACGGGAGCGTCAACTTTGCAATAGCTATTCGCGGCCGCCCATCCCACAGCAACGTCCGTTGGAGGCCTTCGACCTCCCGAAAGTATTTGGCCGGTACCCAGTCCAAGGTGTTCTGGAGGGCGTAGAGGAAGCGGGGAAGAGACATCATTTTGAACAGGGCCGCACGCCCAACAAGGGAGAGCGGCAGCCTCTTCCAACCTTCAACATCGCGCCTCAAGCGTGCCAGGGGGGGGAGCAGATTCCTCTCATAGCGCACTGCAGGGTCCATGGATATAAAGATCCCCAAGTACACGAAACCCTGCTGGGCGACCTGTATCGCACACGTTCTAGGGATCGGTGGGACCTCGCCACTGAGAACGTACAAGTACGATTTGCCCCAATTGATTACGAGCCCCGAATTCCTTCCGAATGATGCAAGTACGTCACAGACCACAATAAGCGACTTCTTAGGTGAGGCAAGATACAACAGGATATCATCGGCGTAGAGCGAGATACGGTCCTCGTGATCAGGCGACCACCGGAGGCCCCGTATTTCCGGGTGCCAACGTATCCACGCAGCCAACGGTTCCAGGGCGAGGGCGAACAACAGAGGCGACAGGGGGCAACCCTGCCGAGTACCCCTACCAAGCTGGAACGGAGTAGATGCCCGACCATTCACCACCACATTCGCTAGCGGCCCCTCGTACAGCAACCTCACCCAATTCACAAAACCGCGACCAAAACCAAACTTAGCCAGCACGGCCCATAAGTATGCCCATTCCACCGTGTCGAAGGCCATCGTGGCATCAAGAGACGCCACAATGGCCGGTTCCTGCAGCGTGTCCGCCCTGGCGATGACGCCATGAAGACGCCTTAGATTTAGTGCCGTGTTTCGGTGCGGGATGAAGCCGGATTGATCCGGGTGGACCAAGTCGCCAAGTACCCTAATCAAACGGGTCGCCAGGAGTTTAGCCAGAATTTTCGGCTCAGCGTTGCGGAGTGAAATGGGCCGATAGGAGGCGCACCTATCTCGAGGCTTACCCTCTTTATGTATGACCACGATCGACGCCAGCCGCTGATCCAACAGAAGGATCCCATCCCCCCGCGCCTCCAAAAACATGGCGCGCAGGTGAGGGGCGACCCTGTCCGGGAACAGCTTATACAGATCTATCGGCAATCCGTTCGGTCCAGAGGCCTTACCCGAGTGTAACGCACGAATAGCCCCCGCCACCTCGTCGACCGTTATATCACCATCCAAATCGTCCCTATCTATGGCCGAGAGGCAGGGCAACTCGATATCACGGAGGAGATCAGCCGAGTCCTCGGGCGGCCTGTCCGATACAGAGGAATAAACCCACGGAAGTACTCCGCGAAACACTTCACAATCCCCTCAGGTTCCACAATCGCCTCCCCCTTCTCACCCATCAACTCCGGCACCACTCTATTGACCCGTTCTTTCCTGTCCAACCACGCCAGGAGTTTCCCTGCCTTATCACCAACGTCATACAGGCGGCCCTGTTGTTCTCTACTGAGGGTCTTAGCGGCGTCCGTCACAAGGTCCCTATACTCCGTCTGCTTCAGGCAAAGCTCATGCAGCGAGGACTCTGTAACCCCCTCCTCCATAGCCCCTTCAAGGGCCGCGATCTCCTCCTCTACCTGCCGTACCTCGCCATCCCTCCGACTCTTGGCAGCCACCACCAGGGAGAGGGCTTCCCCCCGAAGCACGGTCTTAAAAGCTTCCCACAGCGACACCGCCGAGTCCACGGTACCCAGATTCTCTTTGAAGTAACTATCTACCTTCTTTACCAGGGCGCTGCGCATCTTGGGGTCTCGGAAATACCAGGGGTTAATGGGGGCCACCCTCCCTCCTCCCTCCCGACCTAGATCCAGCCGGATCCACACTGGCGAGTGGTCAGAGATACCGCGTGCCATGTGCCTCGCCTCGGACACCAACGAGGCATGTGCGGCCAGAGTGAGTAGGTAGTCAATCCTGGATAGGCTACCATGCGCACCGGAGTGAAATGTGTATTGACTCTGTGTGGGGTGCCGGAGCCTCCAGCAGTCTATAAGACCAAGCGTGTCCAGGAAATCTGGAAGCCATCTCTGAGCCCCCCCTGTATCCCTGGGCGGGTATCTATCCAACAGTCCGGAGCCCACAGCGTTGAAATCCCCTCCCACTACCAGCATACCCCCCGGGAGAGTCAGCAAGGCCCTGCCCAGATCAGCAAATGTGGAGGCCTGCAGGGCCGGCGGGACATAAACCGAAACCAAAACCAAAGTTCTTCCTTCCCACCGCCCCGCCACCGCCACAAACCTCCCCCTATCGTCAATAATGGTGGAGTCCACCTCAAAGGGCAACGACGCTCTAACCAGGATGCCCACACCCCTGGACCCAGAGGAGAATCCCGAGTGCGCAATGAATTTATACCCCTTCCTATTCAAGGCATAGCACGTGTTACCTATGAGATGCGTCTCCTGCAGCAGGGCAACATCAGGCATTGAGCGTTTCAAAAATTGCAAAACAATCCCCCTCTTGATGCGATCCCCCAAACCATTAACATTCCAGCTTACAACACTTAAGCCTCTACCCCCCATCCTCAAACGGAAAGAGGCCCACCCCACACCCGAGGAGCCACCATGGAACAGCCCTGAGGATAATCATCATGCCTTGCAGAAATAAACCCCCCAACAACAAACTCCAAAGCCCCGCAACTCCCCCCACCCTGCACCCCTGCTGCAGCTTACAAAGCCCCCCCAACTTGCAGTGTGCCTGTCGCCCCACAAAACCAAAAAATCTACAAAAAGTACCCTAAGGGAGGAAAAGAGCACCCCTCGTCCTCCCGCAACCCTCCACAGTTACTGCACTCATTTCAAGGTCCCAAGTGTAGCCAAAACAAGTCAGGTCGGCACTGAGATATCAGCCCTGTCCATCCCGGCCACTGTCTCCATGCTCGGCCGTGTCGTCGCCCTTCCGTCGCCGGGGCAAAGCGTCCAGCCATTCGTCGGCCATAACAGGAGAGTCAAAGAAGAATGTCCGATCTTCGTGCACCACCCGTAGTCTGGCAGGAAAAAGCATGGCATACTTCAGATCCAGTTCCCGAAGCCTCCGCTTCACCCCCAGGAAGCTCTGTCTCTGTCTCTGGACCTGCTGGGTGAAGTCCGGATAAAAATTAACCGACGCATTCTGGAAGGGAACCGGGCCCGTCACCCTCGATGCTTGCAGGATAGCGTCCCGATCTCGGAAGTGGAAGAGCCGGGCGACAATCGGCCGTGGCGGGGCACCCGCCTTGGGCCGCCCACCCGGCACCCTATGGGCCCTTTCAACGGCAAAAAACTTTCCAAGGCCCCTCGGCTTTAGATGATTAAGGACCAAATCCTCAACAAGCAGGTCCGCCGAAGCCTCATCCGAGGACTCCGGGACCCCGGTGACGCGCACGTTGTTGCGCCTGGCCCGGCTCTCGAAATCCTCCAGCCGGCGGGCGACGAGGTCACTCTCGGTCCTTAGCTTACGGACCTCGGTCTGCAGCTCCGCAACATCGTCAGTGAGGCCCGTGGTCTTAAGGTCCAGGCTCTTAACGCGCTCGTTCGTCTTGCCCAGGTCCGAGCGGATCAGGTTGACATCCACCAGGATGGCATCCACCTTATGCGCCAGGGCCTCGAACTGTCTCCCCATCGAGGTCTGCATCCCGTCAAGCGCGCCCATGACATCCTGAAGGGAGAGCTCCGGTGCCACAGGCGAGTCCTCCTTCTGGGCCTCCGGCGCCTGGCTCGATCCACTCGGTGATGCTTTCTGGAGAGCGTAGCGGTCCATGATGTTGGCCTGGGTATACGTTCCCCGCCTGGTCGACTTAGTCTTCAGCCGATCCCCTTCTGCCTTGCCCGACATAATGGGTTTCGGGCAGTCCCGTGCAGTTAAGACTGATCCCTCTCAGAGAGAGGAGGAAGGAGTGTGCAGTTCTGCCTTATGCTGCCAGAGTAGCCCGCCGAGCGGCCTTGGGGTAATAAAGCCACCCAGAGCTCTCCAGTGTCAGGGCAGACAAAGGAAACGAAACCGAAAGTGAAAGAGCGGGGACCTCCGTCCGACCATTCACGCCTCGCCTGGCCGTTGTTGATCAACTAGGAGCCGGGCTTCCTGCCAACTCTGGCCCCTGGCATCCCCGGGAGACAGGCCGCAATCTTCCGCCAGGTGTAAGTCCGGTTCCCGATGGGCGATCCGACCACGGGTGGCATCAATCGCCTCCCTGCCAACTCAGCAACACGATGCCATGCATACCATCAGGATTAGAGACAGGATAGTCGACGGAGGGCGCGAGGGTCTCGGGAGCTCTAAGCTCACGCGGCCATCTTGGTCAAGCGCTAGGCTCCTCCATTGGTGAACATTTTTAATTCCTTTCTGATGTTGCCAAAGACAAACATTTTACACTCAATGGTCAATGCATATACTACACAGTTACCACATTTAGCATGGCCTTTCAGTGGTGGAAGCGACCAGATATCATTTAGGGTGTTGATGGTTGTCCTTTTGGTTGTAGTAGGTAAGGCTGCACGAACCAGGTGGTCCTTAATGTTTTTATTTTTCTTGAATGCGAACAAGGGACGCTCTAAGCAGAGATTACCAGCATTCAGAATTGGCCAATTATTGAGGATGCTTTTGCGTATGGAGTTGGACACTGTAGAGAAAGTAGTAACGCAAACCAATCTGTTGGTATCAGATTTTTGTTTAGGTTCAAGGAGTGCTTCACGGGGACAGTACCAAGCACGTTTCATGGAGTTGCGTACTAATCTCTTAGGATAGCCCCTTTTGGATAGTTTGGTGTAAAGTATCTTAGCTTCATGAAAGTAATCCTCCTTTAAACAGCAATTTCTGCGAATCCTCAGAAACTGCGAAAAAGGAAGGGAATCTCTCAAGGCACGTGGGTGACTGCTGTTGTAATTTAACAAGGTATTCCTTTCCGTGGGTTTATGAAAAAGACCAGTGACAAGATAGCCATCCATGTGCTTAATGGGGAGGTCAAGGAAGGGAATAGAGTCTCTTTGATGAGTCAAAGTAAATTTAAGACCCCCACAATTGTTATTAAGCCAATGGAGGAAGGGGGCGAGTAGATTTTCATTGGCCTGCCATATCATAAAAATATCATCAATGTATCTTTTCCACTTATAGATACAGGATGAAAAAGGATTAGTAGTGGTGAGGATACAGTTCATTTCTAGTGCATCCATGTGTAGAATAGCCAAATTTGGGGCAAAAATTGCGCCCATGGATGTACCTTTGACTTGTTGGTAAAAAAGGTCTTCAAACATGAAAAAGTTCCTGGTAAGACAGACTTCTAATAGTTGCAGTATGAAGTTTGTAGGGACTGTATGGGGTCGGGGTCTTTGATCAAGGACGGTTTCCATCACAAGTAACGAATCCCTTTGTGGTATATTAGTATAAAGGGATTCGACATCCAAAGTGCAAAGAATGTTAAGCGTGGGGTCATAGGGATGGTTCTCAATTAGGTTAATCATAGACATACTGTCACAAATGTAACAGTCTTGTCAGGGGAACAAAGTCCTTAATAAAATGATTAACATAATGGCCTAACGGCTCAAGAATGGAGCCACATCCAGAGACAATAGGTCGTCCAGGGGGTTTCTCAAGGTTTTTATGAATCATAGGGAGCGTATAGATTACTGGCATTCTAGGACTTTTGACATTGAGAAATTGATATTCAAGTTTAGAGAGGATACCTTGTTGTAGGCCTTCATCGGTGATCTGTCTAATGAGGTTCTGAAGTTCCTTAGTAGGATTGGTATTTAATTTACAATAATGGTCAGTATTTGCCAATTGGCGATTAACCTCATCTCTATAGTCCTTTAACTCTTGTAGCACAATACCACTACCCTTGTCAGCAGGTTTGATTATTAAGTTGGGATTTTCACGAAGGGAAGAAATAGCTGTTTTTTCTTCTCTGGTAATGTTATAAGGGATGTAGTGGTGTGCAGCAGAAATGTTCGTAAGTTCTTTAAGTACAAGTTTTTCGAATGTAATAATCTCACTTGGGATCATATTGTGGTGTGGTGAGAAAGTGGAAGGTGGTCTCAAAGGAGTATTAGATTGTTTGGGTGTCATTGGGTTCTGTAGAAAGTAGCTATGGAGCCTAATTTTACGAAAAAACCTTAGAAGTTCCGTCTGGAGATCAAGGAAATTGGGGTATGTCGTTGGGACAAATGAAAGCCCTTTACTAAGTAATGATATCTCATGACTAGAGAGTACATGTGTAGAGAGATTGAACAAAGGAGTAGTTAAACTAGGGTCAGACATGTTGTAGGATCGAAACGCCGTCGACACTTGTAAACACCCTATATGGTCTTAGCAATACTAAGTATGATACATAAGGGTGTCCCATGTAATGTTTGTTGGTTCATTTCCTATTCCTGCCATTTGCAACAAACGTTTTTTGCCTGAACCTTTGTTTTTTCTGTTCTTCTCCGTGTTATTTGTACGGGACACAGGCTTGTGTCCCACTTTGTGTATTTTTTCGATATTTTGCTTCATTACTATATACCCACACACACACACACACACACACACACACACACACACACACACACACACGAGTCCCCATTCCAAAATGGCCGTCACATTTCCGATCTGTGTTAACACACCCTTCTTCACTTTCAATTATTTATAACCGTGGGAGTAGCGATGGCCGCTACTGAGCTTTGTCCAACCACGGGAGCTGGTAGGACTTACACCTGTTTAACACGAAGGTATGAGCATGTGCATTAATATTGGACCGACTTGCGATAGCGGTCACACCGGGCTTACAATATGTGGTTGTCGGATCGATTTTTCGGCAGCTGCATGATTTTTCTTTAAGCATGCTTTTACTTCCGATTCACCATTTGTTTTTGACACATGTACCAACTCCTTCATTAACTCGGCGACACGCATTTCACCCTGGTGTTACTGTTTGGTTTTGGTCATCTATTCGTCTTTTATTTAGAAACGGTTCTTTTTCGTTGAAGTGCATTTACTGCCATCTAAATAACCGGGCACATTGGGCATTACTTTGTTACATTCCTTCACATCTTAACATCGTTAGGTTATTTTTCAGTGCGGTACGATAATATCGGTTGGGGCCATTGACTGGTGGTTAATTACTTCACTTTTTCTCATCTTTACCGTTTTCACAACTTTAACGCACAGGAGCGACGTTTTCGCCGACAAAGCACATGCATGAGCTAACATCAGCTTTTCTAAGCAGGCCGCTTGAATCTCTCCTATCTTCATGCTTTCAGGAACTATCTCCTTGACGAAGGGTAGCCATTTTACCCAAAATGCATTGGAGTTTATCCTTCAGATACATGCAAGATTGTTGAACTTTTGATTTTGGATTAATTCATGAATACAATGAGTCTATCACATTGGCGAATTACCAGGAATAAAATTTTGGTTGGAAATCACCTTGAATTTTGATCTACTTTTATACTTTGAATTGCGAAGAATTCGCACACTTCAGGCTCTGCTTAAGGTGGGACACTATCCACACAGTACAGTGCAACTACATTGATTATTATAACTTAGTCTGAAATCTCTGACTTAATTTGATTTTCCTTCCTTAAACAAAACGGTGTTCGAGCTGCACTTTGTATTCTTTGGTTCACATGAAATTTACTATATAAACATTTAAAACTCTCGAGTCAATGGTTATTTAAAGTATATATTATGATGGTATTACACCTATGCTGCTAACAACTAGGTCCATTGATCAGAGGAAATTATATACGGACGAAGGGTTGGTAAGAATTGGTGCTGTAAATTCACCTTGCAGGTATCACACTAAATTGATCCGAGCGGAGCTTACAAGCATTTGTATGAATGTTTAAGGGCCCAGGTTAGTATGTGAATTGTGTGCATCTCTAACTGGTGACCGCTCTACTCCATCAGTGGTATTCAAAGATTGATATATAATTGATTTTGTATGATCTCATTGGTTTTGGTATGTATTATCTAATTTTATCTGAGATCTGCTGTATATGGTTGCAAAATGATTATTTTGGCTGGTACATATTTGGGTACAAGCTTATCAAGACAGAACGAAATTCTCCATCTAACAAAACTGTCTACAAAACCATTTTCATGAATAACTTCTAGTGGTGCCCATTCCAGATCATATACATGGAAACACGGTTTTCCAAGCACATCAACTCTAGCTTCAAATTAACAAAAAAGAAAATAAATGATGAGATCAAAGGCTAAATAATGTCTTGGTCCTTTGAGAACGTCTCCTTATGGGGGTCCCAGGATCCATTAGGATACTTTCACTGATTATTCTACCACCCTGTTTAGATTCCCACTCACTATTCCAACATCCTTCTTTCGAGAAGTCGATTGAGCACTAAGCTGTTTCTTAAGGAAAGACAGACCACTGAAAATCTCAAGTCAGAAACTCCAATTACCAAAAACCATTAAAGGTGTACATTTCTCAGCCGAAGCATTTCTGTGACTTTTACCTCCAAAATGCCATCTAGACAGCTTCCTGGATTATTTATGGCACATCATGTAAAAACATAATTCCATACAAATATTTTCAACATCCTTAAACAAGAAAGCAGATTCCATATTCAATATTTTAAGACAATGGTGGCTGCCTCGAAATAGGGGTGGTAGGGCGGGCAGGGGGGTGGAAATGGATTAAAAATAATAATAAGAAGAATAAAAATAAACGTACCTTTTCCTTCGCCGTCCCTCCTCCATCCTCTTCAGGTCTGCTACAGCACCGGAAGAACTCAGGCTTCCGTGCTTTCCCAGCCTATCACAACGCTGCAGAAGCAGCGTCCTGATTGGTCAAAGCGTCCTGTTTGGATGCACAGGCAGTGCCTGGGGAGGCTGTGCATGTTCTCCACTGCTGTGCAACACAGCCCAATGGAGAGCATCCCAAGTGCGCATGACGATTTGGCCGGCCAAACTGTCATGTGCACTTAGAGGAGTGCAAACCACTCCTCACTCTGCTTGGCGTCACGGAGCACAGCCCCGCCCCCACCTGGCTCCGACTGATGCATAGAAAAATCAAATGAGTATTACGTCCTGTTATGGTCATGTTATTTTTCCGCCTTAGCGGAGGAGCCGCCACTGTTTTAAGATCACCAAAAAATAATCAATAAGTACCATAGATAACAAGTATCTGAAACCGAATGGCTAAACAAATCTTTTTGATACACAGCAATCTTTAGACTACTACTTTGCATCCATTCTGGAACGCTTGACTGGAGAGTGGCATATACTTTGTAAATCAGTTATATGTAAACCATTCTATCATCCAATTTAAAACCATCCAAGAATGTGTCAGAGAGAATCAGGATGAATACATTATATCACATACAGTATCCTCTAGACAATGAGCACACTCCAATTTAAAGAAGAACCCCCCACTTCAAAATCTTCTACTAAGCAGCCACATTAAACCAAGATGGCTACCATCCATAAGTACATAATAAGTAATAATAATGCTCCACCTTCCTCTAACCTGCTAGAGTCCAAAACTCACACATCTCTTCCTGTCAGAACAAGCCCGAAGCTAAATTGGAGAAGAGCTAGCAGCTTCTCCAATTTAGCTTCGATTAAATAATCAATCGTATTAATTTCTTCACAAAGCCCTGTGATCCTCCCAGCAAACTCTTTAAAACTGGTCTCTCAAACAAAGAGTCCTGCTGGTGTTGTTTATAAGGGAATGCCAATATCCAACACATGATCTTCAGCCCAGAACCCTCCAACTCCTGGAATAAGATCTCAAGCAATATCATTTCCATCATCCTGCCAAACAGCAATCTTCCTCTCATAGATCTTTGCTTCCTAACCCTGAAATCGGAACCTCTGGCTACGAGTAAAATTAAACTGCATAGTCTATCGAAGTTGCAGCACAAAATTACCCCAATCTAGAAGAATCCTGAACTTCAACCAAGACAGGAGAAAATTCTGTACCATATGCCAATACCACCCGACGCCGTTACAGCGGGAAGAATCAGCGCCTCTACCACAGGATTTGACTTCTCCCACACGTAGGCCAGTCAACGGGAACCTCCATCCAGAAATAAATGATTTGGAAGCTAACACCCCTCTCATACCCCACTCAACAACATTACAAATGACATCTATGACCTTACGAAACTCATATCCTCCTAGCGTAGGATCAAGATCTCAGGACATAGGGAGCACATCCCACTCCACAAATAGAGTAGGCACAAACACCCAAACTAATGACAAAAATAGGAACACTGAAGAAATCGAAGTTCTAAAGCACCAGGACACAAACAAAACCCGAAATAGATGCGTACTCCTAATATATCACCTCAGACTCAGAGAGAAATCGAAGCTCTTCAAACACAAGTGGGCAATATGTCACAGGACATTTTAAACGCACTACAAACTATGGAAAAAATACTAGAAATCACGGTAAGCACCCACTCCAAAGTCGAGCACATCGAAAAATGAGTGCATAATATTCAAGAAAAGAGTAGAGACACAGCCATGCCATTATGAAATAGGCATAATCGACCAGACAGAAATCTTAAATGCTTATCAGACGATGAAACCTTAACTATACCAAGGTCGCATGAGCCAAAAGCTAGCAGCAGAGGTGAGGAAATTGAATCAGTCCCGATCGATGTAAATAGTACTCCTGGCCTAAGAATAGTAAACCCAACCTTAACAACCTACAACAAGTCCAGCTAACCGCCAATACTCAAGAGATGAACTCTAGTAGCTCAGGGAAAACACTACTATGCCTACTGCTCAACTGCCGCTCTGCAGTAAAATATTCCTCAGACATCGCTGCCCTCATCGTTAGCCAGGAAGTAGAAGTGACAATCCTAACAGAAACATGGCTTACGGAATCCTCTTCCCCTTTCATGGATCTACTGGTGCCCCCTCGTTAGAATATTGTGAGATTAGACAGACTAAAAAAAGACAGGTGGTGGTATAGCCTGCATACACCGATCGGATATAGAGGTCAACCAAATACAATCCGACCCTCTCGAATCCTGTGAATACCTATGTCTCAATATAAGAACGGCAGACAATCAAAGGTGCAACCTGCATGCGCTTTACCACCCACCAGGCAATAATGCTACTTTCATAGACCAGTTAATGGAGATCATCACGGCTAACTCCAACAGTCACACTAATAACATATTCCTAGGTGACTTCAATTTACACTGGGACGACAATAATGAAAAACAGGTCAATGCACTCAAAGACTTTGTAGGAGATCTAAACCTTACTCAAGCCTGCACACAGCCAGCTCATTCGAAAGGGGCAACCTTAGACTGGGTAATTTCGAGAAGTAAAGATATTACAGTCCACTCAATTGTTCCTTGCGATTGGTCAGATCACCATGCCATAACCTTCCTGATACCCACCATAAAAAAAGAGCAAGACCGCGCAGACTGTTAAACTTAAAAAGTGGACTCGGGACACCAAAGACCCTAATATTGCGCTACTAGTAGCAAGATGTGAGAAGGATCTAAATCCGTCTAACAACTTGCTGAACATTAACGAACTCACTGAGCACTACACTAAGTCAATGACAAATAGAGTAAACTCCACCATGCCACTAAAACTGAAAAGAATATCAGAGAAAGACAAAAATCCATGGTTTAATGAGACACTGAATGAAGATAGGCAGAAACTGAGACTTGCAGAAAGAAAATGGAGACAGCACCCATCACCCCCCCAGCTTAAAACTCAGAAAAATCAGAAACGAGTACAACAAAAGGGTACTCAACTCCAAAAAGGAATTTTTTAGATTGGAACTGGACAACACCAAAAACTATTCAAGATGTTAAAGCACCAATCCAATAAGTTGGCCAAATCTGCCCAAGAAACTACTAAAACAGCTGAGCTGCGAAGAATTCTCAACATTCTTCACTGACAAGGCCAACACGCTAGAAAGAGAGCTCAGGATGGCAGCCGACAACCTCTCCAGCCAACTACCCCCACAGAACAATGATACTACAACAAACGATCATGATAGATTGAAAAACAATGCACAATGGGCAACCTTCAAGATATATGAGCAGAATACCATTGACAAAACTCTCTCGGATATCAAACCGAATAATCATTACAATGACTCCCTCCCCTCTAAATGCCTAAAAAGAATCAATCATATCGTCGTCCCAATATGGACAAAAATAATAATGCCTCACTATCTCAGAGTGCCTAAAAACAGGTCAAGTCCTCCCCATCATCATAAAACCTACAGCGGACCCGGCAGAGCCAAATAACTTTCCCCCAGTAACCAATATTCCATTACTTGACAAACTAATTGAGAAATGTGTGCAAATCAACTGAGCAATCACATCGCCAATTTCAAGCTGCTGGGTGAATGCCAATCCGGATTCAGACCAGGCCACAGTACGAAAACAGCAATCTTACATATAGTGGATGATGCGTTCCAGGCCCTAGATCACAATCAAACATGCCTACTAGTCCTTCTTGACCTGTTGTCTGCTTTTGACACAGTAAATCATGAAAAATTGCTAGCCAGGCTTCAAGACAGGATGGGACTATCTGGAAATGTTCTGAAATGGTTTGAATCCTTCCTTCAGAACAGAACACAAAGATTCCTGGTCAACCAGACGCTATCCCCATCATGCCCAAATTCGATTGGAGTCCCTCAAGGATCAACACTATCTCCGTCACTATTCAACCTTGATGTCGAACCCCGTACAGAAATTCTCCGAGACACAAACATATCTTATCACATGTACGCAGATGACACTCAGATCTACATCAAGATCGCATCACTGGAAGACAAAGAATGAATGAGGCCTTAAAAATGTCATTACACTGGTTAACTAGCAATCATCTGAAACTAGATGCACAAAAAACAGAATTCCTATTAATATCACCACCTAAGAACCCCACAGAAGTGAAGGAATGGACCAAACTGATCACAGCGCTAAACTGCACCCCTACTCTAGTTGAATCTACTAAATCACTGGGAATCACGCTTGATAAGAACCTAGACATGAAAGCCCACATCAAATCAAAGGCAAAAAGTTCCCGGTTTAACCTGAACTATATTAGAAAAGTGAAAACACTCATTTCTACGGTGGACCTCAAACTGGCAGTCCAGTCGTTAGTTATTTCAAGGATTGGATATGGATGTACAACTCTAGCAGGTCTATCAAAAATTTCCACAGCACCACTAAAAGTATGTCTAAATGCAGCCGCAAGACTCATTACTGGATCTAGAAAATACGACCACATCTCCCCTCACCTGAAAGCATTAAACTGGTTACCATACGAAGCCAGAATTCAACTTAAACTGGCATGTACTACCCACAAAGCGCTCCACTACAAAACACCAAGGTACTTAGCTCAGAAAATTGAGCTTTCAGGGGGAAGCAGACCAGCTAGGAGTGCCAGAGAGCTGTTGCTGAAACCACCCATCTTTCGGAAAAAGAAAACATATGACAGAGCTTTCTCTGGAGCAGCCCCCAGAATATGGAACTCACTCCCTCCAACCATTAGAAAAATTCCAAACACAGCAACATTCAAGAGGGAAGTGAAGAACTCCCTAATGAGCAAGTTCCTTCCTTAGGCTAGACTGATCATCATCAGCATTGTGATTAATACCCAAACATCGATCGGGAATGGTTTCTGATGTAGAACTCACGGAAAGCACATCGGAACCATTTGTATAGAAATACTGGTACACCTCGTTCTTTAATCAGTTCCTAAAAAAACAGTTTTTGCTGAAACTGCTGAGAAAGACATGTACCGGAATAATATATATATTAACCCCTTGAGTGCCCCGCCCTGTGCCGGCCCTTTCATTAGTGGGCGGGGTTCATGACGAGATAGTCTCGTCATGGGCACAGCGCAACCGCGGCCCATGACGAGACCATCTCGTCATGGGCACTCAAGAGGTTAATGCAGCTATACCCGCTGTATTCGAAATGTACCTCATGTAACTGTGAAGCGCTCTGATACCCAAGAGTCACGTTCGCGCTAGATAAAACTCTATAAATAAATAGATAAAAATAAATAAATGTATATTGTAAAAGAGGAACTCAATCTGTCAGATTCACAGACTTGTAAACAAACTTGCTGAAAATGATCTGCAACATGCACCTCTGAAATCAACATTGTCCCCATTCTGTAACTTCCTAAACAAGACTCTTCTAACAAAAGTGAGAAACAATACGCCACATCTTACTGAAGAAACTCAAAAGAAGTCATCTGATATCCAATGCACACTTGTCAATTTAGACTACCCTGATTCCAGTTTCAAGATGTTTACCCTGACCTATGTTTATCCTATTTGTCTCTTTCATTTTGCAGTTTTATACACCTAACTGTGTCCTAGTCCCGCCACGCAATTCAATTATCTCTGGATATTTCTCTATGCACATGAGATGCCCACTATTCTGTTGATTCTCTTTGTATATTTTAATAATTTAATGGTAACAGAAACTATTTCATTTGACCAGCGGTTCCATTAGGGGGGAGGAGGGCTGCCCCTTTCTGCCGCCACCAACCGTAAATAAAACTGGTTTCTAACCCATTTTATTATTGTTTTATTTGAATCCCCCTGGACCCACCCCCAGGACTCTGACAAGTCTTGGGGGCGGGTCCAGGGAATGACACTGTGGTGGGGAAGTGCACTCCCTTGTCCCTTGCCTGCGCATGAAGTGTTTGGCCGGCCGTTCAGTCCGGCTAAACATCTCATGCATAGTGAAGCTTTCTCCAGCCCAAGCTGCGTTGTTGGGGCTGGAGAAAGCAGGCTGCCTGGGAGCGCAAAATCATAGCGCTCAATCCAAACCTGACGCTGCTTTCCTGCAGCATCAGGATTGGCCGCAGTGCAGTCTGGGAACCTGTCCCAGAAGCAGGAAGAGCGCAATGCAGCGGACGGCGGCGGCGATCAGATAAGTTTATTTTTGTGCATCTCCCCCCCCCAAAAAAAACTCCCTCCTACTGCCCACCTCGCAGGGAATGGGCCGCGACTGCATTTGGCGCAAACAAGAAACAAAACATGAAAACTCAAATTTGGGAAAGTGAACCTGCCATTACAGACTGAAATATAGCAATATATTGGTGGCATACAGGATTTATAGGAGTCCAGTTGAATTAGGAAGCCTTCATTTCACTGAAGAGTTCCTCAGTGCCACCTCTGCTTCTTGTACCTTTATGCACCAACATTCCAAACCCCCTCAAAAAAATCACTGTGAACCCTTAGAATTTTCAAAGCAAACATTTGAATTAGAAATATATAAATAATGGCTTCCAAGTATTATAATTAATATACATAGTGCAAAAGTTAATGCTAATTAAACAGTTACAAGACACTCAAATGCGTAACTATTACTATATGACATCCCTCCAAGAAATGGAACTAAAAAAGGACGCATTTGATGTAGATCTCTCCACTCCAATTAAGTAAACTGAATAACTGTTTAAAAGGAACAAATGAAAAATAACATATAAAGAAAAATAGCCGCCTCTAGTCTCAAAATCATGACTCCTATTGATGAAAGCAGAAGGAGTCTAACACTTCTTACAAAGATGCAGTGGGCATTATAATAAATTCTACAAGCTCCATACGTTTTATTTAATGTTTAATCTATTCTTATCTTAAGAAGTTATTGTATCAATAAGGTACCGTCTGGTCATTATTTTTACCTGTGCTAGCAGAAGACAGATGCATCTGCTGCTGGCAAAATGACCGAGAAATTCCACACTTGCATTCTGTCACAGTGCTAACCTCGCACGTTGTAATCTGTTAAAGGGGAATCTATTAAAAAAGAATGTGGTCTAACACAACTGAAGTAAGGGTGTTTTATTATTAGTGAAACCAATTATAATTTTCCAATAAAGTACTGAAAGCATACTATTGGAAACAACATGATGGCTACATGGTTAATGCAGCAGCAAAGCATGCTGTTGATGTCTCCTGTATGGGGGTTACTATTCTAGGTTAAATGTTTACCCTCTACTAGGACAGCACATTATCATACCGTATCCCTGTTAGAGACTTTTAAAGTAACAGCCATCATGCCAATTCAGACCGAGAAGATCAAGATAGCAGATTCAGATTAACTAAGGTGTGGCAACCCTATATTAAATAAGGAAAGACATTAAAACGGACTGATGTCTTTTTAATCTATTTATATACTCTGCATATTATGGACCACAGCATACATTTTTAACAAAATTTTGTCTCACAGCACCTCTAGCAATCTAACTGATAAAATCAACAATTTGAAATTTAAGTAGCATCACTGCTAAGAGATTTACACAAATAGTAAATGCAAACAAGACTTTTTGGAATGTATTACAAAACAAGGAATATTCCAGGAGATTAACTGTTTGGAGTGGAAAGTACAAAAATGTTACTCTTTACCGGTTAAAGCCTTATTTAAATGTATCGGATTTTCCCTAGAGTCCATGCAATGAAATAAAAGTCTGTGTGTCATCTTTCCAGGTGATATTCATCTTAAGTAGAGAGGACTGTCCTGATACCAGGTTACAACTACCAATCCAGCAATCTCTTAGAAGAATGTAGAAGGCCAATAATGCTAGATTCCTCAGGCAACGTATACCAATTCTAATGTAAAAACAAAAATATGTTTATTCACTTGTAATATAGTAAAACAATGGCACTTTTTTCGACCTGTTGAAATTCTATATGTTAAAAAGGTTTCAGCCACATAGCCTAAAAGAACTAGCAACTTTTCTAGAATGATCCACTAAGCAAATACATACACTAAACAATGCAACTTTACTAGGGTGATTTCTTGCTTTTACTTCACACGGAAAACTTCCTTGATGCTTTTTTGTGCTTGCATAATGGTAATTTCTTCCCAGCCAGCTGGAAGATTAGCTGGGAGAGCAGAGTAGAAGTTAGCAAACATTTTGTTGAACCTCTTAAAAATGAATTTCCAGTAATCAGAGGCTTCAATACTAGCATCAGGCTGAATGCGCCAATCTGGAAAATACACCTGGTAGTCCTTGTAGGGATGCCACTGAAATAGTGTGGCTAGATTTCTGAATGACGAGTTAGAAACCACATCAGAGGAGCCTAGGGAAAACAAAAGCTCACGTGTGGACTCATACTGGACACCACCTAGCCCCTGTGGGCGGTGCACTGAGGCAAAGTGCTCCTTGTGTTCCTTCCCTCCTGCTTCACAAGGGGCTTTACAAAATGGGCACTGCTTGGCACATCCAAATATTTTTCGGAACAGTTCATCCTGAGGCTTGTAAGGTAGATGGTCAAGTTTTTCACTAATGTCTGATTTTTTTCGTTCAATCAGGATATGCTGTTCGAGCTCAGTAAGGAAAAAACAAATGTCCTCAGAAAACTGATCGATGTTCGCAGAGTTTTGGAATATAATCACTTCCAAGCTGCCCTTTGGGATTACAAGTTCCTTCTGCAATGTTCTGCAAAACACTTCTAAAAATTCTGAGACAGTTTCATGCCGTTTCTCTCTCACAGACTGAATTACTTCTCGAACCCGTTTTGTTATAGTAGAAAGGATACCTGTTTCTAGCATGTTCAAACTGCCCATTTTACCGCAGTGATTTCGGATGTTTTCACATATATTTTGTTTAACAAACCCTTCATAATCACAAATGTATTCTTGGTATCTTTCAAATGAATTGTTTTCCAAAAGATTGTAGAGAAGGTCAAACTGAAAAAATGTCCGGCTGCTGTATTTAAATGAGTGTCCATGATGGAGAATATCTTCTACAATCTCCAAGCCAAGTCTTCTTTCAATGTAGTTATTTAAGAGCTGGTTTCAAGCACTGTTCACAAAAATCCTTAGCCCTCTTCCGACATTCATCCTTTCTCAGATAAAGATCTTTAAAAGTTGAAAAATACTGTGATTTAAAATTCTCCAGACAGGACTGAGGATCATTTTCTCTGACAAAATCTTTGTGCATCTTCTGAAAGACTTTGGCAGCATTCCCCAAAATGTGAAGCTTCAGATCTACTTCAAAATGAGGGGTGGTGGAAAGACTTTGAAAATCGTCACTATGTAGACAGAGGTTGATCATATGCAACAGCTCCCTACAATAAGTTCCATCATAGTCCACCTTAGAAATCACTTTACCTTCAACATAACTACTACATTTGTTAATCAAAGCTTTAGAAATGTCATCGGCTCTGCGTGAGCATTCAAGAGTGAACATTTCTTTCAAACCTCTAACATGGTACCACGGTAAGTCAAAATACTCTGGTTTCATTTTAAAATTAATTTTTGCATAACTGGACAAATGTTGGGCATTCTGGAATACCCGATTGCCCAAACTACCCAGACTGCTCAAGTCCTTCATCAGATGACAATGCATGTCTTGAGAAATCTGGCGTTGCTCCATTTTATTGAGTTGTAAGTCAGTTATTGTTTGTGTCCACATGCTTCCAAATTCACTTTCTAACTCCTCATTACTTAACTCACAATTTCGCTCTCGACAGTGTTCTAAAAGGCTGACAACTTTGCCTTCAATCACTTTAATATATTTGGCTTGTAAAGTCTCAATCTTGTACTTACTTTTTTGAATGTGAATTGCCTCTTCCAGTTTGCTAATCAAGTAACCTTCAAGTTCATTTTTTAAAGATTTAGAACTCCGGATAAAATCCTCTCTGTATTTTTCTATTAGATGGATATTCTGTACCCCACTATCAAAATATTTCTGCACATAAGACACCAATTTCTGTTCTCCGCTCTCCAATTCCTGGAAGGCCTCTCTTTTCAATTTGTTGTAGGTATTTATGTCAAGTTCACTTGATGCTTGATTGTAAATAACTGTTTCTGTCTTGGACACCCAGAGATGCATTTCTTTGCGGAAGGCCCATTCCCACTCGCTGTACTTAATAGACAGCTGGTTGTAAGCTTCAGCCACAAGGCTGTTTCTGAAGCTAAAGATAAAGTTCTCACGTTTAACTGCATTCCACAAGCTCTTCAGCCATTCCATGAAAGCTGTGATATCTTTGTAATTTCTATTGGCTGAACGGGTTTGTATAAATTTAAACAGGTACTTCTTCAACTCAAGAATATTTTCACTATACCCTCGGTTCACGGGGGCCATTGGTGGAACACCATGCCATAAACCAGGGATATACCAATTGTGTTTCTCCGGATCATACTCCATGATATCAGAGAATGCTATCTCCCTGCTCTGTTTCTCCATCTTTGCAGCTACTTTAGTCATTTCGTTCAGCTGTTCCAACAGATGTTTCCTGTCTCTCATGTTTTGCTCATAAGCAGACACATCACTGACGTTCTGGTGCACAAACTGACAATTCGGATTTTGACCAATTTCCTCCATCCTAAGAAAAGCATGGACAACAATTTGCAAGATATCTTTCATTTCAGTGGCATTTTCCATGGCTACATTAACAATTGTAATATCGCTTAGCCCAATGACGATTGTTGCCAGTTCATTGTCATGTGCATAGCTGTCCTCTAGTGTAGCCAGCTCTGGGGCTTTCAAGCCTTCGGTGTCAATGACCAGAATAAAATCACAGCCAAGTGTCTTCTTTAGATTGTCTTTCACTTTAATAAGCAGCATGAAGGCCCCTCGTGTGCATCTACCACTGCTCACAGAAAACTGGAGGCCAAACATTGTGTTCAGAAGCGTGGATTTGCCCGTACTCTGCACTCCCAGCACAGTTACAACAATCATTCGACACTGTCCCTTCACTCTGGTGTTCAGCTCGGTCAGGACATCTGTTATCCACTTTAAGGGAATGTTTGAGGCATCTCCGTCAATCAGCTCAAGGGGAAACCCTTCCAGCAGGAGATCAGCAGCAATGCTTGGTAGATGAATGAACTGCCTGTTTCTGCGCCTCAAATGTTTTACAATGGAACATTCTGCCTCATAATACTGCCCCAACTCGCGCATAAAGTGCTCCAGCCCGAGTGAGCTGGCAGATATTTTTCTATCTAGTTCTGCTAACTGGGAAGGGTCATTTAGAGAACTGGACAACTCCTTATACTCTGTTCTCAGTCGAGAAAGGTTTTTTCTAGCAATGTGGTCCAGATTTAGTTTCATCCACTTCAGGAAATAGTGTTTCTCGATTTTTGAAAGCTGTCCTATTGCAGAAATGAATTTAATCATGCCATCAGTGAGAGCACATTTATTCTGCTGCCTCCGTAGCTCTAATATCTCTTTCCTTAGCTGAGACTTGTAAATTTCCGGCGGGGTGTCCCCTTGACTCCTCAGTCTGCAGCACTCTTTCTCTGCTTTTGCCAGTCTCTTGCAGAGATCCCCCTGTAATCTCATCATTTCCTTCTTGTACTCAACCACATCATTGATCTCTGCTGTAATTTCTTTGGCATGCTTACTTGCATTCTGGCATTCCACACGGTACTCATCTACACAGATTCCCATCTGCTGAGCGATGACGGCCATGCTCTCAATAGTCACAGGGTAGGGTGGGTCTACGACACTTCCAAGCATGATTGACTGTAGTTTCTTTACAAACTCAGCATCGTTCGTGGCTTTGCCTTTCATTAGCAGGCTGCATTTGCTAAGCTTCAGTGCAGGGGCCAGTTTATTGAGGACTATTAAGGTGTCATTAGGTCCATCTGTCAAGGGATGTAGGATGAAGTAGTATTTTGGGTTTGATTTCTTAAGAGAGAACAATAATGCTTGTTGTTTCTCACTTATCTGCTCGACAAATATAAATACAGCACATGAAATCTCACATAAGAAGCTGAACTGCAACCAGTGAGATTCAATGTCTCCGCGTAGATTTGTAACAGCTACAGGTTCTGGAAAGAGATCAGAGTTCTCCCTTCCTCCAGGAAAGTACCATGCTATCTCCACAAGCCCACTTGATATTCTCCTTGCAACATTCCCAGATTCCATGTCTTTGTGGATGAAGTAGTCATGGTGCTGCTGCCTGGGGCTGAGCAACTCATTCAGAATTTTGGATTTTGATAGGCTGCAGCTCCCTAGACGCACAAATGACACAGTGGGCATAGGGGTGAGCACCAGGCTCTCTTCCATAAATCCTTTAATGTCTCTCAGTGAGTGGGGCCTCCATTTTCTCACAATATCCCTCATGGCCCACAGCATGAATGTGCACTGGGTTCCATCACAGGGTGGCAGCAATAGGGGAAGAGCAAACTGGCACATAGACATTTTTAGCATAAGTTCCTGCTGCAAAAAGCTGTCTGAGCACAAAAAGAGGACACAGAGGGCATCCAAGGGGTTGATGGAACGTTTGGTGTCTTCAGTGTTAAAACAAAATATTTCTTCATCTGCACTCTGTCCAATGTTCTGCACACAGGCTACTTCATCACTGGTTGTAGGCTTGTAAAGACTTGTGTTTCTTGCTGTAACATTCAAAGCCATGATCCCTCTCAGTACATGCCAGGGTACATCTTCTAAAGTCTCTAGATGTGTGGTATTTAAGCTTTCCTGTCCAATTTCAAGGACATCCCTAAGCGAGAGATTGGCTGTTCTGTAGGCGTCCATTTTCATAAGAGACAGAGTCTCCTCAAACGCTTTTCTTCTCCCTGTGAAATACATACAAAATAATATCAGATTATGCTTTAAAAAAATAATCAAGCATGCATAGCAAACCGTTTACAGTAGACTGAGACTGTCAATAATTTCCAGTTTTGCCTTTGTAATTATCCTGAAGAGAAAAACTGATGCAATAAATTAAACACTATTTAGAGACGCTTAGGCAAAGCCAATCGATCTATTTTATAAGTCAAAATGATTCTTCAATCAGCTGCGAGTTTATGTGATTGTGTGGATGGCTGAGAGGGCGGCTGCGATAGTGAATCTACAGTCGGATGGGAGTGTGTACATGGATGGATGGATGAAGAACTAGAAACCGAGCATATGGATAAGTATAGGGATAGTGGGGCCCTATATGAATGAAATGCTGAATGAGCGAGTGATTTGATAGATTGCTGTATGAACTGGCGAGTGCATGAATTGATGCAGGTAACACCAGTCTAACAGGCCTTGGCCTGGGACAGAAATAGCAACAGTATTAAAGAAATAATCAAGCATTATGCCAAAAGAGTACAACTATTTCAAAAGTTGCTACAATATGTCAAGAATTACCAACATTATGCCATCAAAAACACTGTGCAAAGGTGGGCACTACTGTGATAAGAATGCCCACAATAAATCCAGAATTCCAATTAATATACATGTTATGAATGTTCAGAATGGCACCGGCATCCATTAATGCATGTACGGATTTGCGCCATAAACTTATTAATCCTAACTGCATTTAGGTCCTGGGAAGGTGCCTCATGTCATTTACATAAACATGAACTTGTGCACGCTTTCCAGTATATGCATGTGCATGAAAAAACTCAAGCATGCATGCATACCTTCGTTTTACCCAAGATGATGTGACAAACTTGCGCTTCTTCAAGTGTATAATTTTCATACCATTGCGCATAAATCTAAGATATCCTTTGTTTTTTTCTTCATTGTCATTTGCTTATAACACTAGCTTTGTGTCATTTTCATTCTTTTCTCATTGTTGGGTATTCCAGATAATGTTGTCCCATGAGTCCAGTTCAAATCAATGTTTCATATCGATTTCTAAGACAGCCTAATCTAGCCAGCCATTTCTTCCATGATGCCGCTCACCTGTCTGACCCAACTAACCGCCAAATCATATAGCATACCAACATTGTTTATTTTTTCAGAAATAGGTAAATTAAAACTCACACTGCAAAAAAAAAAAAAAAAAATACAAACTAATAAGGTGCGAATAGCATTTATTTTTAGCTGTGATCATATTTCAACGCCTTAACTAAAGCGAATGGCAATAACTAAGAGCTACTGCATTCAAGAAAGTTTTGGAAAAAAAGATATTTACTACAAAAATAACGTCTCAAACGTATATGAACTTACATTACAAACTAAGGTGCACATGCATCAAAATTTGAGTTTGAGATTCCTTAATAGCGAAAATTAAGGATTCGCTAATAAGGAATCGCAAATGCTTGTGCATGTAGGAATCGCTAAAAAATAGCGATTCCTACAAATTCGTTAATTGCGACTCGCAAATTGCGAGTCACAATCTAAGGAATTGATTCCCATTCCTTCCTATGGGCCCAGATGCCCATAGAAATGAATGGGAATAGCACGTGCAAATTGCGAGTACCCAATAGGTACTCGCAAACTGCGCATGCAATTTTCAAGGGTGCAAGGGTCCCAAAAGGATACCCTGTTGCACCCCTGAAATTAGATTTGTACCACATGTTGCGCACACATATGCCCCATGGGCATGTGCTTGTGTGTGTAAAATGGAACTTTGAAAAATGCACTTTAGTGCATTTTTCAAAGTTTTCGCAAATTGCCATCAACATGAAATTTACAGTAATTTGCGACCCCTAATTGCGAAATCGAATTTTTTTGGGGGATATTGCATTCAATGTCTTCATCGGGCACGAACAAGAGTAATGTCCATTAAGAGAGAAACAACCCTCATACAAAAAGACAGAGCACGTACGCATGATTATTATTTGGAGTTTTGTATCGCGCACGGTTACCCTTGGGCATCCCAGCGCTTGCATTGGGAACCCGTCCTGGTTTTTCCCTGTGAGATAACCCATACTGGGCATCCCCAAGGTGAAAGCCAGGCATCCCGCCGCGGGGGGGCCGTTGTGGAGATTAAGCAAGCTAGTTGCCCAGAGCTGCCTAGTGTGAACTTGTGCTTAGAGTAGGCACCGAAGCGAGAATTATCGAGTCCGTGGACAATTGGGCTCCAGACCCTGCCGCGTCGGGAATCGAACCCTGGTCCCGGGTCTGACCTCTGCTTCAGGGTATGCCTGCTCTAACCAGTGAGCTACACTTCCCCACCTTTCGTGACTACTTAGAGTGCACAACAAGACAAGATTTTTAGAATACTGAGCAAACATTGGAATTTGCTCAGGGGAGTACCGGGATTGATGGGATGTATTGGGATGTATTGGGATTGATGGGATGTATTGGAGATAAACCGGTGGCAACCCATAAAAGATGTCAAACCATAGGGAATTTAATAACTAGGAATTGTGTAGAACCATTAAAAACAGATGGGGGAAACTGGTTACCACAGCAACCAAAAGGTTTCTATGTATGTGGAACATGCAACATCTGCAGTCTGGGCATCAATAAAAAGAATGTTTTTTTAATATGTTTTATCAACAGTGTGGTACTTCGCTTGAGTTTGTCTATTTACTTTTTATGTAGAATGGATTTTTATTGTGTTTTCTTCTAACAGCCCTGATGATGTCCCATGGGGGAATGAAACGCGTAGGCTGGCTGTTTAGAAATTTCTGATTGATCTGTATTTTGAAGATATTGGAACAAGTGTCAACTGAGATGAATAAGTGTCAATAAAGACAAGTGAACAAGGAAGCTTGAGTTGGAACTTGGATTATTTATGGACTACGATAACTATTTGTGGGAAAAATTATAAGAACTGTATACTACTTCTGTATACTTTTTATAAGATATCAGTCAATCAGTCAGTCATGATTACTGAATGACAGATAGGGCCATAACGTGTGCCAAGTTTGGTACAATTGTAACAGACAATATTCTCACATTTGCAAAATAAACCACATTATACTTCAACTCCAGAATAATGTACCATCATTTGGTCTTCGAGAGCTTATATGATCAAGAACATAGACGTACAGAGATGGGCATTGGATTATGCTTCTTCTGAAATTGAAGGTCGACACTCGATTGGTCAACAGTTGTGTAACTTTGCAATCTTTGCTGTCAGCCTATCACATTTAGATAAGCCCACAGAGCAGTCATTCATAACTGGAGTCCAAAAGGCAAGACAAAGAGAGAGAGTGTCTCCTTGTGCCACTCCTGCCAAACAATGGAGGCTGGAAGAGGCTGCTATGGGAGAAGCACTCACTGGGAAAACGCTTGACAGACTAGCTCTGCAAATTATTATTTTTTGTGTGTTTAACAGGAAACCTCAAAATTGACTTGGTGCATTTTTTTGCAGCCACAAACATTGTGTGACAAAGAAAATCAAAAGTGTGCAGTCAACCCGGTAGGGTGTAATGCAATGAAACATTTCAGTACTCTAGAATGCACAATACAGCATGAAATTAGTCAGGGGCATTTATTGCTTGAATCTGAAAATGAAACTACTTACAGATGGCTAAAGTGGTGTGTACGTAATTGGGCTATTTGTTGAGAGGGTTAAGTACCCGCCTCAAGATATAATCACAATCTTGGTCAGGGTGAACCACTAAAGTTATTAATTAAACCTGAGCTCAACACCCTGGTAGCTATGGGACACAGCAGACAAGCTCAACTTAGAAAACAATGTGTACAGAGTTTATGCAGTTCTAAAATAGCATTAAAGTTGAAATGTAATGCACAAAGTGACACCAATATGACAACAATCCAATAATGGGAACCAAAGATATGAATTTTTAATGTTATAAGTACAAAAAACCCTCAGAAGCAGAAAGTACAAAAATGAATAAAGGCCACATTAGCCTAGGATCTAGGGGCAATTTGATGTTCGTCCCTATGGAGCGTTGGTCGCATACACCAACTAGGACCATCCTGGTCAAAATGTTTGCCTTCTGTGTTTAGTCCTTCCAGTCCCAGTCCTGCACAGGAGTACACTTCTGAAGCTCCCCAGGATCCCCCAGAGAGGCATTTTGCCACCCTGTTACTCTCTGACAGTGTCCATACCAGGTACAGTTGCCATTGATCAGCTGGGCAGTTGCAGGAAAGACCTCTTGTAGCTTATTGTATCCCTGCAGCTTAAACAGGAGGTCAGACTTATGACCCTTGGAGTACACATCTTTGTCATGGATATAAGAGGAAGAGCAGATCCAGTCCCTTAGGGCTCATCTTAGGAGTTTTTCAGATGGGTGCCTGGAAATGCAACATTTATGACTCTCACAAGCTAGTTGGTGGGGGTGATTCCTGCGGACAGCCTGACCAATGGGGCAAAGGCTCCCAGGGCTAACCCATTGTTGCATTTTGAAGGCGACTGAAGCCTTCAGCCAACTACACTTGATCCTTGATAGGGTGGTGAGTGTACTATGTAAATCTTTATGTTCTCCCACATCTAAGACTAAAATGCAGTTTTAGCCAGTCCCTGTGCCCCCAACAAACCCAGACTAGTCTGGTAGAACATATCTGAACATTCCGCAACCATACAGTGGTTACACAAGTTTTTTTACCATACTGTTTTCCTCCTTTTAAGTACACTCTCTGAGAAACTTGGGTATTGATTGACTGGGGTAGGATTTCTGGTCAAGCAGCAACCACAATTCTTGTCAGGGTGAAGCGCAAGCCAAGCATAAATTAACCTGTGCTCAACCCTGTGGTAGCTTGGCACATAGCAGTCAAGTCTAACTTAGAGGCAATGTGTAAAGTATTTGTGCTACACTTCAAACAGTAATAAAGTGAAAACACCTCACAAAATAAATCCCATACCAAGTTAGAAAAGCATAGCTTTCTTCAATAAAGAAAACAAGACCAATACAACAAAAATCCAATCCGTAGAACTGGGAGATTTAAAATTTTAAAGATTTTAGTGAAAATAGCACCAAAAAAGCATAATGCGCCAACCGTGGCTATCTGGGCTTGCCGGACCGGGACAAAGTAACAAGTTCAGGCTAACCGCAATGGAGCGTGGGCTGACTACAGGGAGCCCAGTGAGACCCACTAAATGAAGCACCTTAAATCCTGGTTTGCGGACCTGTTGCGAGGGACTGCGCCAAAAATGTGTTGCACAGTCGAAGCGAAGCATCAGTTTTAAGGTGCAGCGTGGCTGCGATGCGAGGGCCTGTGTCGTCATCGAGGATCCTGTTGTTGGGGGCTTGCGATGCGAAGTCCGGCGTAGAGACTGCGGCATGCAGTCGAGGTGATGCGTTGGTTCTGAAGAGCTACGAGGCTGCGCAGAGGATGCGGTGCGCAGTCAGGGCGATGTGCTGGAACCAAAGAGTTGCGAGGCTGCGATGCAGAGTACGGTGTCGCAGTTGAGGCTAACATCAACAAGGGATGTGAGGGCCTGCGCCGAGGAGGCGTGGAACAGTGGCAGTTCCTATTGGCCTGCGATGCAAGTCTTTGAGACTGGTCCAATCCTTGTAGCAGCGACGATGCGTCGATTCTGCATGGCCCTGCGTCATGCAGCAGAGGAGATGCGTCGGTTCCATTGGATCCACAGAGGCTGGCAGAGTGTCTTAAGCCCACTTCAGTGCAGGGGTGGCACTACTTGGCAGGGCACAGACGGCAGAGTCCAGGTGCAAGGTTGTTGGAAGGCTTTGTCCCGGAGGCTTCAAATCAGGCGGCCAGTCAACTTGCCCTTGGAATCACTCTGGGTTCTGGATCAAGAGGTGCAGGTCCAGTCTTTTACACATAAGCAAGAGGGCAGCAGGTCATCACAGCAGGGAAGCAGTCCTTCTGAGCAGCAGTCCTTTCAGCAGCAGAACAGTCCTTCTTCCTGGCAGGGTATCCACAGGTCAAGAAGTGTACTGAAGTGGTTGTGTCTGAGGTCCAGTATATATATCACGTTCTTCCTTTGGAGTGGGGAGAAGCTTATAGAGGCATGCCAATGAAGTGCACAGGTGCCCTGCATATCTGGCCCTGGCACCAGACTAACTATAGGGGTATGCTGCCCTTTGTATGGAGACAGGACACAGCCTATTCAAGTGTAAGTAGGGCAGGGCCCAGCTCGCCCCTCCCATCCTGCCAGTGATGGCCCATCCAGTCATTTCTCAGCCCTCCATTATGTGTGGCTGTCTAGGAGTAATCCACAAAGGCCAGCTCTCAACTACACACAGTCATATGACCCAGAGACAGAGTCCATGGACCAAATAGCTGAGACAAGGAAATGCCAACTTCCTAAAAGTGGCATTTTAAAAACTGTAATTTAAAATCCAACCTCACCATGAGTTAGGATTTTGCATTACAATTCTAGAGACACCAAACATCAACTGGTTACCTTACACATAACATGTAATAAGGTAACTCCAATGTTATTCTACGGGAGAGGTAGGCCTTGCAAAAGTGAAAAACAAATGTAAGAGTTTTTCCACTACCAGGACATGTAACCCTCAAAAGTGGAGGTCCAAATTTTTAAATATACTGCACCCTACCCCTTGGGCTGTCCAGGGCCTACCTTAGGAGTTACGTCTTTGTATTACAAAAGGACGTTTTGGCCTGGAAAAAGGTTTCTATTTTATTTGCCAGGTCAAAATGGCAGTTTAAAACAGTACACACACAGGCTGCAATAGCAGGCCTGAGACAAGTATAAAGAGCTATTTAAGTAAATGGCACAATCAGTGCTGCAGGCTCACTAGTAGCACTTAATTTACAGGCCGTAGGTACAGGTAGTGGCACTTTACTATGGTCTTACAAGTAAATTAAATATGCCAATTGGGTATAAGCCAATCTAACATGTTTTAAAGAGATCACACAAGCACTTTAGCACTGGCTAGCAGTGGTGAAGTGTGCAGACTCCTATGGCAAGCAAACATGAACTCAGCAACAACAGGAGGTCTGAAGGCAAAAGGTTAGGGGGAAAACCATGCCAAGGTTGCCAGTTCTAACACACCCCAAATGTTATATGTAAACCCAGCGGACCTGTTAAAGGCTGTGACACTATAATGTAAAAAAAGAGGCCCACAGTGACTGGGTCTCGACTGGCTGGGGGACAAAAGTGTCCGTTAACATTTGTCTGTAACCAGGGAAGGTTCTATGAAGTGTGCTTCAAGTGTCATAGAAAAACCCCAGCAGACCTGTAAAGCAAGTCTTGACTTTCCAGCAGGATCTGACACTGTGCGGTCAACCAAAGGTCCCAACGTGATGTAGGCCCGTCTAGCTAGTGGTACCTAACAAGGATTCAGGCCTGAGTGTTTGCTACATCTGCTTGTGACAGGGTAGGCCTCTTTGAATGCAATCAAGTCCTTAGGCCTAGCCCACAGGCCATCCTCTCAAGGGCCCACAACCACCTCCACACACCCAAGGCCTTTTATCCCTGTTCTGAAAGGAAGTTCTTACCTCATGCATGCCCTACTTAATTGCCAATTACTGACTGGCAAAAGGGAGAACAAAATGCAGATTTCGCTTCCTGGGGCTTCAGGCAGGGAAGGGGTAACATTCTAAAAGTCATATTTCCAAAATATTTATTACAAATCTTAAACTTCACCAGTGAATTAGGCTTGTAATAAATATTTCGAAAAGTGAAACTATAAAATTTGTAGCTGCTTCCAAGGTAGAGATCACATGTACTAAACCGGATACTCAGTCCCAATGCTTTCAAATAGAACAGCCAACCCTGCACAGTGAAAATAGCTTTTAGGGTGTTTTCACGGTAAGGGCACGTTTAACATTAAACATTTGCATATCCAACTTTTAAATGCCTCACACCCTGCCTGATGGACAATAAGTCATACTTTAGGGATGAATAATTATTATTTAAAATGAAGACAAACTGTTACTGCGAGTTGAACTGCAATAACCATCTTGCACAGGGCCCCAGGAGGCAGTACCTGTGATCTCCCGCACCTGCACTGGGGTTACTGGGCCACAGATCTCCCGCACCTGCACTGGGGTTACTGGGCCACAGTTGCTATTAAGTGCATTGCTGCGTCCCGCAGTGCGGGATGGCTAACACTGTTACTGCGAGTAGGACTGCATTAACCACCCTGCATAGGGCCCCAGGCGTTGGTCCCTGTGAGCTCCCGCACCTACGTTACTAAGCCACAAGCACTATAATGTGCAGCGCAGGAAGGCGGACACTGTTACTGCGAGTGGGACTGCAATAACCACCCTGCACACGGCTACAGGAGGCGGTACCTGTGATCTCCCATACGTGCACCAGCGTTACTGGACCACAAGCGCTATAAAGAGCATGGTTTCATCCTGCGCCAGGAGGCGGCATGGCAGCCCCCTCCACAGCACCATTCCCGGGACATCCCTTGGTTGGTAAGAGGCCAATGACAATCGACTACAACAGGAGCTTTTTGCTCGTCTTCCCTACTCTCTACTGGCCACGTTGAAAGCCCAAGTTTGAAATTGCTGTAAGTACTGAAGTCCCTGAGGGGATCATCCTGGCTAAAGAGGTACATCTCTACCACTTCATGTGTCTAGTTAGACAAAAGCCCATCAACAGCAGCTTTTTGACTGAGCTTGTGGGAGGTGATGTATGTTTTTATATAGTCCGCAGCATTTGAGTCTTCGTATTTGCGGCAGTCTCTGCACCTCTACTTCTTAGCGGAAGGCCCTGGGCATTAGAAGCCGTCAAATGTTGTACTTTGAGCCGGGAGGAGATGGCGCTATTCTGCTAAGCAGGTCCCCCTGAGTTTATGAGGGCTGAGCACTGGTGAATAATTTGTACCTTTTAGCGTTGACGTTTTATCTATAACCTTATTGGACATCCAAGTCATTGTTGGATTCATTATGCTACTTGTCTTTGTGATATGAGGGGACTTTTTGTGATAAATGTATTGAACCCCAGGATTCTGTGGGCATCTTTCTTCTATTAAGATGTGTGTAGGTGAGTAACTTGGCGATTTTGTTGCTTACAGCCCTTTGGCCTGCCACGTTAAATACCCCCTTCCTAACATTTATCGCATTATCTGAACAGCTTCTGTACTCTTCATCATGCATTCCCGTTTAGTGCCGCTATAGTTTATTACCATTACAAAAATGGGGTGACCCAGTAAAGGACCTGGGTGTAATCTTGATACAAAAAACAATGGTCCTAAACCAATTATTGACACACCAGAGCAAAAGGCTCTCACTTAGTTATATCATTCACTCAGTAACGAGCTAAATAGGAAAAGGTTTTTTTGATAGCTCACAGTATTAAATATAACATTCCAACATAAAGAAGACAACATCCAAAATCTAAATCACCATACATTTATTTTCATTTAAGGCAATTTAAGTTTCTGTAATATGTAACACAAGGTTGCTCCAGAGGGAACGTGCATGAAGCAAGGGTGCTGAAGGGTGAATAAGTAAGTGAGGGAGAAAGTTGTAGAACGTAGTGACAAAAAGATTTTTTACATTCACAAGGGGATCGGTTGTAAATCACCGTCCAAGAAGAGCCTGGTCACGTTCACAAATTATAAAGATACATTTATGTATTTAGAACACAGAAACCAATTAATGGTATAGCACGTAAGAAAGTTGCGTGTCCCAGGCGATTGAAGGGGGCGTCGACGTTTCGACCCGTCTAGATGGCCTTAAGGGTAGTTTGAGCCTTGGCCGTGCGGGTCTTCATCAGGACCAGAGGGGCAACCTGAGTGACTCCTAGACTTAATCGTATGCCCGATGCGAATCAGGGGCAAATTCCTTATGGAAGCGCATAGGGGTTAGGTACTAGATTCCTGTCGCCCTTCATGATGTACAGATTAGGATATCTGAGGTTATGGCACAGAAACCGTAGGAAAACGTATTTGTGTCTCTTCAACCGTACTAATCGGTCTTCCTGTTAGCGTCTCTGTGAGCTGGTAGCTGTGTGCGCGCTCACCGTGAGGACGTTACATGCTATAGTTTATTACAGCACATACTTGCATTGAACAAAGCATAGCACAGGTCTTTGTCTAAAAGTATACTGAGATCTACTTTAATTTGTTTAACGACCATGCCTAAAACATGGGGAAGAGAAAGGCGGGTGCTGCCACTCACAGGACACCACAGAACACCGCAAAAGTTAACACTAGCGAGGGTTTTTTGTCCCCAGCAGCCTCTGTAGTATTGAAGGAGAGTGAAAAGGCAGAGAGAAGGCTCTGCTTGCTAAGAGGACCTTCCCCCAATTGATTCCCATGCCCTTAGTCCAACAGAGGACTCTATCCTAGCCATAGCTACCAGGTCTTTACCTATGCTGGTAGGTAGAGCCGCTCATAATGAGGTTCAGAGGGCTCCATACCCCCCCCCCCCCCCCCCCCCCCCACTATTGAAGGGTGATATTCAGGAGGGAGGATCCAGGATGGCAAGTAATCATTTGCATCCCACTGCCAGCCCCAGCAGTAAGCAGAGGCAATGGGGGGGGGGGGGGGGGGGGGGGGGGGTTACAGACAGAGCCTTTACCTTACTATCCAATGCACATCCTCTTTCAGTGACCAAAATTTGGGGATGTGAACATGTGAACTCTTTGTTGATTATCTCAACATTAGATCAAATTGAAGAACGCATTGTGCAATTAATGGTGCAGATAAATAGTATAGCCACACTACAGAAGGACAAACACCCTACAGTCGGTACGGGGCTCAACACCACCACTATTAATTCTAACATTAACACTAATAAGAATTCATTCTAGACTCAGTGCACCAGCATATTTTCCTGAGATAGTCTATTCGCCCTGCATGCACTATAATATCCCTTATTCAGTTGGACGTCTTATGCCCCAAGTAGGTCCCTACAGTGCCACAGCCCATTGCCACTTGGGCAAGTAAGGTGAACCCAGTTTGTGATAGTTCTAGGGATTGTACTGCCAAATAACAATTCTACAGCCGAAACATTTGTGTAACTAAAGAAGTTCATTGATTTAAGTCAAATTCTATTATTGGCACGGAAATCTACAATTCAATAATCATGGTACGGAAGGTCGACTGGCTTGGCCCAGACACAAAGAGGTGGTCAGGGGATTGCGTTATAGTCAATTTTATTACTGCTGCATGTCTCCTGACCACTCTGGGCCCAACCAACCTAACCAGATTAACTGGTATCTAGGCATATCCACTGGGGTACTTCTATAGACCAGAGATCGTGTCACCCCCTATGGATCCCGGTACGTGGTAGATCGACCAGTAGCACCCACCCCCGATGGCTTCATCGGCATATCTACTGTTGCCTTTGGGAAACAGGTGCGCACCTTTGAGTGACCCATCAAGAAGATCCCATAATTTTGACAGCTTCCCAGTGGATTACCTTTTCCAAGCCCTACAAAGAGACAAGGACATGCAATTTAAGCACTGAGCTGGAATATTGCAGGTTTACAATCCAAAATGCTCCTCTTGGACTGGCAATTCCTAATACGTGGCTATGACATCATTATGCTGCAGAAAACCTGGGTGACTGACTCTATAATGCTTGATGGGTACTCCTGCTTAAACACACCGGCTATTCTGTCTGGTTCAGGTCGTGACTCGTGGGTTCTAATCACTTGGATAAATCTTTCCTTAGGTGGGAACACCGAAGCCTCAGACACTACATGAAGTAATTACCAGGTTGTGCTTTACAAGGGGAACCCCTCCTTGTATTTCCTACATTTTTACAACAATGATTTTTTATACAGTCCAAGTTGCAGGGTCTAAGAATTGTTTAATGTCATTGACTCAATTGTGGGGTCTGTGACAGAAGAGGGCTAACCAGTTTGTGTCTAGCAGGGGACTTTGATGCTAAACTGGCAAACCCTGATCAAAGCAACCAGCGGTTACTTGCCGATGGGCCTGACCAGAGGGGTAAAGAATTAGAACACTTTCTGGCATCCCTGCATCTACACAATGTACTCGAGGTGGTGGGAGTGAGAAGTTGGTTTGCCAACCTTTAGAGGTAGGAACTGCCACGCTGTAATTGATTATATCTTTGCATCTGCCAATTTAGTGGATCGGTCAATGTCACAGTCTATTGTCCGAACGGAATCTCGTGATCACAATCCTATTGAAATTGCTTTGATTATGACACCCAGAGTGGATCCTAAAAGCCAGGAAGAACTTTGTAATTTGCAGGTATCTACGGTTAATTTAAAAGTTTGATGGAAACTTCCTAACCCTACACAAACACTGTCTGAAATCACTCAGAAAAATGTAGATCTACTTTTAGGCTGTCTATCTGACGCTGGCCGCATTGGGAAAGAGAATATTGTAAGTTAATTTGTAGCTCTCTGTTCAGGCATTAAAAACAACCCCTCTAAGTCGATAACGGTATTAAAAAACGCTCATCAAACCCCAAGGTGGTTCAATCACAGGTGCTCAGTGCCCAACCAAGCCCTACGGAATTCCCTAACTGCTCACCCCCCTGGGGTTCCAGAGTGTTGATTAGCCTGCGCAAAAGGTACTAAACAGTAACCAAATGATGGAAGGTTGTGTTGATCACCCAGCAGTGGGATAGTCTAGCACATTCAACAATTACTAAGAATAGTAAGTCCTTTTGGGATTCTGTTTCAGCCCTGAGATCAGCCAACAGAACAGGAATGCCAATTACTTGCCATATTAGCTGTGATGCACATTTTTCAAAAATGAACTCAGCAGGGAATTTGGTAACAGGTGCAAACAAGACAAAAGAGTTAAATCTTGCTGTAGACGTGAACTTACATGAAGTTTTAGTTACAATACAGCAGAGCACAGGGGGGAAAGCACCTGGGTCAAATGGTATACCCATCGATCTGATAAAATTTAACATCAGTCTATGCGCCACTCTGCTGACTAACATCTACAATAATTTAAACTATGCATCCTTACCAGACTCATGGGCTTCTTCTACAATTGTACCAATTTTTCAAAAGGGCGATTGATCTTCACCCACTTATCGTCCAATCTTCCTCATAGATATCCCATCCAAATATTTGGAAGTGTTCTATATAACAAACTCATTGAGTGGGATAACAAGATTTGGAACCCTTCCAACAGGGTTTCCGCAAACACATCGGAATGCAGGAGTAGTGCCGGAACCTCAGCCTAATTCTGGGTAAATACACTGTGGCAAACGTGCCCCCGTGTATTTAGTGTCCATGGATCTTAGCATGACATTTGACTGTATCAATTAGTCAAGGCTATGGCAAATACTATTGAAAATGGAGAACCAACTTGTACATCTCCTGGAATCCATTCACATTCGGCCAAAGTGGAGCACTTACAAGGAAGTTCCACACTGGGTGTGGAGTGCGAGAGGGATGAGTGCTTCCACTTTTGCTGTTCATCTTGTAGATAAATAAACTGGGCACCCATTTCACAACATGTACAGCAGACGTTCCCATGGTGCTTGGAACCACATGTCCAGTTTTGCTATATGTAGATGATGCAGTACTATTGGCATGCACGCCCAGAGCTCTGCGATTGTTGGTCCACTTATTTGTGGAATTCATGGGCACCCTCGACTTGGTTACGAATTTGTCCAAATCCTTCGTCATGGCTTGCGGCCTTAAAGAGTACCCCATTAACAAGCATTTCATTGGGAACAAACTGCATCTTAAACACAAACACATTTTCCTATCTAGGGGGGTGGACTTTAGTTTAGTGTGTCATAGACACCTAACATAGTTGAACAGCGAACCAAGATATCTAGCTAAGTTAAGTTACATTTTTATTTTTACCAGAAATATTCTAAAATGTTTTAAATGCCTTTAACTAAGTCTAGAAAACTGACACATTGCACTCAGTCATTGCTTTTCTAAAAACAAACTTCATGATGATGAAACATGTTTTTCTGTAACTTTGTTTTTACATGCTGCTGTACGTTCGAGACATTCAAAGTACCTTGAGTAAGCTGTTTTTCAACTCTATGGACGTAGCCCAGAATTATGTACTGTAGTTGTGCTTTAGATGCACATAGCATTTTAGGCAGGATCTTTTTTATCTTTGATCTTTAAATTTTATATGAATACTGTAATTAATCGTGCATTAGAAAATTTTATGACGGAATCTTGGCCGATATGTGTGCCATGGATAACCTTGTACTTTTATTGTTATACAGCCGAATAAAGCTTTGACTAATGGTCTAAAAAGGAAGGTTTAGGCCTGCCAAAAAACTACTTTGACAAGTTGAATTTACCGTTTTAAAACAGCAGAGCCATGAACCTGGTGGCAGGCCTGCAGTCACTGTTACATTGTCACCGAAGTTGATGGCACAATGGGTGCAGCAGTCCACTTGTGACATTTAACTTACAAACCCTGGGTTTACCTTTGTACCACATACTAGGGACTTATAGGTAAGTTAAACCTGTCAATCAGGTGTATAACAATGTTACCATGTTGAAAGGAGGAGCACAAACACTTTACCACTGGATACCATGGGTGCAATTCACAAAGTTCCTCCAGCTCTGCAACCAGAGAATTTTATCACTGACAATGGCAGACAACCTCTAAAAGACATTTTACCTGATGGGTGTAGCACAAGGATAAAGGAAAAGGTTTTCTTTTCAATCCATACAAACTTTACCAGGTATCCTGAATTAAATCTCATTGTAATTGGGTGAAGACCATTGCCATCCTAGAGATTTGCAGTGTTCCCAACAGGACAAAGTTGGCTAGGTAACCAAATCCTTCCGGGCTATGAAGACGGAATATCTGGTATCGTCAGGTTTACAATTAGAGTAGTTTTGTCTGGTGCCATTTTAACCCCTTAACCGCAGAGGCGTATCCCCCTCCCACCCCCTGAACCCATGTTGACCCTTTTTGATGTTAGGGGAACCCAACAAGTAAGCCTTAACTTCTTTCCACAAAAAGTATCCACGCCAAGTTTGCTTGCTTTTCCCCATATGTTGGGCAATCTAGAGGTATTGATAGTTTGTGGATTCTAAAATAATCAAATTTATGTTTTTGAAAAGTGGGGAAAAAAGGCACTGCTAGAAAGTTTTTTTGGGCATCAACAAATGGTTTATTTTGCTAAGATCACTCTCTTTGCAGCTTTTAGTAACAGGCAGAGTTGTGAAAAAAGAAAAAAGGTAGCTGGCGCCAAATTGAGTAGAGAATTTAATAATGGGGTGGGTACTAGGTGGAGTCTTGATCTCTCAATTAAGAGATCATTGCTCACTTTTACAGCATTAGTCTGTTGAACTGGTTTGAACCCTGAAGAGGACTTTACTATGAGAAAGCACTGGCGAATGTGCTAAAGTAACAGATTGCAGTGCTATTTATTTTTAGATTACCAGTGTTTTTTTCTGAATATTACATTATCTGTCATCCTCAGTTACCAAATGCTCTCCAATTCCTTCTGTTCTCTCCTGCGTTTCAGCTTTTTCTACAAGGCCTTCGCTTTGCATTCTTTTTTTTTTTACTGAATCCAAGTTTTATTTCTGCACTCATTCAGGGGCATCTATCCATTTCAAGATGGCTACCAGCTGAATGCTCTATTTCGTGTGAAGCACTTTAACCATTTCAAGATGGCTGCCATTCCGGTCAGCTCATCACACCTATAATCGATGGCCTTGTCCCCGGTCTTGCGACTTCCCATCCAGAAGGCTTTCAACACGCCGGCTCGCAGTTTCACTGTCCATTGTTTTAATTGATAACCTTCTCTCTACTCTGGCTATTTGGCCCTTGCCCTCCCTTGGCATTAAACCCCATTGTTTATTTGCCTCTGGGCCCTCACTCCGGTGATATCCTTTGAGCCTCCTCACGGTACTGGCTCAGATACAGACCCAGCAATTATAAGATACTCAATTTCTTATTTGATCTATTTATTAATTACAGTCCCCTTTTTGTGGTTCTGATAGGTCCCAGTAGCTTGTGGAGACCAGTCCAGCATTTTGAGGTATGACCTTTTCTGTTTGCATATAACCCCTTCTCCTCTCTACTTGGGGGCAGTGGGGGATCGCATCTATTTAAGATTACTTCCCTTATACCCCAAAGGTATTATTCCTACTGCCCTGGGTGTCTCCAGCAGCTTTTCCATTCATCCAGTTAATCCTTGCTGGTTCTGTCTCTGGTGAGCATGCTTACTTTATAGGCTTTGCTCTTCTGAACTTGTATGCTGTTTCTTTGGGCCTATGTAAATAGTGTAAATTGTGCAGAGTTTTTTGTTTGCCCACTAAAAAGAGCAAGTAGGTTCCTTTCACTGGCAACCGTCATATATTATGTATTTTTTTAATTGATTGAAGAATACAGTTAGTGTACACTGTCCTGTTATATTTAGGGACCAATGTGTTCATAAAATATAAGAGGGATCTGAGGTATACTCCCTCGCCGAATGCCATTCATGCGACACTAACTAGAAGAAAGGTTTTTCTTCTCTTCATTGTAGCAGTGAAACTAGTTATTTAATGTGACAAATCCAGGTTTGGCACAGGTTCTGTGTTGTTTGTTTGCAGGTTGTCCCTCCACCAGTCTTCCTCCTCCCAGTGTCTCAAGGCGCAATACTACTGTTCAAATCTTAAGTAAAGGGACATATTTTCAGTCATTGCCTTTAGTGTGTTTTTAGGCTAAACACCGGACTCTCAACGGCGTGGTCATGTCTGCGTCCTTGACCATTTCTAATTAGAGTCTGTTTTATGCTCATTCGCCATCCATGAACAGGCTGGTAATTATGCTGTTATTATGATCCAAGTGCAGATTTGTATTAAAGGGATACATTTCACTTCCTTTTTACCATCTATCAAAATAGAAAGCTTATCAATGTGGGTGAAGTTTGAGAGCAATGCACCAAAAGGTGAGCTTTAGATATGCAAAAAAGTAATTGATCTAACATTGTTCACGGCTAACTCTCCATAGACTCAATGCTGTTTATTACTTGTACTGATCGCTTTGCAGGTTTTGCGGTAAAAACTATAAATATCCCGCAAATATATTGCTGGTGCAATATTTCAATGAGTGCCCTAAAGGGAACCAGAGCAAGAAAACAGCCAAAATATAGTAACAGTTTTTATTTGGGGAGAGGGGGGTGTTGGTTGTTTGTATACGGAGCACCAATTTCCAATGAATCTGGAACAAGCTTAGTTGTAACAAAAAGGAAAAGGTTACTTACCCTGTACGCATCTGTTTGCGGCATGTAAGGCTTTAGATTAACATGTTCTGCATACTTCTGCCATCTAGTGTTGGGCTCTGATGTGTACAACTTGTTTTGTTCGACAAAAAAAAAGTCTAGTCACAAGGTGTTGTGATTCCTCCCTTAGCTGGCAATGCACATGTGCTTCGACTATCTAGTTCGATTGTTTCCCACACGGCAGGTGAGGATGGAGAATGAGCATGAGAATGCATAAAGATGTCCATGTAACAGAAAAGATGAAGTAAATTTAAAGGGGAAAGAGATATATGCAAACATCAAAGTCTTCCAGGGAGGATGGTGGCACATATGATTCTAAAGTACTACATGCCATTAACAGATGCTTACAGGGTATCATTTTCTGTTTGTGGCATGCGTAACTCTAGATACACATGCTCTGCATAGAATGTAAAGCAGTTCCTCCATAAGGCAGCGCCTAGCCAGAGGATGTTGCAAAACATTGAAATAGTGTATGCAGGACAGCTTGGCCCACTTGGGCTTGCAGTCTTGTTAGGACATCCACACAATAATGTTTGGTGAATATGTGCTGCGTGGACCAGGTAGCAGCTTTACAAATATCAGCCAATGGAATGTTGCCTAAGAAATTCACTGAGGCTGTTTCTTTAATGTGTGAAATGCAGCCTTAATGGAGTAGGGAGCTGCCTTTTGGCTTTGGCATAACGGGTTTGAATACACTTGACTAGCCAGTGAGCTATCCCTGCTTTTGGAATGGCGCAGCATTTGTGTGGTTTTGAAAAGGCTACAAATAACTGTTGCGTTTCACGAAATGGTTTTCTCCTATCAATGTAGTGCATGAGGGCACTCATGTTTATTGTGTGAAGTGCTCTTTCTGCTACTGAGTTTGGATGTCGGAAAACACTGGTAGTTCAAACGTTTGTTTAAGGTGGAAAGAAGAGATCACCTTGGGTAGAAATATTGGATTCATTCTACGGACTAATCTGCCAGGGTGTACCTTAAAAAAAGGTTCCTCTAACGGGAGCACTTAAATCCTGCTTACATGTCTAAGGGACTTCATGGCAACGAAGAAGACCACCTTTCAGGATAACAATTGTAGAAAGCTAGAATGAAATATTCAAAGGGGGGGGCATGAGCCTGGTAAGGACTACAATGAGATTCCAGGATGGTACTGGGGATATCCTGAAAGGGATAACCCTCCTGAGCCTTTCCATGAAAGCTTTAATAAGAGGAATTGTGAACACAGAGGAGTGATCCAGGTTTTGTAAATAGCCACTGCAGCTAAACGCAAATGAATGGATGTGTAAGCCAATCTTGAGATTTGCAAGTGGACCAGGTAGAAAACACTGTCATGCACTGCTGGTTTCAGTGGGTCAAGGTGTTTGAGTATACAGTAGTGGACAAAACTCCTTCACTTTGTGGCACAGTAGGCCCTAGAAGTGGGGTGACTGGCCTCCCTGAGGATGACATTTCACTCATAGTGCAAATTTAGGTAACGAAACTCTAGGACCTCAGGAACCAGATTGCTAGATTAAGCTGCTGGGAGTTGGGATGTCTGAGGGAACCCTAATACTGTGTGAGTAGGTCCGGGCTACTGGGGAGTTTCTTGTGAGGGACTACTGACAAATTGAAGAGGGTTGTGAACCATGGTTGTCTGACCCAGGTGGGAGCCACTAGTATTAAGGTGAGGGAGATTTGCCAAAGCTTTCGAATCATGTACCAAAGTAGTGGGAGAGGGGGAAATGCATAGGCAAACATCCTTGACCAATTCATCCAAAGTGTATTGCCCATGAACTGTTGGTGTAGAGACCTGGAGGCAAAACTTGGGCATTTAGCATTTGTGGCAGTTGTGAACAGATCTATGTTGGGAAACCCGCAATGCTGAAAATAAGGGACCAGGTATTCTAGGTAGAGTTCCCACTAGTAGACTTGTTTCTACATCCTGCTGAGGAGATCTGAAAAGTCGTTGTCGCTCCCGGAACGCACTCTGCTAGGAGGTGAACCTTATGGTGTACGCTGATCACCAAATATCCTGCACCAACACCAACAGCTGTGCGAAGTGCATGCCCTCCTCTTTCCATAGGTGGTACATGGCAGTCACGTTGTCTGATTTGATCATGAATGATTTGTGGTGAACGTGGCAGAAGAAAGCTTTGACAGTCAATTGGACTGCCAACAACTTCAGAAAGTTTATGTGAAAGATTTGTTGGGAGAGGAGTCCACAAATCCTGAACAGTTTATGCCCTGTAGATGCGCCCTGATAGAGATCAGGGTATCAAAAATATGCCCACTACCACGGATAGAGTAATCTCACAGTTACACGCACATACATTCATCATACGCTAGGGCCCATTTCACTAACATACGCTCAAATACTCTACCAGCAATAAACCTGTGGGAAGAAAACTCCTAAACCACCCTGCATCTATATCTAGGCGATAGGACCTGATTATAGTGATTGTCCTTAAACATACTCTATACAATCTATACAATAATGATCAAAAATATACACAATAATTGACAAGAAAGAATATTCAACACCATGTTTAAAAGTTATATTGCTTTATCTAAAATTAGTCAAAGTAAATCAGAATAAATCATTTCTCATAGTTACCTATTGTAACTAAGTGTCAGAACGGGTCAGGACCAGTCTCCCGGTAAAGTCTCTCAAGACAAAGTCCTCAGCATCGATCCTCAGCAACGCAAGTTCACGCGGCAAAGGTAAAATGGCAAGTGGCAAAACCCTCCCTAAGCTAACAATTCTTATAATGAAAAATACAATAGAAACACACATAAAGTTGGCAGGATAAACTGTATCACTGAGCAGAACGAGAAGGAAGGGATGTAACATTGCAACATCTGAAAATCTTCGCTCAGGAAAAGTCACAAGACGTGAACTACGGAACAGGAACCAAGAAACTATCAAAGTATCCAACTCGTTCAACTTCCCTCGGCATCCGAGCCACAGTACATTGTCTGTTTCTGAAGCTCCTTTGTTTGCCAAGGACGTTCCATTTCTTTTGGAGATCCTCCAAACTGCTGATGTCCTCATGGAAAAATACAACAAGGACCACGGTCAGTTGTCTTCGACCTTTTTCCAGCAGGGGTCTCCCTTGCCACATCACAGAATATGCCACAGCCAGGCTTCGAAATACAGTCAGCTCGGTTAAGGCCTTCATAGGCCACAATAGACCATCTTTAATTAAAGAGACAAAATAAACGTTACTACAGCATAATGATTAAACAGTGTAAACCCCACTAATACCCTTATGTGTATGCATTTATCTAGCTTTGCGACATAAAAAGCATTAATTCAGACAGCGTTTTGTGCTCAAAATAAATAGCACACAGCAACGTTTAAACATGAAAACTTGCACGTTATTATTAAGACAGAAACAGCATAAGCTAACCCTCGTGTAACTTTTCTCTTATGTTAAAACAAACAGGTTGATTAGTAAAAACACACTTGCACAAAGACAAATAATTAATTGTTAATTATTAATAAATTAATAAAACGCATAGACATGCCAGAGCTTCAAAAGCCCTAGAATTTTCTAAAAGAAAACTCTGCTCCAGCAATCCCCCCTTTGGTGATTTTATCACCAAATAAACCCCAAAAAAAAAATAGTGAAAATTTAGTCCCATTTTAGGAGAAATCAGAAATGTCTTTTCCCCTTACACAAATTACACACCAGTCACTCTTTCATCATCTCTCTTTGTCTCTAAATAAACACTCTCCCTCAATTCTTCTAATTCAATCTCTTCTGGTTCTCTTTTCGAAATCTTCGAATTCTTATTTTTCTTTTCATTTTTCAATTTCTCTTTCCCTCTCCTGTTTTTACAACACACACACACTAATCTTAGTATCAGTAAAGCAACAATTATACAAGACAAAGGAAACAATATCCTACCTATAATAGTACTACCTATTTTTGCAATAAAATCCTTAACAGCTATCATCTTATTAGCTATTTTAGTCCATAAACTCCCAGTTTCAAGTGGTACTAATTCTTCATGCAAATCAGTAATATTTTTGATATAGACCTTCAGGTCTTTACTTTCGTCAGGAATGTAAGTGCAACAATGTTGAACTTTCAAAATTCCACAGACTCCACCCTCCTTGGCCAATAGAATATCAAGGGCAAGTCGATTTTGCATAGACATGGCACGTACGGCACTTAACTCCGTATTCACCAAAAGAAACCCTCCTGCGGTATTCGTCGATAAACGATCAACCACTGTGGACAGTTTCCGAATTCCATAAGCATTCAAAGAAATTCCCACTGCTGGAATCAAAACCCCAAAAATATCACCCACAATTTCAGACCAAGTTTCTCTCTTAAAACGTGTTAATAAGTTAATATCTTCTACATCTCTTATTTTATCTGTATGAAAAATCTTAGGGAAAACCAGGCCCACATAACATGTGCCATACCAATGGTCAGGCAACTTGTAATAAGCCTTGTTCCCACACACATAGTACACTCCTGGAAAAATTGTATCTTCTCCACCTCTGAAACCCCAACCTGTCGCAACGAAGTATGTATCATGGCACTCACTAGTCCCCACGAAATATGTATCATATTGGGATTTCCTTCTGGTAATGCATAGTTTACCCTTCTGCGGTGCATCTAGAGCTAAAGTTGGACTAGCCCCATTTCTCAACTCTTTTCCCATCTCAATGTCCCAAATTGTCTCACTCACTTCATATTTTCCCGCTTTCTCATGCATGTTCACTCTCCTTTCCTCTACCATATCCAGGAAAGCTTTCTCCTCTTCTTTCAGACTGCAAGTTAAATTATTCTTAAAAATGTAATCTAATGTTAGTCCTTTTTCTTCAATAAAAATTTCACCAAAAGTGTTAGCTTCTTTAGCTGGATTCAGCTCTTTGTTCATTGGCAAGTGCCCAAAAATACTATCTCTGTTAGACATCTTATAATCTATTTTCCCTAACAAATAAAAAACACTACTTAAAATACTACAAGAAATACCATATGTAGCTGGCAAATGGTGATAAGTAACACCCTCTGAAACGGATGCAGGTAACTGCATACAGACATAGCAATCCCTCACTTCCATTGTCTTCACATATTCATATAACAGTTTAGAAAAAACATTACTAGAAAAATTATTAATTGACCTATCTTTGTGTATGTAACTACTTCTTCTAATTGGAACTACTTTTTGTGAATTCTTCTCTATATTAGTCATGTTTTCTGTGTCCATCCCAAATTCAACCTTAAAAGTAACTAATAAAACTAAAACACCCCATAGAAGCATTAATAATCCAGTACAGCAGCAGCACATCCTACACCAATTTTTAAAGAAGGCACATCTATTTTGATTATTCTCTATGTTAGCCATTTTACTATTTTGCTTTTGCTTTAACCTCTACTACTCCACTACTGAAATTAGAACTTTTCAAATTTTCAACGTTTGTTCCAAACTCTTCAGCTTCTTCAAAAGATCTTTCCGTTCACTCAGTCCAAGTGAATCTTTCTTTTACTCAGTTTGGATACTCATCATTTTTCACTCCAATTTCTTCAACATCAAATTGTATCAGATCTCCAACATTCAAATCCTCAGTATCTGACTCTTCTCCAATGTCAGTCAAGAGTACTTTCAGGATTTCGCCAGTATCTTCCTCAACCACTCCTCGTACGGTCTCCTCTGTATTTCCTTGACTTTCCACCTCTTCACCTTCAGGCAGTGTCACATACATCCATTCCGGCGACCTATACTTTTGGTTAGGTTTTCTCACTCCTTTGACTTCTGGTTCTTTCGATTCTTTTGAATCTTTCCCTTCAGCCTTTGAACTTTGACTTGATATTTCATTCACTTGTTCAGCTTTTGATGAATTTGCTCTTATTACTCTGTATCTCACCCTTTTAACTCGGTTGTTAGGCCAACGATCTCCTTTCACAACCTTTTTCGGTCTTAGTTCTTTAATACTCCTTTCTCCAATCGAAGTTCTCTTTCTCAGAACTCGACCCTCTGTTTGTTCATTTTCATCATCCGATTCTGTTTCAATTGCCTTCTGCTTTCGTTTCTTAGCAGTTTTCTTTTCTTCCACAGATTCTTTCACCACTATTTGAGACTTCCCTACTTCTGTCCCTCCTCAGGTCTCCGACATGCAATCTTCTTGCTGTCTACTTGTCCCTTCACCTAGCTCCTCATCAATGTTCCCTACACCTCCTCGGGGGTCTTCCGCAATCTGTCCCTCTCTATCTTCTTCTGACCCTGTTTCTTCAAGAATAATCTCAAGTGGTTCTTCAATCTCCTCCTCTTCTGATTCAGGAGTAGTCTCTGTGTGATTTCTCTTTTCTTTTCTTTTTCCTCCACTGCTACTTGAAACTTCAGGCTCTTTAACAGAATCTGATCTTTTCTCTGATACTCACAGTGATTCTCTTGAAGCTCTCTCTGCTTCTCTTCTCACTGATTCCGTATCTTCAGGATCTTCACCATCACTGGAATCTGACTCGTCAAAATACTCTTCACCAGTTCCCTCTCTCGGGCTTGGAACTCTCAGAGTATGACTTGCATGTACCCAGTGCCTCACTCCAGCACACTTTACTGCAGTCGTTGTAGTCAGAATAACTTGTCTCGGCCTTCCCCACCTTGGAATCAAGCAATTTCTTCTTCTGTGCACCTTAATCCTCACCCAGTCTCCTGGACTCAGATCATGGGCTTGCTTCTTCTCAAGTGTGGTAGCTTCTTCTCCAACCTGATGAAACACAGAATGAACTGCGTCAGCCAGGCCTTTACAGTAATCCAAAATCATGTCATCAGTTATTGTCACCAATTTATTCACAGGCACGAATGCATGGCGCATTGCACGTCCCATGATTATCTCATGCGGGCTCAAACCTGTAGTTCTATCTGGAATAGATCTCATAGTCATCAGGACTAGAGGTAAAACGTCTGGCCATTTCATGCCAGTGGCTAAACACATCTTTCCAATCCTATTCTTGACTGTGCCATTAATCTGTTCAACCACACCAGAAGCCTCTGGTCGGTATGCACAATGTAGCTTCTGCTGTATTTTCAATGCTTCACAAATCAAACCTATGAGCTCATTTTGGAAGTGTCTACCTCTGTCAGACTCAACTGTAACTGGAAACCCATACCTAGGAATCAACTCCCTCAACAGTAATTTTGCCACTGTCAATCCATCATTTCTTCTAGTCGGGTAAGCTTCCACCCACCTTAAAAACAAACAGACTACCACTAGAACATACCTCAGTCTGTTCACTTGGGGCATTTCAATGAAATCAATTTGCATTCTTGTAAAAGGACCTCCTTCTCTGCCAATTGTCCCTAGACTCACCACTGTCTTTTTCCCAGTGTTAAATTGCTGACAAATTAAACACCTTTGACAGATGCTCTCTGCAATTGTCCTGAATTTTGCATTGTACCAGGTCTGCTTGAACGACCTGACCATCGCGTCCCTCCCCAAATGTCCCTGGCCATGATACATCTTTGCCATTGACGACAAAATTGAGTTTGGCATTACTGGTCTGCCATCTCTGTAGACCCAAACATGGTCTGTTTCTCTTGGAGCACATCCTGCCTTAACCCAATCTTGTTTCTCTTCCTCTCCTGCCTCATCTTGTAACTGCTTCACTTCATCCCACGTTTCTAGGACATTAGTAAACATCACAGAAAGAAAAGACATTTCCTCCATTCTATCCTGATTAATTGATTGATTTGTTTTAGCACAATATTGTGCAACATCGTTGGCGTACCTGTTACCAACAGTAATAAAATCATCCCCTGGACCATGGGCAGCACATTTTACAACCGCTAACTCCTTAGGCAGCTGTATCGCCTCAAGCAATTTTCCAATCAGCTCAGCATTCTTTATCGGAGTTCCACCCGATGTCAAGAAACCTCTTTGTAGCCACAGTTGGCCAAAGTCATGCACCACTCCAAATCCATACTGACTATCAGTCAACACAGTTGTTCTCAAATCTTTCCCAATCTCACAAGCTTTTGTCAATGCCACTAATTCAGCAACTTGCGCAGATTTCACTCCTTTCAATGGTGATGCTTCCATGACCTCTGAAACTTTGCACACTGCATATGCTGCACATAGCACACCATTATCATTCCTCAGGCATGATCCATCCACAAACAACACATGGTCATTCTCAGGTAAGGGAAGATCCCTTATGTCTGGTCTCGGTTTTGTACAATACTCAAGCACATCCAAACAATCATGATCATCTTCCATCTTTATACCCACATTTTCAATATCCGGCAAGAGTGTTGCTGGATTCACATTCACACATCTCTCAAGAGTCACATTTGATGCTCCCAGAATCACTTTTTGGTACTTAGTCAGCCGACTATGTGACATATGCTGAGTTCTGCTTCTTGTCAAAAGAATTGCCACATTGTGAGGTACGAATACCCTTACAGGATACCCCATAATGATTCCCTCACTCTGTTCCAGGCTTCTGCATGTTGCAGCCACAGATTTTAGACAACCTGGTAAACCCACAGCTACAGTGTCAAGTGTCGATGAGAAGTACGCAATAGGCCTTCTCAATTGCCCATGTTTCTGGATTAACACTGAAAGTGCACATCCATTTCTCTCACTGCAGTACAGTTCGAACTCTTTTTCGTAGTCAGGCATACCCAAAGCTGGAGCTTCACACATTTTACTTTTTAGCTCTTCAAATGCTGCCAATTGTTCTGCATCCAGATCCAATGGATCTGTCATTTCACTTTTTGTCAATTTAATCAATGGCTTTGCTATCAGGGAAAAATTAATTATCCACTGATGACAATATCCCACCATACCCAGGAACATTCTCACTTCTCTCTGAGTTTTTGGAGCTTTCATTTCTCTGATTATTCTGATCCTGTCAGTAGTCACTTTTCTCAGACCTTTTTCAATATTGTGTCCAAGATAATGCACCTCTTTCTTGCAAAATTGCAAGTTGGCTGGAGATACCTTTAACCCTCCATCTGCCAGATGATTCAGTAAAGCTATGGTATCCACTTCACAAGCTTCACGTGTCTTTGATGCCACAAGTAGGTCATCAATATATTGTACTAGCACCGAACTCTCAGGCATGATCAAACTTTCCAACGATCTTTTCAATAACTGATTGAATATCGAAGGACTCTCCGTATACCCCTGTGGGATACGACACCATGCTAAAATACGCTGGCCAAACCTAAATGCAAAAATTGGCTGGCTGTCATGATGCAATGGAATTGAAAAGAACGCATGACACAAATCAATCACTGTATACCATTCAGCATCATGTGGAATTTGATACAGAATCACTGATGGATTTGGCACAATGGGACAACATGCCACCACAATTTGATTAACTTTTCTCAAGTCTTGCACAATTCTGAATTTGCCATTGGGCTTTTTCAGTCCCATTATCGGTGAATTACACGGACTACTCAATAGTTCTCTTAGGACTCCTTGCTGAATCATTTTCTCAATTATAGGAGTTATCCCTTCAATTATTTCTGGTGTCATTTTGTACTGAGGAATGTTAGGATATGTAATTCCCTCTTTCACTGCAATTTTCACTGGATCTACATTATTCATCAATCCCACATCCTCTCCTGTAAAATCCCAAACTGCTCTTTTCACTGTGTCTCTCAGCACTTGAGGCAAATCCTCCGGATTAAACACTGGAAATGCACCAATTAACTCACTTTCTCTATTTTCTAGAGTCATTCGGTACAAAACATCATCATCTGGTGTCTCAAAAGCTATTCCATCTGGTGTACAAAAAATTGTACAATTCATCTTACACAATAGGTCCCTACCTAACAGGTTCACTGGACTCGTGTCACAGACAATAAATCTGTGCATGTCTGAAAATTTCCCTATCTGTACTCTTACTGGTTCAGTAAGACGTGTTCTGATTTGTGTATTGGCTACACCAACTACTTGGATTGCTTCATCCGAGAGAGGAAGATTTCTAACATCTGTTGACCTGACAGTTGATCTTGTCGCACCTGTGTCTACCAAAAAAGTAACACTCTCCTCATTTATTTTCCCATCTACAAATGGTCCTGCCTGGTCTATTTCTAGAGTTGCACCAAGTATGCACTCTTCCTCCTCTCTTCGGCACCGTCAATAATCACCCTCAGACTCACTCCCTTCACTCTTTAACAAGTACTGTTGTACTTTGTTAGAACGTCTTGGTTTGTTTACCTGCTCATCATTGAAGAATCCCGAGTCCTGATTGTACTTTTGTACCCCTCTATTCTGCGGCAAGGGCGGTTTTGGCTCTTGACTCTGCTGTCTCACAACTTTCTGCTGTTTTTGCTGCTGGTTATTCCCTTCATTCTGCACCTGTTGATTTAAGGATTTACCCTCATTTAATGGTGGATTAGGACATTCAGATCTCCAATGTCCCAGTTGGCCACAGTTGTGACATGGGAACTTCTTTTTGGCTTCCTCAAGACTTCCCTTTCCTTTTCCTGCAAATCTCGGTCTATTCCCCGCATTATTTCCTGGATTATTTGCCTGTTCCACCAACTGTGCTTCCTGTCTTTCTGCAACTTTCACTTGTGCCCACATCGCTTTCTCTTTCAGCTTTCTTAGTTTTGCCTCAATTTCATCACTGAAGTATTTTGCATGTCTCAAAATCTCATCTACTTTCTTACTCTGCCAATCCACTGTGTGCTCACGAATTCTCTCACCAATTTCAGGTCTTAGACCATATACAAATCTGTATACAAAATGACTCAAATCCTTGTCACCCAGGTGTTCATCTCCACTGAATTGTTTAAAAGCCAGTATCAGCCTTTCGTAAAAAGCATGAACTGATTCTTTTGCTTCCTGTTGTGTTCGATCTATCTTAACCCAGTCTGTCTCTTTTGGAGGAACTTTACTCTTCAGGTATACCATCACCTGATCATACTTCCTCATTACTTCTGGATCTGGTGCCCCTGTTCTTGGATCTCTTGGATATTCCTCAGTAGGCCAACTCACAACTATTTTACACTCAGTCCACAAGTCTGCTGGAACAATTATATCAAACAAACTATTCAGGTCAACCCACGGCACTTTTGACAATTTCACAAACCTGTCTACCTGCCTATACCACTCGACGGGCTTTTCTCTCAATCGAGGGAAATCATTCGTAAATGATAAAATATCCTGTCTGGTCCATGGAACATGTACATATCCTCCTCCAGGTATTTCTCTCATGGGATAATGCTCCACTGGTTTCTCTTTTTCTCTTACTGGAAATGCTGAATACGTTGTTCTATCTTCAGATTCCTCTCTTTTCTTATACCACCTATCCTTCCACTTTTCTACATCACCCCATCTTCGCAATAATGTCACCATTTCTTTAATCTGTCCTGTTCTACCAGAAGTATTCAAATTTTCTATGTCTTTCTCTGTGAAATCCATCCTGTATGTCTTCTGCAAAGCCTTTACTCTATCAATGTCAACTCCTTGCTCATTTGCTATTGCTCTTAGTCTATCATGTGTATTTCTTGCTCTCCATGTTATGCTCTTGCACATGAACATTAATTCACCATCATGATGACTCTTCAGGATTTCTGTTGGAACTGTTCCTGTCACAAGCTCTTCTAATTCTATACGTAACTTAACCACATCAATAACTTGTGAATCCTTATCCTTTTTCTGAAGAACCTTCATCCAATCATTCAAATCATCAACTGTTATTTCAGCAGTTTTTCTCACTGGAACCACTTTTTTCTGCGGTTCTAAAATTGGCATCCCTGAACAACTAGGTTCACTAACATCCAATAACATCCAATAGTTCACTACATGTGTCATGTCTGGTTTGTCTCAGGTCACTTCTCCCTGTTCTTTTATCTGAATCTCCTGAAGAACCAACTGAATTTGTCGAATCATTTGCAATATATGGAACTACCAGTCCAGGAATAACCGGACCTATAGTTACAGGCACCGTAACAGCTTCCAGATTCTTCGTTAACTCTCTAATTTTCTCAGTCAGTTCTGTTGTCGTCTTTGCTAATTGTCTGGCATTTTCCTCACTACCTCGATTCTCTCTCTCCCTGAAAGAACTACTACCTCTTGATTCAGGTGTCATTTTTTCTTTCTAAACTGTATCTCTTATCGGAGAAACAACTGGTGTACTCTCATCTGGTTCTGGTCTATATGGAGGTGGTCTCTTGTAAATCATGTCATTTAAGACCTCATCCTCATACTCTGCATATCTTCTCATATCTGACTCAGAAACCTTTTCTGCTGAAGGAGCAGAAACTTCAACTGTTCTCATAGGATATAATCCCTCTGACATACTAGCATCTCGCCATCTTTTCATTCGATCATGATGTGTCTCACGATCAGGTCTCCTCCCAAACATGTACCTATAATACCCTCCAGATCTTTGCTTTTCTCGGTCATGAACTTCCTCTTCCCATTCCACTAAAGCCTCAAACTGTGTAGATCTTGGCTTCGGGTCTAAGCATAAAATTTTTTCCCGTAAATTTCTCAACACGGCCAAATTAAATGAACCATGTTCTGGGAATGCTAGAACACCATCTTCTTTAGTATACCTAACCCAATTCTGCAACCATATACAGGTATGTAATCCATATTTCGCAGCCATGAAGGATGCAGGTGTTTTCGCTGGAGGTAGCAACTCACCCTCTCTCGTCTTAACCTCTTTATCCTTGCTAAACCACTTTTTAACCTTTCCAAAGAAGGTTTTCTTCTTTTTCTCTTCTTGGTAATACATTTTAGCGCTTACCAAAACTCTCTACTCTTTCCGTATGGAGCGTCTACGTCACCAAACAGTCCTTCCAATCCCTGCGCGACTCACACTAACGCACCAATCCTAGCGCGAACCCTATTCTGATTCACTATCCAATCAGTGCGCGGACCTTCTGACGTCAACAGCCGCTGCAGTCTCTGTCTCCTGTCTCTGTCACTCGTCTACCCCTCCTTTACAAAAATCTCTCAGTAGACTTCGTGTCAAAATTTCTACAAAATCTATTAGTTACAACATAAAAACATCTCCATTGTCTGCTTCGCTAACCACAGGATAGTAAAAAGAGTCTATTTCTCAAGAGTCAACAAACTTTCATACATCTCATAACTGTTTCCTCTAGGACTTATCCAAAGAGTCTTACAATCAATAAATGTATATGCATTCACGCACATTCATACAAGAAAAATATAGTACATGCACACAGAATCCTGCTTCCCGAGAACAGCGCACAATCTGTCCCTGTACAGAATTATAACTCACAACAACTAAGCAGCTTACCTCTGCCCAGTTCCTCAAACAAGCTCAGAGAATACCTATTACTCCTCCCGCAATAAGCTTTAACGGCAATCCTTACGGATCCCTGGGACTTAGGACCAGAGTTTCACAGATAACCTTCACTATGATACACACTCCTTATATACCAGAAATATTCTAATAGTAACGTACAATAATGTCACTGATTCCGAACCCAGACAATGTGAACGCGCAACTTCAATTGTCACACGTAATTCCTTACAATGCCGTCTTTCCCGAGAGCAGCATATACACCTTCCTCTGCTCTACTACGGAACTGCTACCAGCTTCCAAATTCCAGAAGCACTACATATAACTCAACATGATGACTCCAACATATAGTATTAGTACATATACCAATAACATCAAAAATAAATCAATAATCAATAAGCTAATATACAAGCAATCTTATCTTATCAGATCAAGACAACCATCTATAACCATCCTCTGCTACCAGAAAAATTGATAGAGATCAGGGTATCAAAAATATGCCCACTACCACGGATAGAGTAATCTCACAGTTACACGCACATACATTCATCATACGCTAGGGCCCATTTCACTAACATACGCTCAAATACTCTACCAGCAATAAACCTGTGGGAAGAAAACTCCTAAACCACCCTGCATCTATATCTAGGCGATAGGACCTGATTATAGTGATTGTCCTTAAACATACTCTATACAATCTATACAATAATGATCAAAAATATACACAATAATTGACAAGAAAGAATATTCAACACCATGTTTAAAAGTTATATTGCTTTATCTAAAATTAGTCAAAGTAAATCAGAATAAATCATTTCTCATAGTTACCTATTGTAACTAAGTGTCAGAACGGGTCAGGACCAGTCTCCCGGTAAAGTCTCTCAAGACAAAGTCCTCAGCATCGATCCTCAGCAACGCAAGTTCACGCGGCAAAGGTAAAATGGCAAGTGGCAAAACCCTCCCTAAGCTAACAATTCTTATAATGAAAAATACAATAGAAACACACATAAAGTTGGCAGGATAAACTGTATCACTGAGCAGAACGAGAAGGAAGGGATGTAACATTGCAACATCTGAAAATCTTCGCTCAGGAAAAGTCACAAGACGTGAACTACGGAACAGGAACCAAGAAACTATCAAAGTATCCAACTCGTTCAACTTCCCTCGGCATCCGAGCCACAGTACATTGTCTGTTTCTGAAGCTCCTTTGTTTGCCAAGGACGTTCCATTTCTTTTGGAGATCCTCCAAACTGCTGATGTCCTCATGGAAAAATACAACAAGGACCACGGTCAGTTGTCTTCGACCTTTTTCCAGCAGGGGTCTCCCTTGCCACATCACAGAATATGCCACAGCCAGGCTTCGAAATACAGTCAGCTCGGTTAAGGCCTTCATAGGCCACAATAGACCATCTTTAATTAAAGAGACAAAATAAACGTTACTACAGCATAATGATTAAACAGTGTAAACCCCACTAATACCCTTATGTGTATGCATTTATCTAGCTTTGCGACATAAAAAGCATTAATTCAGACAGCGTTTTGTGCTCAAAATAAATAGCACACAGCAACGTTTAAACATGAAAACTTGCACGTTATTATTAAGACAGAAACAGCATAAGCTAACCCTCGTGTAACTTTTCTCTTATGTTAAAACAAACAGGTTGATTAGTAAAAACACACTTGCACAAAGACAAATAATTAATTGTTAATTATTAATAAATTAATAAAACGCATAGACATGCCAGAGCTTCAAAAGCCCTAGAATTTTCTAAAAGAAAACTCTGCTCCAGCAATCCCCCCTTTGGTGATTTTATCACCAAATAAACCCCAAAAAAAAAATAGTGAAAATTTAGTCCCATTTTAGGAGAAATCAGAAATGTCTTTTCCCCTTACACAAATTACACACCAGTCACTCTTTCATCATCTCTCTTTGTCTCTAAATAAACACTCTCCCTCAATTCTTCTAATTCAATCTCTTCTGGTTCTCTTTTCGAAATCTTCGAATTCTTATTTTTCTTTTCATTTTTCAATTTCTCTTTCCCTCTCCTGTTTTTACAACACACACACACTAATCTTAGTATCAGTAAAGCAACAATTATACAAGACAAAGGAAACAATATCCTACCTATAATAGTACTACCTATTTTTGCAATAAAATCCTTAACAGCTATCATCTTATTAGCTATTTTAGTCCATAAACTCCCAGTTTCAAGTGGTACTAATTCTTCATGCAAATCAGTAATATTTTTGATATAGACCTTCAGGTCTTTACTTTCGTCAGGAATGTAAGTGCAACAATGTTGAACTTTCAAAATTCCACAGACTCCACCCTCCTTGGCCAATAGAATATCAAGGGCAAGTCGATTTTGCATAGACATGGCACGTACGGCACTTAACTCCGTATTCACCAAAAGAAACCCTCCTGCGGTATTCGTCGATAAACGATCAACCACTGTGGACAGTTTCCGAATTCCATAAGCATTCAAAGAAATTCCCACTGCTGGAATCAAAACCCCAAAAATATCACCCACAATTTCAGACCAAGTTTCTCTCTTAAAACGTGTTAATAAGTTAATATCTTCTACATCTCTTATTTTATCTGTATGAAAAATCTTAGGGAAAACCAGGCCCACATAACATGTGCCATACCAATGGTCAGGCAACTTGTAATAAGCCTTGTTCCCACACACATAGTACACTCCTGGAAAAATTGTATCTTCTCCACCTCTGAAACCCCAACCTGTCGCAACGAAGTATGTATCATGGCACTCACTAGTCCCCACGAAATATGTATCATATTGGGATTTCCTTCTGGTAATGCATAGTTTACCCTTCTGCGGTGCATCTAGAGCTAAAGTTGGACTAGCCCCATTTCTCAACTCTTTTCCCATCTCAATGTCCCAAATTGTCTCACTCACTTCATATTTTCCCGCTTTCTCATGCATGTTCACTCTCCTTTCCTCTACCATATCCAGGAAAGCTTTCTCCTCTTCTTTCAGACTGCAAGTTAAATTATTCTTAAAAATGTAATCTAATGTTAGTCCTTTTTCTTCAATAAAAATTTCACCAAAAGTGTTAGCTTCTTTAGCTGGATTCAGCTCTTTGTTCATTGGCAAGTGCCCAAAAATACTATCTCTGTTAGACATCTTATAATCTATTTTCCCTAACAAATAAAAAACACTACTTAAAATACTACAAGAAATACCATATGTAGCTGGCAAATGGTGATAAGTAACACCCTCTGAAACGGATGCAGGTAACTGCATACAGACATAGCAATCCCTCACTTCCATTGTCTTCACATATTCATATAACAGTTTAGAAAAAACATTACTAGAAAAATTATTAATTGACCTATCTTTGTGTATGTAACTACTTCTTCTAATTGGAACTACTTTTTGTGAATTCTTCTCTATATTAGTCATGTTTTCTGTGTCCATCCCAAATTCAACCTTAAAAGTAACTAATAAAACTAAAACACCCCATAGAAGCATTAATAATCCAGTACAGCAGCAGCACATCCTACACCAATTTTTAAAGAAGGCACATCTATTTTGATTATTCTCTATGTTAGCCATTTTACTATTTTGCTTTTGCTTTAACCTCTACTACTCCACTACTGAAATTAGAACTTTTCAAATTTTCAACGTTTGTTCCAAACTCTTCAGCTTCTTCAAAAGATCTTTCCGTTCACTCAGTCCAAGTGAATCTTTCTTTTACTCAGTTTGGATACTCATCATTTTTCACTCCAATTTCTTCAACATCAAATTGTATCAGATCTCCAACATTCAAATCCTCAGTATCTGACTCTTCTCCAATGTCAGTCAAGAGTACTTTCAGGATTTCGCCAGTATCTTCCTCAACCACTCCTCGTACGGTCTCCTCTGTATTTCCTTGACTTTCCACCTCTTCACCTTCAGGCAGTGTCACATACATCCATTCCGGCGACCTATACTTTTGGTTAGGTTTTCTCACTCCTTTGACTTCTGGTTCTTTCGATTCTTTTGAATCTTTCCCTTCAGCCTTTGAACTTTGACTTGATATTTCATTCACTTGTTCAGCTTTTGATGAATTTGCTCTTATTACTCTGTATCTCACCCTTTTAACTCGGTTGTTAGGCCAACGATCTCCTTTCACAACCTTTTTCGGTCTTAGTTCTTTAATACTCCTTTCTCCAATCGAAGTTCTCTTTCTCAGAACTCGACCCTCTGTTTGTTCATTTTCATCATCCGATTCTGTTTCAATTGCCTTCTGCTTTCGTTTCTTAGCAGTTTTCTTTTCTTCCACAGATTCTTTCACCACTATTTGAGACTTCCCTACTTCTGTCCCTCCTCAGGTCTCCGACATGCAATCTTCTTGCTGTCTACTTGTCCCTTCACCTAGCTCCTCATCAATGTTCCCTACACCTCCTCGGGGGTCTTCCGCAATCTGTCCCTCTCTATCTTCTTCTGACCCTGTTTCTTCAAGAATAATCTCAAGTGGTTCTTCAATCTCCTCCTCTTCTGATTCAGGAGTAGTCTCTGTGTGATTTCTCTTTTCTTTTCTTTTTCCTCCACTGCTACTTGAAACTTCAGGCTCTTTAACAGAATCTGATCTTTTCTCTGATACTCACAGTGATTCTCTTGAAGCTCTCTCTGCTTCTCTTCTCACTGATTCCGTATCTTCAGGATCTTCACCATCACTGGAATCTGACTCGTCAAAATACTCTTCACCAGTTCCCTCTCTCGGGCTTGGAACTCTCAGAGTATGACTTGCATGTACCCAGTGCCTCACTCCAGCACACTTTACTGCAGTCGTTGTAGTCAGAATAACTTGTCTCGGCCTTCCCCACCTTGGAATCAAGCAATTTCTTCTTCTGTGCACCTTAATCCTCACCCAGTCTCCTGGACTCAGATCATGGGCTTGCTTCTTCTCAAGTGTGGTAGCTTCTTCTCCAACCTGATGAAACACAGAATGAACTGCGTCAGCCAGGCCTTTACAGTAATCCAAAATCATGTCATCAGTTATTGTCACCAATTTATTCACAGGCACGAATGCATGGCGCATTGCACGTCCCATGATTATCTCATGCGGGCTCAAACCTGTAGTTCTATCTGGAATAGATCTCATAGTCATCAGGACTAGAGGTAAAACGTCTGGCCATTTCATGCCAGTGGCTAAACACATCTTTCCAATCCTATTCTTGACTGTGCCATTAATCTGTTCAACCACACCAGAAGCCTCTGGTCGGTATGCACAATGTAGCTTCTGCTGTATTTTCAATGCTTCACAAATCAAACCTATGAGCTCATTTTGGAAGTGTCTACCTCTGTCAGACTCAACTGTAACTGGAAACCCATACCTAGGAATCAACTCCCTCAACAGTAATTTTGCCACTGTCAATCCATCATTTCTTCTAGTCGGGTAAGCTTCCACCCACCTTAAAAACAAACAGACTACCACTAGAACATACCTCAGTCTGTTCACTTGGGGCATTTCAATGAAATCAATTTGCATTCTTGTAAAAGGACCTCCTTCTCTGCCAATTGTCCCTAGACTCACCACTGTCTTTTTCCCAGTGTTAAATTGCTGACAAATTAAACACCTTTGACAGATGCTCTCTGCAATTGTCCTGAATTTTGCATTGTACCAGGTCTGCTTGAACGACCTGACCATCGCGTCCCTCCCCAAATGTCCCTGGCCATGATACATCTTTGCCATTGACGACAAAATTGAGTTTGGCATTACTGGTCTGCCATCTCTGTAGACCCAAACATGGTCTGTTTCTCTTGGAGCACATCCTGCCTTAACCCAATCTTGTTTCTCTTCCTCTCCTGCCTCATCTTGTAACTGCTTCACTTCATCCCACGTTTCTAGGACATTAGTAAACATCACAGAAAGAAAAGACATTTCCTCCATTCTATCCTGATTAATTGATTGATTTGTTTTAGCACAATATTGTGCAACATCGTTGGCGTACCTGTTACCAACAGTAATAAAATCATCCCCTGGACCATGGGCAGCACATTTTACAACCGCTAACTCCTTAGGCAGCTGTATCGCCTCAAGCAATTTTCCAATCAGCTCAGCATTCTTTATCGGAGTTCCACCCGATGTCAAGAAACCTCTTTGTAGCCACAGTTGGCCAAAGTCATGCACCACTCCAAATCCATACTGACTATCAGTCAACACAGTTGTTCTCAAATCTTTCCCAATCTCACAAGCTTTTGTCAATGCCACTAATTCAGCAACTTGCGCAGATTTCACTCCTTTCAATGGTGATGCTTCCATGACCTCTGAAACTTTGCACACTGCATATGCTGCACATAGCACACCATTATCATTCCTCAGGCATGATCCATCCACAAACAACACATGGTCATTCTCAGGTAAGGGAAGATCCCTTATGTCTGGTCTCGGTTTTGTACAATACTCAAGCACATCCAAACAATCATGATCATCTTCCATCTTTATACCCACATTTTCAATATCCGGCAAGAGTGTTGCTGGATTCACATTCACACATCTCTCAAGAGTCACATTTGATGCTCCCAGAATCACTTTTTGGTACTTAGTCAGCCGACTATGTGACATATGCTGAGTTCTGCTTCTTGTCAAAAGAATTGCCACATTGTGAGGTACGAATACCCTTACAGGATACCCCATAATGATTCCCTCACTCTGTTCCAGGCTTCTGCATGTTGCAGCCACAGATTTTAGACAACCTGGTAAACCCACAGCTACAGTGTCAAGTGTCGATGAGAAGTACGCAATAGGCCTTCTCAATTGCCCATGTTTCTGGATTAACACTGAAAGTGCACATCCATTTCTCTCACTGCAGTACAGTTCGAACTCTTTTTCGTAGTCAGGCATACCCAAAGCTGGAGCTTCACACATTTTACTTTTTAGCTCTTCAAATGCTGCCAATTGTTCTGCATCCAGATCCAATGGATCTGTCATTTCACTTTTTGTCAATTTAATCAATGGCTTTGCTATCAGGGAAAAATTAATTATCCACTGATGACAATATCCCACCATACCCAGGAACATTCTCACTTCTCTCTGAGTTTTTGGAGCTTTCATTTCTCTGATTATTCTGATCCTGTCAGTAGTCACTTTTCTCAGACCTTTTTCAATATTGTGTCCAAGATAATGCACCTCTTTCTTGCAAAATTGCAAGTTGGCTGGAGATACCTTTAACCCTCCATCTGCCAGATGATTCAGTAAAGCTATGGTATCCACTTCACAAGCTTCACGTGTCTTTGATGCCACAAGTAGGTCATCAATATATTGTACTAGCACCGAACTCTCAGGCATGATCAAACTTTCCAACGATCTTTTCAATAACTGATTGAATATCGAAGGACTCTCCGTATACCCCTGTGGGATACGACACCATGCTAAAATACGCTGGCCAAACCTAAATGCAAAAATTGGCTGGCTGTCATGATGCAATGGAATTGAAAAGAACGCATGACACAAATCAATCACTGTATACCATTCAGCATCATGTGGAATTTGATACAGAATCACTGATGGATTTGGCACAATGGGACAACATGCCACCACAATTTGATTAACTTTTCTCAAGTCTTGCACAATTCTGAATTTGCCATTGGGCTTTTTCAGTCCCATTATCGGTGAATTACACGGACTACTCAATAGTTCTCTTAGGACTCCTTGCTGAATCATTTTCTCAATTATAGGAGTTATCCCTTCAATTATTTCTGGTGTCATTTTGTACTGAGGAATGTTAGGATATGTAATTCCCTCTTTCACTGCAATTTTCACTGGATCTACATTATTCATCAATCCCACATCCTCTCCTGTAAAATCCCAAACTGCTCTTTTCACTGTGTCTCTCAGCACTTGAGGCAAATCCTCCGGATTAAACACTGGAAATGCACCAATTAACTCACTTTCTCTATTTTCTAGAGTCATTCGGTACAAAACATCATCATCTGGTGTCTCAAAAGCTATTCCATCTGGTGTACAAAAAATTGTACAATTCATCTTACACAATAGGTCCCTACCTAACAGGTTCACTGGACTCGTGTCACAGACAATAAATCTGTGCATGTCTGAAAATTTCCCTATCTGTACTCTTACTGGTTCAGTAAGACGTGTTCTGATTTGTGTATTGGCTACACCAACTACTTGGATTGCTTCATCCGAGAGAGGAAGATTTCTAACATCTGTTGACCTGACAGTTGATCTTGTCGCACCTGTGTCTACCAAAAAAGTAACACTCTCCTCATTTATTTTCCCATCTACAAATGGTCCTGCCTGGTCTATTTCTAGAGTTGCACCAAGTATGCACTCTTCCTCCTCTCTTCGGCACCGTCAATAATCACCCTCAGACTCACTCCCTTCACTCTTTAACAAGTACTGTTGTACTTTGTTAGAACGTCTTGGTTTGTTTACCTGCTCATCATTGAAGAATCCCGAGTCCTGATTGTACTTTTGTACCCCTCTATTCTGCGGCAAGGGCGGTTTTGGCTCTTGACTCTGCTGTCTCACAACTTTCTGCTGTTTTTGCTGCTGGTTATTCCCTTCATTCTGCACCTGTTGATTTAAGGATTTACCCTCATTTAATGGTGGATTAGGACATTCAGATCTCCAATGTCCCAGTTGGCCACAGTTGTGACATGGGAACTTCTTTTTGGCTTCCTCAAGACTTCCCTTTCCTTTTCCTGCAAATCTCGGTCTATTCCCCGCATTATTTCCTGGATTATTTGCCTGTTCCACCAACTGTGCTTCCTGTCTTTCTGCAACTTTCACTTGTGCCCACATCGCTTTCTCTTTCAGCTTTCTTAGTTTTGCCTCAATTTCATCACTGAAGTATTTTGCATGTCTCAAAATCTCATCTACTTTCTTACTCTGCCAATCCACTGTGTGCTCACGAATTCTCTCACCAATTTCAGGTCTTAGACCATATACAAATCTGTATACAAAATGACTCAAATCCTTGTCACCCAGGTGTTCATCTCCACTGAATTGTTTAAAAGCCAGTATCAGCCTTTCGTAAAAAGCATGAACTGATTCTTTTGCTTCCTGTTGTGTTCGATCTATCTTAACCCAGTCTGTCTCTTTTGGAGGAACTTTACTCTTCAGGTATACCATCACCTGATCATACTTCCTCATTACTTCTGGATCTGGTGCCCCTGTTCTTGGATCTCTTGGATATTCCTCAGTAGGCCAACTCACAACTATTTTACACTCAGTCCACAAGTCTGCTGGAACAATTATATCAAACAAACTATTCAGGTCAACCCACGGCACTTTTGACAATTTCACAAACCTGTCTACCTGCCTATACCACTCGACGGGCTTTTCTCTCAATCGAGGGAAATCATTCGTAAATGATAAAATATCCTGTCTGGTCCATGGAACATGTACATATCCTCCTCCAGGTATTTCTCTCATGGGATAATGCTCCACTGGTTTCTCTTTTTCTCTTACTGGAAATGCTGAATACGTTGTTCTATCTTCAGATTCCTCTCTTTTCTTATACCACCTATCCTTCCACTTTTCTACATCACCCCATCTTCGCAATAATGTCACCATTTCTTTAATCTGTCCTGTTCTACCAGAAGTATTCAAATTTTCTATGTCTTTCTCTGTGAAATCCATCCTGTATGTCTTCTGCAAAGCCTTTACTCTATCAATGTCAACTCCTTGCTCATTTGCTATTGCTCTTAGTCTATCATGTGTATTTCTTGCTCTCCATGTTATGCTCTTGCACATGAACATTAATTCACCATCATGATGACTCTTCAGGATTTCTGTTGGAACTGTTCCTGTCACAAGCTCTTCTAATTCTATACGTAACTTAACCACATCAATAACTTGTGAATCCTTATCCTTTTTCTGAAGAACCTTCATCCAATCATTCAAATCATCAACTGTTATTTCAGCAGTTTTTCTCACTGGAACCACTTTTTTCTGCGGTTCTAAAATTGGCATCCCTGAACAACTAGGTTCACTAACATCCAATAACATCCAATAGTTCACTACATGTGTCATGTCTGGTTTGTCTCAGGTCACTTCTCCCTGTTCTTTTATCTGAATCTCCTGAAGAACCAACTGAATTTGTCGAATCATTTGCAATATATGGAACTACCAGTCCAGGAATAACCGGACCTATAGTTACAGGCACCGTAACAGCTTCCAGATTCTTCGTTAACTCTCTAATTTTCTCAGTCAGTTCTGTTGTCGTCTTTGCTAATTGTCTGGCATTTTCCTCACTACCTCGATTCTCTCTCTCCCTGAAAGAACTACTACCTCTTGATTCAGGTGTCATTTTTTCTTTCTAAACTGTATCTCTTATCGGAGAAACAACTGGTGTACTCTCATCTGGTTCTGGTCTATATGGAGGTGGTCTCTTGTAAATCATGTCATTTAAGACCTCATCCTCATACTCTGCATATCTTCTCATATCTGACTCAGAAACCTTTTCTGCTGAAGGAGCAGAAACTTCAACTGTTCTCATAGGATATAATCCCTCTGACATACTAGCATCTCGCCATCTTTTCATTCGATCATGATGTGTCTCACGATCAGGTCTCCTCCCAAACATGTACCTATAATACCCTCCAGATCTTTGCTTTTCTCGGTCATGAACTTCCTCTTCCCATTCCACTAAAGCCTCAAACTGTGTAGATCTTGGCTTCGGGTCTAAGCATAAAATTTTTTCCCGTAAATTTCTCAACACGGCCAAATTAAATGAACCATGTTCTGGGAATGCTAGAACACCATCTTCTTTAGTATACCTAACCCAATTCTGCAACCATATACAGGTATGTAATCCATATTTCGCAGCCATGAAGGATGCAGGTGTTTTCGCTGGAGGTAGCAACTCACCCTCTCTCGTCTTAACCTCTTTATCCTTGCTAAACCACTTTTTAACCTTTCCAAAGAAGGTTTTCTTCTTTTTCTCTTCTTGGTAATACATTTTAGCGCTTACCAAAACTCTCTACTCTTTCCGTATGGAGCGTCTACGTCACCAAACAGTCCTTCCAATCCCTGCGCGACTCACACTAACGCACCAATCCTAGCGCGAACCCTATTCTGATTCACTATCCAATCAGTGCGCGGACCTTCTGACGTCAACAGCCGCTGCAGTCTCTGTCTCCTGTCTCTGTCACTCGTCTACCCCTCCTTTACAAAAATCTCTCAGTAGACTTCGTGTCAAAATTTCTACAAAATCTATTAGTTACAACATAAAAACATCTCCATTGTCTGCTTCGCTAACCACAGGATAGTAAAAAGAGTCTATTTCTCAAGAGTCAACAAACTTTCATACATCTCATAACTGTTTCCTCTAGGACTTATCCAAAGAGTCTTACAATCAATAAATGTATATGCATTCACGCACATTCATACAAGAAAAATATAGTACATGCACACAGAATCCTGCTTCCCGAGAACAGCGCACAATCTGTCCCTGTACAGAATTATAACTCACAACAACTAAGCAGCTTACCTCTGCCCAGTTCCTCAAACAAGCTCAGAGAATACCTATTACTCCTCCCGCAATAAGCTTTAACGGCAATCCTTACGGATCCCTGGGACTTAGGACCAGAGTTTCACAGATAACCTTCACTATGATACACACTCCTTATATACCAGAAATATTCTAATAGTAACGTACAATAATGTCACTGATTCCGAACCCAGACAATGTGAACGCGCAACTTCAATTGTCACACGTAATTCCTTACAATGCCGTCTTTCCCGAGAGCAGCATATACACCTTCCTCTGCTCTACTACGGAACTGCTACCAGCTTCCAAATTCCAGAAGCACTACATATAACTCAACATGATGACTCCAACATATAGTATTAGTACATATACCAATAACATCAAAAATAAATCAATAATCAATAAGCTAATATACAAGCAATCTTATCTTATCAGATCAAGACAACCATCTATAACCATCCTCTGCTACCAGAAAAATTGATAGAGATCAGGGTATCAAAAATATGCCCACTACCACGGATAGAGTAATCTCACAGTTACACGCACATACATTCATCATACGCTAGGGCCCATTTCACTAACATACGCTCAAATACTCTACCAGCAATAAACCTGTGGGAAGAAAACTCCTAAACCACCCTGCATCTATATCTAGGCGATAGGACCTGATTATAGTGATTGTCCTTAAACATACTCTATACAATCTATACAATAATGATCAAAAATATACACAATAATTGACAAGAAAGAATATTCAACACCATGTTTAAAAGTTATATTGCTTTATCTAAAATTAGTCAAAGTAAATCAGAATAAATCATTTCTCATAGTTACCTATTGTAACTAAGTGTCAGAACGGGTCAGGACCAGTCTCCCGGTAAAGTCTCTCAAGACAAAGTCCTCAGCATCGATCCTCAGCAACGCAAGTTCACGCGGCAAAGGTAAAATGGCAAGTGGCAAAACCCTCCCTAAGCTAACAATTCTTATAATGAAAAATACAATAGAAACACACATAAAGTTGGCAGGATAAACTGTATCACTGAGCAGAACGAGAAGGAAGGGATGTAACATTGCAACATCTGAAAATCTTCGCTCAGGAAAAGTCACAAGACGTGAACTACGGAACAGGAACCAAGAAACTATCAAAGTATCCAACTCGTTCAACTTCCCTCGGCATCCGAGCCACAGTACATTGTCTGTTTCTGAAGCTCCTTTGTTTGCCAAGGACGTTCCATTTCTTTTGGAGATCCTCCAAACTGCTGATGTCCTCATGGAAAAATACAACAAGGACCACGGTCAGTTGTCTTCGACCTTTTTCCAGCAGGGGTCTCCCTTGCCACATCACAGAATATGCCACAGCCAGGCTTCGAAATACAGTCAGCTCGGTTAAGGCCTTCATAGGCCACAATAGACCATCTTTAATTAAAGAGACAAAATAAACGTTACTACAGCATAATGATTAAACAGTGTAAACCCCACTAATACCCTTATGTGTATGCATTTATCTAGCTTTGCGACATAAACAGCATTAATTCAGACAGCGTTTTGTGCTCAAAATAAATAGCACACAGCAACGTTTAAACATGAAAACTTGCACGTTATTATTAAGACAGAAACAGCATAAGCTAACCCTTGTGTAACTTTTCTCTTATGTTAAAAAAACAGGTTGATTAGTAAAAACACACTTGCACAAAGACAAATAATTAATTGTTAATTATTAATAAATTAATAAAACGCATAGACATGCCAGAGCTTCAAAAGCCCTAGAATTTTCTAAAAGAAAACTCTGCTCCAGCAGCCCCATAGCCCACTAGAGGAGCGTCTGTGGTGAAGAGGAGAAACTGGTTCTATGGCTGCCTTGAGTAAAGGACATCCACCTCCTTTTGGATTTGCTGTTGGTGTTGAGGGGAAAGGGAGTGTTTGTGTGGTGGGATGTTCGGTGGTGTGGCAGTGAGCTCCATGCAGTAACCGTGCTCTACAAAGGCCAGGACTGGATGCAGGGGTCTATTTTAGCTTTGAGTTTGTTTTCAACGTCAATCAGTGTTTTGGCTCTAAGGAGTCATTCAGAGTCCGCGTCGATCCACCAGAGGGTACCAAGGAAGCTGTTGCGTCAAGGCAGGCCATGACTCCGGTGCCAGAATTCGATACGAAGCCTTGGATCAGTGCCGGCCATGGCTGGAAGGCAGAGGCAGCTCAGTAGGTGATGCCCCCAAAAAGCAGGCTGAGTGTAGTGTGATAATCACTGCAGTCATCATCTGATGTTGAGCTGCGGTCGGCTGCGGATCTGGGTTCTTGCAGTACAACGAGAAATCAGGCTCCGGGCTGGTGATCTCGAATGGTCTTTTTTGACTGGATCGCGGTGTAGGCGTAACAGGATGCCTCATTATGGTCCAGGTACAGACAAAGTTTGTAGACAGCATACTTGTCTGTCCAAGAGTATTTCGAATAGCACTGTGGACAGTATCAGAAAGGGTTCTTTTCCATTATGCTTTTAACATTCTCGAGTGCAAGACTCGATGAAAGCAGCCTGAGAGGGGCGATGTCCCATGCGGGTGTCGACAATACTGTCAATGCGACTCGAAGGAGGAACTACGATGGTGAGAAGAAATGTAGGTGCACTGAACGATTGTTTGAGGGCTTTCAGGAGCGAAGAACTCGAGAGGCGCAGATAAAGATCGCCACGCTTTGTCAACTCAAAGCCCGTCAAAGCATGTCCGACCCAGTTGGCAGAAGAAAACAATCTGACTATGGAACAGATGCTACACCCATGCACATCGCCATCTAAGGGAGGAGTCACTACACCTCATGATTTGGAAGACTTCTTTGAAACAAAACAGGTTGTACACGTCAGAGCCCACCACTAGATGGCAGGAGTATGCAATCTACACAGGTCATGAACACACATTTTTACCAGTTTTTGCTTTTTTTTATTAAGAGGTAGCCCATTTTTCCTAATTTTTGTGGTTTCAGCCAGCTTGCAATTTGTGATGGAAACAAGCGTGAAACCCATGGCTGATCCTGAAAAGCTACACATACATTTCTATAAAGTTGATAACAATGTACATTCTTGAAGGGGTAAATTGTGTAATCTCCCAAGGTTTTCGCCAAGAAACTAATGGTAGGAATAACAAAAAATATAATGAAAATGATTAGGAAAAAACTGCCATTTGTGACAACATTTTCATATGTAGCTTCTTGTCACAATACCCGATTTACAAAAGCAATACACCGTTGGGTGTGACTGCCCATTCGGGTAGTGGCAATTTATAGAGTTTGTAGGGTCTCCAGAGACACACGATACCCAGATCCAACAACTGAGCTGCACCTTACAATGATTCTTCATTGCGTATCAACTATACAGCAATTTATAAGGCAAAATGAAAAGAATGAAAAATGTGTATCAAGGAAACCTGTACATTTAGGAAATGTACACAAGACACTGAGTTTAGGAACAGTGGTTATTTGTGAAACTCTTAATTTATGGTTACACATTCTATCATTATTTGGAGGACATTTTTCAAAAAATCTCATCTTTCTTGCACACTTGTTTACATTTGGAAGATACAAATGCAGAGTGATCCAAATGGCATTAACAAATATTCAACTATTCTTTGTTTCCACCTAGCTTCTGATAAAAACGGTACTTTACTTGTGTAGTTGGGGCTACGACAAAAATATCTCAAACAAACGACACTTGAAGACATAGTTCACCCAGCAGAATCCACACTTTTTTACAATGTGGGTAGCAGTGGATTTTGTCTCTTAGTTCTGCCATCACCATGGGGAAACCTACGATACCCATACATTTCTGAAAACTAGACACCCGGTGGTGTGGCTTGAATTAATGAATGAATGAAATCACTTCTAGAGCACACAGCTACTCAAGAGTTTCCGGTCGCTAAACACAGCAGATACGGAGAAGCTTCACTCGCTAAATAAGTGAGTTTTTAACAGTTTCCTGAAGGCAGTCTCATTCGTAGGGTTTCATAATTGTAAGGGGAGCCGATTTCAAATTGAGGTTACTTGAAAAGAGAAACCGCTCCTTGCCTCTTTTTCTTAAGGGGCGGAACAGCGAGAATATGTTGTTCTCACAACGAGAATATGTTGTTCTCACAAGGTTTTCCTACACAGAAGCCTTGCAAGCTTCAAACATTGGCTAAATACACACCTTTTCCTCACACTTCCGTGAAGGGAAGTTTTTGAATCTGCGGGGAACCACAAATTTCCTACCACCCAGCATTGTTGCACGAGTCCCTCTAAAAATAGTACCTCACTTGTGTGGGTTAGCCTAAGGTCTATGACAGAAAAAAGCCCAATACCTAACATGGACAGATTTTTTTTCCCACTCGAACCAACCTTTTTTTTTTTTGCAATTTGGGTAGCTGTGGACATTGGGCAATAGCTCAGCTGACATTCAGAGAAACCTATCAGACCTGCACATTTTTTAAAACTAGACACCTGGTGGAGTCCACGGTGGCATGATTTGTGTGGATCTATTCAAGGGTTTCTTACCCAAAACCTTCAGAGTTTGGCTAAAAACATACATTTTGCCTCACATTTATATCAGGGAATGTTCTAGATTATGATGGAAGACACACATTTCCTACCACCCCCATCAAAACAGCACCTCACTTATGTGGGTGGGCCTAGCATCCACAACAGTAAAGGGCCCACAACACAATCTGGCGACATCAACATTGCCTATAAAAAAAAAAGAAATGGTCTGATTTGTCAATGGGGGTAGCGGAGTATTTGAGTCCAGGCTCAGCAGACTCCAGGGTGGTGTGCCTTGTCTGGATCCCATGACACTTTTCTACCCACAATACCCTGCAAACCTCACACTGCCAAATATGTTGCATTTTCCTTGCATCTCTGTGTCGTAAACTTCTAGAATCAACAGGTATCCACAAACGTCCTACTAACTAGCGTTCCCCCACCTGTCCAGGGATTTTTTTTTCTGGTGTCTAATGGACTTTTGCCCCCCTTTCTACGGGTTGGGTGTGTGGGGGGGGGGGTAGTGGTAAAGACCTCCTATATGCACCCTCGGAGAGCAGAAAGACTTATGAAGGGGGCAAAGGGGATAGCACTGTCCCACTACTAGGGGGGGCGCTCCCCTCTACAAAATAACTTCCTGGGGTCTAGTGGGCTTCCTGTCCTCCAGGGTAGACTGGATGCAATGACTGACTATCTGTGCCCCACACCTCCCCTTAGAGCAGGCAGAAAGACTGTTGGGGACATTTTGAAGGGACGGGCAGTCCCACCCCTTTTAAAATAATAATTGTAACTCCCTGGGGGTCTAGGGGGCCAGGTAAAATCTGCCAGAAACAGAGGCATTCACTACCCTTGGTACTTGGGCACTACCTCAATGTCCACACCGGCATTTGAGAACACTCTGGATGTCACATTCATAGCACCCATCCTAAGCATCCTCTTTGTGTTCCTAGTTCATTGTGTAACTGTTTTGTGGTTCCTCTCAATCATGGTAAGCATGTACATTATGCTGCAGTTGCCCACCACACTAGAGACATGGGCACCCCAGCGCATTGAACCTCCACATGAGTTAGTACATTTGCTTTATTACATGGGGATGGTAGGCCACCTAGTTAAATAGCTGTACACCGGTCTAAGGGGGCAAGCATCTATCACACTCACTGACCTCCGAGCAAAGTGGGCAGAAGCCATGGACACGGATATAACTGACAAAGCCTGGGCGAGTATCCTAGAACATCCCAAACAGGTATCCCGTAACGCCAGACTTAAATTTATCCAAACTATGGTGTTACATAGGCCCTATTTAACCCCAAAGAGAATGCAGCGTATGTTCCCTGAGGCCCAGCACTGTTGCCCCCGATGCAGGACAGAGGAAGCGGGCTTTATCCATATGTTAAGGGCTTGCCCCCGCCTCGGTGCTTACTGGGGAGGGGATTGAAGAGCGCTCGAAGAGACCACACATTTAACAATTCATGACAACCCCTTGGAATGCCTGCTGGGTCCCCGCAAACGTACCAGCGCCCTGAGGGTCCAGTTGCGCTTCCTCGACCTAGCTCTTATCTAAGCCATAAGAGAGATTACCATTAGATGAAATGTCCTAGATGCCCTCCATTAACAGGGCACAGGGTCAAGACTGATTTGCATATGGCTGGGTTCAAACTGGAATGGCATGGTGAGCAAAAAAACGATGGATTTAGGCCCAGATCTCTGTACTGGGGTGAATGTATGACATTGTTCTGCATTCTGTCCATCAATTGTTATATTTGCTCCATTAACAATGTGGCAGGAAGATACGATCCAATGGTGTGGGGCCGAGACAGCGGCAATTAGACGCGAGGAGGCGAGAGGACTTCAGAAACACCCCATCTCCCTAGAATGGGACCGCCTGCTAGAGTATTTTACAACGTTAGACCTTACACATGGGCCCGTCACACCTGCTCCATAATGTATCCACATTACTACATTACACGCGACACAGACTTGTTAGGGCCATATCTGAACCCAGGCAGCACACCACCAACTGGTAACAAAAGTGATCCAGGCAGATGTATGGTACTAGGCTAAATGTCACAACAACTAAAAAGGCAGACCACGGTGAAGGGAGGGAAAGGGAAGTTCTAGTTAACGTAATTGTTCAAGCTGCATTTTCAAATGCAATTGTTCCATGAGATAACTTTGTACCTTATAAGCACGCGTTACTGGTCATACAATTATACAGAATATATCATGATGTATTGTTATCCACACCCAGTCATATTAATCTACAAATCAGAAGTTATTCGACTAAGATGGCACAACAAAAAACGAAAATGCCGTAATGTACCAAGTAATAACATTGTAATCACTTTCTGGTGCTCAATAAAGTTTGTTAAAAAATATGGTAAGCATGTACATTAGCTTTGTGGGTGGATCAGGCTCTTGATTTGTTGAGGGTCACAAGATAGACACTTCACTACTCAGTTTTTTCAGGTCTGGTTTTCCATTCATAATAGATAGCTTGTTGAAAAGTCCAATGACCTATATTATCAGCTGTTCTACAGTTCATGAAATAGTACTACAGAGCATGCCTTCCGAACCTTTTTAGGCCTGTCTCGCAACACTATTGCTTTAAATAATAAAAAAAATAATTAACATATACATGGGGCTTTTTGTCATCTGTCTTCAGCCACTGTTGCATTCAACTGTCTTTCACTCTTTGCTGCCACCCACCACAGCATACCCTTCCTACCTTGAGTGACACCTTTCTGCCCTTGTGCAATATGAACATTTAGTAGGCAAGTATTGTACTTCAGGTTCACTTCTGCCAGCTGGTGTTGGTGTCAGACCATGCCCCTCACCTTCTTGTTATTTGGTTGCAATGCACCTGAAGCAATTAAGCATCATCCAGTAAAGAAGGGAACTACTTTGTGTGCCAATATGCTGCCTGTGAAAGGGCAGATTGCTGTAACTCACAGTGAAATTACCCACTGGCTGAAGATGGCTGACTCTGTCCCATGTTGTATACTGTGGGAGGAAATTGTGAATGACACAAAAACAGACCAATGGATGAAGAAGGCTGGCTGAAAGCTCCTATAAATATATTACACATAGAATTTTAACAAAATTATATGGTCTTGGCAAACAGTAGACATTAAAGAAAAACTGCACCCTTACCAAGGGCAACCCTATTGGCTCTCCCAATGCTGGTTGTTAGACCTGTGAGCCGTAGGGTGGGTTTACCCCAAACGTTTAGCCTTCACCCTCCTATTTTGGCTGAATTAGTTTTTGTTGGCTTTAGGACACTGTGCACTTTATCACTGCTAACTAGGGCAAAAATGCTTGTGCTCATTCCCTAAAACATGGGAAAATTGGCTTAAACTTGATTGGCATATATAATTTACTCGCACATCCCTAATAAAGTTGTATATCATATACAGAGGGCTTGTAAATTAAATGCTACTAGTGGGATTGCAGCACTTAGTGTGCCACCCACTTAAGTAGCTTCTTAAAGCATGTACCAGGCTTGCCAGCCAATGCAGCCTGTATGCAGCTTTAAACTGCCAATTCGGTTTGGCAATACAACCCTCTTGACAAGCCTTAAACTCCTCTTTTATTGCATATGAGTCACTCTTACAGTAGGTCATAGGCCAGGAAAAACTGTAATTAAAAGTCTGGGCATGTACTTTTAAGTTTTACATGCCATGGTAGTGAAAAACTCCTAAATTCATGTTTTACAGCTGTGAGGCCTACCTCTTCTATAGGCTCACACTGGGCTTCCTTATTAAATTAAAGTGCTAACTTTCAATTGGGAGTAGGTAAAGATATCATGCTTGATGTCTGAGAAATTGTAATTTAAAATCCTCTATAATGGTAAGGTCGGACTTTCAGTTACAATTTTGAAAATAGCACTTTTAGGAAGCTGGCATTTTTTCGGCCCAATTGGTGCCTGCAGCTTGTTCCTGGGTCACATGACTGGCTGTAGTTGGCGGTTAGTGTTTGTATATTCCTCCCGGTCAGCCATACAATAGAGGGATTAGTTGTGCCTGGATGGGCCATCACTCGCAAGATGGGGGTGGGGGGGCTGGGAACAGTCCCACTTGCAAATCAATAGGCTGTGCCCTGCCTTCACACAAAAGACTTGACACTAGAGCATTGTGCCTGCAGCCCGGCTGGATTCAGGGCAGGGGAGGCAGGCAATTCAAAACACTTCAAGGAAAACTCTCTAGAAACTTTTACTTCAAAGAAGGTACCAGATATAAAACCAAGACCCTCAGACCCACACTATAGTTCACTTTCTGGACCTGAGGAAGGACGCTCAGAGGACTGCCTCCTGCTATGGCTTGCTGTGTACTTCAGAAGACTGCTTTGCTTCATCTGAGAGGGCTGCTCTGCTGCCTCCTTGGTACCCACAGTGGCCTGCCCTGCTACTTGAGACCTGCTCCATCTCTTGAACCCAGGGCCACCAGAGAAACTTCAATGGCTAGTTGGCGGTCTTCCGGATCAGAGCCTCGTGGACAGATGAGACTCCCTCCACCTTGAACCCGCACCTGAGCCCAGCCTATGTGAGTCCTAAACTGCTTTGGGAACTGAGATGAGACTGGGACCAACCTGCTCGTCTATCCACCTAAGTTGCACCGCCATACACCTTGACTTCACGGCAGCTCCCGCAATGTCCTCCTCTGCAGCAGAAAATCCTATTCCGTGGCCTTTCACAGAAGCGGTATCCGGCCTCATGGAGCCCGCGTGGGCTACATACTCTAGCCTTGTTCCGCTGGAGATTTGACTTCCAAAAAAAGAGACTACACCTGAAAATGGAAATCTTCACCGCAACTTCGTCTAGCGGTTCCCCGATGAAGACGCTTCCTTTCCGGACACCACCTGCAGCCATGCCCCACTGAACTTTAACTTCTTAAGATATTTTTGCTGAACTTTCTTTTGAGTCTGATGGTAAGCGTGGGCCAGGCCCAATCCACTTCTTGTATCCGACTTGCACTCGGCCACATTTATCTACTTCGACCCAGTCTCGCACAACTTGATGTCCACGTTTGGCGCTTTGATCTTTTAGGCAACAGTTATTATCTTAAACTTTGAAAATTCATAAACTCTGGTTCAATTAATTGCATTTTTGTAATTTTGGTGTCAAATTTACTTTTAAAAATTGGTGTGGGATTTTTTCGTGTTGTGTTTTCACTTTATTATGGTTTGTGTGCTGCATAAATACTTAACATATTGCCTCCAAGTGGAGCCTAACTGCTTTGTGCCAAGCTACCAGAAGGTTAAACATAGGTTAATTTAGAGACCTTTGTGGATCACCCGGACAGGGACTGTGGCTTTTGTTTGAGTTGGTTTAACACCACACCAACCAACAACCCAATTTCTCTCATCGTTTTTAAAGATGTCCAAGATTCTAAGTTTACAAATAGTGGTTATCTGTACAATCATGAATTTGGGTTTACCCATTCTACCAAGAAATTCTTTGGACATTTTGCAAAATGTGTTCTTTCTTTCACAGTGGGAAGCCAATGTTCTACTACTGAATCTTTGCACTTCCCCCTACTGGTGTGACTTGGACCTATCACCAGCGACACAAACGGTCCCAAAACACAATGTGGAGACATAAAATGTTTGCCTTGTAAATTGACCAATTCTGCTGATGTGGATAGTCACAGTATCTGCACCATCGTTCAGCTGTCAGCAACTGAAATCAACCAAACCCAGACATTTTTTTTAAACTAGATAGCCAAGGTAGGCTAGGGTGGTGTGACGTGTGTGCATAACACTATGTTTTCTTACGCACAATGCCATTGAAATGTCAAACTTTGGCTAAATATCATCCAGTTTCCTCACATTTCTGTCACGTAAAGTTCTGAAGTCTGTAAGAATCCTGTGAGATGTGTTCGGTCCACCGAAACATGTGAGGCAGTATTTCAACAGGGAGAAGTGTTGTAACACACAGTGTTAAGATTTTGGCTAGTGGCTGGACATGCCAGAGGTTTTGGTCACATAAATATGACAACAAATAGCCTTTTATTGAATTCAACTCAGACTCAGTATCGTATGAGCACACCACCTAGCTAGACAAATTATCCCCCTAAACATTGACCGCCTGACGAACGAACTGTATAACCTCCACGTGCCACTGCTGACTCCTGTACTTCCATCTTCAGGCTGAGACCAACCTTTCAAAAGACTAAATTTCCTCCTCTAGGAAGGAGCCAAATTGTCTTTTTGTTTCAGGAGGATTCCCCATGTATCGTACTGTCAGGTCATATTTTATAATGCTTCTGTGGACATGATCTGGCTGAATAGTTGAGAATTTCTAGGCTATTGCATCTGTCTAAGCACACCTGCCCCTATCCAGGGTCAGGGTGGTGGGTCGTTTTTCCAGGAGAGCCACTCTCCTGTCCTCATCCCACGCCCTTCGTAGTCGGTCAAAAGCGTCTTTTGAATTAACCACCAGAGGGAGGTACACCTGAGAAATCTTGTGACTAGCCAATTCCTCTAGGAATATATTCGCCTCTACAGGGTGTATTGTGGTAGTACAGTCAGGGACGCTACGTAAAGCATAAGTTTGTGTCAAAGCTGTAAATACCTAAATAATGTCTCCCAATAATGTCCCAAGTCTTGAAGCCCCGTAGAGCTACCACCTGTTGCAGTATGGACGCAAAAATAGCCTTTTAGGAACCATACTTTGAGGTTTATGGGGCATTCTACTTACAAAAATGTATGGAGATCCAATTATGCCGCACCCCCTGGATCTGAAATGCCCAGAGTTGGTAGGTTTCCCTGGGTGGCAGCAAGCCGATCCCGAGCCCAAATAGTGCAGCCATTCACTATAGCAAGTGAGAGGAAATTGTGATTTACCCCCTCTCTGTTGGCATACATTTCAAAGTGATCCCAAACAGAAAACACATTTTGTCTTGCTTACCTTGGTGATTGGGATGCTCCAACCCCAGAGAGACTGAAGGACTGCTGGGCCTAATATAATCTTGGCAAATCCAGTGGACATTCTACCCCCTGGGGGGGTATGATTTAGGGCAAATCCTCCAGTGTCCCTCACAGGGGGATCCCAGGATGGGCATCCTCTAGCCCCCACCTCCCCCCCCCCTTTTTTATCCATGGCCTGTAGTGGGCTTTGTGCCCCTACCTAGGGGGCAGATTGGGAGTAAGCACCCCAATCTGTCCCCAAGGAGGCAGAAGACTGTTGGGATCATTGGAAGGTAGAGGCAGGCTCCAATGCCTGGAAATATTCTATTGCTTTAGTGGTCTTACCTTCCTGCAATGACCCTGTACTGGTGCAGTGCTGGGTTGATTCTATTATCAAGGGAACAGCAAATGGACATGGAAATTACAATGGTAACAGCACTGGAAGACTAGATGGGGACCGAAGACAGCACAAATCATCCCTCTATCCTCTCCCATAGCAAGGTGGATATCAGGCACCCCAATCTAGGGTAAGCCATTCAAATATCAAGCTATTAATGACAAGATCTTTCCTAGAGCTTTTGCACATGGCACACACTCATCAAGTTGTAATGCCATTAATGCATCCTCCAGATTGACAAATACATTTAACGCATAGAGATCACTGCCAAGAAGGCAGGGATTGATAATATGGCAGATGGTTCTCTGCAAGGGTCTCTAACAGACATCTCTAAATAGGGACATGTTTGAATCCATTCAGGGGACACAGGACAAGAAGTGGTTAATGAGTCACAACCCTGCGGTTAGGAGCCTTTTACCACCAATATCCTGGTGCCCGACAATGGTAGCACAAACTGGGCCCCATGTGCACTCTTTCCGTACTTGACTTTCGAAGTGGCAAAGATGAGCAGTCACAGGCTTCTCAAGGAGAGTGAGTGAGTGAGTGAGTGAGTGAGTGAGTGAGTGAGTGAGTGAGTGTGTGTGTGTGTGTGTGTGTGTGTGTGTGTGTGCGTGTGTGTGTGTGTCTGTGTGTGTGTGTGCGTGTGTGTGTGTGTGTGTGTGTGTGTGTGTGTGTGTATATATATATGTATGTGGACAGCAGTCACTTAGAACTGAAACAGTCAATACCAGATACAAAAAATACTTCCCAGGCCAAGTGCTTTTCTTTGTTTAAGAAAATGAAAACTACTTTAATCACATACCAAAACAGAATTGTTATTTGCTACACAGTTCTAAGACGGGTACTACAACTTTCTAAACAAAGAAATGTCCAACTATAAATCTGGAACAGGTGCAAAGTTACAGTAATCTGGTGCAAGCAGCCTTTCTGATTCCATGATCCATAGGCCAGTCCTTTACGTCTCACTACTCCTGTTATTAAAGGTGCTCCATGTCCCATTGCTTAAATATCATACCTGAGTTTTAGTACAGGTAGAATAAGTCAATGTTCAAGTTCATGCAGCTCAGGTTCCGTGGTGGATAGGGTGCTTGGAACATGCAAGCGTGTGCAGTAGTTAATAACCAGAGCATGGGCGAGCAGGCATACGTACAGTACCCAATAGTGTGGGCTAGCGGCCTGCCTCCTTTGACACTGAAAGTTGATACTTGAGTAGGTTGGCTCTTGGTTGAAGCATTGCAGGTTTGGCAGAACCCCAAGGTCTCTATCGAGAAGGAATACTCCCGCCATGGCGGGCTTTGGTGTTTGATACAAATTCTTGATCTTGTGGCAAAGTCAGCACCAGTTCTCTGGCATCTAGCAGATGAGAGGTGGTCACACTGGCCGATACATCCTGGGTTTTTAATTGCATTTTGGGAATTATTTGGCTCACTAGACTTGTTGTGGAATCTGGTAGGTAAGGCTGGAAGACCCATCCAGACTCTGGCTGGCTCCAGTTACACTCCCCAGTGCAGCCTGCTTTTTCTAAGCTGCCCCACTCTCCGGATACAGGCTGGGGCTCTCTTCCTTGGGCAGTCCCTTCCTTCATCCCTTCATAGCAGGCCCGGCCACATGCACATACTGTTCTGCAGCAAGAAGCGTAGACTTTAGGTGATGTTCCCTCACCTCTATGAAAGTGGCTATCAAAGATATGAGCCTTGGATCTTAGCAGTTCCCTGTTTAGAAAGCTTTGAACTGGAATCAAGAGTGACTGTTTGGTTACAACTTTTGTAAAACATTTCCAGACAGGGGATGTTAATCCACTATCAATGCCCAAGAACTAGTTTTTGGTTTTTTTACCCTTAGGAGGAAAATTAGTGAAAAAGGGGATCCCGGATGCTCTTTTAGGGTTAATTTCTGCCTTACATTCAGCAACGTGGTGTAGAGTCCAGATGGGGGGGGGGGGCGTTTAAGGATTTAACCCATAAGATCCCCACTTCAAATGGCCTGAAGCAGGGCTGCTTGTTAGCCCTTCTATTGTTCTTATTCTTAAGTGTACTACAGGAGTGCTTTCTATCAATAAACAATGTCCCCCCTAAAATAGTTACATGTATGTCGACAATGTAGTCATTTTTGACTCATCACCGATTGGCTTACAACGTAACTTAACTCTTCAGATTAGAACAAGTTGAAGTGGTTCCTTTCATAATATATATTTCCTTCTGTAAGGACATTACATTCAAGGGGAACTTTACAAGTCTGGCGCCCCTGGCACCACGCTCATCCCTAATCAGAAAAAAGGTCTGATCAATACCATAATCAGAAAAATGGTGAACAGCCACCATTGATCAATGCATATGAACCATGATAAAAAGTCTAGGTTACAGCATGTACGCATGACTGTCTCGGTCAAAATAACAGGATACCAGGCAACCTACAGTTGGGATCACTGAGGGTATGGGTGAAAGCCTATCATACAATGCAGGGGATATTTGTGTCCAAACAGGCCCTATGATACTAAACTTTGTCTTGTGATTCAGATACAATCATTGTTTCTAGTACATATTCATAAGCTGACAACATCAACAGTGGCAAGTAAAAATCTGGTTGTCAGTATGTACCGTGCAATTTACGTAAATCTATTGCGTCACACATACTTGAATAATTGATCATGTATCAGAGATGTAAGCTGTATAACAAAGTATTAAAAAATATATGAACAGGCTGAATCAATATCTGCAATATTTTTTCCTCGGAGTGGAAATCCAGCGTTGAGCACTTTCAGCAGAAAATAAAGGGGGGCCAGGGTAGGCTATTCAACAAACCCAGTGATTGCCAATGATGTAGTTTAGTTTGTAATACAGTAAGTGTTATGAATGTAGGGTGTTCATCCAGACACTGTTAACAATCAGAATCAGATAGTGGTCTAATAGTCACAGATAATCTCCAGTGTTCATAATTGCAATACGTCTTCCTTTTTCTGTCTCTTAAATGGTGAAGTCTGAGTTTTGTTTAAAATGCTGCAACGCCTATGTTTCATGCCTGGTCAAGTTTTAGTCATGAGTTTGCCTTTTTTAGTGTCAGTATTGTAAAGATATTCCAACTCAATGTTAAGTTCTTTTTGAACAAGATCACTTGGGTTGCCCACAAGAGGATTGGTATATGTTTCATTTGGAGCATAGTTTGCTTTGAAGAGAATAGATCTATGCCCATGTCAGATGAGAGATTTTGTAGAAAGGGAGATAGTCCATAGGTTCCACATCTGATAGTAAAGGCAGGACATATTTTCTCAAATTTTGACCAGTTAGATCAGTCAAAAAGCCCTTTTTGGTACACAATGGTTTTTTTCATTTGTTCCAAAAGAATGCCAATGCTCCGAGAAGTCTAGCCACCTAAAAAGGCCAACTGTAGTTTGAGTTGAGTCTCAATTGGCAGTTGATCAAAAGAGTGCACATTATTCAGAAGCTGTTCTTCAGTTGCCAATTAAAATTAATCGCCATCAATTTCGTCAGGGCATGATTTTGTTGCCCTTTGAGCTTGTTATCACTCTTGCTGAAGTATCCACCCCTCTTCTGCTAGTAATAGCTAGGCTTTGATTCTGTGGATTTTGTGTGCTTCTCTTGTACTTATGATGGGAGTGATATATTGCCTAATCAATATCTTTCTACTTCTACTTCTACTAAAAGAAACACACTTTATTTGATGTGGGTGGAATATCACTATCCGCTGACAGAGTCCATGGAACCCTATTTAGAGTTGGCAGACAAAGAACACCACTACAAATGTGGAAGTGTACCTAAACCGTTTAACCTGCGGCATGCCCATACTGCTTACTCAGGCGTACCACATTTCCTCCAACTGAGACCTTACTTGAAGAAACCTTTGACCTCTGTAATCAAGAGGATGGAGTTGAAAGTTTTTCTAATGGGCACACTTCTCTTCCTAACTAATCAATTTATATACTCAAAGAGCGAGAATTAACTTTGGTTCCTCATTACTGCTTAACAAAGTAGGTCTATTAATTTTTAAAGGACTTTCACTCACTAGGGTTACCACTGGCATGCTTCACCAATATCTGAGTGGGCTCAACTTTGGTACTCAAGGGAGCTCTTAGTGTCTTCTTGTGGAAGGATCTAAATATAAAATTGCCTAAAGGTATCCCTAAGCTGCAAGAGTTTTTTTACAGGAAGCTTTTGTCAAGGTTAAAACTAAGGGGTGATGTTGTAGAGCATGCAATGTACTCCAACACACAGCGACTACAAGTTTCAGCCATGTAAGTAAGAAAGTATGTTTTATTAAGCATGAAATGACCCAATAGTGTCTTAGTGCTAGCGATTTAACGACAGCAGTCAGTAAGGAAGAATGGAATCTAATAAGCTTACCTAATTTTCAGTGAAAAGCCATGTTTTTAACTGTTTTCGAAACTGCAGCACATTGTACTGGGATCTCAAAGTTAAGTGCAAGGAGTTCCAGCATTTACTTGCGCCGAAGTAGAAGGTTCTCCCACCCCATCTGGCTTTATTTTTTCTGGGAACCATTTTCAGTCTAGCTGAACTGGATCTAAGGGTCCGATGAAGGAGTGCCATAGGGAGATGTTTTGAAAATATTCTGGCTCCGTCCGATGCATGGCCTTATGGACCAGACAGTACCTTAAATTTGATCCTATTCCTCACTGGAAGCCAGTTTAACCCCTGCAGGGCTTGAACTTTAGGGGCGAACTTGGGGACCTTCAAGATCAGTCTGGCGGCTGCATTTTACAGGGACTGGAGATTGTTCAACAGTTGTTTTTGAGTGCCAAGGTACAGTGCATTGCAGCAGCCTATCCTTGAGATGACATGTGCCAGTGTCACTATTTTTTGTAGCTCTGCTGGAATAAACGAGAAGATATTTTTTAGCGTTCTAAGTAGGAAAAAGCAAGACAATGTTATTGGGTTGATTTGTTCAGAGAAAGCACAATTTGGTGTCAAAAATGACACCAACGTTTCTGGCATTTTAAACAGAAAGGGGGTCCAGATCAGATGGCCACCATTATGTGTTTCAGAAGGAGGTGAGATTCCCACAGAGCAAAACCTCAGTTTTATCAGAGTTTAGCTTCAGGCAATTTTCCTGCATCCACTTGGCTGTGTGAGACATGCAGTGGCAGAAATTTAAGGCATCCTTTTTCACATCGGATGATATGGACAGCACAGTTTGCATGTCATCGGCGTAGGAAAAGACGGAATAGTCGTGGCTGCGAATGAGCTTTATCAAGGAATGAAACAGACATTGAGGAGCATGGGACTGAGGGAGGACCCCTGATGCACCCCACAAGGGAGAGAGAAAAGACCCGAGATGAAGTATCCCAGCTCCACGGTCTGTTGTCTGTCACTTAAGGAGCTCAGCATGGCTGTGCTGACTTGTCAAAGCCAACCATCTGAAGCAGATTAAGAAGGAGTGAGTGGTGGACCGTATCAAAGGCGGCAGAGAGATCTAGCAAACTCGATGCCGCATTTCCACCCTTATCCACTACCATTCTCAATTCATCTGTGGCAGCTACCAGGGCCGATTCTGCGCACCAGTTCGCTCTGAAGCCATACTGTGAGGCATCAAGGAGCTGGTTTGCTTTTAAAAATGATTCAATTTCGACGTTCATGGCTTTTTATAGTATTTGTGCTGGAAAAGGAAGCCAAGATATAGGTCTATCATTTTTCACATCATTCGGGTCCAATTACGTTTTTTTCATCAGAGGTACAATTGGGGCTTTTTTTCTAGATAGCCGGGAACTGGCCCATGTACAGTGTGTAATTTAGAAACTCGGTAAGCTGCCCTTCTACTAAACTAGAGATCAGGGGCCTCATGTAGGTAGCATACCAGTTACCACTTCTAAAATACCGAACGATACCGAATCGGTATTTTAGAAGTGGTAACTGGTATGTAGGTAATGAGTCGGTATTTTTTACCGATTCGTTACTATTCGGTAATTACCGAATCGGTATTTACCGATTCGGTAATGAGGCATACCTTCCCATTGATGGGAAGGTATGCCTCATTACCGAATCGGTAAATACCGATTCGGTAATGGGGGGAACACATACAAGGGTGGCAGGGTGTCACATTGACACCCTGTTGCACCCCTGATTCGGCCATGTGTGCACATGTGGCACACATACATGCCCTAAGGGCATGTATGTATGCCACATTGCACACAGCTACGCGCGTAAAAATGCATTTACACATACATTCATTATTTACCACCAACTATAAGTTGGTGGTAAATACCGACTCTAAAACACACACACACACTCCCCCTACATCTCGATTTTGCTTTCGGAATTTACCGAATCGGTAAAATTACCGATTCGGAAAAGTTACCGATTCGGTAACATTACCGAATCGGTATTTTTACCGAATCGGTAATTTTACCGATTCGGTAAATTCCGAAAGCAAAATTTGTCCCCCTACATACCAATGGCCAAAATACCGGTCGGTAACGGTAAAATTACCGAAAATCGGCCGTTACCGACCGGTATTTGGCTACCTACATGAGGCCCCATATGTAGGACACGCGGGGGGTGGGCAAAGGTTAAGGGGGCCCCGGATTTGGTGGAAATAATTAATGTGATCATGTTTTCTTTTGAGAGTGGGCAACATTTTTCAACGTTTATATCATCTGGGCTTTTGAAGGATGTTTGGGAGTCTGGTCCATCTGTACTGGCTGTGGCATCTCCTGCACAGGGGGTACTCTGATCTTGCTTGAAATCCTGGAAGATGGTGTTGACTTTGGTTTGGAAGAAACATGCTGCCATTACTAAAGTTGGACAAGGTCTTCACTGTTTTAAATAGTTCTCTAGTGGTACCTTTAGCTACATTTGTCATTTCAGTGAAGTATTTAGACTCAGCTGCAGTAATGAAAGCTTTGTAATCAGTTAGGATTTTTTTATACTTAATCTTTGCTTCTGGTAAGTCGTTCATCCGTCTGCGCTCTTGGAGTCTACATTTCTTTTTTGAGGTTTTTAACTCGTGTGAATACCAGGGGGGTGGTGGGCTTTTTCTGTGGTACTTGATCAGCTTTTCTGGCACCAATCTAAAGGCTGCTGATTTTAACCGTTGAGTGCAATACTCTACAGTAATTTCTACACAGTTGTCTAAGACTGGCTTTGTGTTGGGGCCTGGTGGGCCTCACAATCTAGATGGGTGACAGCTTAGAAGGTAGCTTTGATGGTTTTACGGTAAACTATTGCAATCCCCTCCCCCCTCTTTTATCTGTACGGTCAACTCTTTCAATGTTGAAACCCTCCGAACTGGCCGTTTTAAAATCTGGGCCCGAGGATTCATCAGCACAAGTCTCTGTGAGAAATGCAATATCAGGCCTGAGCTGCGCCATAATATTGGGAAATTCGTACCAATTTTTCATTAAGGACCTAGTACTAAGTAGTACACAGTGATTAGTGATAACTGTGGTCACTGCTGGTCCGAAGCCTCTTTATTAAATGCAAAGTTACATTGTTGACATTTAGATTTGTCTGAATCTATGTTCACATCGTGAATGTGGCAGGAAGCAGGCTTACCTGAAGTACGCAGCTTCAATAGTGCTTCTCATGAATAGTTACGTTGTGTTCATTGACCAGGGGGCTTGCCGCGTCCAGGCACAGACGGGCTTGTCTTTGGCTGTCATCTTGTTTTATCTGTAGAGGTGCGGTGCACTAGTCCGCTAACCTCCGTGATGGCGGCAGGAAATGCCCCGATTACTTACCGGTAATCTTCATTACTCCGAGTTAGTCTTCCTCGCCACATGACTAACGAAGTGAGCTTCAGCTCCACCACAGAACCCAACAAAACAAAAGTTAGCCTCCCATGCCTCCCATCCCTTCCCAATATGGCCGACCCCAACCCCCATGGACACTACAAGAGGCGGGCCGGCCCACCCCCAAAGCCTGAAACTACCAAGCCAAACATGAAGCCGATAGCCAGACAGGGAGGGAGGGACGGGAACTCATGTGGTGAGGAAGACTAACTCGGAGTAATGAAGATTACCGGTAAGTAATCGGGGCATTACCTCCTCGTTAGTCATCCTCGCCACATGACTAACGAAGTGAGCACATACACAAGCCAAACGGCTTCATGGTATACAACAAAACACCACCAAGGCAATAAAAGGTTAACAAAACAACTTTATTCCAACGTGTAATGAAAACCACAGAAGAAACAGCCCAAGAAGGACATTCAAGGGGCGGCAGAACCAGCACTCAGAACAGCCCCGCAAAATCCCCAGGAAGAGAGCCCCCCAGGACCACCCGGTAGTGTTCCATGAACATGTGGGGAGAGGACCACGTAGCCGCCCGGCAAATCTCCTCAGTGGACACACCCTTAAACGAGGCCCAAGACACAGAGACACCCCGGGTGGAACGCCCCTGGACAGACCCCGGGAGGTCAGACCCCTGGGCGCTGTAAGCCAGCAGGATCGCCTGTTTCAGCCAGCGACTGGAAACGGAAGGCTTGTGCCCCGACCGCACCGGGCCAAAGGTCACAAACAAGCTATCACACTGACAAAAGGAGGCGGTGCGATCCAAGTAAATTTCCACCGCACGACGGACATCCAACAAGGACAGGGGAACACCCACCGAGGGGGAAAAGGAAGGCAAGGAAACCTCACGAGAGCGGTTAGCCAAGGAGGGAATCTTAGGCAGAAACCGGGGATCATGGCGCAGGACCAGCCGGTCCGGCAGGACCCTCAAGAAGGGAGGAGACCGAAGAAAAGACCCCAGTTCGCCCATGCGGCCGGCCGAGACAATGGCGACCAAGAAAACCACCTTGAAGGTGAGGAACTTCGGATCGACTGACTGAAGGGGTTCAAAGGGGGGACCCTGCAGAGCCCGCAGGACCAAGGGAAGGTCCAAAGGAGGAGAGAGGCAAACAGCCCTAGGCCGCCTCAGAGAAAAGCTGCGCAGCAAGCGGGCCACCAAGGAATCCAGGAGGTCCAGGTCCGGACTGCGGAAGACCCGCAGGGCAGCCCACTGAGCCCTAAGAGTGGAGGTAGCCAACCCCAGGGAAAAACTCTCCGCCAAGAAATCCAGAACCCTCATGGGATCCACCGATACCGGGTCAGAACCCAGCAGGCCGCACCAACGGGAAAAAGAGGACCAGTGACGAGAATAGGACATCAAGGTCGAAGACCACCGGGACCCCTGCAATAAAGCAACCACCCCCGGGGAACACCCCTGGGCCAACAAGGTCACCCTCTCAACAGCCAAGCCTGCAGATGGAGCCGGCGCAACACTGCCCCGGGCAGAGGAGGGCCACGCAAGGGGAATGGGTGATCCGGAATCAGCCAGCAAGACCGAATCGCCAGCTCGCCCAGGAGCGGCGCACCCAACCGGGAACCACCAAGAGCACCAGGGCCCGGTCCAAACGGATCTTGCAAAGGACCCGAGGAATCGAGGGAAGGCATAAAGGAGACCCCGAGGCCACGGGAAGGACAGAGCATCCACCCTCCTCCAGACCCCCGGACACGGATGGAGAGCGCAGAAGCAGGGCAGAAGGGCATTGTCCGACTCTGCGAACAAGTCCACCAGGGGAAGGTCAAACAGGCCCACCAGAAGCTGAAAAACCGTAGGCGACAGGGAGAGGGCACTCGATGGAGTGAACACCCGACTGAGACGGTCCGCCACCACATTCTCCAACCCCGGAAGATAGACAGCTCTGAGAGACAAGACTGCACCATCCGCCCAGGACAACAGCTCCTAGAACAGCAACCACAGGGAGCGCACCCGACAACCCCCCTGGTGGTTGATGTAACACCTCACCACCTGGTTGTCCGTCCGAACCAGAACATGATGACCCCGGAGAGAGGGAGCAAAGTCCCGGCAAGCCAGCAGGACCGCCATCGATTCGCGGTAGTTGGAGGAGCAGCGGGACAGAAGAGGACCCCATTGACCCTGAACCGACCAGGACCCCAAGGTCGCCCCCCAGCCCAAGCGACTGGCATCGGTCGTGACCACCCGTGAAGGGGAGACCAGAAAGGGAAGACCCTCCGAGAGATGGGATGCCACAAGCCACCAGCCCAGGTCGGACCTGATCTGGGGGGAAACCGGAACCGGGACCTCGTAATCCTCCGAGCGGGGGTCCCAGAGAGACAGTAGGTGATTGACCAAGGGGTACAGATGAAGGCGAGCCCAGGGGAGAACATTGATGGTGACAGACATTAACCCCTGAACCCTCAACCACAGACTCACAGGAGCAGACTCCCGCCCCAGAAGAGCCCCCAGATCCCGCCACAAGACATTGCGGCAATCGAGGGGCAAGAACACCTTCCCCTGAATCATGTCCAAACGGCCCCCAATGAAGAGCAAGTCCTGGGAGGGAACGAGGTGGGACTTCCGCAGGTTGATCAGGTATCCGTGGGCAGAAAGGACCTCGCAGACCCTCCGGACGTGAAGCCTCCCCTTCGAAAAAGAAGAAGCAGAGATTAACCAGTCATCCAGGTAGGGAAAGACCCTGATACCCTCCCGGTGAAGAACGCCCACCAATGGCGCCAGGACCTTGGTGAATACCCTCGGGGCAGAAGACAAACCAAAAGGGAGTACCTGGAATTGGAAGTGGCAGGAACCCACGCAGAACCGGAGGAAGGGCTGAGAAGACAGGTGAACCGGCACATGGAGGTAGGCATCCAACAGATCCAGGGAAGCCGCCACCTCCCCCTGGACCAGCAGCGGCAGAATCTCCTGCAGAGAAAGCATTTTGAATTTAGCACGAGGAATTAACGAATTCACCCGTTTCAAGTCCAAAACAGGCCGAAAATCCCCAGACACCTTCCTTACCAAGAACAGAATGGAGTAAACGCCGAGGCCCCGCTGAGATGGGGGAACAGGCCGGATGGCCCCCTTCACAAGCAGGTCCTGGATGCCAGCGAGCAAGGCCGCCCGTTTGTCCGGAGAGGAAGGCAGCGGGGTAGCGCGGAAGGCGCCTGGAGGAGGAGAACTGAAGGAGATGGTGAGACCCTCCCTCACGATCCGAAGAACCCAAAGGTCCGTGACAGAGGACTCCCAAGCTGGAAGGAAGTGGCGGAGACGGCCGCCCACCGGGAGCCCACCCGGCGGGGCCAGAAGATAGTCAGGACTTGGGGGCGGGGGTGGAAGCAGCAGGCTGAGACAGGGATTTTGAGAAGAAGGGAGCGCCCCGGCCACGACCCCTACCTCGAAAGGGCGCACTCCCCCTGGGCGCGGAAGAGGTGGAAAACGCCCTCTTGGGACCCGGAAAGTGGGCCCTGGACGAACGAAGGGGGGGCCAGCAGTTTCCGGTCCTTAGCCGACTTTTTGATCATGTCCTCCAGGGAAGACCCGAAAAGCTTCGGTTCGGAAAAGGGAATCCTCATCAGCAAGGCTTTCTGGGCTGCCTCAGCCTTCCAGTTGCGCAACCAAATCTGGCGCCTGGCCTGAATAGCAGCGCCCCCAGCAGCAGCAGAAGCCCCCAAGGTGTCGAAAGAAATGTCAGACAGGAGACGAGTCTGCTGTTCCATAAGCGCCAGGGTAGGCACCACATCCGCCCCCTGGTCCATCAGTTCCGCCAAGGACTGGAAATCCTTCAACAAGGACTGCACCGTGTAAGACAGGTAGGCAGAGGGACGAATGGAAAAATTGGCGTCACCGAATAAGCCAGCTTGGCCGCGGCCTCCACCCGCCTGTCAACAGGGTCCGAGGGCGAGGCATCCTCGGAAATGATGGAACCCTGCGAGGAAAGCCCCGCCATCAGAGAGTCCACCTTGACAGAGGAAGGGTACTCCTTGGCAAAGTCCTGGATGGCATAGCGCTTCGCCAGGTACCTCGGGAAGGCCTGCTTGTCAACCTCCAACCATTCCCCCTCCAACACCTTTCTCACGGAGGAATGAAGAGGCAGAGACTCCGGCTCCTTACGCTGATACTGTAAGAAAAAATCCTCCGAAAGGTCCGAAGCCGCCAGAGCCGGAAAGGCCAAGTTCTGCTTAATGTGAAGAAGAACATCACGCAACTCCTGACCCTGCACATGGCGCCCCCGGAGATCTTCCTCCTCCCCCTCAGCATCTGAAACAGAAGAGGGATCCAAGCGAGGACGTTTTGGAGAGGAGGGACCTTGCCCCGAGCGCTGCACAAAAGCAGCCGCCACCACAGCCTGAATCATCCCCTGAATAGATTGCATGGTGATTGCCTCAGGAGGAACCTGGGGGGGGGGTCCTCCCCAACCGGGACATCACTATGTTCCATGACAAAACACAAGCAAGAACGCTAGAACAGCCAGGACACCAGAACTGCAAAACGAAAATGAAAAACTCCCGCTCCTAAATAGCAGAGAAGAAGGCGGGAGAAAACACCTGAGAGAACCAGCGCGGGACCAGCCAAACTGGGCCCCGGGCAGGAAATTGACGATCGGAAGCCACGCCTAACAGACACGGCACGGGAAGACCCAAGCAGGAAGGACCAGGGCAGAGACTTCGCCGAGACCAACTCCATCGTGCCCCTCAAACCGGAGGAAAAACACCCGGAAGGCAGGTAAGCCAGGCCCCCCAGCCACCACGGCACCCGGACGGGAAGGCGGGCGGCGGCAGCACATAGACACGGAAGCCGCGTTCACGGGCCGAAACCCCGCAGAGTCGCCACCCGCCCCCGCGCCGAAGCGGGAGGCGCAATGTCCGAAATCAGCATGCAAAGCCCCCGCCCGAGTCAGAGTACGGCGGGAGAAAAAACATACGGACATCGCCGCACAGCCGCCGCCTGCACCTGCAAGGAAAGGCGGCGGCGGAGACAACGGGAACGGAACCCGCATGCAAGGACATCGGGACCCGTGAAAACGCCTCAAGAAGGGCGGAGCACACAGCGAGCCCCCACACTCGAGAAGAGACATATAAAAAGTCCGCCCCCCCCTGACAAACCCACGGCCCGCTAAAGCAGAGCCTACCCGGCTCGAAGGTGAAATAAACAAAAACGCCCCAAACATACCGGGGGCCAAAAGCAGGGGGAAACAAACCGAGTCCAAGCCCTAGGGTCTGCTAGAGCAGGACCTCCAACCCGAGACCCACGTACCTGCTACAGCAGGCACCACTTACCTGACACGCTCTGGAGAGACGTGTGCAGAACAAAAAAAACAGGTTTAGGGGGTGGGCCGGCCCGCCTCTTGTAGTGTCCATGGGGGTAGGGGTCGGCCATATTGGGAAGGGATGGGAGGCATGGGAGGCTAACTTTTGCTTTGGAGGGTTCTGTGGTGGAGCTGAAGCTCACTTCGTTAGCCATGTGGCGAGGATGACTAACGAGGAGGTAATGGCTGGGAGGACATGAAAATATCCCCCTGTTGACTTTCTCCGCACTAACGGAAAGCCCGCGGCGGACCTGAAAGTCTAGCGGTCATAGAGGTAAGTGGCACAGTTAAAACATCAGTTTAAGACCCTGAAGAATTCGTAAGTAAGTTCACTTTAAACCAGCAATCAAGCCAAGCTGTAGAGCCTGACTTACTGCACTCTGTCACCACTGTGCCCCGGGTCGTCATCTCGTTTTATCTGTAGAGGCATGGTGCACTAGTCCCCTAACCTCAGTGATGGCGGCCAGAAATGGCAGGGAGGAAGTGAAAATATGCCTCAGTTGGCTTTCTCCGCACAAACAAGAAACCCACGGCGGACTAGAAAGTCAAGCTGTCATGGGGTAATCAAGCAAAGTAGTAGAGCCTGCCTTACTGCACTCTGCCTTGCTGGCCAAATAGATTTTTTCAGGACCAGATCTAAAATCCCTAATATGATCAGTCTGGGTCGCTTCATTTGAGATTGCGGACTATTTTAAGCTCACTTCATTTCACTAATTCAGTCACTTATTGTAGCATGCCATTGATACAAACCGTTCTGAGAAATTTCCTCAGTCACATATCTGTAGGTTAGAGAGGAAACATTAATAAGCAAAGCTGTTATGGCATACGCCTTTAGTAGTGACAGTGCACCTTAAGCATTGCACACGTATACATTTGGTGTGAGCACACAACTGCACATGCAACTCCCTTCCCTTCTTATCAGACTATACGGATAGTATCTAGAGGCTATTGTGATGTAGCATGGACTTATATTCCTATTGATATCATCATGCATGTAGCATCTCCCAAAAACATATGATACATGCTCATCCCATAATTTTATCCGGTCAAATTTCTACTGACAGAGCTATTGTGGCATCTTGTGACAACTGTAATGTCTATCTGTGCCAAGTTCATCATGCATACAGTCTCGTCACATATCTCATACATACTCATTACATGGATTTTTAAGGCCTCATAGGGCATTAGAGATGGGTGGACTTTGTAGTCACACTCCAAAAATCAAGAATTTATAGACGATTAAGACGTAGCTATGCTTTAGTCGGGTAAAATAGAAAAGTTCTACAAAACCCGAGAACTTCTTCAAAGGCTCGCGAAGAATCTAATCGGCTTCCCTATGCTCTGCATCCTGTTCACATTTGCCAGCAAGATGATATTTCTGTGCTGCTCCTTTCACGTGGTAGGCATCCGCATGTGGCATGTCACAGTCAATCAATCAATCAATCATAGGCATTTGTATAGCGCACTGCTCACCCGGAGGGTCTCAAGGCGCTGGGGGGGTGGGCGGAGGGGGGGGGGGGAACGCTACTGCTCGAACAGCCAGGTCTTGAGTTGCTTCCTGAAGGCGAGATGGTCTTGCGTTGTCCGGAGGTGGATGGGGAGGGAGTTCCATGTCTTGGCTGCCAGGTAGGAGAAGGATCTTCCTCTGGCGGTGGCTCTGCGGATGCGGGGGACGGTGGCGAGAGCGAGGCTGGCGGAGCGGAGCTGGCGGGTGGGCTTGTGGAAGGTCAGGCGGCTGTTGAGGAACTTGGGGCCCAGGTCGTGGAGGGCCTTGTGTGCGTGGGTTTAGGAGTCGGAACGTGATTCTTTTGTTGACGGGGAGCCAGTGCAGGTCTCTCAGGTGTCCGGAGATGTGGCTGTGTCGCGGGATGTCCAGGATGGGTCGTGTTGAGGCGTTCTGGATCCGTTGGAGTTTCTTCTGGAGTTTGGCGGCGGTGCCGGCGTAGAGGGCGTTCCCGTAGTCCAGCCGACTGGTGACGAGGGCCTGGGTGACCGTCTTCCTGGTCTCGGTGGGGATCCACCGGAAGATCTTTCGAAGCATGCGCAGGGTGTTGAAGCATGAAGACGAGACGACGTTGACTTGTCTGGTCATCGAGAGGGAGGAGTCCAGGATGAAGCCTAGGTTGCGTGCGTGGTCCGTTGGCTTGGGGGTGGCTCCCAGGGCGGGGGGCCACCAGGAGTCGTCCCAGGCGGAGGGTGATGATCCCAGGATGAGGACCTCCGTCTTGTCTGAGTTCAGTTTCAGGCGGCTGTTCTTCATCCATTCGACGACGTCTTTCATCCCTTCGTGTAGGCTGGCTCTGGCGGTGTCCGGGTCGCTGGTGAGGGAGAGGATCAGCTGGGTGTCGTCGGCGTAGGTGATGATCTTGAGGTTGTGTTGACGTGCGATGGTTGCGAGGGGGCTCATGTAGACATTGAAGAGGGTGGGGCTGAGCGATGACCCTTGTGGAACGCCGCAGATGACTTCGGTGGCCGCTGACCGGAACGGGGGGAGGCGGACTCTCTGGGTTCTTCCGGCGAGGAATTAGGTGATCCACTCCAGGGCCTTCTCCTGGATGCCGGTGTTGTTCAGGCGCTGTACCAGGGTGTGGTGGCAGACAGTGTTGAACGCTGCGGAGAGGTCCAGGAGGATGAGGGCCGCAGTTTCCCCGTTGTCCATTAGGGATATGATGTCGTCTGTGGCTGCGAGGAGGGCGGTCTCCGTGCTGTGGTTGGCTCGGAAGCCGGATTGCGAGTGGTCGAGGGATCCGTTGGTCTCGAGGAAGGCGGCTAGCTGTCTGTTGACGGTCTTCTCGATGACTTTGGCAGGAAACGGGAGGAGCGAGATGGGGCGGTAGTTCTTGAGGTCAGAGGGGTTTGCAGTTGGTTTCTTCAGCAGGGCACTGATCTCGGCATGTTTCCAGCACTCCGGGAAGGTGGCGGTGTTGAAGGAGACGTTGATGATGTCGCGGAGGTGGGGTGCGATGATGTGGTCGGCCGTGTTGAAGATGTGGTGTGGGCAGGGGTCCGTAGGGGATCCGGAGTGGATGGTGTTCATTGTGCGTGTTGTGTCTTCGGTGCTGACTGGGGTCCAGGTGCGGAGGGTGGCGGTGGGGGGCATCGGATCGGTGGTGGGGTTCGTGGTTGGTGGGCCGAAGCTGTTGTGAATGTTGGCGATCTTGTCGTGGAAGAAGGCTGCGAGGGAGTCGCAGAGGTCTTGCGAGGGAGTGATGTCATTGTTTCCGGCGTCGGGGTTGGAGAGCTCTTTGACGATGCTGAAGAATTCCTTGCTGTTGTGGGTGTTGTTGTCCAGTCGTTCCTTGAAGGCTGTCTTCTTTGTGGCGCGGATCAGTTGGTGGTGTTTGCGGGTGGCGTGTTTGAGGGCCGTCATGTTGTCTGTGGTCTGGTTGGTGCGCCAGGTATTCTCCAGGGAGCGGCAGTTCTTCTTCAGTGGTGCGAGGGCGTCTGCGCAGTTGGTGATCCACTGTGTGAGGTTGTTGGCGGCTTCGTTGGGGTCCGTTGAGCTGGTGGGGGGGTCCTGGCTGAGGAAGGTGGTGGGCTGGTCGCCGGTGATCTTGTTCCAGCTCCTGCGGGGGGCTTGTTGAGGGTGGTGGTGGGTCGTCGTTTTACTGAAGCTGAAGTGGACGCAGCTGTGGTCAGTCCACTGGAGATTAGTGGAGTGGCTGAAGGTGACGTATTTGCTGGATGAGAAGACTGGGTCAAGCGTGTGGCCGGCGTAGTGGGTGGGGGTGGTTACCAGTTGCTTGAGTCCGAGGTTGGCCAGGTTGTCCAGCAGAGCAGTGGTGTTGCGGTCCTTGTTGTCCTCCAGGTGGAAGTTGAGGTCCCCCAGGAGGATGTAGTCGGTGGAATTGATGGCGTGCGGGCTGACGAAGTCTGTGATGTCTTCGCTGAACTGTGTGCGTGGTCCCGGTGGTCTGTAGACGAGGGTGCCTCTGAGCGTGGTCTTGGGGTCGGTGTGTATCTGGAAGTGGAGGTGTTCGGCGGAGGTGAAGGTGTCATCGGAGTTGGTCGTGATGCGGATGGTGTTCTTGTGGATGATGGCGATGCCTCCTCCTGTCTGGTTGACGCGGTCCTTCCTGGTGATTTTGTAGCCTTCTGGGACGGCGATGGCGACGTCGGGCGCTGAGGAGGCGTTCATCCAGGTTTCCGTCAGGAAGGCGATGTCTGGTGCTGTCGAGTTGAGGAGGTTCCAGAGTTCGACGGCATGCCTGTGAACGGAGCGGGTGTTGAGCAGGATGCACATCAGGTGTTTGTTGCTGGGGCTCGGTTTAGCAGGTGCGGTGTTGGGTCGGAGGCCGGTGAAGCGGCAGGTCAGGCAGGTGAAGGGTCCGTGGGTGCGTCTCGGGGTGGCTCGGTAGCAGGCGGTGTTTCGGCCGGCGTTAAGTGCGTGGAGGGTTTTGGCGTCGTAGATGTGCAGGGTGTGCTGGCGAGGTCGAGGACCAGGGGGTCTGGCGCTGGGCGCGGTCCAGGCGCGGACGGGCGCAGACGGGCTTACCTTTGGCTCACCTTCGGCGCTCAATCGGCGCTCCCGCTGCGCGCGTCTGCTGCGCGGTCGCTCTGGGGGCGTCATAAGTAAGGAGCCGAGAGGGAGGAGCAGCTGGGTGGCGGGAGCAGGGCGGCGAATGGAATCACAGGGGGGCGGGGCCGCAGGGAGGCAGCGGCGGGAAATTCCAAGAAGCAGCAGGCAGCGAGCGAAGGAATCTGCAGGCAGGAGGCGGCAAAGGCAGGCAGGAGTGGCAGCAGTGAGTGGGGCGACCAAGCCCTGTGGAGGACTGAGCGGTCACACAGGACCATGCATCATACCACGTGAAGACATGGATGGCATTTGTCATCATTAAAGAAAATGGCCTGATTACGCAAGCACCAATCAAGTTGTTGCTGTATAGTAGTTGGTAATTAAAAGGTCTTGTTTAGAAAATGTTGTCTCGAAAGCTATTTTGTTTTAAAGGTCAAAAGATTGGAGAATAGCAGGGGTGGACAGTGTTCCTTGTTTACTCGTGAAGAGTAACTAAAATCATTGGAATAATGGTGATTACTATGACCACGTTGCTACTTCAGAAAGTAACCAATACTCGTTTATCTGGAAGCTAATAAAGCATCACGATCCTTGTAGTAATTCGGTTGTTTAGAATAGTCTCTCGGAGGTGTGTAATGCCTAATGTTGTTCTCTTTAATCTTACATGTCCTCAAGAGATCTAATTATATGTGATGTGTAGTACTGGGACAATAACTCATCCATTATTTAATGAAGGCGGAAAGGAGGACTGCACCATACATAATGTGTTCATTATCTATTCAAGAACACCCACAGGATGTCATCATTCATTCTTTCTATATCGGCAGCTTGTAGATCTAGTGTTGTTCTTTTTCAAAGAGTATTGATTCAGGATGCCTAATGGTGTTGTCAAGCTGTTTAATAATCCACCATTTTATATCATTTGTTGCATGACCCTTAGTGATGTAATGGTTGGACATTACTGTGCTCTCTAATTTGGGTCTTTACTTTCCTACAGGTCATCCCTATGTAACTAAGAGAGCAAAGACAATTTATCATGTACATAACATTCAATGGATTGCCACTTGTGTGCTTATGTAGCCTACAGGAATAACTACAGGATCATGATGCTTTGCTTGACACACTACATACAGACGACTACTATGTGACAGGAACAGCACAGAATTAGAATCTTGCCGGCAGATGTCAGCAAGATCAGAGGGGAGGGATGGGTGGGATGGGGAGATGAAGCATTTGATCAAATTTCACTCTTTTGCCCGCAAAAAAACAGTTATTGCCTAATAGCCTACACCTTCTTGATTTTCAGACTGTGACTACAAGCTCTACACACATCTAATGCCCTATGGGGGTCATCAAAAAACATGAAATGAATATTAATGATTTACGTGTCGAAACTGAATGCATGACAAATTCAAGCACGGATAGACATTATAGTGAAGTCACAAGGATCCACAATAGTGCTCTGTCAGGAGAAATTTATTGAATGAGCTTTTGGAGTATTTGCATGACTTTATCAATGCTGATATGAGACAATGGTAACTCAAAATGCCTCTAAATACTGTCCATCAGTCTGATAAGAAGGGAAGCATGTACTGTTGTGTGCCAATACCAAAATGCTATGCCTGCAGTGCTCAATGTCACTTCTACCAACACATGCCATAACAGCTTTATTTAAGTTTCTTTTCTGACCTACAGATATTCGACAGAGGCAATTCCTCACTACGGTTTGTATGAATGATATGCTGCAATGAGTGGGACTAATGAGTGGGACTACAAAGGCTGGAGGATGAGAAAATTGCATGGCAGTGGGAAATTTTGCCCGTCTTTCAACCAAATAGGGTGTAGAGCTAAAGTGAGCTCCCTCTCTTTGAGGATGATAAGCCTTTGATCAAAAGTACAACTGGCATTGGGCTGTATGTCACAGCTCATCATATCACCCACTCCTCTTAGGGTGCTATTCCAACTGATTTTTTCAGGTTTGTGACTGCAAGAGAACGCCCTGCGACAGCAAACAAGAATACAAATAAATGACCTGGGTACACTGAGAAAAAACTACCAGTGTGTCAGAGAACACTTCTTCAGTAGTATTTATCAGTAACAAAAAACCTTTGCTGTGTGGAAGCCTTGAACAAGGTGCACACCCATAAAAGCTTCAGGGCCTTTCGAGAAAAACCCATATTAGTTGTTCCTCTGAAGACACAGAGATCTGTACCTGGATATAGTTTGCCCAAGCAGAGAAGTACAACCCTGCACCGCCCTTGCACAACAGGGATGAAGAACTAGTTGGATCAAAAATGACTGACTGCTTTTTGTCTTGGACCTTGTAAAAATTCTAATTTTACTTGTGAATTATTTAGCAGATAAGATCTGAATTTCAATTTGTTTTGGTTCATCAGTTTTCCATCAAATTCAGATATTAATTGCTTGACTATCGTATTTGTTCTTGGAGATTCAACGCCTTTATGTTCTACTGCTCCTGTGAGGAGATCGACCTCTGGGTCAGTTCTTCCAAGTTGCTTTCTACTGAAGCAATTGATTTTTATTATTAATATTTTAAGCTGTGATGAGATTTTCTGCCATCTGGTAATTCTTCCTTGAGAAGTGGTGTCTAATGAGAGAAATACAAGACTGTTGTCTCATTGGAATGTGGTGTACTTCACGTTATTAAGTTTCACTGCCTCCCAGCATTTAGAAATCTCTTTTTCTTTTTTAGAGAGATTTTCTAGAGCTTTGAAGCTATATTAATGAGGTGAGACTAGGCATAAACTCAGTTGTTGCAGGAGTGATGTGGACTGCTCTATCAACCTTGTGCTCTATCTGTCATAAATTCTCCCACCGATACTGGGTACAAAACTCCAATATCTGAAATTAAGGTTATGACAAAGCAATCTGTCCCGAAATGCTAGCTGCGGTGCATTCCTGTTTCACTGCAATTTGCTACAAAAGTATTAGTTCTAGACTTTCAGTTGCCACCATGGATGTCCCACATACCTGGACAATTAGAAACCAAGAGAAAGTGTTGGAAGTAGAGCATCTGACTGATTCTTGGAACAGATGCCCTCTATTTTAAGAAAAGGTCTTGGTTGAAGAGTTCATTTCTAAGGTTGGTTTATTCTTCAACAATATCATATTTGATGAAGAAATAGAAAAAACCTGGTTCATAGGCGGCACCCGTTTAGCTCGTAAGTTTACAAAATTTTATTCAATCATGCAAGCTCACAGACCGTGCAGAATGGCACTTGGGCTATTTGTTGAATCTTTTTTCACAAAGGATGTAACCAAACAATATAATGGTTTGACTCTTTTTGCATATTAGCACAAGTATGCCAGTCCATATCAATGGTTTTATGGTATGTTCGAGTATTGAGCTTGAACAATACAGTTAACGCCTAAATGAAATTGCATGCTGGATTTTTTTCATATACTTACCATTTAGTTCCTATTTAATGCAGGGGGTTTGCAAAAGAGCCCATTCTCCTGCAGATTTGTCTGGAAGCGGTATCTGGACTATGGGAGAGAAAACCTCAACAAACTTCCTCCATAGCTCAGACATCTTTGCGAGGACGTTGTCACAGGTCTTTGATAAGTATGTGAAATCGGTCTTAATTTAATGTAATAGATCATCCTCTACTTGGAGAACCATTTTATGGACTGAATACTGTTATCAAGAACTGGACAGGAGATAGGGTAGCTAGGGACTTACAGGAGATGGAAGATCAAGTAGCATGCTACAACATGAAAAGGAAAATAAATACATAAATATGCGGAATACTAAATAGTAGTGAAAATGTGCAGCTGCTGTTGACTTGAGATTACCAGTGCAGAGGGCTTGGTTAGCAGCACACACGACAGACGTCTATTGTTGAGGTTCCCATGCGTGCACCATATTATTCGTCATCATCCTGCCATTCTTCATGCCCCTAAGAGTAACAAGATGCCTGGAACAAACCAAAAATGATTGGTCTTTTGACTAACACGATGATAGGCCGAAAGGGACCATCAGAAAGACAGGTCTGATGGGATATGAGAAAGCTGCTTGAAACATACCAGAGCAGTCTAACAATGGGAAAGTACATTGAGGTGAGGGAGAGCGTAAAAGACAAAACCAGTCCTACAGAATCACTCCTCCATTTTGGGGTGAGGAGAGAACCACAGTGAGCTGGCTAGACCCAGAGGTCATGAGTGCTGTATACGCCACTTATAGGTTTACTAGAAAAAGTGGTTCTGCGTCCCCACTGGCGTTGGAGAGGTAGCCATTGCCACTTGAGACCCATTGGCGCCTAGCTGGGCACGCTTCCAGAGGAAAAAACAAAGAAGCCAGCACCTAAAATTGGAGGAACTGTGTGTCGCCCTGGGGCGATGGCCTTGAGCAGTGCGATTCCCCATGAACAATGAACGAGAGGCTGTGCAGCCATGTTGAGACTAGAGGAACAGCAACAGACACCATTGGCACAGCGGGGACGCACAAGCAAAGAATAATGTGATGCCCCACATGGTTGGCTCTAAAGATCGACACCTAGCCCTTTGTTGGTGTGGCCTAGCTGATCATAAGCTGTGAATTGGATTTGGCAGTGGCGGCGGAGGTGCCTTTTCCCTAGGATAAACAGCCTGATATGAATCAGCATGCCTGGTACTCTTCCACATTACAAACTGAATCTGGTGGGCTAGAGTATAGTGTACAGCTCAGAGAAAGGCAGCCTGCAGGCCCAGTGGCTAGTCAGTCAGTTAGGGTGGTGGCCACACCCGAAGGTTGTTAAGGCTGGGAACATAGATGGGCTTGCAGCCTGCAGTGGCGACTCCCAATAACATGGTGCTGCATTGTCTCTGCAATCTGCCATCTTCAACCAAAATAGATGTGTCCCTAAAAAAGGCATGAATGCGAGTGCTGTAGCTTGTGGGTCTCTCTGATCTTTCAGTTCTTGAATTAGTAGAGTTCAAATAGATGAATATTTATTTCTCAGAATCCAAAGGAGACACTACTGTGACTGCTTTGTGTCTGGGGAAGCCAATATTCTACCAAACGCTACACCCACTCCAGGTTGGGCTTACAATCAGCCTCTACAATATTGGTCTGGTGGCGACTTGCTTGGCTGCCCAATTTTGTATGCCTCCTGTAGGAAAGGGGACTGGCAGGTTGGTGCAGTTCACTGAGGTTGAAGCAAAAAACTCGAGTATTATTAAGGGGTCTACTATGTGCTATGAATTTACCTCAATCCAACACCAAGACATCTACCCGCATGTTTGCAAATGAAGGGCACTACACGAGCCACAACTCACTTGTGACTAAAAATTAACTGAGGAAGGTCCTAAACCAAGAGAAGATGGCCAAGTATACTGAAGTGCTTGTTCCCAAGACTGAAATACCAGAAAGTGCAATGATAAACCCTAGCCACCGAGCTCGAAACAGGTGCCTCTGTCTCAACAAAATGAATCCCTCAAGCTATCTAGGTCTTAAGACAGGCACTTGTGGCCAAAAGAGGTGAAAGTGGGATGGACTTAACTCTCCTGCATCATGACCTTTGCCATGCAGTAGACTGAGTGTCTGAGGTGAAGGTTTGCATCACAGAACTAGAGCTTAGAGTCAAGGTTTGTAGACTCGAGACAGCCTCTACCAAAATGGCCACATGAGTGGAGGGCACTTAGTGATGCTCACCCCCACAACAATTTAAGATTTGTAGGCGCGCCGGAGTTGCGCCTGAGTTAAGCCCGTCTGCGCCCGTCCGCGGCAGGCCGGGGCATGGGGCATGTCACTCTGCTCCCTTACTCATCTACACTCGCTCCTTTCTAGTCTCTGCTCATGATCCTGCCCTCCCCCCCCCCTCTCCGTACCGAAACTGCTTCTTCATAATCTGTTTACGACTAGAACCTCGTTCCCGGAAATTTCCCCTATCTCTTCCGATAATGGCGTCCATTCTTCAAATCCCGCGTCCCGGGCCCAGTCACTCCCTCGCTCTACTTCCTCCCCATTGTCTGTGATGTATCTTAACACCCGGTCCCTGGTCTGTCATCAATCAGAAATATTTTACCTCCTGGACTCGGAACAGCCTGATGTCCTGTTCTTGACCGAGACCTGGCTCACTGACGATTCATCTCCTGACGTTCTGGCGGCCATTCCCCCAGGCTACTACATCCTGCAGACCAACCGCCCTGCTGATAAAGCGGGCGGCGGCGTTGCAGCCATCATCAGACACCCCATTAGGTTCTCCCCAGTGTCCTTTCCTAGTATCGCCTCGACAGACTGTCTCGTATTAAGACTGGAGCAGCCTGGGTCTTCACTCATCTGTGTGCTGACCTATCGCCCCCCTCAATCTATGCCTGACTTTTCTATCCTGTTCGGTAACATGATCACCCAGCTTACCATCAGCAATTCCAACGTGTTGATCATGGGCGACTTTAATTACTGGCCATCAGACACTCATGAAACTGCTGATTCGCGTGCTTTTTCTGACCTAATGTCGAGCCTTAACTGCACTCAACATATACATGCACCCACACATGTTAAAGGCCACATTTTAGACCAAGTCTGGACCACCTCTCTTGCCATCTCTGCTCCCCTCATCGCCCCTTGTCTCTGGTCTGACCATCACCTCATCACTTTCTCCTTATTCCTGTCTTCCCCTATCACCGCTGCCCACCAATCCAATTTCCTGGCGCGCAATTGGAATAAAGCCGACCTTAACAAACTTACGGCTCTCCTGAGTTCTTCACCCCCACTCATGACTGGACCCAACATCTCTACCGACCTTCAGTCCAAAACCCTCACACACTGGCTTACCGCTGCGGCCGACTCTGTGGCACCACTAAAACCGGTTAAGACAAGGCGCAGGCACGATGCCCAAAAGTGGTTTACCGCTGAGCTCCGCGCACACAAACTTACTCTCCGCCAGGCAGAGAGACGCTGGCGCCGGGATTACTCCCCCGAATCGAAAATGATCTTCTCGTCTCGGCTGAAGGAGTACAAGAACGCTATTACTGTGGCTAAATCATGCTACTTCTCAGGCAAAATTTTAAACTCATCCAATAAATCTAAAGATATTTTTTCTATAGTGGATGAATTATCCAACCCGGAAAGAGTCATCTTAGCCCCTCTCCCTTCTCAATCCTTGTGCGACTCCCTTAATCAATTCTTTGTGGAGAAAATCACCAAAATTAAAACTAGCATTTCCACCTCCCCACCTGCCCCTACATCCTTCTGTGTCCCCAGTTATTCTCCCACACACACCTTTACTCACTTCCCTCCTATTTCCAAGGATAACTTTCTCTCACTCCTACACAACGTCTCTTCTGGCTCTCCCAGCGATTGTTGCCCCCCCTCGGTCCTTCGAGAAGTTTTTACCGCCTGTCCTGACCCCCCCCTTGCTCTCTTGAACAACTCTCTAGCCATAGGGGAGGTTCCGGGACCCTTCAAACAGGCCGAGGTGGTTGCCATCCTCAAAAAACCTTCGGCAGACCCTTCCATCATGAGCAACTTTCGCCCTATCTCTCTTCTTCCCTATCTTAGCAAAGTTCTAGAGTCGCACGTCACTCACGCTCTCAGCTCCTTTGTGGAAGAATCTGGTGTACTGGACCCCCAGCAGGCTGGATTCAGACCTGCGCACTCAACAGAAGCCGTCATCCTTTCTGTTATGGAGGAACTGCGCAGGGGCGCGGACGCGAACATCTGCCAGGCCTTGGTCCTCCTGGACTTGTCGGCCGCCTTTGACACGGTCGACCATCAAACTTTGGTCGATCGTGTCAGGGAGGCTGGCATCCAGGGCACCGCTCTGGCCTGGGTCCGATCCTTTCTGACCCAACGCCATCAAGCTGTCAGACTATCCCAGTTTACTGCCTCCCAGGTCAAACTGTCCTGTGGTGTCCCACAAGGCTCTTCCCTCTCCCCCCTCCTTTTTAATTTGTATCTTTCCCCACTTATCCGTGCCCTCCGTCAGTTCAATGTCACAGCATTCAACTATGCTGATGACATACAACTAATTTTCAACATCAACTCCTCTGCTGACTCTATTGCCACCTTTCAAAATACCCTGTGCTTTATCAGCAACTGGATGAGCTCAAACCATCTGAAGCTCAACCCCGACAAGACCGAACTCGTTCTTGTCGGGGGTCCCCTCAACCCTTGGGATTCTTCTTTTTGGCCTCTCAGCCTTGGCAGTCCACCTAGCCCCGCCAACTGTGTTAAAAGTCTGGGAGTCGTCATCAGTAGTAATCTCTCCATGACGCCCCAGATTAGCGCGGTAGTCTCCTCCAGCCATCTCCAATTAAGGAAAATTAAGAAAATCTCCCGGCTACTTACTTCCGAGGCTCTTACCTTGGCCCTGATGGCGCTTGTAATATCGAGGTTAGACTACGCCAACGCGCTCTATGTAGGCATCCCAGCCTACCAACTCAGGCGGCTTCAGCTGATCCAGAATCAGGCTGCCCGCCTGATCCACTTCCTCCCTAGAGATCATCATGTCCGTCCCCTCCTGAAGAGCCTTCATTGGCTCCCTGTAGCCGCCCGCTGTAAGTTCAAGCTGGGTTGTATCATTTACAAATCTCTAGCCGGCCAGGGCCCCCTCTTTATTTCTTCCCTTCTTCAATCCTACGTCCCTTCCCGCACTCTCCGGTCTTCCCAAATGGTCTTGCTTTCCATCCCTAGATATAAGAGGAAGAAACACGGCGGGCTCAAGTTCTCCTTCCTGGCCCCCACTTTTTGGAACTCCCTCCCCTTGTCCCTGAGATTGACCACTTCGTACCCCAGCTTCAGATCTGCCCTTAAAACGTTTCTTTTCACAGAATCTTATCAATAAACGGCCTTTGCGCTATCTTCTGCTCTCTTTACTTTGGCGCCAAGAAACCTAATGGTGTTAGTTGCGCCCTTATAAATTTATATAACATAACATAACAGGCTTTCCAGGGGGAGTAGAGGGCTCAAACCCAGAGGTATCTCGAGACAAGGCTCATGAGTTTTTTTTTGTACTAGACAACAGGCTCATCTCTGCTTCCTAGAAGAGATGGCACACTGTTTTCTTAAACCAAGGGCTCCTGCGGATCTCTGATCACCTGATTTCTGCAGTACAGAGACTTGATCCCGAGAACCAAGAGAAAAGAGTGAGGTAAATTCTGAAGTGCAAAATATTATGATATTCTAGATCAGAGATACAAAAATTAAAAGATAAAGAAGGACTGAATGGATGTGATCTTGCTGCAAGAAATGCTTGCTTCAACATCAGTGAAATAAACATTAAAATAAGATCCTTCAGACCATGAAACAGGCCCAAAAATTGGCCCTCACATTGACCTGTCAGACCAGTCCATCGGGCATTACCCGACTGCCATACAGGCCAGTCAGACCCTGGCAACACCATACCCAACACAGCATGGGGGTGAGACATACTGCTCAACCTAAATTCATCAGAATCATTACTTGGAATGTAAATGGTTTACTACACAGAATCAGGTGGAGGTGGTCCTTAATAAGGCAAATAGATAAAATGATGACATGGGGCACTTTATGGAGACACACTTGATGGCCAACAATTGTCTCTTTTTTGCATGGCATGGCGTTCTCTGGAATAGTACATGTGGGATTTGCGAGTGTGTCATGACGTGGGGAACCTCCTGCAGATAATTTCCCCTTTTCTATTCAATGAACTTGGTGGGGTACTCAGGAGGAGTGACAAGTCTCACTAACTTTCTCTCTGGTCAACATGAGGAATAATTTCCACCCTAACTGAAGAGAGTTTACCTTCTACTTAAATGCACATCTGTCTTGGTCTATTCTAGATCACTTTCGGATGCCAGACGGCAAATTTACTATTGTCAGGCAAGTGCAGATCTTGGATAGGGGCTACTTGGACCACTCCCTGGTAGAATTAGTGCTTAACTGGGTGAGCGAATGTGCAAGGGGGAATAGCTGCTCAGTGACTGAAGATAAATAGATACAGGTCTTAACAAGCACTGGCATAGCCAATAGGTCTTGCTTTTGGGACCTTGTAAGTATTTAGTTATGCAGCACAATATCCTTAGTGCAATAACATCAACTGTTGCATGGCTAAAAACTTATAAGGTCCCAAAGGCGAGATCTATTGGCTATGCCAATGCTTGTTTTTAGAGGCCTAGCATGCAGTTTTAAATGTAGGCTGGTATGAAAGGTGCCAACCCGAGGTGCAAGTTCTAGAGAGAAATAAGATAGGAAGAGAGGTGAGTTATAATGAGATAGCACAAATAGAAAGGTGAAGCACAGAATGACAGGTCAGGTAAACAATGTAGCGAGGCAGAGAGGCAGGTAGAGCCGGCGGGATGAAAAATAGAAAGATATGAGAAGTAGAGAGTAAAGAGGTGCAGATGAGGTAGAGAGTTAAGGCTAATACAGAGGAAGGGCGAGGGGGAAGTAGAGAATGGTGAAATAGGGAGAGAGACAGAGGTAAGACAGGTATATTAAACGAGCGAGACATTGGAAGCAGAGAGAGTGAACAGAAACAATGAAGGAGATAGAAAGAGATGGAAGCAAAGGGAGGGATAGATGGGAGTGGAAGAGGTAGAGAGCATTGTAGAGAGAAAGAAAGAAAATAATGGGAAAGGGGAGTGAAAGAGGACATCAATAAAAAGAGAGACATAGAAGGCCAATAGGTGAGGTAAATTGGGAGTCTAGATAGTGTATGAGGCAGTGAGTTGTGAGGCAGAGAGAGAAATGAGAGGCATGCGAGAGGTAGAGAAAGGTAAGGTATAGATGGCAAAAATGATAGAAAGGGTAAGATAAAGAGATGAAATTAGGAGGGAGGTGAATCAAATTTAAGAGAAATGAAGGGGGATGAGATGCAAACAGCAGCAAGATGGAGAAAGGAGAAAGGAGAGAGAGAGAGGAGAGAGAGAGAGAGAGAGAGAGAGAGAGAGAGAGAGAGAGAGAGAGAGAGAGAAAGAGCTAGAGATAGGATCGGAGAGAGGTGGCAAGATGAGGTCATGAACGGTAAGTGCTGTGGGGCACTGAGGTTTATAGAAGGAGAGGTTTGACGTACAAAGAGAGTTTAAAGGTAGAGCAATTGTGTGATAGGTACGTAACCATGTATAAATAGACTGGTAAAAAGGGAGTGTTTAGGTAAAGGAATTAGACATCGGACAGAAAGGTGCGACAGAGAAAGAAATGTATTGGGTGGTATAAAGAAGTGACAGCTATTCACAGAGTGTGGTATGTAGAGACATACTTTACATCACACTGTACGGTCTGATGCCTGAGAAGAATTGAAGACAGATTGCAAACATACTGTTTTTGACTCTTAGTCTTAGATTCTGGATTTCCCAAACATGTGCGCAACTTGCTACCCATCTACCGGGATCACTTCCCTTTTGTGATATCTTCCCCAGGTGTGAATATTTTCGCATTCAGCAAGGGCATATTTATTTTTCAGATTTTCCAAAAAAGTGAGTGCCATTCTGCAATATTGTATGGTTCATGATGTCTTTAGAGATGCTTCCCTTCAGATCTGCCCCCCACACACACATTGCACAGGAGATGGCTTAAGGAGCTTAAAGGTCGAAAAAAGGGATAGAAATGCTAACGGTCTGCCATTATCAGGGTGGTGCGTATTTCATGTGTTGCCCATATTGCCTCCAGAACTCCTTTAAGGGCAATCCTCTGGATGCTACAGACCTCTGTAGTACAGGAGGCCTCTTGTCTCCAGCAGGCCTTCATCCCTGCACCATCTGAATGAGAGTAGCCAAAGAGTATGTCTGACTTTGGCATATTCCCACGAACTGAGATGTGCAAAGATGCACACAATAGCAGTGTCCCAGAAAAATGCAAGCCATTCTATTGAATTATGGGCTTGCACATTTGTTGAAGCTGGTGCAAAGTTTCAGAACATATCATTATGCATCACTTCTTTGCACAAGGGTTAAAGTAGCTGAATAAGCATCTGTTATTCAGCGCCAAGATGCCTACAGCTGAACGTGCGGTGGCACACACTGCTGAATCTAATTACAACCTGAATATGGGGGTGCTCATTACTGGACTAGAGCGCTCCATCTGCTTCTGTAATAACCTCCCCCTATCTACTATGGGGTGGATGGCCCTGAATAAGATAGTATTGCTCCTGCATTGCCTGTATGCCTTCCAGAATTCCTTCTGTTGTATCCCTCGTGCCACTTTCACCACCCTGAATAGTTTGCTGATATATCTGATGTGGGCTGGTAAGCAGAGCAGGGTGAAACTAGAGGTGTTGAAACTGGATACGGACACTGGTGTCACGCAGTTTACTGTCAAACCACATTTTGATGTAAAAGAGACATTTTGGGACCATTTTGGGGAATTCACAAAAATTCATTAAAAAAATAATTTCTCAAACCCTTATATTTTCGGCATTAAACTCTGATGCTTCTATGAATTGGCCCCACAGAGTTTTACAGGCTGAGATACAAAAGTAATAGACAGACAGATGTTACAATGCAGAAAATGGAAAGAAATGCAAACAGTGGACGAGAGACACAGAGAGAGAAAGGAGAGTTAGTAAGAAGAGATAGAAGGAGGCAGAGAGAAAATGATATGAAAGTACGCGGAAGCATGAACAGTGCGGTAAAAAGACAAGCCTAGAGAAAAGTAGAGACAGACAGAGGCTCAGATAGAGATTGATCGGGCGGTGGGAGGAAAGTTAGGGCTGGGAGAGCAGGCAGAGATAGGCGAAGACTGCGCTACATGAAGTGATAGAAATATAAAGAGTGAAGCTCAGCCAAGGGCAGGGGAGGGCAGAAGAGGTAACGAGCGATGACATGAAAGGGTGCCCGGAGAGATGCGCTTTAATTACCCATGACACCAAAGGAAAGGCAGATGGCGGCTGCGCGCGTACACACTCACGTGCACTCAAGCTTATGGCCAGCAAAAAGACACTTTGAAAATCCAGTAACTAAATGTCTCGCCAGAGCAGCTGCGCAGCCTAGCGAGACCTAAAAATGATATACTGAAAAAGCTAACCTGTGTTTTGTGTTAAAGAACAAGTTACTTACCTTCGGTAACGATAGATCTGTAAGAAACAGTTAGTGATAGATTCCTTACCTTAGAATTACCCCCAGGCGTCAGACTGGATCTGAAAAGCTTTAGTCAGCAGTACCCCTGCGCGTTGGTAGGCATCATCGTGCAGCTCCGCATACGTCGTTGGCGTCATAGTCGTCGAGATGATGTCGCTGGAGCTAATTAGACGCGCCCACGCGCACTGACGTCAGTTCTGTACACGACTTTACGCGCCAGGAACGCAGAGCCATGGAAGATACTGACCACTGGTGCATTTAAACTAGTGCCCTGAACCCTTAGAAATCAGTTTGCAGAACGGGGAGGATGGGTGGGGCGGTAAGGAATCTATCACTAACTAATGTTTCTTACAGCTATATTGTTACCGAAGGTAAGTAACTTGTTCATCTGAAAGAAACAAGTTAGTGATAGATTCCTTACCTTACAATAGATACCCCAGCAAAACCAACCCCGGTGGTGGGTCTGCGGACCAAGATCACACCAGAAAGTCACGGAGAACAGAACGGCCAAAGAAGCTGTCTCCCCGGACTTGACTGTCAACACAATAATGCCTAGTAAAAGTGTGCAGCAAGGCACATGTGGCTGCATGACAGATGTCTTTCAGGGGGACACTACGTCCCAATGCAGTAGTAGCTGACTTCACCCTGGTAGAATGGGCGCGCGACCCCACCGGAGGATTCTTGTTAGCCAGAGAATAACAGGCCTTGATACACAAGACAACCCAGCGGGAGATAGTCCTCTTGTGTACAGCCCGGCCTTTCTTGGCGCCTACGTAGCAAGTCAAATGGAATCAACTGTCGCCGCTCAATCTCCACACATGTAGGTGGAGGCTGGACATGTTCGTGTGGAGGACAGTCTCCTGCTGCTGTGACAGAAGATCCTCCCGAAGAGGCAGTCGGATCGGGGGATCCATGCTCATACTGAATAGCTTAGGATACCAAACTCTTCGAGCCCAGTCCGGGGCCATAAGAATGACTTTTTGCCGGTCGCACCTGATCTTCTTCAGCACTCTGGTTACAAGTGGTATAGGCGGAAAAGCATTCAATAGACCGCAGCTCCACTCGTGACGAAAAGCGTCGCCGAGCGAGTGCCGCCTTGGAAATTCCTATGCGCAGAAGAGATGACATTGCACGTTCTCTTCGGTGGAAAATAGATCTAACCAAGGCTCTCCCCACTGTTGTACGAGACCTTGTGCCACCTCCGAGTGAAGAGGCCATTCGGGATCCATCATGCACCTGCGGCTGAGTTTGTCCGCCCTGGCTTTCAAAGAACCTGCCAAGTGTTGAACTGTCAAGGAAATGCCTTGATGGTCCAGCCATGTCCAGAGACGCAGAGCCTCCTGACAGAGTCCACAACCCCACCCCGCTTTGCTTGTTGCAATACCACAGGCCTCTGATCTCCGCCTCTCCCATATGGCCGCCCCATCCCAGGAGGGACACATCCATCACCACTGTGTGCTCCGGTTGGGGAAGGGAGAGGGATCTGCCGCTGACAATGTTGGTTCGTGAGCCACCACTGCAACTGCTGTGCAGTGCCCTCCGAGATCTGGACGTGCTCGGACAGGTCCCCTTGATGCTGCGCCCACTGGAACTTCAGGTCTCACTGCAGAGCCCGCTTATGCCATCTGGCATGATTTGTTATCAGGATGCAGGAGGCCATGAGGCTCAAAGCCTCAAGGTCCTCCTGACCGAAACCCAGGACAAGGGAAAGATGGGAATCATAGCCAGAATGTCCCGGACTCGCTGCTCGGGAGGATAAACCCCAAAACTGCGCCGTGTCCAGAACCGCTCCGATAGAGAGGAGCTTCTGAGAGGGAATCAGGTGCGACTTCGGCACGTTGATGGTGAACCCCAGCAAATGCAGGAGGTCGGCCGTAGTCTGGAGGTGGGAGACGACTGCCTGGGGCGAGCCAAAGACAAACCCCTGATCTGCGCAGTTGAGCTGCAACCACCGCCATCACTTTCGTGAACACCCGAGGGGCGCTGGTAAGGCCAAAAGGGAGCACGGGAACTGAAAGCGCCCGTGGCCTACCGTGAACCGCAGGTAACGCCACTGGGCCGGCAGGGTGGGGATATGAATATAAGCGACCTGCAAGTCCAATGCTACCATCCAGTCTTGCGGGTCTGGGGCAGACAAGACCTCAGGAAGTGTGAGCATTTTGAACTTCTCCTTCTGGAGGAAGCGGTTGACGTTCCGAAGGTCTAAGATAGGACACAGGCCCTTGTCCTTCTTTGGAACCAGGGAGTTGTGGGAGTAACAACCACAACCTACTTCTGGCATCGTAACGCACTTGATGGTCCCCTTGGCCAAGAGGGCTGCAACTTCTTGCTGAAGAAGAGCCAAGTGATCCCCAGACATGCGGTGGTACTGAGGTGGCATGGATGGAGAGGTAGTCTCAAAGGGGAGGGAGTAGCCCCTTCGGACTATCTGTAAAACCCACCTGTCCAAAGTGATGGTGCGCCAGTGGGGGAGGTGATGGCGAATCCTACCACCCACTGGCATTTGGTGGGCCTGAAACACCGGACTAGGAAGGTTTGGAGGCAGTGGCGGCAGGGGAGGTGGTGGACTGACCCGCCCGCTGGACCCGTGACCCACCTCTGCGGGTCCCACGTCCACGGCTGCACGGAGACTGTTGCTGCGCAGGCCTGTGGCTCTGAAACAAACATGTTTGGCCGTCCCTTCCTTGGCCACAAAAGGAGCGAAAAGCAGAAGCGGAAGGAGTGCGCATGGCCAAAAGGCCTAAGGACTTGGCCGTAGCCTGCGAGTCCTTAAAACACTGCAACGCACTATCCGCCTTCTCGCCAAAAAGGCGAGTGCCATCAAAGGGCATGTCCATCAGTGTTCTGGACATCCCCGGAAAAGCCAGTTGTCCTCAGCCAGGAGTGGCGGGGTAGCGCCACGGTCGTGGAAATCGCCCTGCCCAGCAAGCCGGCGGTGACGGCCACAACGAATTGTGAACTTGGCTGTGTCTCTCCCCTCAGCAATAGCTTGGGAGAGCACCGTCCGCAACTGTGTCCCACACAGAATGGGAATAACGGCCCAAGAGGCATGCAGTGTTCACAGACCGCAGCCTTGACCTGGCGGAATTAAACATTTTCTTCCCAAACTGTTCCAGTTTCTTGGGTTCCCTGTCCGGTGGTGCGGAAGGGAATGCGCATGGGGACGCAGAGGCCTGGACAACCAAGCTCTCAGGGGTAGGGTGTTGGGAGAGGAAAATGGGGGCACCCGGGGCCAGGCGATGGCGTCGGGCCACGTTCCTATCCACAGGCGTCCATGTGTTGGGCCTGGACTAGGTGCCCAAAGAAGGTCTGAAAGTGCGTCATTAAATGGCAACAGCGGCTCCGTAGAGTAAGACGGTGGCCGAAGCACTTCTTTCAGGAGGATAGTCCTGATGACCACCGTAGGGAGGTGGAGTGCCTCGGCTGCCCTACGCAACACCACAGAATATGTACCCCAGGGTAGAGGGAGAGAGTGTTCCAGGTTCTGGAGTAAAATCCAGGTCACCTGCATCCTCCAAATCGTCATCCCAGTCCGGGTCTAACTCGCACTGGGCTGCGACAGGGTCCTCAGACCCCTCCCAGTCCTCCACAACCTGCCGGGTAGGCGGAAAAGAAGGTGGACGGAGAAAGGGATATAAATCCCCCATCGGCGTCGGAATTGGCATCGATCGACACCGGCACGGTCTCCACGTCGGGATGGAAGCCGGGGACAGCGTTGGCCAGTGAGCCAGTCAATGCTGGCGGCAGTGCCATCAATGTCGGCGGAGGTCGTACGAGGTCAACCGACATCAGCTGGGATCCATGCATGGATCCATGGGGGTCTCTCAGTGTCGAGACCGGAGTCGTCGGGCCGGAGCCGATGACGAAAAAGAGCGAGGACCCCCAGTCGGACCCGGGGGGCCCAAAGGCGTGCTGGCGGGGTCTGACGGCCCAAAGCCATGTGCCATGGCTGACAGGAATTCCTGCAGCTGGGCCGGAGTTGCCGATAAACCCAGAAAAGGCGGGTAGGCCATCGGCAACTGCGTACGCTCTGCTGGAGCCACGGGGGTGGGTGGCACCACCCGCAACCTCAGCAGTGTTGCGCGACAGGCCAGGCGAAGAGCGACGGCACTTCTTCGACCTCCTGTGCTTTGCCTTACCTGACTCAGAGTGCGAAGACTTTGTTGAACAGTGGTGGTGATGGCTCCGCAACCGGTCCTTCGACCTCCCACGGGACTGGGACCTCAAACGGCGCGGAGCCAACTCCCGGGCCTCCAACCACTTCCGGGACTGCTCCCGCAAAGTTTTCGGAGCCATGGCCCGGCACTCGGGGCATGGCTCGGAGTCGTGGTCGTGTCCCAGGCAGTAGAGACACTCACTGTGCGGATCCGTCACCGACATCATGCGGGGACAAGCCACGCAAGACTTAAAACCGGGCATCCCTATACACCAGGAGTCAAAGACTCAAGAACAGAGACAAAAAGTCCCAAAAACTCAGTCAAAAAGTTGACTGGGGGTACCGCTCTCTCCGGATCTGCTCTTGCTAGTGCGGAAAAAGAAATAACGGACGTCAGCGCGCGTGGGCGCGTCTAAGTAGCGCCAGCGATGTCATCTCGGCCACTAGGTCGCCAACAATGTACGCGGAGCCGTACGACGATGCCTACCGACGCGCAGGGGTACTGTTGACGAAAGCTTTCCGGATCCAGTCTGACGCCTGGGGTAATTCTAAGGTAAGGAATCTATCACTAATGTGTTTCTTTCAGATCATGGACTCAGTGAACTCCCGTCTAACCCTTTGGAAGGCCTTTGAGGCGGGTCCAGCCTTGTAGCACTCCTACTAAGTCTAGAAGCAGAATATGCCATCAGACCATACCCTGAGACACTTAGAAATATTACCTTTCACAAATTCAATAAATCCCAAATAACATTCGGAGAAGCGAGGCTTGCCTCACAAGGCCATGTCCAAAAATGGGAGAATAAGGCCAGAAAGAAGCTGCACTGATTATACTAGCAGTGAGACTCCAGTAGGCATATCAGCCAAGTCAGACAGCCATTGGGGCACTTTGTTACCAGTATTAAATTATGTTTTTACCAGCCACAGTATAGCAGTGTAGACATTACAGAACTCGTAGCACTCCAAGAGTTTCTACAAGACTTCCTCATACACTGCATCAATTACAAGGAAAATAATTATTAGAGGATACTGAAGGAGTTAATTCTGTAAATTCACAATGCAAGGGGCTATGCTACCTTTGAAGGAAATGGTAGATGAAGTACTGGGACAAGAAGAATTACCTGAAGACATGTGCATGGCCGTGATAATGAATATGCTACTTACCAGTATGCATCTGTTCTTGGCATGTAGGGCTGCTGACATTCATATCTGTGCATAGATCGCCGCCTAGTGTTGGATCCGGATGTTTGCACGTTGTTGTCCTGGAATCCTGGAAGAGTCTTCGAAGTATCCTGGGATAGGTGACTCCTCCCCTGGACTACAGTGCGCATGGGCATCCTCTCCATCCTCAGATTGTTTTTCGCCATTGTGGCAGTGATGGAGTAGATACAGAAAGTGATGACCATGCTTTACAGTAATTCTGAGAGCTGCAGCTGCTACAGGCGCCGGGGAGGAGGGAGGGCGATATGAATGTCAGTAGCCCTACATGCCAAGAACAGATGCATACTGGTAAGTAGCATATTCAGTTCGAGGCATGTGGGCTGCTGAATTCATATCTGTGCATAGAATATATAGCAGTGCCCTCTTATTAGCGGCGGCTACCAGTGCCAGCTGCAGCGGTCTGAAAAAGAGTTTTGAGAACAGCCTGTCCTACAGCTGCCTGCTGTTTTGATTGCACATCTACACAATAGTGTTTGGTAAATGTGTTTGTAGTGGACCAGGTGGCTGCTCTACATATGTCATGCAAAGGAATGTTTCCCAGGAAAGCCATGGAGGCCCCTAACTTACGTGTTGAGTGGGCTCGTGGGGGAATCGTTAAAGTGCGTTTAGCCTTTTGATAGCAAATTTGAATACATTTAACGATCCATCTGGCTATACCTGCTTTGGAGATAGCGTTACCTTTGTGGTGTGGGGCAAAGGCAACGAAAAGTTGATTTGTTTTCCTAAAGGGTTTGGTCCTGTCGATATAATACATGAGGGCCCTTTTTACATCTAGTGTATGGAGTGCTCTTTCTGCGACAGTTTGTGGGTTTTGAAAGAAAACAGGCAGTTCAATAGTTTGATTCATGTGGAACTGCGATACCACCTGGGGCATGAATTTGGGGTTGGTACGTAGTACGACCCAGTTGGCGTGAACCTGTATAAATGGCTCTTGGACGGTTAGTGCCTGGAGTTCACTAACTCTTCGTAAAGAAGTTATCGCTACTAGGAAAGCGACTTTCCAGGTAAGGAATTGAATCTCGCATGAGTGTAGAGGTTCAAAGGGTGGACCCATCAGGCGTGTGAGGACCAAGTTGAGGTTCCACATTGGGGCTGGTGGGTGGCTAGGTGGAATGACTCATGTGAGTCCTTCCAAGAATGCTTTGATGGCAGGCACTCTGAATAGAGAGAGGTGCTGCCTGGTTTGTAGATAGGCTGATATTGCGATCAAATGGACACGTATAGAGGTGTACGCCAGATTGCATCGGTATAGGTGTAATAGGTAACAAATAATGTTTTGGATGGATGCGTCTAGCGGGTTAATGCCATTATTATTGCAATAAATGACAAACCTCTTCCATTTGGCTGCATAGCAAGCTCTGGTAGTGGGTCGCCTGGCCTCCTTAATGATATCCATACAGTCAGGTGGCAGGTTGAGGTAGCCAAACTCTAGGACTTCAGGAGCCAGATTGCCAGGTTCAGCTGTTGCGGATCTGGGTGCTGAATCTCTCCATGGTTCTGCGTTAAACGCTCGGGTTTGATCCGCAGCCTTTGATGCGGCACCACGGAAAGTTCGAGAAAGGTGGTGTACCACGGCTGGCGTGCCCACGTTGGAGCAACCAGGACGAGCGTCAGGGAGTGTTGTCTGAGTTTGCGTGCCACCAGCGGTATCAGTGGTGCTGGGGGAAAAGCGTACGCAAATCTGCCGGACCAGTTCATCCATATCGCATTGCCCTGCGACTGCGGATGTGGGAACCTGGCAGCAAAGCTTTGGCATTTTGCGTTTTCGCTTGTGGCGAATAGGTCTATCTCTGGATGACCCCACTGCTGGAAGTACGGTTGGAGTACTGATGGGTGTAACTCCCACTCGTGCATCTGGTGGCTGTGTCTGCTGAGCAGATCCGCCATCTGGTTGTCCTTGCCGGGGAGGTGTTCTGCCATGAGGAAAATGTTCCTCTGAATGGCCCACTTCCACATGCTCTGAGCCAGATGAGACAACTGTGGAGAGTGTGTTCCTCCCTGCTTCTGTATGTAGTACATGGCAGTCATGTTGTCCGTCCGAATCAACACGACTTTGTTGCACAAGTGTACTTTGAATGCTTTCATAGCGAGGAAGACTGCCATCAGCTCTAGAAAGTTGATGTGCATCTTCTTTTGTTGTTGCGTCCATAGTCCCTGCACTGTGTAATGGAGTACATGAGCTACCCATCCCTGGAGAGACGCGTCCGCCGTCAGTATTATCTGTGGGACAGGCTCTTGGAACGGTCGGCCCTTGCAAAGGTTTTGTGGATTCCACCAATGCAGAGAGTTGTATGCCCGACCGCTCACCAACACTAGGTCTTTCAACTGTCCTTGAGCCTGATTCCACTGATGTGCTAAGCACTCCTGAAGCGGGCGCATATGTAGTCTCGCGTGTGGGACCATGAAGATGCAGGAGGCCATCATGCCTATCAACTGCATGAACACTCGCGCGGGAAGGGAGTGTTGTGGTTTAAACTTGGAAATCAGCATTTGCATGCTGTTGATTCTCACTAAATTTGGCTGAGCTGTGGCTGCCAGAGTGTCTATAGTCGCACCTAGGTACTGTTGTACATGTGCGGGCTGGAGATGGGATTTGGGGTAATTTAGTGAGAACCCTAGACTGTGAAGGAGGTGAATGGTGCGGGACATGTGGCTGGCACATTGCTGGGCTGACTTCGCTTGAACGAGCCAGTCGTCCAGGTAAGGGTAGACGTGTATGTGCTGCCTTCGTAGATGTGCCGCCACAGTAGCTAGGCACTTTGTGAACACCCTGGGTGCTGTTGTCACGCCGAAGGGGAGGACTTTGAATTGGTAGTGCTGCCCTTGAACAGTGAACCTGAGGTATTTTTTGTGTGAGGGGTGAATGGGTATGTGGAAATACGCATCCTTGAGGTCCAGTGTGGCCAGAAAGTCTCCCTGTTTGAGCAGCGGGAGGACTTGCTGTAGAGTGAGCATGTGAAAATGCTCGGAAAGAATGTATTGGTTCAGGGGTCTCAGGTCTAATATAGGTCTGAGTGACCCGTCCTTTTTTGTATTAAAAGGTACAGGGAGTACACCCCCGTACCCTGCTCGTGGACGGGTACGACCTCTATTGCGCCTTTTAGAAGCATACTTTGCACCTCCTGCTGTAAGAGCGTTAAGTGCTCTGAGGACATAGGACGGTTTTTTGGAGGTATTGTGGGTGGAGTGGAGGTTAGTTCTAGACAGTAACCGTATTTGACAATATCTTTGACCCACCTGTCCGTGGTGATGGAGTTCCACATGGACAGGAACCTTTGTAGCCTTCCCCCGACAGGTGTTATGTGGTCGGGAGGAAGGGAGAGGGCGTCACTGCTTGTTCTTGGGGGAGGACCTGGTATTGCCGTAGCCTCGTCCTCTGCCCTTTGTGCTGGAGCCACGATATCCACCCCGGGTGTTTTTATCGTAGGTGTTTTGCGTGTTGCCCTTGTTGTATGTTTGCTGTGACCCCTGTCCTCTACCTGCTCCTCTATTTCCGGGGCGACGAAAGGAGCTGCTCCGAAAGGACTGCGTTTGTAGGGCCCCCATGGACTTTGCAGTGTCTGTGTCCTTTTTTATTTTCTCTAGGGTGGTGTCAACCTCCGGCCCGAATAAGTAGTCGGGGTTGACAGGTTGGTTGAGAATGTTATTTTGTACCTCCGGTTTGAATCCGGAGATGCTTAACCAGGCGTGTCGTCGCAGCATGACGCTAGTGTTTATGGCTCTAGCAGCTGTATCTGCGGCATCCAGTGCACATTTAATGGATGCATTTGTGAGCAGTTGTCCCTCCCTGATGAGGATCTCTGCACCTTCTTTGTATTGGTCAGGGAGATGTTGGAGTAGTTGCTCTAACGTGTCATAGTGCGCTCGATCGTAGCGAGCGAGGAGCGCTTGAGTATTGGCAATGCGCCATATGTTAGCTGCCTGTGCGGCAACCCGTTTGCCGGAGGTCTCTAGCACCTTGGACTCTTTGTCCGGGGGAGGAGCGTCACCTGTTGTTTGCGAGTGTGCTCTCTTGCGAGCATTCGCAACGACAATGGAATCCAGAGGTAACTGGCCTCTAATGTAAGTAGGGTCCCCAGGCGCTGATCTGTATTTCTTGTCGATCCTGGGGTTTATCACTCTTGCCCTGGTGGGTTCCTTGAAGATGTCCTTTGCTGGTTTGAGGACCCCCTTTAACATGGGCAAAGTCTTTATATTTCTTTCTGAGGATGCGAAAGTATCCATAAGAAAGTCGTCCTCGATGGTGTCAGAGTGAAGTTGCACCCCTTGATTGGCCGCAGCACGTTCAATTAGAGCGTTGAACACGGCAGTGTCCTCTGTGGGAGATGTTTTTGCTCCATAGAGTTGTGGGTCCTGTGCATCCATAGGTGCACCTGGGTCTACAGGGTCATCCCAAGCTTGATCAGGGTCCTGTTGGCCTTCAGGGTCCATCTCTCCGGGGTAGGGGACTTGCTCACCCATGTAGTCCTCCAACACATCAGTGTCAGAGTGTGTGGGAGAGAAGGATTGTGGATCCTGGTAGGGTGAATGGAAAGGTTCGTAAAGAACTGGTTCCGAAGCCACTGGCAGTTTTCTCTTAAGTGGGATCCGGAAGGAGTCCAAAGCTGGCTCAGAAGTTATTCTCCTTTTGTGGATAATCATCCTGCCGGTGTCGGCGTCGATGAGATGCGATGGAGACGTCTCCGTAGAGCGTTCGGCAGGCGTGATCGTGGTGTGGGTGACCCGTGTCCTGATTTGGAACAGTTTCGGGGCCGTGGATGGTGGCAGGCCAAAAGTAATGTTGGCTGGTGCCGAAGAGGCTGTTGGAGCTCTTATTGGCTCGGAGCCCGACGTGTCCTGGAGGACCGTTTTGTTTTTGGTGCGTTGCGCAGCAACGGGTTGCACCTGGAGCGCCCTCGATCCCTTCGCGCCGACCGGTTCTGTGGAGGCGGACGTGGACTTTTTCGGCGCCGGTGAGTCATCGAGTCGAGGGACGGGAATGGCCGTCGACGTCTTCGATGAGTGTGGCTTTGGTGGTGCCGTCGAAGCGGTGGGAGACGCAGCAGGCAGTTTGACCTTTGGGGTCGGAGCCGATTGCGTCGGTGCCGGGAGCCGAGTAGGTTTGTTGGCACCGAAGGTCTTCTTCCGTACGTCGACTGCGACGTCGGCCGCTTCAAGCTCGGCACCGAAGTCTCGTTTTTTGCGCTCGGTGCCGACGTGTTTCGCTGGCGTCGAAGGTGTGGAGGGCCTCGATCCAACCAGCGCCACTTTCGGTTTCGGTTTCAATTGAACCAATACAGCTTTCGGTTTCGAAGAAGGGAAACCAGCCGGTTTGGGCATTAATGGCTGCCGCTGAATGTCTGAGGCCGGGCCCGAGGGCGGGGTCGAAGAACTGCGGGATAGGTCTTGGGTAAGGCCCGAAGGCGATCCCTCGACCGGAGCCATAGACTGTTGTACTGGGCTTTCTTCAGTCTGTACGGGTAGGCCTTGCTCGTCACCGGAGCTACTCTCTTCGGCCCCTAAGGCCTCATTGTAGTCTCCTACCTCGGTGTCGTCTTCATCTCTGCGAAAGAGTGTTTCGTCTACGTCTTCCGATCCGGAGTTATGTTCGGAAGCGGGACTGGAGGGTAGGTTCTCCACTTCTTCGACATCTTCGGTCTCGGCGCTGAAGATGTCGGCCGGGGCCGGTGCCGCTTGCTGCGCCTCGAGTCTTGCCGCTCGTCGATTCCGGAGAGTCTTCTTGGATCGAAATCGGGCACAGGCCATGCATGTAGATTCGTCGTGATCCGGTGAGAGGCATTTGTTGCACACCGGATGGACGTCGATGTGGGGATATTTCGCATTGCATACCGGACACCGCTTGAATAGTGTCCTCGATTCCATCGTCGATGTCGGGTCGATGGTCGGGCAAGATGCGAAAAAGTTGGTTCTGGAAGTTAGTAAACTAACAAAGATACTATCGATACCGATCGGGAACAGTACCGACGCGAACTAAAGGCCTTTTGGCCTTGTAAAAGTTTTTCCTAACTTGAGTCAAGATAAGCACATCCGAACCCAATGGCGGAAAAAAACAATCTGAGGATGGAGAGGATGCCCATGCGCACTGTAGTCCAGGGGAGGAGTCACCTATCCCAGGATACTTCGAAGACTCTTCCAGGACAACAACGTGCAAACATCCGGACCCAACACTAGGCGGCGATCTATGCACAGATATGAATTCAGAAGCCCACATGCCTCGAACTTGTAATATTAGAACCCGATAAACCTCCTGATAGTTGTAACCCAATTTCCCTCAACACTGAAATGGCAGCTCAAGTCCTGGCCACATGTTTGACAAAGGTAATTAAATCAGATGTACACGAGGACTAGTGAACCTTTACCCCATGGATGGCCCATTGGAACTGCTGATGGTGAAATTTGAAAACACTTTTGATTCTGTGGGTTGGAATTGTAGAAAGGATGAACCTTGGCCCAAATTTCTTGGGTATATTTGCTTGCTCTACATAAATTTAACAGCTAGAGTACAAGTTGGAGGAACAGTGCCACAGGCTTTTCCAGTTCTAAGAGGTACCCGAAATGGTTGCCCTCTGTCACCCTTATCATTTGCATTAGCAAATTAACTACTACCAGAATGAGTTAGAAGAGATGCCTTGTTGATTGGATTTGAATGGAAGCCCACGCTTTCTTATAGGCTATTCTTATATGCAGATGACTTACTTCTCTACCTTCAGGAATCTGAGTGATCCAGCCCTCTAGCATTGGTAGGTCTTCACATATATGGCACATATTCTAAATTAAAGATGAACATAGGCAAGTCCGCATCATACCCATTAAGAGCCTCCAGCTATTTCAGTAGGACTCTGGCTTGAGAATAACTAATGAGGGATTACGATATTCGGGGGCCTCTATTGCAAAAAAGAAAAAAAAGGCCAAAGCCTGGGAGCGTAATCTAATATTGGTCTGCACTTACCCTTTTACTACTGGGCAGATCAGCCATTTAAAAAAAGATTTTCCCGCCACCCATTTTATACCAACTCCAAAATTACCCCTTTGAGATTCCACAGGAATTTTGTCTCCATTCTGGTCTTGAGGATTTAGGGGTTTTCTACAGAGTGAGAGAATCCACAAGTTGCTATGGCAAAATGCTATAAATCTTACTATGAGGGTGGGATGGGAGCGGTAGGCATAGCCTATTTGACATCCCACCTCATTATAACTAGTGAATGGCTGAATGGCACACTCTCTTGGCCCGCATATGCGATTGCGAAATGGATAATGGGAACACATCCACTACACTACCAACAAAAAAGGGCAGTAAGGCTATCAGACAATCGCACAAGTATATTATCAGTATTGTCTAACACCATAAAGAAACGCTCAACTGTTTATGGTCCTACTGCCCATGAAACACTACACACAAAGTCTTTTTTTTGTACAAAGATAAAACTGGAGCGTTTATCTAAACATATATTATCCTTAATCATCAAGAGAGATACTATTCCATTGTCATCTCGTCAATTTCTTGTACAATGTTTCCATCATCAACAACATCAGCAATACGTGCATTCCATCCAACCCGATTCTATAGGATTAACTGTTAGTAATACACAGGAGTCACATGGTCTCGGAGAAAAATCTCTCAATTTATTTCTATTATTTTGTAGATACAGACAAATAATCAGCCCAGCCAACGAGTTACGTCCTAGCCGGCTACTTCAGGGTTGCAATTTATTACCAAAGCCCTGGTATATGTTCAATAGAGCTGCCCTGCACTTCATATAGGCATATCCCAGACGGTAGTATCAAAATATATCTTTATCGCCATTAGTGCGTATGTAGCTCCCGTATGCATAATTCTAGTCATCCTTCATCAAAAGGAATATAGTCTCCTCACATGGATTTTTGTTTTCCATAGTGCGAGTCAAACGGTAACCTCCAACTTCAAGAGTACACAGTATGCAGTCTGCTGAGAAAGTCTTATGTCGAGGAGGAGGCTTAGTCCTTCCTATCTTGTGACGACTACTTTTATGAGGCAATGGGTGCTTCTATTCATAGATCAGTGGCAGATGCAATGGGCAAGCTTGAGCAACGCCTGCATAGGCAGGTCTTTGAGGATTATGTTTAGATGGTTCCACCTCAGATCATTTCAGAACCTGTGCCTTCTCACCCTAAGCGGAAGCTTACAGCGGTAGATCAGGACGCTAAAAGGTTCTAAAGCAGGCCTTTCGGGCCCACACCAAGCCTCCTGCCGGTGCTCTGGGGCTGGATGACGATCTGCTGTGAATGTTGAGGACGTGGACTACTCCCGTGGGCCCCTCTCGACCGTGGCCTCCTCTTACTGCCAATGGCAACCCTGACCAATCCTCAGCTGACATCCTAGACCCTGATGATCTAATCCATCTGCGTTCAGCAGAATGGACTCCAGCGACTAAGTGGCACAGTACATCACAGGTCGGCTGTGTAAACCTCTTGAGAAGGAGGCATGCAGTCATCAGCGCATGGAATGTCCCAGACCTTCTTTGGAGGGGGAGGTAGCCCTTAAGCCTGAAATTGAAGCATGGATGGCCACATTTCTAGCCAAATTTGTCAAAGACCCTAAGAAAGGGATTGATTGTTCCTGGTACGCGACCTATTGGTCTCGACGTGCAAAACCCAGTTATGCCACTAAATTATTTTATTTAGGGATGACCCTGAACCTTGCCTCCTCAGATTCAAGGAAGAAAGAAGGAGGACTGAAGGACACCAACTGCTTTGGCTCCAGCCCTACTGGCCTGCCCCAAATCCAACCTGTCCACGGTGAAACCCCGGCGTGGCCAGCAGCCCCTCAGAAACTGGAGGACCTGCCCTGCCTTCAGCTCAGAAACTCTGTCTCCCGGTAGCACCGGATTTGCTCAATCCAAGACTCCAACACAGAGCCCGGATCGAGGCACATCTGCACCCAACGCCCATGACCAGATTATGAATGGCCCAACACCACGAGGAAGTCTCCCAGCAATCCTGACCTGGGATCTGGTGATCTGGCCTACCTCAAGCTTTAGATCGACGCCTGCAGCCTCAACCTGAGTGGTCTCCCCGACCGCAACCCAATCTGGTAAGAAGATCCTAAGCCTAAAGACACCCATGCACCAGAAAACCCCACGGCCTTGGAGCGTGGCCCAACCAACGGTGTCCAGGCAACCCCCAAGAACCCAACTTACCTCTCCTGCCAGTGGTCGCCTTCAGGAAACCTCCTTGCCTGAGGCTGCAGCTTTTTCTTCAAGCCAGATATCGCCACTGAAAACCAAAGGGCTCCCGACATCTTCTTGGCACCCTGTATCCGGACGCCTCCGTGCCGCAGGTGGTGCTGCTCCTGTGCGTATTGTTGGCCCCTGCAGTGTTCATCTTATCCTCAGGAGCTTTTCTCCCACAACAGAGTGGCCAGCTCGTAAGAAGCCTTTGACCGAAGGTCCCCTAGCCCCACTGGCTAACATTGGGCCCCTACACTCTGCACTACCCGCTCTAGTCACGCTGCAGGTGGTGCGATTGTAGTGCCCAACTACACCTTGAGGAACCTTTAATGTACTGTTGAATGGATTCTTATGGCATGGCGGGGCGGTGAGGGTCGCCCTGGCGACGTGTGTGCAATCCGCTTACTGCGGGGGAATAGCAGTGGCGGACGTTCAGGCGTATTACAGGGCCGCGCATCTCCTGGTCATAAACGAATGGTGGTACGCCTCCCCCACGGATCCAGCCTATGCGTTGGACCGGGCCGCGTTGGCAGGGACGCCCCTGTTACATCTCCTCTACAGCGGTTCATCGTTGGGGCGGTTGCCCCCGGCGAGTGCCACGGTGGTCCGGATCTGGCGGCAATCGGTTAACTCCATCGGATGGCGAGGCAGGCTTACACGGGCCACCCCACTGTGGCAGGGTACCCTGCTCAAGGAGACGGCACAATTGGAGGGTTTTCGCTATTGGGACACAATTGGGATCTCCACGCTGGGGGACGTCATGAAGGGGTTGTCGCTCAAATCCTTCCAGATGTTGCAGGCTGAATTTGAGCTGCATAAATCCCAGTTCCACAGATCCCTACAATTGAGACATGCTCTGACACCTAGCAACCAACACCTGGACACTCTGCTGTTCCATCCGCTGGAAGGCAAACTCTTGATGGGGGACCTTGGGGATCACAAAATCTGTAAAATTTATCAGACATTGACAACATACATGAAAACCACTCTAGATAATACCAAGGAGGCGTGGCAGAAAGATATCCGACTGGGCGGAGGCTATTGCGGGTCCGCGATATGCGGCGGTGGCCACAAAATACCGTTTTGTACAATTCAAGTACCTACACAGGGCGTATTACACTCGGCACCGCCTCTGGCGCATGAATTTAATTGAGTCCCCCACATGTCTCAGATGCGGCAATGGCACCTTCATACACACGGTGTGGGATTGTGGTCGGTTGCGCCCGTTCTGGGCTGCGGTCCTGTCGTGCTTGGGGGGGTGCTGGGTTGGGAGCTACCCCTCGATCCCCGGTTAACACTCTTACACTGTACTGAGGAGATAGGGGGCAATATCTATAAGCGACACCTCCTGTTTCTGGGTCTGACGCTGGCTAAGTGAGATATTGCCCAACACTGGAAGTCATCTACCCCGCCCCCAGTTCAGGCCTGGAAGAAGGCATTGGATCGCTGTATGTCCGCGGAAGAGGCAGTCTTCTTGGCAAGGGGCTGTCCGAACAAGCATAGTAAAGTCTGGAAGAGATGGGCCCGCTATCGGGGCATCGTCTTATCCTTGCGTGCGGGCGCAGAGACATTGGACCCCATAGAAAGACTGATCAGAGCCCCGGTAGTCACCCATCCGAGGCCCCAAGAACTTTGAGCTGCAGGAGGGTAGCCGGAATATGGAACAGGAACTGATGGGAAATGTTAAATGTGCATGCTGGGCAGTGGGTTGGTGTGATGTGCGGGAGGGGGGGAGGGGTTGTGGGTCTGATGTTCCGCAGACCAGGGGGGGGGCTGAACAGGGATACCAATTCTCACTCTTCCGATATCCGTTTTGGTACAATGTATGGGGACGAGTTCCCCGGTGTCCTTAAAATGCCAATAAAGTCTGTTGTCAAAAAAAAAAAAAAACCTTGAGGAACCTTGGTTCTAAACCTCAAAAGTGATTTTTGCAGGTCGCTTACTTACGCAAACCGATAACCTTCTTTTCTCCCATAGGAACCAATGTTATGACTTTTGTTCCAAAAATGTTCTGTGTTGAACTGACTTTTGTATTGAAAACAAAACTGTCGTACCTACCTGCATTTTGTAAGGCCCATTGTGTGATATCTAGGCATATCACCCCAAATAGTCAAAGTAACTGAAAAGTAATCTAAAAGTAATCAAAAGTAATTTATATGTATTCTAAACTGTTTTGAAAGCAAACACACCTGTAACGATTCCAATTCAAAATACAAAAATGTATTCCTGTGTACAGCCTTGCATTTGAAAGCACATTTTACCTACCTGTGGCAAGTTCTGCTAGGTTCTAGAAATAAAACATAAGTATACCTTTTTATACTTAGCTAATTTGTCTGGATTCTGTCTGAGTGGGCGCTGTCAGTCTTGATTGAGTGAATACAATAAATAATTAACACACCCTCCTGATAAGCCTAACTGCTCGACCACACTACCACAAATAGAGCGGTTAGTGGTTGTCTAATTTGGCTTCTGTTACACCTCTGAGGATTCACTGGACTCAGCACACTATACCTTACTTTGGTCGGACATAGACACAGAGACAGACAGAGACAGACAGACTCTCCTACAACAAGCCTCCAACTCTTCCAGTAACGATAAGTGTTCACCCTTCTTCACTTCTGAGGTTAGGGGACCACCTGGTTCAATTTCTCCACAGGTGGGAGTCTCACTTCGGTTGCATAGGTCCTTCAGACAGTTCAAGGTTTCCAAATAGAGTTCTATGGACCTCCAAGACAGGAAACGCTCCTGAGTCCGATAAGCTTCGCCATGTCAGAGAGTGCTCTCATAGACGCTGAAGTGAAGGCTATTCTCAACAAAGGGGCCATATGCCATAATACTCCTCATCCTTCTGGCTTCATAGGCAACATCTTCTTGAAGATGCTTTTTCTCTTTTTCCTGTGTGATGTAACCTTCCCTGATTACAAATCCCAGATCGTAAACCATTCAGTGTTTTTTGCACACAAACCAGACATTTGGCTTGAGCCTAAATTTGGCTGATGTACTTTTCAGTTGCATCTCAAAACAAGAGGTTGCAAAACTAATAGCTATAATGTGGAAGATATTTTGCAACCTCAAGCGAATGCCTATGAATGCAGGGGTGGAGGCCTGCAAGGCACAGCAGCTTTTCATCTCCCCATTTGCATTCAGTTATTGGAAAAAATCTCCTAAAAGCAGCATTAAACATTTTTTTGCATCCAGTTAATGACATCAGGAGAGTTTGGGAGAAGGAGGGCATGCACAGGTCCTCTGCACCACACTCTGCTCCCCTACATACAGACCACCCTTCCCCCACACTTCACTGCCCACACCAATGCTGCTTACTACAATTCCGAAGGTGGAAGGTATCCCACCATTGGTATAGAGCAATCCGAATCGCAAATAGGAGGGGGACACCCTTGTCAGGAACCATTCTATCTGTGATTTTGACTGTGAGTCAAACACTTTTTTGACTAACAAAGTACCTATGATACATTGCGACACACTATTGTGGTTGCAAACCTGTGCATTTTTACTCGCTTTGCAACCACAAAAGGGTGTCATACTCAGCCCCTTAGTTTTTATATCACTCTAGAAAAGACAGAGATTGGCGAAATGCTATTAAAATCAAACTGCTGCACACTTAAGTGCTGAAAGGAAGAAGATAACACGACTGTGACAAAAGCACAGGCATTATGTATAAAATTTGACAAATAAATGATCAGGCAAAGGCATTAATGGAATCCACAAAAAAGGTATACAGATGTACAAATCAAGGAAAAACTGTAACAAAACAAAAATTAAATTGAATTTTCTTAACTACAGATGTCCATAAACCAAAACACTTGTTGGCAATGGTGAAGACTGTAATACCATTAAGAAGTTCTCCAGTTTCATCAATACCCATTTCCACACTTTCCTCAACAATAGAACCTGCAAAGAAAAGATAGAAGAAAAACTTCAATAATTAGTATTTCATTATCTGCCATGCTAATAATTACTCCAAATATGTTTTTCTTCTTTCCTATATGATGTAAACTTGTCTATTTGAAGACCATGCGGCAAATCAATAAGCTTTTAACTCAACTGGTTTGTGACCGGTCTCTCATTTAGCAGTGTGACTGATAAAGTACTTATTCACATTTCAAAATTTACAAATGGAGTAGGTAACAAAACAAATACGTAAGGCAAGTGTTATTCTGCAACCCCCAGCAAATGCTAATATATGAAGGGATGGAGGCTAGAAAGGGACAAGAGACCTCCAACCCTGCTGTTTGTATTCTCTGTACAGACCGGACTGAGTACCAGTTTTTGTAGGTCAATTTTTGTATTGCAATTTCGAGGATAGTCAACACTGTTCTGTACCAAAAAGGTTTGCCATTGGAGTAAACTAGAAATATACCTAGGAACAGCAGCATAGAACTTTTTAGACTGCACAGTCCACCTTAATAAACAGAAATAAATGAGCTCAGAGTAATCAGAGTAAGAGTAATGTTTATTATTTAGTTAATTAAAACCATAACAATTTAGAACAAGCAGCAAAAGCACAAAATTACAATGAGCAGTTAAAAGCAAAAATTTAAAAATATAAAATCATTTTGTTTCTTAAAAGTTCAATGCAGAAAGTTAGACATCATTTGCCCAGCTTCCGACCCTTTTAGCAATGCTTTTTAAAGGCTTTAAGAAATGTAACCAGTCTTCTATGCAATGGGGGGTCTGAGGGGCTTAAGCACGCCATTATAGCGGCTCTGCAGGATCTAATACCTCTTTCGTTGAAACTTGTCTTTAAGAGGATTGCACGTTCAACCCGCAGTTTTTTACATGTGCAAATTATATGAATGAAGTCTTCTTTGTGATGATTGCACAGCCCGCACGTTTTAGGGCCTGTATGCAGCCAAACTGGCCGCTCAGCCTGAGATGGTAGTGTTCCAAAACGCAGTGCCATAAGTTGTTTTTCTATGTTAATTGAATAAGTTTCGCATAAATAAGCCGCCGGTACGAGGCTCTTTTAGTGGTTTATCACCATCCATGCGTGCGACCAGGATCTTAGAATATTTTTATCCAGTAGCAGTGAATGAATTTTTGATGCTTTATTTACAACTTGTTTAAACGATTGGTATGGCAAGTTTTTGTTCCATATTTCCGTCGTACATGTGGCCGAAATGGATTTACAAAGGTATTGATTAAAAGGAGAAGATTTGTCTTGATTTAGTTCAGTCCAGATGGCCTCGGTGATTTTTGAGGTAGCAGCATTTAGCTTAAAGCGGTACCAGGTTTTCACCGTCGCATACATTCTGCCAACTTCTTCATTTGTAAGGCCGAATTCCAGCCGAACCTGGGCTGGAGAAGCTGACCTTGGAATCTGGAATACTTTTTTGTAGATGGAAGCTATTAGTTGGTTTAGGAGCTCTCCATGGAAGGCCTCGCTGGCATATGTTAGAGTTGGCAGGATTTTTGCCTTCATTACGGCGAGCAAAGGTTTATAAGAGGGGCCCTTCAGCTTTTTAGCTAATAGGCTGAGAGCAAATGTTAGTGCACTTGATCTCTGAGACATATATTTTTTGTGCTCCTTGAGATTTCTTGAGTTGTCGATATAGAGGCCTAAGTATTTGTATTTTTTTACCTCCTCGAGTTGGATTCCGTTAAGCCAGATTGTCTGTTTTCTTAACTGTTTTTCCCAATCACCATATTTTTGGTTTTAGATGTATTTAATTCAAGTTTGTTTTCAGAAATGTAAACTGATATTTCATTCAGGCATCTTTGCAGGCCGATCTTTGTTTGACTCATTAGTACCACGTCATCCGCGTATGAGAGATGCGAAAGTCTCAATTCGCCAAGCTTTGGTGGATGGGAATTGGTACAGTCCAGCCTTGGAGAGAGGTCAGATAGGAACAAATTAAAAAGGTGGGGGGCCAGAACACACCCTTGTTTCAAGCATCTGGTGGTTGTCAGCTTCCTTGAGAGTCTGGACCCGCCACCTATCTTAATCCTTAGCCAGGTGTTTGAATAGAATAACAGGATGCCTTTTAAAAGCCTTTCAGGGATACCCCAGGCTCGCAGCTTTTTCCACAGGAGATGGCGGTCAACACTGTCAAAGGCAGCTTTTAGGTCTATGAAGCAGAGGTAAAGTTGCAATTTCCTCTGCTTACACTGGTTTGTAATTAGCGAGAGACCTAAAATGTTCGTCGTCGTACCAAGGCCTTGTCTAAAGCCCGTCTGGCTTTCCGGAATTAGGTTACGGTCGTCAGACCATGCCTTAAGCTCTTCAAGTACCAGGGAGGCATAATATTTGGCCTCTACGTCCAGCAGGGCTATCAATCTGTAGTTGGCCGGATTAGCTCGGTCTCCGCCTTTAAATAAAGGTGTCAAAATCGAACCTTGCCAGTTTACTGGTATGATGTTTAGTTTCTCTATTTCTTGATATAAATTGGAAAGGTGTTTGCCCCAAAACGGAATATCATATTTGAAAATTGCTTGAGGGATTCCGTTGGGGCCTGGTGCGCCGTCGTTTCTGCCTTTCTTAATTGTGCGTTTAACTCCTTCAATCAACGAGGACGAGTAACTTATGGCTGTACTCGGGGAGACATTTTACTCCATTGGATATATAACCACGTTCAATTGCTCCTTCTGTTTTGAAGTTGCGGCGCCTTCTGGGCTGGTGCTTTCCAAGAACCCAGTGGGCTTTACATGAACTGCCCCTTGATCATGGGTGTTTCCCACGATTAATTCTGGCAAGGGAGCTTCCCAAAACCTCCTAGATAGAAATTCCACCCACTCAGGTTCTTGTACGTTTGAGGATAACACTGTAACCGGTCGATTCAGGTTGTTTATAATGGTCCAAAACTGTTTTGAGTTGGATTTCTTTGAACTACAGCGGAGTTCGGCCCAGAATTTATCGTTGCTCTTTCTTTTTTCTTCCCAGAGATCTTTTTTATAACATTTCCTGAGCTGTCTTACTCTGTCCCATGCAGCTGAGTCAGGAGTTGTTCTTTTTAGCATCCTTATGCATTTTTTGAGTTTACGTTTCAGGGTTCGCAGACCTAACGTTGTTTTTTTCCAGGCGTTGGGCTGCTTTTGTCCTGACGGCATTAGTGTTTTTAGCTCAGCTGTGAAGCTTTCCCATGCTTGTATTTTGTCCTGGGCTCCAGTTTTGCTAATAATTAACAAGTTTTTATTTTTAACTGCAATGTTTCAATTGTATCGTTTGACCATTTTAGACGTTTTAGGTCCACTGTGTATATGTTACCATCAGTAGTTGGATTTACCTGATGTTTGGGAATTTTTGACCTAAAATGTATCAGCTGATATGAATGGTCACACCTGGTTGTAAACTCTATCGAAAAGTGTGATAGGAATGGTATCAGCGATACTGAGATTGCTGTGTAATCCAGTCTTGACCTTGTCTTCCCCCCAGGGAATGTAAAATTAGGGGGGGAGGGAGTCATCTGGAGTTCTACCGTTCAATACTCTTAGCCCAAGAAACTCTAAGGCATTAACCAACTCTTGCCCTATGCGGTCCACTTTTGGCCTCAGTGGCTGGAATTGGTGTGGAACGGACCAATATATATTGTCTGCTGTTGTAGAATCGTCCTCTTCCGGAGTATAAATCAGGTTTGAGTTAAAGTCTCCTGTGAGTATCAAGTCCCACAAGGGAAAAGTGCTCCGGATGTTAGTAATAATTCTGACTAGTTGTTTATTATGGGCCAGTTTTTTCCTGGCCGAAGGATGTGTGTATGTGTTTATCAAGAGGACGATTTTTGATCTATTAGCAGGCCCTAATGTCAATTTGATCAATTGAATGTTTGGTCCTTCTGAATCCATTTGTTTACTTTCAATCTTTAACTCTGAAGAGATATAGACTGCCAAGCCCCCTTTTGGGCGACCAAAGGTTTTGGTTGCTGGAACTGTATAGTGAATGTAATTTGCCAATGGGAGAGCTTCTAGAGCCCAAGTTTCCTGCAAGGTTATTATGTCGTAATTTGCCCATTTTTTTGGGAGTTCTCCGTTTTCCAACCATTTTTTTGCCCCCGCGATGTTCCACTAGAGCATCTGTATGTTGCTTGTGTCTTGAGTTGATAAATTGTTTTCCGTTGGTCAGAGGCTTGTTTTCGAAGTTAGTACTACTGGCAGCCATCCCCAGTTGTCCTTAGACCTGTCCATTCAATTTACCTGGTCATTAGGTGCTCCCTCTTTCCATGTTGTAGAGAGGTTGCTGCCAATTGCCCCTTTGAGTAATGTTTGAATGTTAGATGTGTTATCATTTCGCCTTTGAGCTTTTCCTTTACTACGGTTGAGAATATTGTTTAAGGGGCCGGGATAACGGGGGGGGGGGGGTCGCTGGTTTTATCAATTTAATTCCCCAAGCTTCAAATTGCACCTTAGAATCCATGATGTGCTGTGCGTCTTCTTCAGTCAGCCAGGTGGTCAGAGTTTGCTCCTTACTCTTTTGGTGTTCCATTCCTATGAATTCTACTGCCAGTAGATTAACTGATGTTAAGTATTTTAATGCCGGAATGTTTGATGTTAATTGCAAGATGTTCCCTCTATTCAATATATCATGGAGCCCTTTTGAATCGTATTCTGGGATTAGCAATAATTGCCGTTCTGTTGGTGCATTGCAATGGCCTGCCTGGGGCGTTTGGTGTTCTTCCTTATTACCGAGTGTAATTTGCTTTGAGTCGCCTGTAATTTCGACTTTTATGTTAACCCGGTGAGACTTGAGATCCATCGCAGACTGATCGACCATTAGGTCATCCACCCGGCGTCCAGCGCTCGAGATTGTTTCTGCTTCCCGTGCCGTACTCCTTAAGATTGAGTCGGCTTCTTGTTTTGGTTGAGGTCTCTTTTGGTTTCCCACCAATCTGTTGGTTCCCCCCAGACTAAGCATTTGGAACTTTGGGATGTCCATTTTCTGGGCAACTTTCATGCAATCACCGTACTTTTGGTGCCCCATGTTTGGAGTTTCTTGACTATCAGGGAGTTTCCATGTTTCTGTTTGTCCGTCTACACAATCTCTATTAGTGTCATGGACCATTTCTGATTTGTGTTGTCCTGGATTGTTTGCAACTTTGTTTCCACGGCATTTTTCTTCAGGGCAATTTTGAGCGGTCAGGTTACTAATCGTAACTCGTTGTTCGCCGTGACTTCTTGCGTCTACGATGATGGTTTCCATTCCTTTCCCTTTTTTTTTGTTTTTAGAGCACTTGTTTTTTGTTATTTGTTGCGTTCCAATAAAGTCTCCAACTAGGGTCACCTCTTTATTTGGGCCTTGTTTATTATCTCCCTTTCCTTCTGCTAGTTTTTCCGTTGCTGCCGGATCTAAGCAGGCTTGGGTCACCTCTTTATTTATGCCTTGTATATTATCACCCTTTCCTTCTGCTTGATTTTCAATTGCTGCCGGGTCTAAGCAAATCACACTATCGGTGAGATCATCTGTAGAGCTAACCGAGGCTGCTGTTGTATGACCAATCTCTGGTAGGCGAAACATTGGATAGATCTTTGTTGTATGCTGCTCTAAAGGCAGAGACAATTTATTCCGTACTTTCCTGTCGCGTTTTTTTTGTTTACGTGATAATTTTCGATCTTTGTGGTCTACTTTTATTTCATTATGATGCTCTGGGCTTGAAAGAGCTTGATCGTTTTCTGTTTTAATCATTGTCAATTCCTTTTCTTTTGTTATGCCCTTCAGGCCCAAGGAGGATTGATTGAATTGAATTATCTGATCTAGGAGTGTTGGCAACAAGCTTAGTTTATCTATTATTGGGCTGCATGCGGACTGGACGGAGTATTTTGCCTGGGATCTGGAGAGAAGATTGTTCATACTCTCCAGTTTGGTATTGATCCCTGCTATCTGTGCTGCTATAATGTTCATCAGGTCTATTTGAATGTCCATCTTATCGTTTTGCATATTAAACGCTGTTATTGTTGTCTGTAGTGTATCCAATAAAGATTTAGATGTCTCCGAAAAAAAACTGTAGTTACTGGCTGATTCTCCTTGTTGAAATTGTGATTTTGAATTTTTGGTCTCCTTTGGGACTTGTTCCTGGTTAAGCTGATGGGTATGGTCGTCAATCACCCTACTGAAACTATTGTTGGTATACCTTTGATTGCTTTTTTTTCCCAGGGTGGATTCTTATGGCATTGTATTATTTTGGGAATTAGCATGATGCTTTCCGCCCACTTGAGCAGGCATTTCGGACATGGCTATTTGCATGATGTCTTTGTTTGATGGTGACATTCTTGCAATTTGACGGACGTTATCAATACATTCTTGATCATCTTGGTCCGGCTGGTGTACCTGAGCAGCTATGTAAAGTATTGTTGGTCTAGCGTTGTTTATTACAGGCTTCGGGGTGGACGATGACATGTCCCCTCGGGGTGTTTTGAGTATTGATGTTGGCGAGTAGGATTTTTCTCTGAGACTTAACGCCCTTTGGTCGACGGTTGTTAAGCCTACCGTCTGATTCAGGCCGACCGTGGGGTTAGTTAGTTCTGTGTTGTATTCAGTGATATTGAGTATAGTGCCCTTGTTATTTGTCCTGTATGCCTGTGCTATGTCAGAGCTCCGGCTTAAGACCTCTTTAAATGCCGTTCCTATGCTGGTGTCGTTCATCAACTCCTCCCTTTCTGATGATGACAAAACAATCTTTTCCTCTTCCAGGCTTGGTTTTCGTATAAGCCACTGTTTGATGGTACGGGCTGAGTTTTGTCCCCCTTCCTTTTGTGGCTTATTTTTTCCATTCCAAGGCAAAGAAAGTGTCTGAGGAGCTAGAGGCGCCATAAGGCCTGGGATCTCCGCTGAAGTTGAGTATATGGCTGCACCAGGATCTTTCAGCAATAGCAGTCTGGCGCCATCCTTTGTGTTACTAAACATAGTTGCAATCGGTGATATTAGAGGGCTTTTTTGCTTGGTGCCACAGCTTTCTGCTTCGATTTTAGAGCCTTGATTTTTCTTTTTCTTATTCTGCCTGCCGCTCTTGGTTTTCTGAGTGGGGGTCTGTCTGACTCTCCCCGATCTCATCTCCCGGAGTTGTCTGCCCTCATCGGTCTTTCTACTAGCCACCAGGTTGAGCGGGCTTCCTTTGTCTTCTTACCTTATACCCCCTTACAACACCCTTTTGCCCTTTCCTTTGCCCACAACTATGCCTTTCCCGGCCTGTGGAGGAAGACCTAGTTGAACTGCCTGACGGTCAACCCCCAGGTTCTTACTTCACGGCCGCCTCTGTCGGCAGCCGTGCTCGCGTCTCTTCCCCCCCCGCCTTGCGTCGTGCTCTGGTGCTGGTAACGAACCCAGTACCGAATTACCGGGACTCGCAGCCTTTCACCTTCCTTTCACCAGGGCGATGGGCAGGCGGTGCAGAGTGTTCGAACCAGGTTGTAGGGGCCCTGAAGGGGCCCTGGATCGCTGGAAGGGGATCCCGCAGAATCCTCTGCCTTCACTTTGCCTCTCCTCGCCCCACCTTCAACACGTGACTGGGACGTGACTGGGACGATAGAGGAAATGGAGGCTAGGGTATGCCTTGCTTTCCTTTGCTTTACTCACGAGTCTCTCCACTCCCACCGCTGTGTCCTGTGCCTTTCTTCAGCGGCGGCCGCAGTGCAGGCGGCAACACCGGCGACGGCGTGGGCCCCCAGCAGCTAACCACAAGCAGCACAGGCGGATGGGGGCGGCTCTCCACTCACCGCGCTCTCCCCGCTTTCACGAATCCAAAAGCCGGCGTCCCCTGTAGGCTGTTCTGGCCCCGTGACCACAGCAACCAGACACAGCCGCAGAGGACGACACCCAACGGCAACAGCAATTCACCTCACGGGAAAGCTTCAATGGCAGCAGCGCAGCGGGGGCCGCTTCAGGCTCACGGCACACAGCTCGCGGCGGTGGCGACGGCTCTCTGTACAGGTTCTTGCTCTCCGCAGCACAACAGCGGCACAAATGAGCTCAGTTTGTCTTAAGGAAAATTATATAAGAATGATTTGAACTACTTTCAGGCCTCGAGCCCTAATGTAAACTGTACTTACTAAATGAGTTACCTACAAGACGTAATTTTTGGGACATTGACAAAGAGTAAAAAGTCAGGTTGATAAATAATCTATATACACCCCTGAACAAACAATGGTCCTGGTCACAAGGGAGGAGGGTGCCATGCCATGTATTAGAATTCAAAGTAAATATGCATGATGGAGAACTTCAGTTACACTCAAGTTAAATGTTTCCTTCTCCATCATCTTCTGATCTAGTTAAACAAGATAATAGAATGCCAATCTTTTATGTTTGTGGCATTTCAGTAGTGCAAAAATAGATAAAAGGAAGAAGAGAGCTGTAAAAGATCAAAGACAAATATAAGGTTAATGAGTGATTGGAGATGCAGCTGGTTTTGTACATGGTTAATGCATTGTGATGTAGTGTTCAGGTGCATGTTCCACTCTTTCCTAGATTGGAGCAGAGTTGGGACCTTCCTGGTGGATAGTGGCATAGCAAGAGGAGTGCGGGCCACTGGGGGCGGCACGAGTTTTGAGGGTGGCAGCCTCCCCCAGCTCTTACCTGCTGCCGTTGCGGGGGAATAGGCAGCACCCCCATTACATAGGCCTAGCTATGCCACTTCTGGTGGATAAAAGGATGTTGTTCCAAATCCTAAATTCCTCCTACCTCGTTTTTCCTTTTTTTACACTTCTTATTCTGATGGTCTACGAAAACAACCTTCGATGGTGAGCGTGTCTGGAGGAGAAGCAGGTTGTCTGCAAGTTAAGTGAGTTCTGGTCGTTATGGCTTTATAAATGTTACCACTGGTTTTGAAGGTGGTGTGGGCTGGCAAGCGGAGCCAATGAGATGGAGATTAGCATATTTCTTCAGGCCCTGGATGAGACGAGCTACGGCATGAGGGATGCCATTAAGGGATGCCAGTGTGGAGTCTAGGATGCCGTGAAGCAAGGTGTTACCTTTATCTAAATGCGATACTACGAAACTTTACATACAATTCTTAAGGTGTTTTTCAGAAGAAATTGTTTCACTTTCTTTAAAAGAGAGCTGGTACCAGGCAGTCTGTTTTTTGCCATTTGGTCCTTGAGGGTGAGGCTGGTGTCCACAGTGAATCCAGGTGATCAGTTGAAAGTTGGGGCTCGAAGCTGTTAAGGTTCAGGTCACTGAGCCAGGTTTATACTGTTTCTTGTTAATTGCTCTTAGCAAATAACGGACATTCTGTATTGTTTGGGTCTACCTTCAGGTAGGCACTGGACATCCTGGTGTGGGTGATGCACAGGCAGTGTTTGAGGCATTGGATTTGAGGCATTGGATTTATGAGGAGACCGTCAAGTAGAGTTGAGTATTGGTGAATCTTAAGGCTGTTATCTATGAGTACAGCACCAAGCAACTCCAAGTAGCGGATGATGAAGGCAGGGGAGACCCTGGAGGTGATAAGATATCACCTGCGGATGTACAACAATGAAGAGAGACACCTTTTGAAAAGATGCTTGGCAATAAAGCCTACCCCATCACAGCATCAGCTCTAAAATTCAGATACCATGCAAAACCATGAACTGTTTTTGAACTGGAATCCTAGTAAATTTCTCTAATAGAAAATGTCCACTTCCGCTAACGGAATGAGGTCAGTGCTTAACAGAAAGTGTATTTTTAGCTTTTTGGTAACATGCTAAAGTGCAAGAGATGCCCTATTGGACAATGGTCAGTTGCAGTGATGGAAGTCTATTCATGCATCTCCATGGATAACCAGGAACGGCTACACAGTAATGGCGGAGGAGCGTCGTCCCACAGCACGCGCCAGCAGACAGTAAATAAATTGACAACAACACTGTTATTGTCATTTTATTTATGCTGTCTGTCCGAGCCCCGCAATGACAATAGGGCGGGGCGAGACCAGGCATGTCAGGAAGGAGTTGAGTGCTCATGTGTGCTTGGCCGGCCGTCCTAACAGGCCAAGCACACATGCTCACTTATGTTTCTCCAACCAGACTGTGTCACACATCAGGGTTGGGGAAAAAGCACAGGCTCCAATGCACAGTCTGAGCGGCAAACAAAGCCACTCAGACCAATCCTGGCACCAAATGGATTGGGTGTGGAGCCTGTGCACTGAGGGCTCATCCCGTTTCGGTCCGACGGCAATGAGAGGAGCAGTGAGGCAGATGTCAGCGGAGTGGCAGGTACGTCTTTTATTTTTTATTATTTTAACCCTCTCCCCAAACTCCTGCCCTCCTCCCGCAGCCGCCTGAAAACGTAAGATAGGCGTCGGCCGCCTCTGCGGTTAACACAACAATTGTCTTTTGGTTTTAAGTATTAATTCAAACCCCTTTTAACATCCAACATTCTAAAGGTCTTACTGCTAGAGAGGAAGCATTTAGGTTAAAAGCCAAGAAGGGATATTATCAGACTCATATGGAACTCAAACTACCTTGGACATGAAAAATAGAAATACTCCAAAGGTTTGTCACGTGTGGATAGGCCCGGTTAGAAACAACACCATTTTCTGAAGTTGCCTTCTCTTTTAAACATGGTGACTTTTGACATACATTAGCATGCGTAACTATGCAGGATAACATTCTCTGAATCTGCATTACTTACAGTACCCCTTCACAGGTACACGATAACAAAACCATGAACATTTAGTACAAGTTCACTGTGCAAGTTTCATTATTTTTATTATCGGGTAGGCAATGAAGCTATTGAACTAGAATAAAAAATTTCAGCCTAACTGGGATTTCGACATGGCTAGATACAGAATCACTTCCTTGTTTAGGCCAGAGGAGCACTCCTCTGACACTGCGAGGTCTCTGCATGCTGGAATTCCCGCTCAGCTGATTCCTCTTTACCTTCACAAGGGATGTCCAGCTCTACACCAAGAGAGGCAGCCTGATGACACTTACCCTACAGGTAATGGAGAGTTAGACTGCCCGACAGGGATTTGTCAAATCACCCACTCAAGGCAAACCTAGGTTAGGGAGCACTAGGTAAGCGTACACTATACACATTGCAGCACAAGTATTTTACTCAAGAATCACAATGCTTCAATACATATTGAAACTGCAGGTTGTGCATTTCTTTGGATATGCATGAAAGTCCAAATGAAAGGGTTCTGTTACCACAATTTCCTTGGGGAGTCAGGGTTGCCATGTGCCGAGGTTGCATAATCTATCTGATACCTATTGAGCTCTGGGGTACAGATAGTGCACTGTGAGCTAGCAAGACTACAGGCCAAAGTATCCCGAGGGTTTGCATATAAACATTCTTGCACAATTCTGATGTTTATGGTGTCCAACAAACACAGTTTTTACTAGGAAGTATAAAGCCGTACGACATGGCACCACCAACATTCTAACTTAGGTTCTTATTTAATGGATCGCCTGCATAGTTTTCCTTTGTATACTCAACGACCCCTACTCACCGATTAACCAGAGACGTCCGAGGTGCTAGGGAAAAATCCTCCCCAGCTGAATAGGTATCCCCTATGGATTTGCTGCAAGTTGTCCAAGCTTGAACCCTTCAAAAGATCACGCCATAGTGGTACCCTGTCTGAATTCCACATATTCTTATGGCTAACCAAGCAGCAAGTAACATACCTGAGAACTGTAAAGATGCGGTTACTCAGAAGCTGTAACAGGATCTCACACTTATGGGTGGGGAAGTTACCTATGTAATTGAGGCTCATGAAGCATTTAGGACAGAGGTATCCTATTCATAGGTTACATTTCCAGCAGCCGACTACCAAACAAAGCTGTTTAAGACTTACACTGCAGCTGACATTCTAAATAACTATACAGCTTATGAAGCAATTGAAAAACCATTAACTTACCAAGAACACAGAAATTGGATTGAAGGCACCCTGCCACACACTACAGATGTTAAACTAGGTCCCCTTAGCAATGAGGAAACAAAATTGGCAGTCTTAGCCAGTTTCACTCCACACCCAAACATACCTAATATGTCAGCAGCACAATTACGAAGAATATATGCGAGTCTGGTTGGCATATAGAGTTGCAGACCCAGTTCATCATGCAAACAATGGCAGTCAATCCTGTGAGGGCTCCTCAAGCTGTACAACCATAATTGGCTACACCAGGCATTAGTCACAGACTATCAATGCTGCTATGAGTAAAATTCTCACCAGACGTTCTGTATTGCACACAAAACAAGTCAGCTTGAAGCAATGTTTCCCCATACGGGACCCTAAGAAAAACAAAATTCTTACAATATGCATACCACTTGGGATGGCTCCCCCTGTGAAAGAGTATGCCACTTTGGCAACAGTGCTTGCTGCATATATACCAAAATTCATGGTACCCCTCATTAGCCGTTTTGCCAGAGGTGCATAAAAAAATCCCAAACTAGTTTGGGACAGCCCCTGCCCTGAATTTGGGGATGGAAATGATGGGCAATTGTGCAGCAGTATCCGCCACTATGTTAAGTAACATTAAAGGGGAGGCAGCAGTTTTGGCTATATGCCAGTAACTCAAATTTGGCTCCGGGACAGCAGGAGCACAAATGACCGAACATTATCAAAAAAACATACGCAAAAGTGGGTAGAGATAATTTGGGAGCCAGACCTAGTAAACCACAAATTAAGAGTAATTCTGAAAAGGATAACTCAAAACAAACACTGATTCTTCTACGAAGAAGAAGTGGAATTATAAGAAAAATCAAGAAAAGACTAAATGAAGGGATGGGCCTCCTAAACAGGAAGCCACTGAAAAGCGATATATTTTGCACATTTGTGGAAATATTAAAATTCATGACCGGTATTAGTAGTCCAAAACAACGCTGATCTCGTTCCTTTCAGGAGTCATCCGAAAAACAATCTGAGAGAGGTAGACAGTCAGAGAGCATATCAGAGGAGCATGTGAAATCGAAGGAGGACTTGCAACGCTCATCTGACAACATAGTATAGAAGATAAACCTAAACAGTCAAAAGCTCAATTCAAAAAGAAAAAAATAGCTGGACTCAAAGCATGCTGTGCATATTGAGGATGTTGCTTCTGAGGGGAAAGCGGGCTCTGACCATGTTGGACAGCGCGGCAGGTGTCACAATAGTTTACCAGAGCCTGATGGATTGTCTGCCGACTGTAGCATTGAGTGACTGTATCCAGGTGGAAACTAAGGATACGAGAGTAAGTGTCCCGCATCCTTTAGACGAGATGGAACTCCAGATAGAAAGGGATATACAATGCCTAATTAATGGTCTCTATTGGGAGAACTTGTCATTCGGCTAAGACATTCTCTTGGCCGTAAAGGATTGGCCACCACAGTTTGTTATGGACTGGCTAAAGGGAGAAACTGCAATTTGACATGCTTTTTCCGACCTCGTTCCAGAATCAGTAAAACATTTATATGTCAAGGAGTGGAATTTAGCGCTAGTTCCTGCGTTATAGTGCAACCATGTAGGGTGGGATGACGGTTCCCCTTATCATGTAATATCAGTGACGTCAGCCCCACAACCTCAAAGACAATACCCCATTAACAATGATGCTAAAATTCAAGTTAGAGTGATTCTCTCAACTTGAATACCAAGGCGTAATAGAAAGTTGCCCCTCTCCTATGAATGATCCCTTGTTTCCAGTGATATAACCATACCACACATCGTCTAGTATAAGAACAGACATCAAAACACAGCTACATATACATTTGCAGAACAAATCGTGCACAGTGCAGCACAAATGAACATATAATGTGTACAACATCCAAAACACTATTTATCCCAAGTGGATTTTTTTGACAAAATATAGCACCTGAAGAAGGTACTTGACCACATTTACAACACTGGGTTTTCAAAAAGAGTTCTATCATTAGCCCCAGTGGTATAAGAACAGGCCAGGGTTGTTTTCTGCCCGGGTTACAGAACTTTTACAACATTTAGATGGTCAGGCATTGTCCTATATTGAAGACATTTACCTAACAGATGATGACCCTTCTACGCCCTTGACGGGAGTGGATCATATGGTTTTGTGATTCGCTCACGAGCTACAGATTTATTTTACAAAAAATCTAAAATTGCCCACCACAATGGCTTGTTTTTAGGATACGATCTGTCAAGCTACAGTAAAAGCCTTGCGACACATTTCTTCAAGAAATTAGCGCTCTTACAACTACTAACACATTGAAGAGACTTCAATCCATATTTGGTTTCCTAAATTTTGGCAGATCTTAAATTCCACATTATGCAGATCAGGTTAAACCGTTCTACAACTTGATACGTCCAGATTGTTCAAGTACACATTAGACAGCTGAACACACACACATTTTACATTCAGAAAAATCTGCCATGCTAGCTTCAAAACACTTACATACATGTATAAACACAACAAACCTGAACGGAATCAGTCTGGAACAATCGTGACATTTATGTTGTCCAATAAAGCCCATAGGATTTACTAGGAAGTATAAAGCATACAACAGGAAATGAATATGCTACTTACCAGTATGCATCTGTTCTTGGCATGTAGGGCTGCTGACATTCATATCTGTGCATAGATCGCCGCCTAGTGTTGGGTCCGGATGTTTGCACGTTGTTGTCCTGGAAGAGTCTTCGAAGTATCCTGAGATAGGTGACTCCTCCCCTGGACCACAGTGCGCATGGGCATCCTCTCCATCCTCAGATTGTTTTTCGCCATTGTGGCAGTGATGGAGTAGATACAGAAAGTGATGACCATGCTTACAGTAATTCTGAGAGCTGCAGCTGCTACAGGCGCCGGGGAGGAGGGTGGGCGATATGAATGTCAGCAGCCCTACATGCCAAGAACAGATGCATACTGGTAAGTAGCATATTCAGTTCGAGGCATGTGGGCTGCTGAATTCATATCTGTGCATAGAATATATAGCAGTACCCTCTATTAGCGACGGCTACCAGTGCCAGCTGCAGCGGTCTGAAAAAGAGTTTTGAGAACAGCCTGTCCTACAGCTGCCTGCTGTTTTGATTGCATATCTACACAATAGTGTTTGGTAAATGTATGTGTAGTGGACCAGGTGGCTGCTCTACATATATCATTCAAAGGAATGTTTCCCAGGAAAGCCATGGAGGCCCCTAACTTACGTGTTGAGTGGGCTCGTGGGGGAATCGTTAATGTGCGTTTAGCTTTTTGATAGCAAATTTGAATACATTTAACGATCCATCTGGCTATACCTGCTTTGGAGATGGCGTTACCTTTGTGGTGTGGGGCAAAGGCAACGAAAAGTTGTTTTGTTTTCCTAAAGACTTTAGTCCTGTCTATATAGTACATGAGGGCTCTCTTTACATCCAGTGTATGGAGTGCTCTTTCTGCGACAGTTTGTGGGTTTTGAAAGAAAACAGGCAGTTCAATAGTTTGATTTATGTGGAACTGCGATATCACCTTGGGCATGAATTTGGGGTTGGTACGTAGTACGACCCTGTTGGCGTGAACCTGTATGAATGGCTCTGGAACGGTTAGTGCCTGGAGTTCACTAACTCTCCTCAACGAAGTGATCGCTACTAGAAATGCTACTTTCCAGGTGAGGAATTGAATCTCGCATGAGTGTAGAGGTTCGAAGGGTGGACCCATCAGGCGTGTGAGGACCAAGTTGAGGTTCCACATTGGAGCTGGTGGGTGGCTTGGAGGAATTACTCGTTTGAGTCCTTCCAAGAATGCTTTGATGGCAGGCACTCTGAATAAAGAGAGGTGCTGCCTGTTCTGGAGATAGGCTGATATTGCGGTCAAATGGACACGTATTGAGGTGTATGCCAGATTGCATCGGTATAGGTGTAAGAGGTAACAAATTATGTTTTGGATGGATGCGTCTAGCGGGTTAATGTCATTGTTATTGCAATAAATTACGAACCTTTTCCATTTGGCTGCATAGCAAGCTCTGGTAGTGGGTCTTCTAGCTTCCTTAATGATGTCCATACAGTCAGGTGGCAGGTTTAGGTAGCCAAACTCTAGGACTTCAGGAGCCAGATTGCCAGGTTCAGCTGTTGCGGATCTGGGTGCTGAATCTCTCCATGGTTCTGCGTCAAATGCGCGGGTTTGATCCGCAGCCTTTGATGCGCACCACGGAAAGTTCGAGAAGGGTGGTGTACCATGGTTGGCGTGCCCATGTTGGAGCAACCAGGACGAGTGTTAGTGAGTGTTGTCTGAGTTTGCGTGCCACCAGCGGTATCAATGGTGCTGGGGGAAAAGCGTACGCAAATCTGCCGGACCAGTTCATCCATATCGCATTGCCCTGCGACTGCGGATGTGGGAACCTGGCGGCAAAGCTTTGGCATTTTGCGTTTTCGTTTGTGGCGAATAGGTCTATCTTTGGATGACCCCACTGTTGGAAGTACGGTTGGAGTACTGACGGGTGTAGCTCCCACTCGTGCATCTGGTGGCTGTGTCTGCTGAGCAGATCCGCCATCTGGTTGTCCTTGCCGGGGAGGTGTTCCGCCATGAGGAATATGTTCCTCTGAATGGCCCACTTCCACATGCTCTGAACCAGATGAGACAACTGTGGAGAGTGTGTTCCTCCCTGCTTCTGTATGTAGTACATGGCAGTCATGTTGTCCGTCCGGATCAACACGACTTTGTTGCACAAGTGTACCTTGAATGCTTTCATTGCCAGGAAGATTGCCATCAGTTCTAGAAGGTTGATGTGCATCTTCTTTTGTTGTATTGTCCATAGTCCCTGCACTGTGTAGTTGAGTACATGAGCTCCCCATCCCTGGAGAGACGCGTCCGCCGTCAGTATTATTTGTGGAACAGGCTCTTGGAACGGTCGGCCCTTGCAAAGGTTTTGTGGATTCCACCAATGCAGAGAGTTGTATGCCCGACCGCTCACCAACACTAGGTCGTTTAGTTGCCCGTGAGCCTGATTCCATTGACGTGCTAAGCACTCCTGAAGCGGGCGCATATGTAGTCTCGCGTGTGAACCTATGAAAATGCAGGAGGCCATCATGCCTATCAACTGCATGAACACTCGCGCAGGAAGGGAGTGTTGGGGTGTGAACTTTGAAATCAGCATTTGCATGCTGTTGATCCTCACTAAATTTGGCTGAGCTGTGGCTGCCAGAGTGTCTATGGTTGCACCGAGGTACTGTTGTACGTGTGCTGGTTGGAGATGTGATTTTGGGTAATTTAGTGAGAATCCCAGATTGTGAAGGAGGTGAATGGTGCGGGATATGTGGCCGGCACATTGCTGGGCTGACTGTGCCTGAACAAGCCAGTCGTCCAGGTAAGGGTAGACGTGAATATGTTGCCTCCGTAGATGTGCAGCCACTGTAGCTAGGCACTTTGTGAAAACTCTGGGTGCTGTTGTCACGCCGAAGGAAAGAACCTTGAATTGGTAGTGCTGCCCTTGAATAGTGAACCTGAGATATTTTCTGTGTGAGGGGTGAATGGGTATGTGGAAATACGCATCTTTGAGGTCTAGCGTGGCTAGGAAGTCTCCCTGTTTGAGCAGCGGGAGGACTTGTTGTAGGGTGAGCATGTGGAAATGCTCTGAGAGAATGTAGCGGTTGAGGGGTCTCAGGTCTAGTATAGGTCTGAGTGACCCGTCCTTTTTTGGTATTCAGAAGTACAGGGAGTACACCCCCGTACCTTGCTCGTGGACGGGTACGACCTCTATTGCGCCTTTTTTCAGCATACTTAGCACTTCCTGCTGTAATAGCGCTAAGTGCTCTGAGGACATAGGACGGTGTTTTGGCGGTATTGTGGGTGGAGTGGAGGTTAATTCTAGGCAGTAACCGTGTTTGATAATATCTTTGACCCACCTGTCCGTGGTGATGGTGTTCCACGTGGACAGGAACCTTTGTAGCCTTCCCCCGACAGGTGTTATGTGGTCGGGAGGAAGGGAGAGGGTGTCACTGTTTTTTCTTGGGGGAGGACCTGGTATTGCCGTATCCGCGTCACACCACCAGATGGCGATCTATGCAAAAGTGTGAATTCTGCAGCTCATATGCCTCGAACATACAGTTTTTACTAGGAAGTATAAAGCCGTAAGACATGGGTTCTTATTTAATGGATCGCCTGCGTAGTTTTCTTTTGTATACTCAAAGACGAACTCTACTCACCGATTAACCAGAGACGTCCGAGGTGTTGGGGAAAAATCCCCCTCAGCTGAATAGGTATCCCCTATGTATTGGCTGTAAGTTGTTCAAGCTTGAACCCTGCAAAAGATCACCCCATAGTGGTACCCTCTCTGAATCCCACATATTCTTATGGCTAACCCAGCATTAAGTTACATACCTGAGAACTGTAGAGATGCGGTTACTCAGAAGCTGTAACAGATCTTGCACTTATGGGTGGGCATGTTACCTAGGTCATTGAGGCTCAAGAAGAATTTAGGACAGGAGGTATTCTATTCATGGGTTACATTTCCAGCAGTAGACGACCGAACAAAGCTTTTTTCAGACTTACACTGCAGCTGACGTTCCAAATAACTATACAGCTTACACACTACAGAAGATGTTAGACTAGGTCCCATTAGCAACGAGAGAGCAACATGGCCAGTCTTAGCCGGTTACACACCACACCCAAACATACCTAATATGTCAGCAGCACCATTACGACTACATGCAGGTCTAGTTGTCATATAGAGTTGCCAACCCAATTCATCATACAAACAATGTCAGTCAATCCTGTGAGGGCTACTCAAGCTGTACAACCACAATTGGCTACACCAGGCATTAGTCCACAGACTATCAATGCAGTTATGAGTAAAATTCTCACCAGACGTTCTGTATTGCACACAAAACAAGTCAGCTTAAAGCAGTGTTTTCCACATACGGGTCCCCAGGAAAAACAAAATTCTTACAATATGCATGCCACTTGGGATGGCTCCCCCTGTGAAAGACTATGCCACTTGGCCAACAGTCTTTGCAGCAGTATATACCAGAACTCATGGTACCCCCTCTTTAGCTGTTTTGCCAGAGGTGCTTAAAAAAATCCAAAATGAGTTCGAGGCAGCCCCTGCCCTGAATTTAGGGATGAAAATGATGGGCAATTTTGCAGCAGTATCCACCATGTTGTTAAGTAACATTAAAATGGAGGCAGCAGTGTTGGCTATAAGCCGGCAACTCAGAAATTTGACTCCGGGACAGGAGGAGCACGAATGACCGAACATTATCAAAAAAACGTACACAACAGTGGGTAGAGATAATTTAGGGGCCAGACCTAGTAAACCACAAATTAGGAGTAATTCTGAAAAGGATAACTCGAAGCAAGCGCCGACTCTTCTGCGAAGAAGTGGGATAATAAGAAAAATCAAGAAAAGACTAAATCACGGGGTGGGTCTCCTCAACAGGAAGCCACTGAAAAGTGATATATTCTGCAAATTTGTTGAAATGTTAAAATACCCGACAGGTAAAAGGATTACGATACACGCTGATCTCGTTCCTTTCAGGAGTAATCCGAAAAACGATCAGAGAAAGGTAGACAGTCTGAGTGCATATCAGAGGAGCCCGTGAAACGGTAGGACTTGCAACGCTCATCTCACTATATAATTAAAAAGGAAGATACATCTAAACAGTCAAAAGCTCAATTCAAAAAGAAAAAGGTAGCTGGACTCAAAGTCAAGCATGCCATGCATATTGAGGATGTTGCTTCTGAAGGGAGAATGGGCTCTGACGATGCTGAAGAGCGCGGCAGACGTCACAATAGTTTACCAGAGCCTGATGGTTTGTCTGCTGGCAGTAGCATTGAGTGACTGTATCCAGGAGAAAACGAAGGATACGAGTGTGTGTGTGTACTGCATCGTTTATACGAGATGGAACTCTAGATAGTTGGTGATATACAACGTCTAATTAATGTTCTCTTTTGGGAGAACTTGTCATTTGGGTACAACATTGTCTTGTCCGAAAAGGATTAGATATTACAGTTTGTTATGGACTGGCTAAAGGGAGAAACAGCAATTTTACATGCTTTTACCGACCTGGTTTCAGAATCGGTAAAACATTTGTATGTCATTTGGCTACAACATTGTCTTGGCCAAAAAGGATTAGATATTACAGTTTGTTATAGACTGGCTAAAGGGAGAAACGGCAATTTTACATGCTTTTACCGACCTGGTTTCAGAATCGGTAAAACATTTGTATGTCAAGGAGTGGGCATCAGCACTAGTTCCTGTGTTATAGTGCAACCATATGGGGCGGAATGACAGTTCCCCTTATCATGTAATATCAGTGACATCAGTCCCACAACCTCAAAAGACAGTACCCCATTAACAATGAGGCTAAAATACAAGTTAGAGAGATTCTCTCAACTTGAATACCAAGGTGTAATAGAAAGTTGCACCTCTCCTATGAATAATTAGTTGTTTCCAGTGATGAAACCAGACCACTCATATCGTCTAGTAGAAGAACAGACATCTAAACACAGCTATATATACATTTGCAGTACAACTCGTGCACAGTGCAGCACTAATGAACAATATAGTGCGGACAAAACACTAGATATCCCAAGTGGATTTTCCTGCCAAAATATCGCGCCTGAAAGCAGGAACTTGAGCACATTTATCATGCTGGGTTTTCAAAAAGAGTTCTGTCATTTGCCCCAGTGGTGTAAGAACAGCTCAGGGTTTTCTGCCACGGTTACAGAACTTTTACAAACTTTTGATGACCAGGCATCGTCCTATATTGATGACATTTACCTAACCCTTTCTACGGCCTTAAGGAGAGTGGATCATATGGTTTTGTGATTTGCTCACATGAGCTACATACAGATTTGATTTCCAAAAATCTAAAATTGCCCACCTGAACGGCTTGTTTTCAGGATACCAGCCGTCAAACTACAGTAAAAGTCTTGCAACATTGTTCTTAAAGAAATGTGCGCTGTTACAACCACTGAACACATTGAAGAAACTTCACTCCATATTGGTTTTCCTAAATTTTGGCAGATCTTACATTCCCGATAATGCATAACATGTTAAACCGCTCTACGACTTGATTCATCCAGATTGTTCAAGTGCACATTGGACAGCTGAACACACAAATTTTACATTCAGAACAAGCTGACATACTAGCTTCAAAACACTTACACACCGTGTAAACACAACAAACCTGAATGGAATCAGTTTGGCATAATCGTGACATTTATGTTGTCCAATAAAGCCCATAGAATTTACTAGGAAGTATAAAGCATACAACAGGAACACCTTACCAAGAAAAATCATTTGAGGCCCCGAGCACATAGAGTTTAAAGCTCACATGTGATTCTAGCTGACGTATCTGCCACAAAGAAGGCAACTTTCCTAGTGATATGTTGGCGATCCATTTTTTGCACCGGCACAAAAGGTTGTCCTAAACGATCAAGCCCTATAGTCTCAGATCTCATCAACCATTCTTTGTTGATCAGAGATAAGCTAGCATGAATTGAGTAAGCCCTGGATTGCTCTCTCACTGAAGAATCCATCCATGAAAGTGTTATATTTGGATATCACTTTACTGGTGGTGCACCTTTCCTTGTAGTAACTACCTGTCGTGCAAAATAACTAAGGAATATGCTACTTACCAGTATGCATCTGTTCTTGGCATGTAGAGCTGCAGATCTACACACTTTTGCATAGATCGCCATCTGGTGTTGGGCCCGGATGTTTGCAGTTTGTTTTTCCTCTTGGAAAGTCTTTGGAAGTCACGAGGTCGGTGACTCCTCCTTTAGATCGTATTGCGCATGGGCTTCGGCTCCATCCTCAGATTGTTTTTCGCCAGCAGGGAAAGATGGAGCGTAGTAATAACAGTGAAGAAACCCATGTGTGTTGTATCTAAATAAGATAGACTGGAACAGATACAGGTAGCCGGGGAGGCGGGTGGGCGTGTGTAGATCTGCAGCTCTACATGCCAAGAACAGATGCATACTGGTAAGTAGCATATTCCGTTCGAGGTATATGAGCTGCTGATTACACACTTTTGCATAGACTATATAGCAGTTCCCAACCTTAGCGGCGACCACCGGTATCTGTAGCAGTTGTTTGAAATAGTGTTTTTAGTACAGCCTGGCCCACACTAGCTTGTTGCTTGGTTTGCAGATCTACACAGTAGTGTTTAGTGAAAGTGTGCGGTGTTGACCATGTAGCTGCTTTGCAGATATCATCTAATGGGATGTTCCCTAGAAAAGCCATAGAAGCCCCTATCTTTCATGTAGAATGGGCTTTAGGGGAAACGGATAGCGTTCGTTTTCCTTTGTGGTAGCAAATCTGGATGCATTTTACAATCCACCTAGCTATCCCTGATTTTGAGATGGGGTTGCCCTTGTGTGGCGGAGAGAAAGAGACAAACAGTTGTTTGGTCTTTCTGAAAGGTTTTGTTCTTTGGATATAGTAAAGTAAGGCTCGTTTGACATCTAGCGTGTGTAGAGCCCTTTCTGCAACAGTTTGAGTATGCGAGAAAAAGACCGGTAATTCTACGGATTGGTTTAGGTGAAAAGGGGAAATGACTTTAGGTAGGAATTTTGGGTTGGTACGGAGAACAACCTTGTTCTGGTGCATTTGAAGAAAAGGTTCTAGTATGGTAAGTGCTTGTATCTCACTGACTCTTCTAAGGGAAGTGATGGCTACAAGAAAAGCTGTTTTCCATGTGATAAATTGCAGTTCGCATAGATGTAGCTTATGTGCTGGGATGGGTATTGCAAGATGTCCTGATTTGGCTGGGGGGTGGATTATGGGAGACGGGGATTGATTGCATTTTGTTCAATGAACTAATAAAATTTGTTTAAAAAAAAAAAAAAATTGCAGTTCGCATTTATGCAAAGGTGCGAAGGGCGGCCCCATTAGCCTTGTCAGAACGACATTCAAGTTCCACACAGGTGAGGGTGGTACTCTGGGGGGAATTATTCTTTTTAGGCCTTCCATGAAGGCTTTAATGGCAGGTACTCTGAAAAGTGATATGTGCTGCCTGTTTTGTAGGTAAGCTGCAATTGCTGCGAGGTGTAGCCAAATGGAGGTATATGCTAGAATACACTTTTATAGGTGGAGTAAGTAGCATATGATGTGTTGTATAGACACGTCTAGAGGACTGATTGTGTTATGGCAATAAACAACAAATCTTTTCCACTTTGCAGCGTAGCAGGCTCTAGGGGTAGGGCGTCTAGCTTCTCTGATGACGTTCATACAGTCAGGGGGAAGGTTTAGGTATCCGAATTCTAAGATTTCAGGAGCCAGATCGCAAGGTTGAGCTGAGCTGGGTCCAGGTGCCTGATCTCTCCATGGTTCTGGGTTAGGAGGCAAGGTGAGAGGTGTAGCTTTTGGTGTGGTACTACCGAGAGTTCCAGCAGCGTGGTGTACCACGATTGTCTGGCCCATGTTGGAGCTACTAGGATCAGCCTGAGGGAATGATGTTGTAGCTTTCGCACCACTAATGGAATTAGTGGGAGAGGTGGAAAAGCGTACGCAAATTTGCCTGACCAGTTCATCCATATCGCATTTCCTTTGGACAATGGGTGTGGGTATCTGGCGGCGAAGCTTGGGCATTTTTTGTTTCGTGGGTGGCAAATAGGTCTATTTGTGGATGCCCCCACGTTTGAAAGAACGGGTGAAGAACCTGCGGGTGAATCTGCTGTGTCTGTCTGCTGAGCAGATCTGCCATGGTGTTCTGGACTCCTGGGACATGTTGGGCTTGGAGAAAGATTTTGTTTGGAATTGCCCATCTCCATATGCTCTGTGCTAGTTGAGAGAGCTGTGGAGAGTGTGTGCCGCCTTGTTTCTGAATGGAATACATGGCCGTCATGTTGTCTGTGCGAATGAGGACTGCCTTGCCTAAGATTTGTGCCTGAAAGGATTTTAGGGCTAGAGAGATTGCTAGTAACTCCAGATGGTTGATATGGAGTAACTTTTGTTGCGGCGTCCATGTGCCCTGCACTGTGAGGTGTAATAGATGAGCTCCCCAGCCGGAGAGCGATGCGTCTGTTAGTATTATTTGTGGAACCGGGTCTAGGACCGGTCGACCTTTTGAAAGGTTTGAGGTGTTCCACCACTGCAGAGAGCGATGGGTGCGACCGTCTACCAACACCAGATCGGTCAGTTGCCCGTGGGCCTGGTTCCATTGGCGTGCTAAGCACTCCTGGTGTGGACGCATCTGGAGTCTTGCGTGGGGTACTATGAAAATGCAAGAGGCCATCATCCCGATCAGTTGCATAAACAGTCTTGCTGGAAGGGAGTGTTGAAGTATGAATCTTTGTCGCAAAACCTGAATGCTTGCAATCCTGGCCGGATTGGGGTAGGCTATGGCTTTTGAGGTGTCTATGGTGGCACAGAGGTATTGTTTTATGTGGGATGGTGTTAGTTGGGACTTTTGATGGTTCACCGTGAAGCCTAGTTGATGAAGTAGTTGGATTGTAGTGGCGGTGTGGTGTACACATTGGTTGTAGGACGTGGCTTTTATCAGCCAGTCGTCCAAGTATGGGAAGACGTGAATGTGCTGTCTTCGGAGGTGTGCCGCTACTACCGCCAGGCACTTGGTGAATACCCGTGGTGCTGTTGTGACCCCAAATGGGTGCACCTTGAACTGGTAGTTTTGCCCGTCCAATACAAATCTGAGGTACTTTCTGTGAGCCTGGTGTACTGGAATGTGAAAGTATGCGTCTTTCAAGTCCAGTGTGGTGAGGAAGTCGTTCTGGGAGAGAAGCGGAAGCATCTGCTGAAGCGTTACCATGTGAAAATGGTCTGAATGTATGCATGTGTTTAGGGGCCGGAGATCTAGAATAGGTCGTAGAGTCTCGTTTCTTTTTGGTATTAGAAAATATAGGGAGTAGACCCCTAAATTTTGCTGATTGACGGGAACTTGTTCTATTGCATGTTTTTGTAGGAGGGAGATTACCTCCTGTTTTAGTAATGTGGAATGTTCTTGTGACATTGGGCATTGCCTGGGTGGAATGTTTGGGGGGGGTAGATGTTAATTCCAGGCAGTATCCGGACCGAATAATTTGGGTCACCCATTTGTCTGAGGTGATGGTCTCCCAGACATGAAGGAAATTTTGTAGTCTGTCCCCGACCGGAGTGGGATGGTCTGGAGGGAGCCGGGGGGTCATTGGGTAGGCGGTGTGGCAGAGCGGGCGGTATTTGTTTTGCCTCTGCCTTTATATTATTTACCCTATAGCCGCCTCTTTGATAACCCCTTGTGAAGGTGGACTGAGTGGGGGATTTTTAGGAAGTGGACGTGCTATCTGATTTACAACGATGGTTGCGTTGCACAGCACAAACTGCATCCACCGATTTCTCACCGAAGCATATAAGTTTCTTACACTTCAAGCAGTGTTGCTCGAGAAAGGCGAATTCTCGCCTAATGTCCATTGCAGGTGTTCCTGAGGACGCTCCAGATGTACTTGCCACAGCAGGTGAGGGGTTCAAAGCAGCTCGCCTCATTTCCTCCCGAGCAAGATTGAGAGGATGTGTGGTCTGGAGCTGCTTGTACATAGAAGCAGTGCCACAAGAGTATTTTTTTTCACTGCGTCTTGACAGGACTCGGTCCCAAATTTTGCACGTCACCTTTCTCGCATTTACTTTCTTCTCTCCAGGTGGAAAAGTGAAGAATTTCCAGACGACAGATTCCGGCCTCTGTGGACTTGGTGCCTCCTGCAAGAATTCGTCTTCAGAAGACACTTCTTCCTGCTGCTGCTGCTGTCCAGATGCCATTTTGTTTGATATTTTTTGAAAAACACCACAAAAAAAACAAGCAAAAAGGGTTCTTGTAGGAAAGGAGATGTCTCTCTAAAGATGCTCCAACAAGAATGATTAAAATTGGTGGGATCCTTCAATAGTTACAGTGGGAAATGTTATGAACCAATGAAATCTTTTTTTTGAGGTCACATGGGATCCGCGCACTCTGCACTCACGAAGCATGCACCCGACGCGACTTTGCGAAAATATATTTAAAAATAATATACGTTTATTATAAGTACAAATATATTATTTTTATGACTATCTTAGATAGTCTCTTGCCCTAATATGTATATTAAACACACATACATATCATTTTAAAACATAAAAAAAATTTGCGGGAGTCGCGCACCCAAGCATGTATATGACGGCATACGGGACCCGCCATCATGCAAGCGTTGCGTACCGTTGTTTGGGTGACTGAGTGTATTTATTTGTGTGTTGGTAAGCGAATATATGTTTTAGTTGTACATCTTCAACAAAGTAAAAAAATAAAAGGCCTTGTATGTGAGAGTTGCTGTATATAAATAAGTATATATAAGAGTCAGTAATTGTGAGAGTAACTATATGAATGAGTGTTTAATTGTAATGGTGATTTTTTAACATATTAACTATGAGTTACTATGTGTTTGATTAAATGAGGTGTTGTTGGATAATTGTGTGAGTAAATGTAAGTGTGATTAATTGTTTTCATGAGTGAGTAGGATGACTGCATAACCGACTAAGATGACTGCTGATGTGTCAATGTCTATATATGTGTATAAGAGCATTTGATAGTGTTCTATTAATTAGTGACTGCATGTATAAGTGATTCTGTTGTTGAATGGGTAGTTGTGTGTGTAGACTTAGGAATCAGTGAGTGGGTACGTAGTAACTGGTATTGGTGTGTCAATGGTTTCAAATATGGTACTCTGTATTTTACAGTGAGTGATGAAAGGTATACTAGTGTATGATGAGGTGTATCAGATTGTCACGTGGATGATGTCATCAGTGATGTCACTGACCATGTCATGAATGATGTAATATGTGACATCAGCAGTGCATTGCGGGCGCGCGAGTTATGGTTAGCAGAACTAACTATAACAGAGGAATTTCTATGGTTTTGTACGAGTGAAATGTCCAGCTAACTATAACACCCCTGAAACCTATGTTTTTTTCTGTAAATATATATCTTGTGATTCAGCTTCTTCATATAATGATTGCGTGTTCTCATATTCGTGTGTATCGTTCTAGAGAAACAGCTGTTCTCTTGTCAACATTGGCAAAGACATTAAAGACAGTGAAGCACATAGGGCTCAAATTTGTATCAACATCTGATTTTCAGGCCTAGAGTGCTTTTATATGTTTCTTATTATGTTGATTGTGCACTTTATTGTAGAAAAAGTTGAGACTGTTTCCCTGCCGAAGGCATAACGCCAAAACGTGCGTCGTGTCCTCATCGACCGCCAGCCTTTGAAATCATTTGTCAACACAGGAACTTTCTTCTCCTAGTTTTATAATTGTTTTTCTTTGTATAGCACTGTCATGTATTGTCTGTGAAAAATATATTTTTTGTACGTGTTATGTACATATGTGGTTGTGAAATGTAAATAGTGGACTATATGTATGCAAAAATAAATCACTAAAAATATCAAAATAGTAATAATAAAAAAAAATAATAATTGAATAAATATCAACAAATATATACAGTGAACAATAATAAGAATAAAATATAACTTTGTATCAAAAGGAACTGATCCCAGTCATATGTACATATTTATCTAATATACACTGTTTTACACAAAATTAGGCCTGATATTTTTGTAATGATTAAATATTATAGATCTTGCATTTAGCGTGTTTCTTTACCCACTTGACAGCACTGCTTGTGCTATGGCGCATTGAACACATTGTAAACTGCTTTGGCACACCTCGGCTTCAAGAACTAAATGAGCACTGGTTCTTGTCTTTCAGGTCTGTTTGGCTTCACTGCGTACAACCTGTATTCCACTGCCTGCTTTGCAGCCACAAATGCATATTGGATCTATGCCTTGGATCATAATCGGTTGCACCATAGGACATTGGTATTGATGGACCCATAAAAGGCCCATGGGGATTGTTGTCCCCAGCGTATTCCTTTGTTGCTGAATGTATTCTTCGAGTCACCTGGGATACTAATGCTCCTAGTGAAATGGAAACCGGCTCTACGATATGCTTACAGGATGCAGTCCCTCCCTCAGCGGCTGCAGTGGGAACTGGATGGAATCACCTTTGCTCTATACACCAGCTTCGAGGTGCGCCTCTGGGGACATCGTCTACGGTCGCTAGCAACATCATTGTTGTGTCTACCACTCAGAACACCAACAATTGGCTATACATGTGCTTAAGAGTGTAGGTGTAGAGCCAAGAATCTCCCCCAAGTACGATCTAACCCCATTACCTGGTGGGAGAGAATGAAGGACCCAGTTTTGGTCACAAACTGAACACCCATCATGAGAGGTCAGACCGCTGCATGGTGAAGTCTCAGCATGCAGGGACCCTCGGTGTCAGCTGTAGTGTCTCCTTTTCTAATCTATCGGGATGCTCATTATTTATTCTAGGAAGCAGCCTTTCGATGTACGTTGCGGATTATCGAGGTTATGGATATGTAGAATGCTCCGTCGCCCATGGATGAAGACAGAACGACATTTGCACATAGTGCACAAAGAGGCCTTGTACATGATGCTCGAGGCATCGTGATAATGTTGTGCAAAGCTAGATGTGTAAATGAAGTGGTTTCAGAGAAACTAACCCAACATTGTCGTGCATGCAAATATGTGCAAAAGTTCACAGCAGAAATGTTACTGAGAAAAAGAGGACAATGTAAGAAATGAGCTGTTTTGCGGCATGGGCCCAACCAGGGAACATAACACCTTTGCAAGCTCCTCAAGAGTTAACCACCTTGACCCCGATTAACCCAGTGAGCTACACACATCAGAAGAAACATTCTAGGCTATCCCGCTCAGGTGCTCAAGGCATTGGTAGTTCCACTATCGCCTATAGGCATTCTCTGGTTGATAGGGCCAAAATTATGATCAACTTACCTCCTGAGATGGGGGGGCGCTAGAGAGCCCGGAGCAAGATGGCCGCATTTTAGTGCAGCTCTGCTGGCCGAGACTCCAATCCGCCTAATATCCTCTTTAATTTAGTGCCATCCACGACTCCACTGCCCGGATCTGCCTCCTTACCGCCTCAACATCATTTTGGTGTCCTTCTGCAGTATATAGCTGCCCCGCTGCTCCGTCTTTGCCTGCATCCGTATCCAGTGTGTAATGGCGGCAGCACTCCACCCCCTCTGGTGGCCTGCTGTCTGAGCGGCTGTTGCCCCAGTGCAGAGGGCCACTCTCTGCTGGCTGCGGAGCGAGGTGTCTCCTGAGGCATTGTGGGGCTGGACCTGGGTTGCTCCGGTGGCGATCGCTCTGCAGAGCGGCGTGTCCCGGGTGCCTGCGGCCCGGTAGCACGGTGCGGGCTCCCAGCCTGGCGCCCGTCCGGCCTTGAGCGCCGTGATCCCAGGCTGTGTACGAACCTGCTGTGGCGGTGCTCGGAGGCCCTGCCCTGCTGTACCTGGCAGCTGCTGCGTGGTGTTGGCGGCTGTACTGCCCCCCCCGCTGAACACGGCGGATGCCCCTGCCTGCCTGAGCGTTGAGGTTGCTGGTCCTCTCTGGCCCGCTGGGCCTGCTCCGCTGCCGCCGGGGGTGGCTGTGTATCGCAGCGCGGCTCAACGCGCCCCTAGGCCGCCTGCGGTGTAGCCCGCGGATTGCCAACATCACGCCCCTACATTTTGTGATCGGTGCTCTTCTGTGCCCTGTTGCTGCCTGCCCAAACATCATTGCGGGATCCACGGGGTGGCAGGCTCTTGGGGCTTACTGTGTGGGGCAATCATCCCTGGTGCTGAGCGCATATACTGCCTGTCTTTGCGGCTGAGCGCTGTGGCTGCTGGCGGCGGGAAGGCCTAAGAGGTGCGTCTCTTCTTCGCTTTGTGCGCCCTCCTGTGCCTGTACTGCTCCACGGACAGTTGTGAATAGGTGGGCCCCTGCAGCTTTATGTGCCTTCTTTGCGGCTCCTGGTGGCTTGACTGCGCGGCCTACATCCTGGGACTTCTGGTGCTGGTGCCATAACGCTGCCTGCCGCCTCCCGCGGCCCTGCCATTGTCTACCGCCGCTATTCCCTTTCACGCACATCTAGTGATTTGCTTGGTTAGATATGAGGCGCACTGACAAGCAGCAAAGCAAGCTTACATTTGAAGCCAAAAAGCACCCCAAGCCTCTCACCCCTGTTGGACGCAGAACCTGATCATGAACAGGGATCTGGGGCTAAACTGAAGTGCATGATGATATTCAAGCAGCAGAGCCTACACACTATTGACGCCAAAATTGACTATCTGAATATGCGCATGGACACAATGGCGTCTAAGCTGGCCAAACACGGCGCACAGCTGGCTGAGGCCAAGCAGCGCATCTCTACAACTGAGGATCGGATGGAGGCAGTTAGTACTTCATGTGCGGGCATGGAAAAGCTCTTGGAGGTCATTAGGGCTAAGAATGAGAACATTGAGGCCCGGTCTAGAAGGAACAATTTGTGAGTTACTGGAATTGCGGAGTCGACCAACACTGGGCCTATGGAACTGTATGTGGAAACGCTACTTACCCCTCGGTTTGGGGTAGAGCACTTTTCGAAAGTTCTCATTGTTGAAAGAGCCCACCGTTCCTTGGCTGCCAGGCCTATCCCAGGGGCACCACCCCGTCCCATTATAGCCCGCTTGTTAAATTACCGCGATCGGGACACTGCGCTACGTCTGGCCCGGGAGAAGGGCAGCCTGAATTATCAGGGAATGAAGGTGGAGCTATTTCCTGATTTCACGGTGGCGGTACAGCAGACGCGCAGGGAATTCCATGCCGTAAAGAAAAAACTGCAATCGCTCAGCATCCCATATGCAATGCTCTACCCGGCGCGCCTACGCATTCAACATAATGGGAAGTCCCGCATCTTCCTTACACCTAAGGAGGCACTTCAATACCTTCGGCAGCTGGAGCGTCGCTCGCCGCAGTGATCGCCGCAACATGGGAAGATGGGAGACTCTGACTCTGACGGTTAAGTGGCGGGGCTTGGCTTCCTTTTTGTATTGTTTGCCACATCCCTGCCTTGCACATTGGTGGCTCGGATGTCCCCATAAGTCAGATTTGGTTGCCCCTAATATCTCAAAGCGCCAGTTAAGATGTTTCATTAGGTCTTATTGGGTTTACTTGGATGTTTTGCTCTACGCTGTCTTTGCTGATTGGACTGCAATGATTGTATTAATGCATGCTGGTGGTGGGAGGGTCTTTATTGTCATGGTACTAAGTGTGGCCGCTCGGCAACGCTTGTGACCAGTTCTGGATGGCTCAATCCTTTCTTTCTCGGCCCACCCTGTACTTCAGGGGGTGCCAGGGGCCTCTGGTGCTTCTCTGAATGGGAAATCCCCACAAAGTTGTACATTTTGTTTTGGCACATTTCTGTGTCTTGGTCGCATTGCTTCCTGATTGGAGATTCTACCTGTATGCTTTGCCCATTATGCGACATATTCTGGGGTTCCTTTTTATTTGCTTTTTTCTGGGGTGTCACAGCAGGTTTACGCTGCTGGAGTGGGTGGGATGGGATGTTGGGGTTTGCAATGTTCTGACTTGTACATTGGCAGTGCACTGCGGTTGTGGTGGGGTAATGTTGGGGGCTGTTTATGAGCATTGGGCTGGAATGTTGCCTTTTATTGCCGGGACATAACTGACTCTGCCGATAAGACGATATCGTAACTTAGTTGGAATGTAAGGGGACTCAATAATTCGCGTAAAGTGCGCCAGGTGCTTTCCTATCTTGACCGTCACCGTATTCTAATTGCTCTCCTACAGGAGATGCATCTTACCAAGCAGGCGGTATCTACTGTTGCTACCAGATGGGCTGGGGTGCGGCTTGCTGCCTCCTACTCCTCTTATGCCCGGGGGTTATGATTCTGGTTAAAAGAGGCACCCCCTTTATACCGCTTGCTGTAGATGAGGATGATGGTGGGAGAGACCTCATTGTGCAAGGTACACTGTATGGTCGGTTGCTAGCGATAGTTAATGTATATGGTCCAAACATTGACAATCCTACCTTTTATGATGACCTGTGGGGGAAACTCTATAAAACTGCCCCCTTGCGCTGTTATATGTGGGGGTGACTTTAATGTGGCCTTGGACCCTGATATGGACAGAGTATCTACTGCGGACCGGCCTCCCAAGAAGGCGGCCATTGCTCTACAGGATGGTATGTCGATGCTAGGGCTTGTGGATATCTGGCGTCTGCGTCACCCTTGCGTCAGGGAGGGTACCGGTGACTCATACGCTCGTCCCGCCTGGTCCCGTATAGATCTATGGTTGCTGACCCGGGACGCCAATGACTGGATAGTGCATGTTGAACACTTACCTCGGACACTCTCGGATCATTCCCCCATGCACATCCGTATGGCTTTGCCGGCTTACACTCCTCCCCCCCTTCCAGTGGCGGCTTCAACCTTCCGCCTTGTTAGACGCGGTATTCTGTGAGGGCGTTCGGGAGGCCATTACTGACTATTTCGCGCATAATACCGGGTCGGTTGACGCGGTGGGAACACTATGGGAAGTCTTCAAGGTGACCATACGTGGGGTCTGCATTGGTCTCCAAGCGGGAGTTCTTCGGTCACTCAGGGGCACAATGTCTATGCTGGAACGTGAGTTGCTGGGGTTGGAGCAGAGGTATGAGAGCGCACCTGACCCTTCTGTGCTTGCACTCATTAAAGTGAAAGTTGCAGAATATAAAGCTGTTGCAAACCAAGACATCCGTCACTTGTCCCGAAAAAGCAGGGCCAGATACTATGGGGAGGGTCGCAGGCCGGGCAAAGCGCTAGCGGCCCTTATTCTGGAACCCCGGGGTGGCACGTACACGGTTAGTTCGCTCACAGTTGATGGGGTCGCCTATCATGACACCCCCAATATTTTGCAAGCCTTTGCCGATTTTTATCAGGACATGTACGTTCACCGCCCGGCTGCAAATGAAGCTGCGTTACAGCAATATCAGGACGACATCACGTTAGTGTGGCTCTCTCGGGGGCAGCAGGAATTTTTAATGCACCCGCTCACCCTTGGTGAAATACGGGATGCCATAGCTGCTCTCCCTACTGGTAAATCCGCTGGTGGTCTGCCAGCGGAGTTTTATAAAACCTATGTTGACATTCTTGCCCCATGCTTGCTCCAGGTTTATGAGTAGGCTTATGAAACAAAATGCCTGCCCCCAACGCTACGTGAAGCACTGGTGGTAGCCCTTCTCAAGTCGGGCAAGCGGTCTGACAGATGTGACTCCTATCGGCCACGGTCTTTAATCAACACAGATGTTAAAATTTTAGCTAAAGTCCTGGCAACCAGATTGCAGCTGATTCTACCGGTTATGGTCCTGCCGGACCAATCTGGTTTCGTGCCTGCCCGTTCCACCTCCCACAATCTTAGAACGCTCTTTGCTGTTATGCATGTCTTGAAACGTACATTGCCTGCGGTGGCGGTGCTTCTCGACGCCGCTAAGGCCTTCGATTCCGTCTCCTGGTCCTACATGCTTGCGATTTTACATCGTATGGGGGTGCCCTTTGCCTTCACTAATTGGATCAAATTGCTCTACACTTGCCCTACAGCCCGAGTGAGGATTAATGGTCATGTATCTCATCAGATTCCTATTCATCGCGGCACGCGTCAGGGCTGCCCGCTCTCTCCACTACTGTTTACGCTCATACTTGAACCTCTGGCCTGTATCTTGAGGCAGCGTTAATCCCGGGCGGCGTTGCGGTTTCTTCAACGTCCTCTGGCAGTCTCCATGTAGGCAGATTACATGGTGCTATATGTGCGTGAGCCAACCCTTCATTTGCCCCCCATCCTCGGAGTATGTTCGCTTTGAGAGGTTTTCAGGGCTCGGTATAAACTGGTCCAAGTCCATGATATTGCCCCTTACGGATTGTACGTCTCCAATTGATTTTGAATTTCTTCTGGTGTGGTGTACTGATGCAGTGAAGTATCTGGGTGTGTGGTTACACCGCGATCCCCAGGAGGTGGTGCGAGCCAACAATGGAGTGGCTGTCACCCGTTTTGAGGAGCAGGTTGACCGCTGGATTAAGCTGCCCCTTTCTTTCGCTGACCGCTCGGCTTTAATAAAAATGGTAATCCTCCCTCGCTTTTTGTATCTATTTTTAAATATACCGATACATCTGTCACGTAATTTTTTCAACTCCCTTCGATCACTTTTAATTACATTGGCGTGGGGGGGTGAAAAACCTCGTCTCAAGTGGGAAACACTTATGCTCCCTTACGAGCTGGGTGGCTTTGCGGCACCTGTTTCAGTTATACTACCTGTGCGCGCAAGCCCACTTTGCTTATTATTGGCAACATGACCCTGCTTATATTCCCCATGTGGCGGTTGAGGCTGGGGCAGTGCATCCCATACCACTCAAGGCCATGATTGGTAATACTCACACAGTGTTTGAAAAGGGGGAGTTTGACACAGTTCAGACCACGGTTAAGGCATGGCAGGAGCTGGGTAGACAGGCACAGAAGCTGCCACTTTATGCGCCCGGTATGCCTCTGCTTCATCATACCTGTCTCTCGGTTACCACTGAGGTGGGTGCTCTGCAGATCCTCAGAGGCATGAACTTGGTGACCATGAAAGATGTGTACCCCGGGGGCCGGTTCATTGCCTCAGCATCCTTGGCTGCTGACGGCCCTCTCACCGCTATGCAACACTTCACCTACACCAGATTGCAGTCAGCCATGCGCGAGCTGTATTCGCAATTTCCTGCGGAGCCACCTGCGCTGGAGGCACTGCAATTCTTATACATTAATCCCTCTAGGGTGAAACTGGTCACTAGTCTATATTGGATATCACCGAGGGAAGCAGCTACTTCTGCTGTGGTGGGTGGGCTGCTGCCGCCTAACTGGGCAATTGACATCGAACGGGAATCTGCGAATGGTTCACTATAAATATATACATCAGCTATATTATACGCCTGCCCAATTGCATCGATATGGTCTGCGTGACTCTGCCGCCTGTAAACGCTGCGGAGCCCCTGACGCTGATTTTTATCATTTGGCATGGGTTTGTCCCAAGGTGTTTGCATATTGGGGTGATGCTGTAAAGATTATGCGCCTAATGGTTGAGCTTCCTCTTGACTGCACTCCTCAATTCTGTCTCCTTGTCCTTGTTGCTGATGTTAAGGCCTCCTGTAGAAGATTTGTGACCATTGCGTTGCTGGTGGCCAAATGGAGGGTTTCCATGTGTTGGGAGAGTAGGCTGGCCCCCACCACCAAATTGTGGCTGCAGGACTTGACCTACTGTCAAGATCAATTGGTCTGTTATGCTGAGGAGCTGCCTGCACCATCCCGGCCCCGGGATATTTGGTCACCTCTCACGACCTACTTACTGTCTGTGCCCACTATCTAATCTCCTGTTCTTTCGGAGAATGCGATGGACATGTTACTATATTACTGTGCTGCACTTTACCCCCTTATCCATGCCTCTCTCCCTTGTGTTCCGACTGGACTGCTCATTTATGATTGCATGCATGCTCTTGACTTGCTCTCAATGGATTCTGCGTTATTGTGCAATGTATTGATCCCTACCTTTGCACTGTGTAATGTACTTCATTGTGATGTTTTTCCAATTGAAAAATAAGGTGACCAATTGGTTGGGGAAGCATTGTGCTATGGGGCTAGTTTTTCTCAAAACATGAACATGGTTAGAAGGGTAGGTTGGATTGAGAAAATTGAAGAAAAAAAAAACGATTGCTGGTGATACATTTTAATAGATTTGGCATGGCTAGTTGCTTATTGGCTTTGATGTCCTCGCATAAAGCTAACAGTGTCCTCCAACATGATGTTACCCATAGCTTTTTTCTTACAGATTGCCAATAATTCCCAGCTTCCGCCTTATTTTGACCCCAAAGCCAGACAAGTTCCTTTTGATTTTTGTTTAAAGACCTTCACTAGGGTTGAGCTTCCGAACCGTCTGCAGAGTTGCGATTGACTTAAATCGAATCTAAACAACAATTTGTCAGAGCAGTGACAGATCATATGTACACCTAATAGGACCTCTACTTCTGATTTCTATGATTTAGTAATTATTATTTGGAATGTGGCAGGAATTGCTGGCAGGTGCACGGATGGGATATGGTAAGATTATATTAAGCAATTTGGGGAGATTTGCCTGCAAGAAACATGGGACATGTTAAATTGTTTCCACTCAGATGGATATTTCTTGCAACGTGCATTCAGCTCTGGAAGAGCTCAAGGGAGCCTGACCATCTTGGTTTCCTTATTTCTCAAAGGTAAGCTGCAGTAGCTAGATGTGGGTATCCAATAAAACTTTCCAGAGTGTTAATTATTGCTGAAATTTTATATTGCCACCCCAACACCGTGTAACTTCGGAAACTTTCAAGCCTCGAGTTGTTTTCTGAAAGGTATCAAGGAGAAGAGTTTTAGTGTGTTGCTAGTTGGCGATGTTAACATCCATTTGTATGAGGACTCTAAACCAAATCCTAGCTGTACATTTATATGGAACACACCGGGCAAGGGGTTTTCCTTAATACTATGCTTAATCTAGTTTCTCCCTTTAATAAACTAGCCTTTTTTGTTTCTCCCTCCATAGCCCCTGCCTTCTCAGGACGAGTGTGTGCTTTTATAATTAATTTAGTCTTTGTTTCTGTCCCCCATTTTAGCAATATAAATGATATTAGGATTCCGGTAAGTACCTTTAGTGACCATAACCCAATTTGTCTGTGCTTGGGGTAGCCAAAGTCAGGTTTAAGGCGCATACAAGGTATAAACAGGACATGGGTCACATCTAGCCAAGGAAGAAGATTAAGATGGTAACAAGTGATTATTTTAACAAGAAGTTCTTCTCTGGGTGTGTTCCCGAACACGCCATTGATTTACATCACGAGTCCCAGCACAACCATATCTGAGGCAGCTATGTATTTTGTTGGGAGAAGGGAACCTCAAGGCGGTCAGTACAGATTCAGAAAAGATTGAAAACAGTTTTCTTAAATCAAATTATAATTGCTCTCATGATATGCACATCCTGTGGGAGATTAAAGCCCAGAAAGAGCTATTCCATGCAGCAGAGAGAAGTGAATTTTCTTTACTGCCCTAGCAACCATATATGCTATAATATATATATGGCATTGGTTTCACTATTGCATTATTTTAAAGGCAAAGCATTTTCATGACTGCTTGTGCAAGGGGTCATGGAGCTAAGGCTGGCCCTTGGTTCAGCTCTCCCTGTAACATTTATATCAGTCACATTTACAACAAATATGACCAATGGAGGATGTTTTTTTTCTTCAATGAGATACATTTTAAGTAAAGTGTCAAGCCCTATGCTAATTTCTCCCATAATTTCTTTGAATATCATCAGCAATGTTTAAATGTTTAGCCATGTTGTACAGTAGTGTGGTTTAGAAGGAGGATTGGCAAAGCAAATCCATCCTGTCTACGAGAGCCAATGGCTTTCTCTATGTTTTTAGCCATGTTAAAAGAAACTCGCATGGCACAACCATCGCTAGCAACGTCATAGCATTTTGTGGTTTTTTAGGTCTCGCTGACTAGAGAGACTTTAAGAGGTGAGTTTTCAGGAGGTGAGTTTTCAAAGTGCTGCTGGCTGGCGACAAGCTAGCGTTCATGCGAGAGTGCACGCGCGAACCGCCAGCCTTCAGCGCCATCTGTCTTTCCTCTTGCTTGCTCCCTGCCTCCGCCCCTCCCCCGCCTTCGCGCTTACAAGCATGCCATGCTTCCCCGTATGAGAACAGCCATGTCATATGCGTAGCCCTTAATGGCGGCAGCTGCCCTGTTTCGAACGGTCTAATTTCACCATGTAACCAACTGAAGCACAAGGAAAGCGTGATTTGCTCAGGATCCCACAGTCAGTCAGGCGCAAAAGCTAAACTTGTACTGCGAAAGAGCCGCCAAACCGATAAAATAGCAGAAATGTACAAATTAGTTGCTGGTAACCTAACTGGGCTACTAATTTTACAGGCATTACATAGGCAAGTGATGGAGCAGGATTTTTGATATCTGCTCATTTTCGTATGTTATAATTAAAAGCACTACTGATTAATTATTAATCATTAAACGTTAAGTCTTGACTAATCAACCTTATTAACAAAGAATTACAAGTGGGAATGCTATTGCATGGCTAAAATAACAAGTGAACTAAGTTGGTGAGCAAACTGACAGAAATAGACGTTGCTTATGTGATGTTATTGTGATTTGCGCTTATAATTAATATGCATTAATGGCTTTGGAAACCAGTGGAGCATTATCCCATGAGAGAAATACCTGGAGGAGGATATGTACATGTTCCATGGACCAGACAGGATATTTTATCATTTACGAATGATTTCCCTCGATTGAGAGAAAAGCCCGTCGAGTGGTATAGGCAGGTAGACAGGTTTGTGAAATTGTCAAAAGTGCTGTGGGTTGACCTGAATAGTCTGTTTGATATAATTGTTCCAGCAGACTTGTGGACTGAGTGTAAAATAGTTGTGAGTTGGCCTACTGAGGAGTATCCAAGAGATCCAAGAAAAGGGGCACCAGATCCAGAAGTAATGAGGAAGTATGATCAGGTGATGGTATACCTGAAGAGTAAAGTTCCTCCAAAAGAGACAGACTGGGTTAAAATAGATCGAACACAACAGGAAGCAAAAGAATCAGTTCATGCTTTTTACGAAAGGCTGATACTGGCTTTTAAACAATTCAGTGGAGATGAACACCTGGGTGACAAGGATTTGAGTCATTTTGTATACAGATTTGTATATGGTCTAAGACCTGAAATTGGTGAGAGAATTCGTGAACACACAGTGGATTGGCAGAGTAAGAAAGTAGATGAGATTCTGAGACATGCAAAATATTTCAGTGATGAAATTGAAGCAAAACAAAGAAAGCTGAAAGAGAAAGCGATGTGGGCACAAGTGAAAGTTGCAGAAAGACAGGAAGCACAGTTGGTGGAACAGGCAAATAATCCAGGAAATAATGCAGGGAATAGACCGAGATTTGTAGGAAAAGGAAAGGGAAGTCTTGAGGAAGCCAAAAAGAAGTTCCCATGTCACAGCTGTGGCCAACTGGGACATTGGAGATCGGAATGTCCTAATCCACCATTAAATGAGGGTAAATCCTTAAATCAACAGGTGCAGAATGAAGGGAATAACCAGCAGCAACAACAGCAGAAAGTTGTGAGACAGCAGAGTCAAGAGCCAAAACCGCCCTTGCCGCAGAATAGAGGGGTACAAAAGTACAATCAGGACTCAGGATTCTTCAATGATGAGCAGGTAAACAAACCAAGACGTTCTAACAAAGTACAACAGTACTTGTTAAAGAGTGAAGGGAGTGAGTCTGAAGGTGATTATTGACGGTGCCGAAGAGAGGAGGAAGAGTGCATACTTGGTGCAACTCTAGAAATAGACCAGGCAGGACCATTTGTGGATGGGAAAATAAATGAGGAGAGTGTTACTTTTTTGGTAGACACAGGTGCGACAAGATCAACTGTCAGGTCAACAGATGTTAGAAATCTTCCTCTCTCGGATGAAGCAATCCAAGTAGTTGGTGTAGCCAATACACAAATTAGAACACGTCTTACTGAACCAGTAAGAGTACAGATAGGGAAATTTTCAGACATGCACAGATTTATTGTCTGTGACACGAGTCCAGTGAACCTGTTAGGTAGGGATCTATTGTGTAAGATGAATTGCACAATTTTCTGTACACCAGATGGAATAGCTTTTGAGACACCAGATGATGATGTTTTGTACCGAATGACTCTAGAAAATAGAGAAAGTGAGTTAATTGGTGCATTTGCTGTGTTCAATCCGGAGGATTTGCCTCAAGTGCTGAGAGACACAGTGAAAAGAGCAGTTTGGGATTTTACAGGAGAGGATGTGGGATTAATGAATAATGTAGATCCAGTGAAAATTGCAGTGAAAGATGGAATTACATATCCTAACATTCCTCAGTACAAAATGACACCAGAAATAATTGAAGGGATAACTCCTATAATTGAGAAAATGATTCAGCAAGGAGTGCTAAGAGAACTACTGAGTAGTCCGTGTAATTCACCGATAATGGGACTGAAAAAGCCCAATGGCAAATTCAGAATCGTGCAAGACCTGAGAAAAGTTAATCAAATTGTGGTGGCATGTTGTCCCATTGTGCCAAATCCATCAGTGATTCTGTATCAAATTCCACATGATGCTGAGTGGTATACAGTGATTGATTTGTGTCATGCGTTCTTTTCAATTCCATTGCATCATGACAGCCAGCCAATTTTTGCATTTAGGTTTGGCCAGCGTATTTTAGCATGGTGTCGTATCCCACAGGGATATACGGAGAGTCCTTCGATATTCAATCAGTTATTGAAAAGATCGTTGGAAAGTCTGATCATGCCTGAAAGCTCAGTGCTAGTACAATATATTGATGACCTACTTGTGGCATCAAAGACACGTGAGGCTTGTGAAGTGGATACCATAGCTTTACTGAATCATCTGGCAGATGGAGGGTTAAAGGTATCTCCAGCTAAATTGCAATTTTGCAAGAAAGAGGTGCATTATCTTGGACATAATATTGAGAAAGGTCTGAGAAAAGTGACTACTGACAGGATCAGAATAATCAGAGAAATGAAAGCTCCAAAAACCCAGAGAGAAGTGAGAATGTTCCTGGGTATGGTGGGATATTGTCGTCAGTGGATAATTAATTTTTCCCTGATAGCAAAGCCATTGATTAAATTGACAAAAAGTGAAATGACAGATCCATTGGATCTGGATGCAGAACAATTGGCAGCATTTGAAGAGCTAAAAAGTAAAATGTGTGAAGCTCCAGCTTTGGGTATGCCTGACTACGAAAAAGAGTTCGAACTGTACTGCAGTGAGAGAAATGGATGTGCACTTTCAGTGTTAATCCAGAAACATGGGCAATTGAGAAGGCCTATTGCGTACTTCTCATCGACACTTGACCCTGTAGCTGTGGGTTTACCAGGTTGTCTAAAATCTGTGGCTGCAACATGCAGAAGCCTGGAACAAAGTGAGGGAATCATAATGGGGATCCTGTAAGGGTATTCGTACCTCACAATGTGGCGATTCTTTTGACAAGAAGCAGAACTCAGCATATGTCACATAGTCGGCTGACTAAGTACGAAAAAGTGATTCTAGGAGCTTCAAATGTGACTCTTGAGAGATGTGTGAATGTGAATCCAGCAACACTCTTGCCGGATATTGAAAATGTGGGTATAAAGATGGAAGATGATCATGATTGTTTGGATGTGCTTGAGTACTGTACAACACCGAGACCAGACATAAGGGATCTTCCCTTACCTGAGAATGACCATGTGTTGTTTGTGGATGGATCATGCCTGAGGAATGATAATGGTGTGCTATGTGCAGCATATGCAGTGTGCAAAGTTTCAGAGGTCATGGAAGCGTCACCATTGAAAGGAGTGAAATCTGCGCAAGTTGCTGAATTGGTGGCATTGACAAAAGCTTGTGAGATTGGGAAAGATTTGAGAACAACTGTGTTGACTGATAGTCAGTATGGATTTGGAGTGGTGCATGATTTTGGCCAACTGTGGCTACAAAGAGGTTTCTTGACATCGGGTGGAACTCCGATAAAGAATGCTGAGTTGATTGGAAAATTACTTGAGGCGATACAGCTGCCTAAGGAGTTAGCGGTTGTAAAATGTGCTGCCCATGGTCCAGGGGATGATTTTAGAACGGTTGGTAACCGTTACGCCAATGATGTGGCGCAATATTGCGCCAAAACAAATCAATCGATTAATAGGGAAAGAGAAGGAGAAATGTCTTTCCTTTCTGTGATGTTTACTAATGTCCTAGAAACATGGGATGAAGTGAAGCAGTTACAAGATGAGGCAGGAGAAGAAGAGAAACAAGATTGGGTTAAGGCAGGATGTGCTCCAAGAGAAACAGACCATGTTTGGGTCTACAGAGATGGCAGACCAGTAATGCCAAACTCAATTTTGTCGTCAATGGCAAGGATGTATCATGGCCAGGGACATCTGGGGAGGGACGCGATGGTTAGGTCGTTCAAGCAGACCTGGTACAATGCAAAGTTCAGGACAATTGCAGAGAGCATCTGTCAAAGGTGTTTAATTTGTCAGCAATTTAACACTGGGAAAAAGACAGTGGTGAGTCTAGGGACAATTGGCAGAGAAGGAGGTCCTTTTACAAGAATGCAAATTGATTTCATTGAAATGCCCCAAGTGAACAGACTGAGGTATGTTCTAGTGGTAGTCTGTTTGTTTTCAAGGTGGGTGGAAGTTTACCCGACTAGAAGAAATGATGGATTAACAGTGGCAAAATTACTGTTGAGGGAGTTGATTCCTAGGTACGGGTTTCCAGTTACAGTTGAGTCTGACAGAGGTAGACATTTCCAAAATGAACTCATTGGTTTGATTTGTGAAGCATTGAAAATACAGCAGAAGCTACATTGTGCATACCGACCAGAGGCTTCTGGTGTGGTTGAGCAGATCAATGGCACAATCAAGAATAGAATTGGAAAGATGTGTTTAGCCACTGGCATGAAATGGCCAGACGTTTTACCTCTAGTTCTGATGACTATGAGATCTACTCCAGATAGAACTACAGGTTTGAGTCCGCATGAGATAATTATGGGACGTGCAATGCGCCATGCATTCGTGCCTGTAAATAAATTGGTGACAATAACTGATGACATGATTTTGGATTACTGTAAAGGCCTGGCTGACGCAGTTCATTCTGTGTTTCACCAGGTTGGAGAAGAAGCTACCACACTTGAGAAGAAGCAAGCCCATGATCTGAGTCCAGGAGACTGGGTGAGGATTAAGGTGCACAGAAGAAGAAATTGCTTGATTCCAAGGTGGGGAAGGCCGAGACAAGTTATTCTGACTACGACGACTGCAGTAAAGTGTGCTGGAGTGAAGCACTGGGTACATGCAAGTCATACTCTGAGAGTTCCAAATCCAAAAGAAGGAACTGGTAAAGAGTATTTTGAAGAGTCAGATTCCAGTGATGGTGAAGATCCTGAAGATACAGAATCAGTGAGAAAAGAAGCAGAGAGAGCTTCAAGAGAATCACTGCGAGTATCAGAGAGAAGATCAGATTCTGTTAAAGAGCCTGAAGTTTCAAGTAGCAGTGGAGGAAAAAGAAAAGAAAAGAGAAATCACATAGAGACTACTCCTGAATCAGAAGAGGAGGAGATTGAAGAACCACTTGAGATTATTCTTGAGGAAACAGGGTCAGAAGAAGATAGAGAGGGACAGATTGCGGAAGACCCCCGAGGAGGTGTAGGGAACATTGATGAGGAGCTAGGTGAAGGGACAAGTAGACAGCAAGAAGATTGCGTGTCGGAGACCCGAGGAGGGACAGAAGTAGGGAAGTCTCAAATAGTGGTGAAAGAATCTGTGGAAGAAAAGAAAACTGCTAAGAAACGAAAGCAGAAGGCAATTGAAACAGAATCGGATGATGAAAATGAACAAACAGAGGGTCGAGTTCTGAGAAAGAGAACTTGGATTGAAGAAAAGAATGAGAAAGAAGTGAAACCGAAAAAGGTTGTGAAAGGAGATCGTTGGCCTAACAACCGAGTTAAAAGGGTGAGATACAGAGTAATAAGAGCAAATTCATCAAAAGCTGAACAAGTGAATGAAATATCGAGTCAAAGTTCAAAGGCTGAAGGGAAAGAATCAAAAGAATCGAAAGAACCAGAAGAAGTCAAAAGAGTGAGAAAACCTAACCAAAAGTATAGGTCGCCGGAATGGATGTATGTGACACTGCCTGAAGGTGAAGAGGTGGAAAGTCAAGGAAATCCAGAGGAGACCGTACGAGGAGTGGTTGAGGAAGATACTGGTGAAATCCTGAAAGTACTCTTGACTGACATTGGAGAAGAGTCAGATACTGAGGATTTGGATTTGAGTGTTGGAGATCTGATACAATTTGATGTTGAAGAAATTGGAGTGAAAAGTGACGAGTATCCAAACTGAAAAAGAGAAAGATTCACTTGGACTGAGTGAACGAAAAGATCTTTTGAAGAAGCTGAAGAGTTTGGAACAGACGTTGAAAATTTGAAAAGTTCTAATTTCAGTAGTGGAGTAGTAGAGGTTAAAGCAGAAAATGGCTAACATAGAAGATAATCAAAATAGATGTGCCTTCTTTAAAAGGTGGTGTAGGATGTGCTGCTGCTGTACTGGATTATTAATGCTTCTATGGGGTGTTTTAGTTTTATTAGTTACTTTTAAGGTTGAATTTGGGATGAACACAGAAAATATGACTAATATAGAGAAGAATTCACAATAAGTCGTTCCAATTAGAAGTAGTGGTTACATACACAAAGATAGGTCAATTAATAATTTTTCTAGTAATGTTTTTTCTAAACTGTTGTATGAATATGTGAAGACAATGGAAGTAAGGGATTGCTATGTCTGTATGCAGTTACCTGCATCCGTTTCAGAGGGTGTTACTTATCACCATTTACCAGCTACATATGGCATTTCTTGTAGTATTTTAAGTAGTGTTTTTTATTTGTTAGGGAAAATAGATTATAAGATGTCTAACAGAGATAGTATTTTTGGGCACTTGCCAATGAACAAAGAGCTGAATCCAGCTAAAGAAGCTAACACTTTTGGTGAGATTTTTATTGAAGAAAAAGGACTAACATTAGATTACATTTTTAAGAATAATTTAACTTGCAGTCTAAAAGAAGAGGAGAAAGCTTTCCTGGATATGGTAGAGGAAAGGAGAGTGAACATGCATGAGAAAGCGGGAAAATATGAAGTGAGTGAGACAATTTGGGACATTGAAATGGGAAAAGAGTTGAGAAATGGGGCTAGTCCAACTTTAGCTCTAGATGCACCGCAGAAGGGTAAACTATGCATTACTAGAAGGAAATCCCAATATGATACATATTTTGTGGGGACTAGTGAGTGCCATGATACATACTTCGTTGCGACAGGTTGGGGTTTCAGAGGAGGAGAAGATACAATTTTTCCAGGAGTGTACTATGTGTGTGGGAACAAGGCTTACTACAAGTTGCCTGACCATTGGTATGGCACATGTTATGTGGGCTTGGTTTTTCCTAAGATTTTTCATACAGATAAAATAAGAGATGTAGAAGATATTAACTTATTAACACGTTTTAAGAGAGAAACTTGGTCAGAAATTGTGGGTGATATTTTTGGGGTTTTGATTCCAGCAGTGGGAATTTCTTTAAATGCTTATGGAATTCGGAAACTGTCCACAGTGGTTGATCGCTTATCGACAAATACCGCAGGAGGGTTTCTTTTGGTGAATACGGAATTAAGTGCCGTACGTGCCATGTCTATGCAAAATCGACTTGCCCTTGATATTCTTTTGGCCAAGGAGGGTGGAGTCTGTGGAATTTTGAAAGTTCAACATTGTTGCACTTACATTCCTGACGAAAGTAAAGACCTGAAGGTCTATATCAAAAATATTACTGATTTGCATGAAGAATTAGTACCACTTGAAACTGGGAGTTTATGGACTAAAATAGCTAATAAGATGATAGCTGTTAACGATTTTATTGCAAAAATAGGTAGTACTATTATAGGTAGAATATTGTTTCCTTTGTCTTGTATAATTGTTGCTTTACTGATACTAAGATTAGTGTGTGTGTATTGTAAAAACAGGAGAGGGAAAGAGAAATTGAAAAATGAAAAGAAAAACAAGAATTCGAAAATTTCGAAAAGAGAACCACAAGAGATTGAATTAGAAGAATTGAGGGAGAGTGTTTATTTAGAGACAAAGAGAGATGATGAAAGAGTGACTGGTGTGTAATTTGTGTAAGGGGAAAAGACATTTCTGATTTCTCCTAAAATGGGACTAAATTTTCACTATTTTTTTTTTTTTTGGGTTTATTTGGTGATAAAATCACCAAAGGGGGGATTGCTGGAGCAGAGTTTTCTTTTAGAAAATTCTAGGGCTTTTGAAGCTCTGGCATGTCTATGCGTTTTATTAATTTATTAATAATTAACAATTAATTATTTGTCCTTGTGCAAGTGTGTTTTTATTAATCAACCCGTTTGTCCTAACATAAGAGAAAGTTACATGAGGGTTAGCTTATTTGTGCTGTTTCTGTCCTAATAATAACGTGCAAGTTTTCATGTTTAAACGTTGCTGTGTGCTATTTATTTTAAGCACAAAACGCTGTCTGAATTAATGCTTTTTATGTCGCAAAGCTAGATAAATGCATACACATAAGGGTATTAGTGGGGTTTACACTGTTTAATCATTATGCTGTAGTAACGTTTATTTTGTCTCTTTAATTAAGATGGTCTATTGTGGCCTATGAAGGCCTTAACCAAGCTGACTGTATTTCGAAGCCTGGCTGTGGCATATTCTGTGATGTGACAAGGGAGACCCCTGCTGGAAAAAGGTCGAAGACAACTGACCATGGTCCTTGTTGTATATTTCCATGAGGACATCAGCAGTTTGGAGGATCTCCAAAAAGAAATGGAACGTCCTTGGCAAACAAAGGAGCTTCAGAAACAGACAATGTACTGTGGCTCAGCTGCCGAGGGAAGTTGAACAAGTTGGATACTTTGATAGTTTCTTGGTTCCTGTTCCGTAGTTCACGTCTTGTGACTTTTCCTGAGCGAAGATTTTCAGATGTAGCAATGTTACATCCCTTCCTTCTCGCTCTGCTCAGTGATACAGTTTATCCTGCCAACTTTATGTGTGTTTCCATTGTAATTTTCATTATAAAAATTGTTAGCTTAGGGAGGGCTTTGCCACTTGCCATTTTACCTTTGCCGCGTGAACTTGCGTTGCTGAGGATCGATGCTGAGGACTCCGTCTTGAGAGACTTTACCGAGAGACTTGTCCTGACCCGTTCTGACACTTAGTTAGAATAGGTAACTATGAGAAATGATTTATACTGATTTTACTTTGACTAATTTTAGATAAAGCAATATAACTTTTAAACATGGTGTTGAATTTCCTTTCTTGTCAATTATTGTGTACATTTTGATCATTGTTGTATAGATTGTATAGAGTATGTTTAAGGACAACCACTATAATCAGGTCCTATCGTCCTAGATATAGATGCAGGGTGGTTTGGAGTTTTCTTCCCACAGGTCTATTGCTGGTAGAGTATTTGAGCGTATGTTAGTGAAATGGGCCCTAGCGTATGATGAATGTATGTGCGTGTAACTGTGAGATTACTCTATCCGTGGAAGTGGGTTTATTTTAGGTACCCTGATCTCTATCAGTTGCAAATGGCTAGATAAGTACATACACATAAAGGGTATTAGTGGGGAAATAACACTGTATAATCATTTCCGTGCAGTAATTGTGTTTTGTGTTTCTTTTACTTAAGTTGACTATTGTGGCCTGTTTAAAAATGGCCACCAACCGCAGCCTGCACTCGAGTAGATGACAAAATGGAGATTTTGCAAGAAGGCTTCGTGTTGCCTGTGACCTTGCCCTCTTGTCGAACTGAAAAGCCATGATCATGATGACAAACCAGGAGAGCTGCCAAGTGCCCCTGAACACAACGAACTGTTACAAAACTGTGGAAAACTGACCTGATGAACTTATTAGTCTTATGGACAAGATACATTTTATCCTAAGAGAACATCCGTGGAAGTAACAAATTAGTAATTAACTCTTTATTTTTCTCTATTCATTATTTGGGACGACCTATGTGTGAGAAAGTCTTGCACTGTAACACAAATGTACCAAGATGACATTATTTCCGCCAACCATCCGTTTTACCTTATAACCAATACTTTTTGGAATGTAATTTTTGTATAAATAATAGTAGACTAGAGAGGTCTAGCGCCACTTCTTCCCGAGCTGATGATCAGAGGTCCCGACGCTGACGGAGAGGACAGAGACTCTACATGACGGCTAGAACTTTAAATTTTTCTTGCTGAGGACCAGTTCTGACTTAGGATCTGACATTTAGCCAGAATAGGTAAATATGAAAGAAATGGTTTTGCATTTAATTGGCTTTTCATGCAATTTTAGATAAACAAATATTTTGTTTGAATAACTGTGTCGGGTGATTATTCAGTGTCATGTTATTGAATTTATTTGTATATGGACAGATGTTTCTCCAGATCTTCAGCAACTAAGCGGATACCATCGACCTCAGGATATATGCAGATTGGTTAGGTAGAGGAAAGTGTTTCCCCGTTACCAGTAATGGATAGGGTGATAGGTTTGAATGTTGGTGTAATGGGCCCCACCAGCGTGTGATGTGTGTGTGTGCGTGTGACTGTGAGATCACTCCGTCCGTGGAAGTAGAGGGGATTCGGAAGCTCCGATCTGCACCACAAGCACATGCCCACCTCACTTATCGCCCTCGCATCACTGTACCTCGTACTGCCCTCGCCTGATTGTGCAGACACGTCACACTGCGCCCCGCATCCTGTGGCAGCAGCAGAGGTGTGCGAACCAACTAACAGGGAGAGCCAAGCCAGAGCCGAGCTGAGAGTCGGCTCTGGCTTGAAGTGCCCATGCACGAGCCGAGGTTTGAGCAGATTTAGCATACAAATCATGTAATGAGCGTCATATTAGAATATATAAGGTGTTTTACAAATTCAAAAAAGTGTATTTCCTTAACAGGTGGGGCGTTTCACCTTAGTACATCAGATTACAGGACTTCGTTGAGAGGCATGTTTTATATTAAGTGGTTGTTTTTAAGCATGCACTGAGAAACATTCCTGCACATGCCTTGATGACAATCGTGTTGGTAAACTAAGTGGTAACGCATTGTCACGTGTACCCTACATGCAGGGGATTTATGCGGCAGGAGAGGGTCTAATTACGCCGTAGGAAAATGTCAATTAAGGGGCGCATTGTAGCACATTTTGCGGCAGTATTATGCCCGAATGTTCAACTTCATTAGTAACAGCTTAACTCTCAAATGGAAAAGCAGCCAACTGAAAAGTGAACAGTATATTTTTGCAAGGGGGCTTTCACTGCACAATATATCCGTCGCTCGCCGCCTTTTTATTAACTGTAATGTTTGAGCGCGAAACATTTTTAGGGAATAAAATCTGCTAATTACATAGGAGGTGATGGATTTTGTAACAAATCCATACTTATATACCAAACGCCATAGCCGTGGAATTGAAGGATTCCAGTGGTTTTATGTGAACGTGGCCTAGATTCCTGTTCTACATGAGCAACACTATAGCATTATCGGCAGTTAAAAATGAGTTTTTTTATTTTAATTTTTTTATTTTTTAGTGCACGTTCTGAACTCTTGTATTTGAAGGTGTTCACCTGTTTATAATGAACAGAAATAAGGCTCAGTGAAATAGTTCATTTGCATAGGATCCTACACTTTGGCGAAGCAGGGGACATCAAAGGTTAATACTTTGTCTATAATTCTTGCAGGATGAGGTAAAGGAGGGTTGGTGTGAATTGCAGAATTTACTTTTTTGGCAGTGTTGCTACATACACAAACCTTGCCCTAGAACATAACATAACATCACTTTCACCCCAGACACGCACTGCATTACACCTTTGTTTTCGGCTCAGAGAGATTTGCTGGGATTCGTATCTGGTTCCCTTTGTATGGTCGGCATCTGTATTTACTAGGCCACATCGCCTCATGCCCGGTTCTTTTTTGGGCTCGGGGACCCCGGAGTGAGCCAGGCTCAAGCGTTCAGTGGCTGGCTCATCCCACCTCTAGGAGACACCTGCATTTCTGAATGAGGACTGGTGGAAGCACACCTTAGTTATTGATTCTTTCTAGTTACTGCCAAATTTTTTTTTGCTCATTTTATTGGACGCTGTTTTAGAACACTTTATCATTAAAAAGTCGTAAATGTGCTTCAATTATATTGTATGTTCAGCAATCTGCTATATGCACGTGTACCACTGTTACACTACCTGAACAAATCACCAATACAAAAATCAAGCAAGTACAGATTATTAGCGGAACGACCCCCGGTCCATTGTGTCGTTTTTCGTGTTAGATGCACTTCAGATGTGAACGTCACCACTCTGATCTCTGTATCTGTGGAGTAATTAATAAAACACATTGATTAAAATTGTATCTGTTGAGTTGATAACGGTGGTTTGTTTTGTAGCCATATGAAATATTTTGTTACCCTTCGATTTTGTCTGTGCCTCTACATGGTTCTCTCTCCGCCTCACTGTCTCCCTCACAGTTATTACTTCCGTTTTGTAAATTTCTGTTGTTCTGTCGATCATTCTCTGTCTCTGAGTCACTTTTCTCTTTCACTTGACTGTATCCCCCCCTTTTCTCATTGCATCCTTTTCTTTATCATCTTCGTTTCTACAGTTTTTCTGTCTCTATCTTCCACTCATCCCCCTTCGTCCTTCCCTTCTCTATCTCCCTCTCTTGGCCCCTATAATTTATCTCCACGTTTCTCAAACAAACTATTTCTCAATTTTCTCTCTCGCTGTCTGTCTCTCCTTCTCTTTATGCCTCTCTTGCTCGCTTCCTCATTCTCTCCCATGCCCCTCTCTCTTCGTCCCTATCATGTCTCAATGCCCCTCATTTTCTTGCTCGTTGTGTTCTCTTCGCCCCTTCCTAATTTGTCTCCCATCTCCCGCCCTCTGGTTCTCTCTCACGCAAACACACACAATCATTCCGGTTCCCCCTCTCTTAGCCTCGCTCTCTCGCGTAGCCTATCTTAGTCCCTCCCCTCTGACTAAAGCAAACACATAGCATCTGTATGAGGGCGGGGTAGCCTTCTAACACACTTTTCACGTCTTCAATTGCTATAAAGTGTGTATCTTCCGATCTAATGGTCAATAAGCACGTGTCGCGTTGTTCTGCCCACGTTTGAAGTGTGGGTTGCACGCCCAAAAATTAAGAGGCGAGCTGAGTTTGACTGGGCTCAATGAGACCATGCACGAGCCAAGCCCTGAAAATGTTTGGCACGTAAATTGTGCAACAAACACCGTATTAAATATAATAAATACTCTTTAATAAAAAAAAAAGTTTCTTTAACACATAGAAGCTTTTAAACCTAGTAAATCAGATCATTGAGAGGCACTTATTAAAAGTGGCAGATTTTAGGTCTCGCTGAGTCAGCGCGCATGCGCTGCTCGGAGATACTTTAGTAGGTGAGTTTTCAAAGTGCTGCTGGCTGGCGACAAACTTGCGTTCACCCGAGCGTGCACGTGCGAACCGCCAGCCTTCAGCTCCATCTGTCTTTCCTCTTGCTTGCTCCCTGCCTCCGCCCCTCCCCCCACCTTCGCGCTTACAAGCGTAAGCAAATTAACATGATGCAGCATAACATAATGGCTACTGATATACACCATTTTTATTCTGCTAAAATTTCAGAAAGCCAACAATAATTCAAATCCACGTGCAAATACAACATACTGGGTGAATGCCATTCTCATGCCTGGATGCTTGCATTTTCAACAGCACCACTGCCCCCAGAGGACAGAAAACGAACAAGCAACTCAAAATAACAATACGAGTTATGTTCTGTTTCTTTGTAAGGACATTTACGAGCAGCAGACTTGAATACTGCTTAGCCCTCCACAGAATACAAGAAAGAGAGGTTTCTTCTGCAAGCCAATAGGTAAACAGCATCTCTGAATCTTACTAACTCTTTGTCGAAATCATCAATAAAATCGGGCTACAGCGCAGAAAAATCTAAAAACTCTCCTTTAGAAGTGTAAGCTGCTCCATCGCCATTACACTTTTTTTCCCCTTCTGGATAATTGTATGTGGGTGGTGACATGAGAAACGCAAAGTATTTCATCTGCAGGATGCAATACACAAATACATCAACATTTCTACACAATATATATATCGAAATCGAACCGAAATAATCTCCGTAAGTTAAATGATCACTGCTGATATCTGCACTGTTCTGCAAGTCAAATGCTCAAATCCCTGCAAAACAGACAGCCTTTCGAGGTCGGCAATTTGATCACCATTAATCTGGTATAGTACCACTGCGTATTTGCAGGGCTTACAAATGGGAATACAACACATACACACCCAACCACACACACAACCAACCACAACTATACACACACTACTACACACACACACACACCCAACCCCACACACAACTACACATACTACACACACACACAACACATACACAACACACAACCACACACACACAACCAACCACAACCACACAACCACACACACCACACACACACACAACCACAACCACACACACACTACACACACCCACACACACACCCACAACCACACACACAACCACACACTGAACCAACCACACCCAACCAACCAGAACCACACACAACCAACCACCACCACACACAACCAACCACAACCACACACACACACTAAACCAACCACAACCACACACACACAACCACAACCAACCACACACAACCAACCACAACCACACACCCAACACATACACACACAGCACACACACAATCAACCACAACCACCACACACCCGATCAACCACAACCACCACACACCCAACCACACACAACCAACCACCACCAACACACACCCAACCACACACCCAACCACACACACACACAACCACACACACACAACCAACCACAATCATACACACACACACACACACACACAAAACCACACACAAAGGGAAGAGACAACTGCAGCAGGACCTTCGGTTCGATCATCACAGTAAAACCACCAGAAAAGGAGCCCCTCGGCACGACCTGGGCAGCAAGACGTTGTCACTAGAGACATCGTGATCCTATGAACAATAGTGTCATCAATGATCTAATACAAACTGTAAACTGTGACAAATAACATCCCTATATATTGCAGTACCACAAAAACAGCAACAAGTATTGGCATAGCCAATAGGTCTCGCCTTTGGGACTTTATAAGTGTTTTGCCATGCAACAGTTGTTGTTGCACCAAGGATATTATGCTGCATAACTAAATACTTATAAAGGTGCCAAAAGCGAGACCTATTGGCTATGCCAATGCTTGTTTTTTTTTTTTTTTTTTTTTTTTTTTACTTTTGTCAATATTTTTATACCTGCTGTAGAGCAGTATGGTTGCTGTGCAACTTGACTGATAATAAAGACAAAAAACGATATGACTCTGCCAGCATTGGCCTCGTCATAGTGATGTTATTTCTCTCTTTTTTTTTTTTTCAATCTGCGCGGACGTATAACATGGTTAAAAACACTGACAAAGCCAATGGATCTCGTAGGTGGGGCCGATTTGCTTTACCATTTGTTTTCCCCCTAAAAGCCAGGCTGCTGTACCACAAGACTAAACGCTGACAAAGTCAATAGCTTTTGGCTCGTAGGCAAGAGCTATTGGCTTTGCCATAGCTTGTTTCTTTAGTTATTGCATTGAGTTTGGTGATGCATGTAGTCTTTCACTGCCATTCTCTCAACCATTACTAAAAAGATGTAAAGAACTGTGGTGTGGGCTTTATGGCCTCATTAATGCTGTGGCCTCCATACATCTCGCAAGCTCAATTTTGAATATTTTCAAGCAAACGTCCTAATCGCCTTACCTTTCTGATGGCAATGGGGTTTCCAATTCTGTCCAATATCGCAATGATGCATCAAATAGCTACTAACTCTGCAGGAGCTGGCTGTGTAGAACGCCAATAACACACAATGCCCTACAGCGACAGCATTCCATGCATACAAGTGTCCATCGGTCAGTACCAACCCACTCTGGGAGGGTGTCGTCATTTAGCCACTCGACTCCGACAGTGCTAATCTCTTGCTGTTCCTGCACCCACCAATTAAGCGGTCTCTCCATCATTCCCTGACACCAGTGGTCAAAGTGAATTTTAAAAAAAGTATGGGAACTGTGATGGTGCATGCAAATGGGGGTTGGGTGACTGAGCGAGGGTGCGGGGGTCAAAGGCGCTGTTAAAAGAAAGACAAATATTCAGTAACTGTGTACGGTCTTTTACTTACAGGTAATTACATAGAAAATAAGGCGCAACTGCAAGTTAAGTTATTCAGTGGAAAATGCACTATTGTACATAATGAAACATCTATTAGTTCATTATTTTAAACTTGCATTACACACAGTAAAAGATAGGCTGCTATATAACGCTCAAAAATGTTTAGGATAAAAAAGGGCTTCCCAAATATAGATTTTAGTAATACCCAGATTGTGCTAATGCAATTATTTTTATAAAGGTTTCATAAATGCACACACTTCACAGCTCAGCTGGAACTCCCTTGCAATACCACTCAAAATACTTGCAATAATGTATAATCAGGAAGCTTCAAGTGATTGTGTCAATTAAAGCAAATACCGGCTTCCAAGCACCCTTTCCAAGCAGATTACGGAGTAACGCACATTTACATTTCTTTCAGGCAAGCAGACACCCTGGTAAGAAGGCTTGTTTAGCGGTCTGTCCCTACCACGGTTTCACAGCACTGGAGACTTCTTGCCTTACGCTTCAGTTGATGCATTTTCACTCTCTGAATTAACTGTCCCAGGACAGTTGTCCGGTCATAAAAAGTAGGGGGAACAGTTTTTCTTAAATTAAAAAATTATCCGCACGTCGTACCCCTCAGATTCCGCCCACTTAAACCACTGCCTGACACACACTATTTTTATTCATATGCAGAAAATAATTAAGATCATAATTATTGTTTTCAAACCTATATGAACACACATATTTCCAGTGCCTTCTTTGTTGGGGAATATCAAACGGTATCAATATTAAACGGTAAACAATGGTAGTAAATGTTGCTGCTTAAGCCTGGTATTTTCGCTTGAAAGCGGTTTTATTTTATTCTACTAATACTTCCAATAAAGATATTACATTTATATTACAGTCCTTGTTTATTGATAATGCTGGTAGTAGCCGGCAATAGGTTGCTTTCAACCGGGGCATATTTTGCACTTTTTATTTTTTAAATCGCACTGAAGATTCCCTTGGCGGTGGCATTTCAATTGAAAGCACAAGGGGCAAGCAGCAGCGTGGGAGGTGGTGGGGGGGGGGGGGGGGGGGGCACTGCAAGAAAAGAACAAGGACGGCCTGCAAACACATGCACTCCTGCAACTAAAAGAACAAGCATTGGTAATGCATCGGTTACGCTTATGTAATGAATAAAGAGCTGTTTTCATCAATCATCGTCGAGGAGAAGGAATGAGCTCCCGGACAGATAACACAGGAGTGGAGAGGATGTGGCACAGTGGCCAGGGCTGTTGACTCGAGAACTGGGAATCCCGGTTTGAGTCTCGGTCGCACCGCACAAGATCCTGTTAATCACTTACTCACTACGGGTGATAAATTGTTATATATGCTGCAATTGTAAAAAGCTAAACTTTATAAAAACATAGTTCCACATATGCGGATGTTAACAGTATTTCGGCGGCGGGAAGCTGATAAGAGAAACAGACGAGGAACAAGCACTGGTAAATGCAGGAAAATATGCTACAGCCAATAAAAATGGAGGAGAGGTAAGTGGCACACACAGAAACCAATGAGAATCCAGTAAAGAAAAGAGTGGGGGGGGGATTTAAGTTTATATTAAAGACAAAAGATTTCTCAAGCACAGGAAAAACCTAAAAAGCATCTCTGAAGTCCAACTAGCAGTGAAAGGACACACACTGGGCAAGAAAGCAGTACTTGGGCCCCGCACATGGGGAGGGGACAACACACACAAAGAGTAAATGAAGCCCGCACACACTGACCGAGGAGAAGCAAGAAAATAATGAAGTCAACGAATGGTAAGCAATGGGCGGTCCCCAAGTCCCATATAAGTAAACAATAAATTGTGCAAGCCGAGCAGGTGCCCCTATTGGAGTCTATGGTGGCATATTGATTGTCAGGAAGTGCTGGAACTGGCACTTTCTGGTTGGCTAGGGAAATACCCCTGCCAGGCAGAACCTACCACTTCCGTCAGGAGCAGGTGATTACACACACTCTATAACCTGCGCTCACCCTTGGGTAGCTCAGCACTGAGCAGTCAGGCTTACCACAGAGGTAATGTGTAAAGCATTGGCACTGCACTCACGCACGATAAATAAACTGGAGTATCCTAAAGAGACGTAATGTATGTAAATTGTTGTATTCAACACACACAATAATCAAAATAACATGAACATCAGGTATTTCTGTACATAAATCGCACTTGGAATTATTACTAGCAGTACTAGGCCCAACCGTGTTAAAATGACATCAGTAATATGCGCACTTGGAAAAAGTACCTAATCTACAACCCTCCAGTACCCTTACGCGCTACAACGGATATCAGGCAGGTCCGTAAGGAACGCACTTGCACACATACACACTCAACACCCTCACCCTAATACGGTGAATTGATACCCAGCAGGTCACTTGATAACACACTGCAGACCCCGTAACCCCAAGCCTCCCTCCAACTCACCCAACTACCCTGACCCACAGTTAGAGATAATCTGTTCTCCCCACGGACACCAGCCGGAATAATTAGGAGGTGTTCGCCAAATGGGGTTTGGCCACCACTCGGGAAGGTCACCCACAGGATGCAGAGCAGAAGCGGATTGAGGGCAATAGTCGGTCACATCCAAGGGCTCCACAAGGGCCTTCTGGAACCAGACCAGCTCTGCGAAGCACAGGGCGTGTCACACAGTCTTTCGACCAGCTTCCGATCGTTCTCGGAAGCGTTCCTCCAGCCCAGTCAATCCCTCTCACCACCCAGGTCAGAGCCAGCAATACTACCTGGCAACACGAGGTCGTTGATGGGGGAGTGGGAGGGAGGGGGGCGGGGGGGCCCAGTTGGTCTGCTGCTGAGGGCCAAAGTGGGAAAAATCTATGAATGAAGCAGGGGAGCCTCTCGGAAGGAGGAGGCACCACGTCAGGCACACATCGATCAGAGTCACACCCGGGCACAACATCTAGTGTGCGATCATACAGGTTACACCAGACCGTTCAGGTCACATACAATGAAGAGTTGCAAATTCCGTACCTCCCGGGAAATGAGGCCCATCATCTGGTGCGCATTGATATGGTTCGCACCAGACAATTCTGGAGACTCACAGGTGCAAGTTCAGCAATGCCTCACGAGGCAGAATAAGGCGGTGAATGGCGGCTTAGTTGCCTTAGTCCCGCCGTTGTTGGCTGATAAGCGGTAGATGTGACCCTTTGATGTTTTGATGTTGCAGCCAGAATATCTGCACACCGGAATCGAGGTGCGGATGACTGAGGACGTCTTTTGATCAAAGAATCACCCCGGAGTGCTCAATACTGGCTATCTATTGCAGTCTTCATGCGCCCTTCCGCAATTGAAGACCACTGTACCTGGGCTCCCAAGATGGCGGCCGACAACATTGCTTCAAGCATTCCCGGTTCCCCACCGACAGGTGTGGCCACCAAAATACAGGTCCTTGCTGTATGACCCACTGGTACCAGGACTTGCCACGTTTTACTCCAGAGCGCAGTTTTGCTGCATGAATCACCAGGTTGCCTGACCCCATCATGGCAGTAGCCACAAGCCTTCTGGCATTCTCTATCGTCCCCGTCTCCTGCTGATGGCAAATGAGAACTCAATAACAGATTCTTGATTCAAGAAGATAATCTCTCACCTTTGTCAAGAAGGTTACTTGCAGAGGGCTGATATACTATTAGTTTATCACTCTGCCTGACACTAAGATGGCCACCACCCACGAGGCATAACTTCACAATTAAAAACCTTCTCTGACCAAATTCAACACTCCAGTTAAGGGAAGAGATACATAACATCTAAGGGCCCTCTCACTTCCCCTTAGCAGACAAGGTCACCGCAGTTGTCCATAACCACAGCATTCCTCTGGTATTTCTGTTTCTCGTAATTCTGGGCAACCTGCGCCATTGGTATTTCAACTGACAATATCCAGCACCAGGTGCCTGTGTTCCCCAGGGAGAAGAACTGCTCTCTATGCAGAACCACATCCAAAAAAGTACACACTGGCGTACATCCAACCTCGGCTCGCCTCAGGAAAAATCAATGGCAGAGAGAGAAAAACCCAATCAGGGACTAAAAAAGTACCAAACTGGAACCCCCAATACCTGATTCCCCAATTAGGAATAAGAGCGAGGGGGCCAAGACAATGGACAAGATACTCAACAAACTGGTGATGGTCCATGGCCTGGTGAAATCTACCAAACTCCACAGATGTCATGTAACTGGATCTATGCTCCATCAAATCCGAAATTGGCTCCATCAATAACAGAATATCAGAGGTGGAGGGCCGCGTCAGTACATTGGAGGACAAATCTAATGTTTCAATAAGAGATATCCAAAAACGACTAATCCCTACAGATGCGCTGAAGGAGGTTCCCGAATTGGAGGATCGTAACCAGAAGGGAAACCTATGCATCTTTGGTCTACCAGAAGGTTCGGAGGAAGCATCTACCTTGTGCTTGGACTTCCTAGAAAAATGTCTTCCCAAATAACAGGCCTCTCCTTTAAAAAAGACTTTGAACTCCAAAGGGAACACCGAGTTCCTTCCTTCAGACTTACGAGCAGAAATGTCACCAGACAGATCATATGCCGCCCTCTGAGATTCAAACATGCAGAATTGTTTCTCAACTACGTGAGCAAAAACAATCGCATCCTTTGGCAAGGCCAAAAAATCTACGTATCCCAGGACTACTCCAGACCCACCCTGGAAACAAGGAAGGGCTTCCTAGCTCTCAGATCCTGTCTCAAGACGTTAAACCTTCAGTCCTCATTCATCAGTCCAGCGAAATTTAAAGTAATTGATAACAGGAAAAATCACATCTTCACCAACCCATCTACCCGGCTGGACAAGGGACCTGCTCCTGCTTCCTTCGCTAAGCCATGACTCAATCTACACCTGGGTGCTATGCTTTATATCCTTTAACTCCCCGTGAGTAATCAAAATGGTTCCTAATTTAATGTACCTCTTACAGCCTGCAGATTCTGTATTCCTTTATGAATATATTCCTGTGTCAATATATTGATGCAACTTACGATAAGCTGACAATATATGAAGCCTCTCCCCAACAAAAGTTCATTAACAACTAATGCCTGAATCCCAGAGTCACAAACAGAACATTAGGTGCATGTCACATTATATCATACCTTAGCATATATCATAATTCATATCACATCGCATCATATCACATCACATCACAATACTGCATAACAATCACATCACAATACTGCATAACCCTACAGCCCAGTTGGCTTGCACCCCTATACTATTCGTAGATGTCCAACATTTGATGTCTCTGTTTCATGAACAACAGCATTGTTATTGATGCGAGTTTTTGGGCTTATTGCAAAATACCGTTGTAGCCGACTAGGCTTGCTCTCATTTTACGTTTCCAAGTTCTCATGTTCTAGTTATTCGATTGCTGCTTGTCGGTGCCAGTGATGGTGATTCTCACCCACTGTCGTCTCCCTCTTTCACAAGGTTTGGGATGGGAGGGTGAGGGTGTTTGGGTCTCCTTGCATCCTGTTTTTTCCATTTTCATTTCTTCTTCTTTCCGCTGAACGTATACTGATAATGCAGGTGTATACTCACACTCCATTGTTGCTTTTGGAAAGCATCAACTTCCTCAACTGGCTCTGACCACTTCCATTGTCTTTAGGTCACAGTTCTCCAGATCATACTCACAACTCGCTCCGTTTTCCAGTGGCTCTTTCCCAACTCGAGCCATAGATTATTCTCGCATCCATATAGCCACATTCGCCCACCTTCGCAATGAATAATTACCCACTGGATAGAAACTTTAAAAATGTATCTCTAAATGTGAAGTGTCTCAATCACCCAATCAAATGGAAAAAAATAGAAAACTACCTTTAAATTGAAACCAGACATAATCCTGTTAAAAAGGAACAACAAGCATTTGCAATGCAATAGGTCTCGCATTTACGCAAGTTTGAGCTACTGGCATTGTAAATGACAATGCCTTTATTTATGTTTTGGTTTTTAAAACATAAATATAAGACAATTGTCATTTACAATGCAGTAGCTTACACTCGGGTAAATGCAAGACCTATTGCGTTGCAACTGCTTGTTAATTCTGTACTTGAGGTATGATCATGACGTTTGCGATAGATAATTTGAATATGGAGTGAATCAGGTAATTGGCTCAAGGCAAAGACTTGGATTCACCCTCCTTATTCCCTGAATGATGATCCAGAGTGACGAGTATGATAGAAATAAGATAACAAACAGTAAATATTCTCTTTAGTTTTAAGTTATTAAGGACTAGTTACCCACCGCCTGGGTGCATGCTGATGCTATGCTTTAAGTCTCATTAAAGCTCCCTAATTTATAAAGCTCACCGATTAGCTATGTTAATCTAAGAAACCAGCTGCTCTCCAATAATCTAACTCAATCGCAGAACAAAGGTCGGACACGATCAATTGATGGTTTTCTTATCCTTCAACACAGGACACTCCGAGTACAACAAAAAAAGCTGTGGAAATTGTGGTTGGCGCTGCGCTGATAGTTTGAATGTTCATAGTGTCACGGGAGGGAGCTGCAGGCGCCATTGTTGACTGTGCCTCCATGCTATTAATTTAAAAGGGTGCATTTTCGTAAGTCTGCCCGTAATTTAAATTTTTTAAAAAATGTTTGTGTGCCGATTGCACAATCATGTGCGCCTGTGCTATTAATCTTAAAGGGTGCTTTGGTTGGCCCCATTGTAAAAGTGAAAGCGCGCACAGCGCGCTGCAAATAAATAAAAATACAAAAAGCAGCCACCATTACTAAAGCTGGCGTCCCACCAGTGCGCTTTAGATAAACTGAGCAAAGTTCTCAAAAGGGATAATGTAAGCTAAACAGTAAAGACATGGTAAAAGGTCCAGTCCTGATGGGAGATTACAAATGCAGACAAGGCGTTACTAAGGAGGGACTAACAAGCCTGTTAATGAATCAAAAGCAACTATTTACTAACAACAGCAACAGGAGCCAATTGAAAAGATGGGAGGTGGAGCTTCAAGTCCATACCCAAGTATCCCATGCCTCGTAGCAGCCACATGCATTGCCCAGGCTCGACTTAGAAAGGATCCAGGGAGGGTTCCAAGAGCTTTGGAAAGATCTGGATCACTGACATCATTAGCTCGTCCAATGAAAGAAAGAAAGGAGGGATTGCCACTTTAATTTCTAAGAATTCAGGCTTATCCACCGAATTATACTTGACTGATAAGAATGAAAGGGGGACCCTATCTAAATTCATGAAAAAATGCAGGGCACTTCCATGCCCTTAATGTATACAGCCCGAATACGGACGACCCTGACTCCTGTGACTCATTATCCCTGCCCCCGATTAAAATCACTAGCAATGACCTAGTTATCCTGGATGGTGACTTTAACCTCCCCATGGATGTAACCATTAACAGGCAGTTCAAGTCCATTCTCAATCCATCTAGAGCAAACGGATCACCACACAAACTATGCACTAGATTTGGCTTACACGACTCTTGGAGGCTCCAGCACCCAGACACCAGAGATTACACCTACTTCTCCAACTCCCATAAATCCTATTCCAGAATAGACTATATAATGATATTCAAACTCCATATCCACCTAATCGATCAAACAGACATACTAACGAGATTAGTCTCGGATCGCTCAGCTATACCCCTCTCCCTCACCGGCACTAATGCAAATACCCCAAAAAAGTTCCAGAGATTCAATGAAAAATCAATTGATAGACGCTGCCTCAAAAGAGAGGATTGAAAAAAAAACATTCTAAACTACCTGGAAGACAACATAATCCCTGATACCTCCCCCTTTAACCAATGGGATGCTATGAAAGCCACGGTAAGGGGTACCCTAATTAATATCCAAACTAAAATTAATAACGAACACAACAGGGCTCTTCTAAACCTAGAGCACGACATTAAATCACTGGAGGCTGCCCACATGCCACCTGACTTCAATCCTCAAACCTCGCCAATATGAATACAACAGAATCCTAAGTGAAAGAGCGGGAATATGGGTCAACAAATAGAGAAGCTTAAAACTGTGTGACGAAAACAGTGCAGGAAATATTCTGGCCGCTTATCTAAAACACAAGCAAAACCACAAGGGAATGGATCCCCTCACGGACAAAGCTAACATCACCCATACCAGACTCAGAAAATACTGGAAATAGTAAAAGATTTTTATCAATCTTTATACACAGATGACTCAGGGATCTCTTCATCCTCTTGTGCAAAATATCTCAAGAGATATTCCACTACAGTCCATCTCGGATCAAGAAAAAGCTGTTCTAAGTTTGCAAATTCCCATAGGGTATGAACATATCGGTCCATAAAACAGGGAACACTAGCAGTATAGAGGGAAAGGCTGATGTTTCACCACTTAAAGTCAACTTTGTTCGAATTTCTATTAGGAGATTCCCATAGGTAAGGCATTTAGATTCTGACTGAAGAAGGAAGTTTGAATAACCACACGTTCCAGAGTTTAGAGAAATTGGAGATTACTAGAAGCAGGCTATCCGTCTATGGACTGCTTGACCTGGAAAGGGATATCTCATATAGCTGAGCAGGTTTCAAGAGGGCCTCATTGTATGAAAGCAAATATTCTGCTAATGAGGGAAGATGCAAGATCTCAGTTGCAATGTTAAACTTCACCTCAACAACGGGCAAGGTAAACTCCAAAGCCTCAGCTCTTGTAAGAAAGGAAAATGCTACTTACCAGTATGCATCTGTTCTTGGCATGTAGACCTGCAGAGATTCATACTTGTGCATAGATCGCCATCTGGTGTTGAGATCGGATGCACCTTGTTGTTGTCTTGGAAGAAGTCTTTTGTAGTCACGAGACAGGTGACTCCTCCCTTGGAGGATGGTGCGCATGGGCATCAACTCCATACTAAGATTGGTTTTTCCGCCTTCCGGTTCGGATGTAACTTCAGCGCTCCGGTTCAGTACCGTGTTTTCCTAACCTTTGACGCGCAAACCATCGCAAACTCAACTGTATTGTTTTCGTTTGCGTGCCTGTCGATGCGCTAACTCTAATTCAATTCGTCATTGCGGGCCGCTGGGCCTATTGACACCATTCGGCCCTACGGCTAATGGAAAGGACTCCATTCAAAAAATGCCCCCAGCGTGGAGCTAAATTCCCACACAGTGACCAACACAAGGTCTACAACCTTTGTCTCTCGCCTGAACACGAAGAAAAGGATTGCCAAGCCTTCGCCTCCTTCCGTTCCAAGAAAACCATCCGTGATCGTCGGGCTCGACGACACGTTATGGTGCAACAGGCTGCACCGGTGCCCGAAGACATCTTCGATGAAGGCCCCGATGTCCCAGAGGCAGAAGATTCGGAGAAACTCAACATTGTATCCGAAGCAGATGACTCCGACTCCGACGACCACATCACTCCAGGTCAACGAGTCAGTACAACTGCCCCTGCCCCAACCCCACCCCACCCGACAAAACAAAGGCTCCGTCCAGCCAAGACTTCGCCTTAAGGCCTTAGTCGTCACCAAAAGAGAACGTCAGTAGCCCCGCCTCCGGGCCCGGCTCTGAAGACATAGGAAAAGCCTTCCGGCGGCTCAGGACCGAGCAAGCAGCACGTCGGTGCCCCAAAAACACAGTTGATGCCGAAAGCGGGAACACATCCTACTCCTGCTGTCACCAAAAAGGCCATGGCACCGAGCACTCCGGCACCGAATGAACAGTAGGCCTCGGTTCCAAAGAAACATCGACAAACTTCGGATCCGAAAAAGATTTCGGGCTCGACATCGAAGTTGAAGGACTCGAAAACCCCTTCTAAGGCTCCAGAACCAAAACCGTGTTCGGAACTAAAAAGGTCGGCGCCGCAGTGAGATGCTGAAGAGGAAGAACTGTTTCGCCCGGATCCTATTGATCCGAAACAAAAAACATTGCATGTGGACCCTAAAACAGGCCAGGATTGACAGGCCGAGGAATCGGTTTAGATCCCACATACCACATGCACAAGTCACAAAGGTCGGACAAGTTCATCTTTTGTTTGGCACATATGTTATGTTATTTAGGAACTTATGTAAGCGCACATTCACCAACAGGTCTCTTGGCGCTAGTAGGTTTAAGCAGAATAAAAATGAGAGCATAGGGAGGAACAACTAATTATAAGCTAGGGAGAATAGGCAGGTTTTCAAAGCCTTCCTGAACCGCATGTAGTCAGTCTCCAGTCCGATAGGATTAGGCAATGAGTTCCAAAGCTTCAGACCCAGATAAGAGAACCGGGTCCCACCTATTCGTTTCTGTTTGATTCTAGGCACCTCCAAGAGGTTCAAGTGCATCGATCTCAAATTGCACTCAGGCCGGTGCTTTCTAATGCATGAAATAATAATACTAGGGCCAGTTTGAGTGGCTTTAAAAAGAATGCAGCCAGTTTTGAACAACACTCGCTGCTCGACTGGAAGCCAGTGGAGATCTTTAAGTAGCGGGGTGATTTGACATATCCTATCCTTAAGATAGATTATTCTAGCTGCCTGGTTTTGAATCATCTGAAGCCGATGTCTCAGTTATAGTGGTATGCCAAGATAAAGGGCATTTCCATAATCTAACTTAGAAAGGATAAGGGCAATCACAATTTGAATGCTAGCCTCTCTGCTAAAAAAAAAGTCTGATCTTGCGCAATTTACGGAGTTGAACAAAGCAAGCAGAAGTTACTGCATTGATTTGGGTGCTCATAGATAGTCCGGAGTCTATAAAGAGCCCCAAACTCTTAACCGATGGTTTTGGGGTAGGGGCCGCACCTAGCTCGGACGACCAATACTATGGTGTCCAATGAGTGATTTTATTGCTCGGGATAATTATTTCAGTTTTTTCCGAATTCAATTTAAGTTGGTTCTTATCCATCCAAGTTTTTACATACATCATAGAATTCCTTAGTTTGGGCCCAGCAATAAGCAAATCAATCATGACCCTACTCCAATGGAAACAGTCCAGGCTTAACTGCATGGCCAGGTTCTCCCTGACCTGAAACAAGCATCCTAGGACTGGTTTTGTGACGTTTAGGGCTCCTCAGCCAAGTATATCTTGGTTCCAGTGGCACAGTGAGCCCCGGACCCACTTTCATACCCGTCACACTTAGGTCATCAACTGCAACGCGCAGATGTTGGTCCCATGCCCACTATGCCACTGGAACCAAACAACACCCTATTGAAGAGCCCCAAACAGGGCAAAACCGGTCTTGGGTTGCTTGTGTTCTGGTTAAGGGAGGACCTGGCCTGACAGATTGGGCTTCAGGACTGACTTGCATATGGCTGGATCCAACAGTGGTAGCATAGTGGGCAAACAATGATGGACTGGAGTACAGTCCAGATGACTGCCAGTGGCTGAGTTTACTTCAAGCATTGAATCAATCACCTTGTAGTTGCTGAAGCTGCATGGTGCCACATGGCAGCAGAGGAAAGAGATTGATACAGAAAAGTTATCCAGAGAAGTGTGAAGCCAGGGTGCTGCTTAGGGAGAGAAATTTTTGGAAAGATGTGTCAATCAGAACACCCAAGCCAGATAACTTTGGGGCAGAATTACATAAAACCTATGCTGCCATGCTTGGTCCCAAGTTGCTGAGGGTGTTTAAAGACTCCTTTGAACAATACTCACTGTGATCCATGCTTCAGGAGGCACTATTCTCCCTAAGCTGCGGAGAGACCCCAAATTGTGATCATCCAACCACTCAATAGCTTTCTCTACAATGGCACCAAAACCTTGGCTGCAGTTCTCCCTAATTTCTGTCCTGTGTACTGCCCACAGGATCGTTATCCAGATAGGTTTTTGGAAGGATGGCTGACCACAACTTTTCAGTAAGCTTTTCAGTGCAAATACTGAATACAGTGTGGAGGGTGACTGTCTAGTTGACATAATGAATTCAAAGAAAGTATTTCACTCTCTCTCTTCTGAATCTTTTTAGGAGAGCTCATAAGTCGATTTGGCTTTGGCACTAGGGTGGGTATAAGGGTAGGGCAGTCCACATTCCAATTCTTTGCTCTGTAGGTGTAGAACCTCTGTTTATGAAGTATAGGCAGCAAATGGTGGGTTAAGAAATTGTAGCATTATGGGCGGAGTAACAAACCTTACAATGTCACTGCACAGAGGTCTGGACATTCTTGCTCAATTTGGGGACGAGTCACATTTGTAAGGTAATTGAAATAAATCAGAGGTATGCTTTAATATGCCACTCATCCTCAAGGCTATACTCCACTGCTGTGTGTGGCAAAGGTTCTGCAGTAGTGTACAAAATACTGACTGGTCATTGGGCTGCTGGATGGGCTAGGTTCGGACCCTATAAATTATAATATACTTCTTGGCAGTCCATTTACAGCACATTATGTATTTGTTTGATGACGATTGTACAACGCCACATATTAAAGGAAAGACATCTATTTAGGGAGATAATATACGTTGTATGTTTCCACTCTCATCAACCATTAAGTCCTGGTAAGTCTCCAAAGTTAAGCTCTTTTAGCATGTGTTGGAGGCGATGCAATGTTTTAAAATCACTGCTTCTGTCAGCCCTGCAACTAGTGAATCTCTTATGGTGCCATTTCATTCGGAAATAATCAGAATGTGGTACATGAAAAAATCATAAGCACAGCAGTAAGATTTACTTTCGGTTTTCCAATTTTCAGTCATGTAGCTAAAATTAGATTAGAGTTTAGTCTATTAAAAGTGGGATATACTCTAAAGATGCAGCTAATTAATTGCGGTTACCGTTTGCTGTCTACCCAAAAAGGATCCTTAAAATCTATAATATGGAAAAATATCAGCAAACAAGCTCCAACCAATCTTTCGTAGCAATTCAACAATCTCAACAGAATCGTATTTAACATAGAAATTACAACAGACAATCCTTCAGTATATAATTTAATTTAAAAACAAGAGCAAGAAAAAAAACACAAACTTGAGTGACTTACAAATATGAAGAGGTAATGATTTGATGACTACTTTCTCTAGTTTGAAACCCCAGCCCCATCACTCAAATCATCCAACACTAAGCAAACAAAATATATGCGGTTTTGTTTCAACTTCTCCCAAAAGAAGAAGTATCGGCTGAAGGGGAAAACCCTAAGATATGCATCTAAATGCATTTAGTTTGTACCTGCACTAAATTAATCAAAAGAACCATTTTGTGTGTCAATGCAATCAAGCGGGTTTGTAGGTGGAGATGATCTGCAACAACTGGTGTGATGATTGGTTAAGCCATTTATTTGGTAACCTAATAACTTATTGTAGTCAAATAGGTATCACCTTACTGCAGAAGAGTAATGGGGTTTACTATTATTTATCTGTGTAGTTCAATTAATTAATTCGTAAGTTATGATAAATCATGTTTTGCAGTTTAACAAATTTAATGTAATTTGTGCATATTGCTTTTTAATTAAGTTTAAATAAAAAGATTTATTTGATTTTAGTAGATATCCTGTGGAGTAATTGGATACAGCAGTGTGGTAAAACTGAGCTGCTAAAGCGCAAGCAAAATTTAAGATAAGACTCCCTTCTAAGAATCAGAAAAATCTTGACTCATCTCTCCATCATGCGATTACCATCATAATAGTCTATGTTTGAACAAAAGTCTGAGTGAATGCCTTATGGGGCAGTATTCCTTTAAAACTTCAATGTATCCACTCCTCCAACTGTTGCCTGCATATGTTGCTGTCCGATACCAGATGGTACATATTTTTCCACCTTTTGAGAATCAGGAGCCTGCTTCTGTATTTGGATTGAGAGTATACCACCTCAAAAAGAAGTGATATTTGAGAGCACCTTAGGACTGCCTCGAATAAATGCTTCAAAGTGATACAATATATGTCCCTTACCGCGAGCCACCTCATTGCGCCATTGCAAATACATTTCAGCCACAAATTGCTCATTTTTGTACAAGATTTAGAGAACCGAATGCAGACTTATCCCACAGTACGGGCTTTTCCGCATTAGATCCATGTTGATCCAAGGTGTTGAGTGACATAACAAATCATTTGTGTCCAGGTTACCAGAGTCAAAGTGCTAATTTTGGGACTACTTTTGTAAAGATTTAGGGCCGGATTCAGATCTGACTCGGAAAGCCCTACGGCAGACACTGTCCCATAGAGCTTTCTGACCGACTCGTGCTCCGGGGCTTCGAGCACCCAAGTACGATGCAAGTATGCGCTGATGGACTCGGGTCACTCGGAGCCCAATTGAAGTCAACAGGAGCCTGTTGAATGTTGCGTACATAGGCTTCCATTGTGAAAAAAGGACATTGCGGAAAAGGGAGGCCCCTGTCATGGGGATGTGTCGTGCCCCCTGCACCGTACATGCATGTGTAGAGGGGACCCTTGGGTCCCCACAGTGACAGAGTCGTAGGGCTACAGGTGAAGGGGGCCCGCTACAGCCCCCCGAAGGCCGCTTCCAGGAGCTTTTTCGCGGAGGTTCCGAGTTGATCCGGCTGCTCGATGCGCACATCGTACTTGGTCACTCGGAAAACGGACCTGTTGCACTGCACGTGTCGGCCATGTTGTAGTCGTCCGAAGGGGTTCGCTGACGGGTACGAGCCAGTCAGAGCGCGAGGCGAAATTCACTTCGTACTTGCTCGCTCGTACGGTGAGACGAGCCGGTCGGAATTCGCACACATGACTCCGATTCGCACCTGACGGATGCCGTTAGGAGCCATTCCGAGCGAGATCGGATCAGGCCCTTAGTAAGATAAATGTGCTTCACAGTATTTGCACACTTACTGGACAAGCAACGCATCACCCAGTAATTGATATATAGGTTTCCTCAGAGTAACCCCTCTAACGTTTTAGGATTTAGCTCATTGTGATGATCAGGATAAATGCTTCTGTGGTCTACAGCATCAAATGCAATGACTCACGGACATTTTGTAAGACTACTCTAGTTACTGGGCACCAAAAGAAACAGCTTCAGACATTTCTTGAGATAATAATATGGTTGCTTCATTATGCAGGAGGTTGAATTTGCCTCTGGAAGAAGGAAAGACTATAGTACTTGTAGTATGTTAATACATCTTGCGAGACTAAGGCCCTCATGTATCAACTCAATGCAGAATAGGTAAATGCTTTTGTCACAAGAGACTGCAGGCAGATGCAACTCTCTAAATAAAGGCCTCCGCCAGGGAAGTGGAGGCTAGAGTCTCCACTCACTGAGTCGGCTGGATGAACGCTCTGTGAATTTTAAACGATGGCTTTAGAAGTCACCAACATCCCTCCTCTGGAGTACTATCAGGGAACTACTTTTTTTGTCATAGGAGTGCATATGTTTTCTTGCAGTCTCTCTCCTTCTCCCCTAAGTTTTGCTTCTCCATTCTCATTCATATCACCCTTTGCTGTTCCCCTTGCTTTCCCACCTGCAGCTCGTCCTCCACACTACCGCTTGAGGGCCTGTCAGCAGCAATTTGCTATGGTGCTGTTCCAAGACAGACAGCTGCCATCTTGGAAGAGTAACTTATAAGAATGAAATAGCTGCTGTGTCACAACGTATGTATGTAAGTCAAAAATATTTGGGATTAATTTGACAGTATGGGTACGTACCACAAACAAAAAGTGGCCATCCAAGGAAGAGGAACCCTACTGGCTGTCACGCTAAAAAACATCAAGCACAAAATAACTGGCCCCAACCTTATCCCTCTATTAGAAGTACTTCGAGCAAAGCTTCTACCAACAATCACGTATGGCAGCGAATCAATCAGAGGGAAAGATGAAATAATTTTGGATAAGGTGGTTTCCAAAGCTGCTAGAATAATATTCAATCTCCCACAACACACCTCTCCAGCACAAATAAGGCTGGAGCTTGGCCTACAAAAGCAGCAAACACGGAAGGGCGTCTACGCAAAATGCTGGTATAAAATAAAGAGTGCCAAGTCTGGTTCATTAAACTCATACTTGTGGAAAGAGAGGACAAGGAAGAACGACTGCCCCGCTATGGTTTATCTTCAGTCGGGAATAAGGCTGCTCGCTTTACAGGATTTGTGGAAATCCGGTCTTACTTATAACAGTTTTAATGCCTTGATAAACAAATCAGTAAATATTGTTTCCCTCGAAGAAGATAAAACAGACCTAAATAGGAGGGCTCACAGCTGGTTTGTGATTCAGAGCTACTCGAGATGCACACCACAGCCATATTTAGGTACAAGCTTCACGAAAAGTATGAAGGAAAGCCTTTTGGTAATGAGGCTGGGAATTTTACCTGTAAAACCGCACTTACAGCCATGGAAACGCACACATCCAACTATACACTGCAGATTATGCGGCAATCACAAAGAGGCCGTTTTACATCTACTGTGAGTTTGTAAGAGTTTAGATCTGGAACGAAGACAGCTTCTAAAGCGGCTCCTGAATGAAATTCAGCTACGAACATGCAGACAGGCGGTGAAGGCTTGCTTCGAGGGAGGAGACGTCCGGTTAGCCTGTAGCTTTGTTAGTTTCATTAACGTAATAAAAACAAAATGAATCTTGGCAGCCTCCCAACAAACTGGCTAGCAATCCAGGCTGCTGTTGATTTACTGGATTTACTCACTGGGAATGATCAATTTTAGACTTGCCACTAATCTAGTAAGGATTTTACACCTAATTTCATAGACATCTGAACTGAGGCAAACCCCAAGGAGGATGGTCTCCCAGCAGACATTGCGGCCTAACATAATACATATAATAATAATAATTTGATCTTGCATACTATATGAAAGATTTTATATTTCTGTATTTTAAGAAATCACTGTAACTTTAATGGAACAAGTGCTGTACTTACTTACGACGCATGTATGCACATACATCTTCAAGCTGGTATCAAGTTTAGACTTTTTTTGTCAATGTAATTCAGTAGCAGCAACAAGAATTGGCAAAGCCAGAAGGTAAGCTAACATCTTTCAAAAGCCAAGTCCTATTGTCTATGCAAATTTTTATAAAAAACACTGTCATGATCACAAACTTTTCAGTCTGCATTTATGGGTTAAAAAGAAAATTATTAATCACACTATTGTTTTATCAAAGGAGTCACATCCCAAAACCACTACAAACCCAGCACCTCACTTCTAATTTATTAAAAATATATATAATTATTATACAATGTCCATGATTAATCAAATAAATAATGAATACATGAATTATTGTTACTTAACTCCCCACCCTCTACGTCTCCAAACTCAGCAGCACGCACCTAATATAATAACTTAAAAATATAGTTATTACAGAATTACTAATCAAATAAGTTAACTATACAAACAATAATAACTCATACAATTAATATATGAGCTAAAACATCAAGATAATTGAAAAATATTATATTTTAAAACCACATTATTGAAAACTACATTAACAATATTTTTGATGATATTACTTGGGTGGGGGTATACAACAATATTTTGCATCACAATATTTTTGTATCTTTTCACAGATACTTCTGTGTCCTGTTATTTAATACTTGATATTTTGTCAAAATACCTAATATAATAATGTGAATCTATACTATGACAGGACTGGCCAGTTGGGCACTCTACTATTTGCCCGATGGGCTACAAGGTTGGGAGCTACTTTCAGGGCAAAATGGGCTGCCACAAGTCAGCATGAAAGCATGAAAGTTCTCAGCTAATATACAATTTAAAAATCGTGCTTCAACTTTTTACAATTTGGACACATTATTGTAAGAAACTAATTCCATGAGGAAGACCGCACACTTAACACACAACTTAAATAGACAGACTTGCTGGCTACTGTCACTCCTAATAAGCATTCTGGGGCGGTTTGAACATTTCGCCTGGCCCCGATGCATACAAAAGTAATACCTACCCAATATTACCAAAAAACGCAAAAAATGAGGTCTGCAATTATAAGTGGGTCTTTTAGAGCTAAATCTGGGACAAAATTTGATAAGCACTCAAATAAGATCCGTACATCTTTACAGCAATACGAGGACAGACAAGGACTTCGCCGTCAACCAAACCAAATATCTTGGCAGGAAAGAACACTTTTCGTGAGACCTATGGAAAATGTTGTAGCCAAGAGATAGTAAATGCATGTGGGACAGTAATTTCACTCTTACTGCCATATAAAACATCTTGGAAAGAGGACACTGCAGAGAGCATCCAGGGAGTTTAATGTGCACGTGGCCACAATAACCCATATCAAGAAACAATTGTTCATATCTGAAGAGTTGAATTTTAATTTCTGTGAATGTTATAAAAAGGAGGCCCTAAACACCTCCGGTTGCCACAAATGTCATATTAGAATACACGCTAAAAGTTTTCTTTAAGTAGAAGTTGTGTTCCACTGATGTGGAGAGTATTACCCATCCTATGGGTTTGTATGCATTTCCCTTAAACAACGAGCAGTAAAGACTTTTTGGGGCAGGGGTGATAAATCACACTACAGCTAAGCCAAATATATGAATACAAAAACAACAGGAGGATTTAAACACAAAACACTACTTAAACAATCCCACTAAAGATCTGTAAGCTTCAACAAAGCACTGTAGAACGTTTCATCTTGGCTGTGGTTTGGAAAAAGTGCCTTGTCAGCTGCTTCACAGAAATGTTGTGAGGTTCCAGAGCAAGGTCACCCAACGAAACTACACTGTATGGTTCACCCACTGTCCCCAGAAGTAGTAAGAAATAATATGCCACTTCTGAGGAGCAGGCCTTTAAAAGAGGTAACGCAAATGTATCCACATAATCTTATTAAGAATGGCAGATCTGCACTGCTGCCTCATTACTTTCAAGTTTATTGTTGAATGGTTGTTCTAGAAAAGATCTTTCCTATGTTAGCGCAAATTTATAGATTCTTGGTCAGAATTTGGAGATCACTCACAGGCCTCTCCAAATAGTTACCTTCAATTACTCTGCTCTTTTATTTCATACACTGATATAATAGAAAGGCATGAAATTTTTTTGCAAAAAATGCCGCTGCACCACCTGTACTTTTGATCCAATAAAAGAGAGGGTTACGGCAGAAGGGGATTCCATTGTCTAAATGTTTTCCTTCTACTGCACAAAACAATGAACCACTACTCATGTTATTAATTGGCCAGAAAATGTAATTATGTGATGTGACCCCCACTGAAGAAATAAGCAAGGGGCAGCAAGGAGAAAAGAACCGTGGTTGGGTTTTGGGGAGAGGAGAATATGTCAAATGAAAATAACGATATATAGATGTGAAGCAAATTTTGGCGAAATGTGGGTCGGGTGATGCTTTTATGAACATTAAACAGTAAAGTACCTTCAACCTCTTCCGCCTTTATTTCCAATTGAGTCTCTTCTACAGTCCCATCAGCTTCTGATCCTATAAAAGGTACAAGAGGTACGTGTTAATATTAACATAGAAGTGGCCAAAACTGTAAGAACTATCTGTTTTTACTGCTGCTTCAGTTCCATAATTTCCAAGATTTTGGAGTCTTTGGAAAAAAACTGAACAGCAGCATTAAGCCCAATTTTAAAGAAAAGAAAACAAGCAGTCATCAAATAAATAAGGTAATCATTCCGAGAGAGAGGAGAAAAGGAATGTAGCAAGAAAGAGGTGGGATTAAAAAGAGTGAATGGAAAAACAGTCGGGGATAGGAGAAGCGAGAAAGGAGGGAGAGGGTATAGGAGAAGATAAGGGTGTGCCAGTGCAACGCCTCTCACCTACTTATCAGAAGAAATTATGGGGTACTCAAGAAATTAATGTAAAATGGCCACCGTAAACACTCCAATTATTGCAGTTCAGTAGAGTCCAAAGGTGTCTCAAAGAACTGCGTTACGTGTAGTGCAGGCAGGTCTGCTCAGGAAAGGTCACTGCTTGCCCCGGTCAATAGATTGATCTGAACGTTTCCCCTCACCCTGGGGCAACACCTAGTAGCGTCACCATTATCCAAGAACCTGGACATTTTTGTTTGAGCACCATCTCTTACTCTCACCACAACAAGAAGCAGCCCACGGCTGACAGATGGCTAAAATGTGCCAGTCAGGATTAAAAGGTAGGAGCGGGAGGCCAACAAAATGCAACAATTGCCCTCGCAGCAGTCTCAACCCCTGCTCAAAACATTGATCAGTTCAAGTTGGACAAGGACAATGGATTTGAAGAAGGGTGGAGAGCATACATAGTAGCTTTCTTTTGTTGGTTCTGTGCCTAAAGTCCAACCAGTATTATATGTTCTGCATTATTTCTTCTCTCTCTAATGTCATTCTTTCTTCATGTAAACCGTGTGAGGTTTACAGCTGTGTTACGGGTTTCTGGAAGCTGGCTGACAAAGGTGAGGCAATAACACACAATGCATTTTATCTGAATTGAAGTATTGTTTCAGAGATGATGTTTAATCATACTTTCTGATGGGTTTCATCTGACCGGGGGTCTATGTTGTTTTTCTGTATGAATGTAGTGTGGATATGCAGGGAAGGCTTTAGAGTCAGTCAGAGGGTCTTTGATATCACATAATGTTTGGCTAGTGCTGACTGAAAAATGTGTTTAACAGGATGCATATTAAGACTGAAGGAGAGGTCTCCTGAAGACAGTTCATGTACATAACACCAAGGGTAGGCTGTTTAAAAATCTACCCAGTGCCTCTCTTACGCTTATTGAGAGGCTCATTTGTTTCTAAAATAGTGACTTGTTCCAACCCATTACTCTACTGTGAAATATAATTTAAAGTGCAAGTTAAAGCGGAGTACCTTAGTAACGGTCAGGCAGGAGTGACTTGAGAAGCACTAGCTAAAATCTTGCCCTAGTGGAGCATTACTGATGTAAGGAAAAATGCATTAATTCTGATGTGTGACAACTAGCTGTAAAATGTTATGACGCTTTCAAAATGTCAACAAGCTGTAGCCATTTTGGATTTCAAAACCGTACAGCAAACATACATTCAAGAAGTTTCTGAATTGCCTTTCACAAAAATAGAAATATGGTATTCTTGCTAGAGCACCCAACTATTACAAACTGTGACGTGAATGATTACCTCTTCTTTAGATTCACCTATATTATATATGACTTGGGGAAGGAGGTATAATGGTTATATGTCAAAATACAGAAAAACACCAAGATTGACCTGTCATAGTTTCAGCAATTAAACAGTTTACAAGATTAAACAATTAAATAATGATGAATTAAAAAACATTGTCATTTATTACTTCGCTTCCCACATTATACCCCCACAATCCTAGCAGCTTACACTTACAATATTAACTAAAATAAATAAGTATAACACGATTTACATAATTGATCATTAACAATTAAAAATTATTTGTAAATTACTTAACGTCCCACCCTTTACAAACCTCTACAAACCTAGCAACCCGCAACTAAAATAAATCAATATTACATCATTATAATTTAATTATTAAATAATTCTTCATTAATTACTTAACTAACTTCCTGCCCTATATCCCTACAAACTCAGCAGCCCAAACCCAATATAGAACCTAAAACATAGTTTTTACACAATTTACATTATAATCAATTAACTAATTAATACAAATAATTTCCCATGCTATATCCCTACAAACCTTGCAACCCGCTATAACACTAATATTCACATTAGCAATTAAATTAAAAATGATGAACCACGTACAATTACAAATTATATTTAAAAATATTGTACAAACAATAATAACGCATAGAATTGATATAAGATCTAAAACACAAAGAATTAGAAAAGATTTGTTACAACTATATTATTGAAAACGATATTTAGAACAACAATATTCTTGACAATAATATTATTTACGTGGAAAAAAACAACATCGATATTCTTGACAACATTTCTTTTTTTTTTTTTTTTTTTTTTTTTTTTTTTAGTTTTTGAAAACCTTTATTTGAAACAATACGGTACACAGCAGAGAGCCTACAACCCAGCGGGCCGGCCGCGAAACACACATTTGGATGCATATCTGATCACACAGCCCATGCCGTCAACCCGGAGGTACGGCGGCGTTAAGGAGAGCACACGTATCGTGAGGTAGAGAAGAATGTTACTTGTCTCAGCTTTGAGCAAACCATCACGAGGCCAGGTTGCCCAGGAGGCATAAAGTGCCGGAACTTCCAACTCCCCCCCCTCCCCCTCCCGAAACATCGGTCAGCACTACGTTTTATGTGTACCTTTAGCAGCCAGCACCCTCCCCCCCCCCCTCTCGGCTCCCCGAGTCGCTAAGACCGGGTCTAATCATCTCCGGGGTCATCTTGTACAATGGAAGGAGGTTCGCAGATTCCCCCCCTAAAATCATTCCACTTGGACCACACCTCAACCCACTTACGCGGGCACCCTCTAGCCACATATACTATCTTTTCCTGCAGCATGCACCAGTCCATGTCACTGGTCCAGTCTGAGAGTTTCGGTGGAACAGCGCTGCCCCAGAGCCTGGCAATGTTCCTTTTTGCTACCATTTGCCCGAGTGTCACCCAGATCCTCCCTTTAGGCGGCAGGTCAGTTGGTTCCCATATGTTGAGGAGGCATCTCTTGGCTTCTGGGCGAATCTCCACCTCCCAGACCTCTTCCATCTCCCGCACCACCCTCCTCCAGTACCTCTGAACCTTCGGGCAGTCCCACAGCACATGGAAAAAGGTTCCATCACCTCCGCATCCCCTCCTACATAGCGTCGTGTCAGCCCTACCCATCATATGTAATCTGGTGCAAGATATATAAACTCTGTGTAGGATCTTCAATTGGATGAGCCGCAATCTGGCCGATATCGCGACCTCACGTGGAGAAGCCAAAGCGAGCAGCCACTCCTCGTCATCTATTTCCAGCCCTTCGGCGACCCACTTGTCTCTGAGGGGAAGGAGCAAGTCTGGGGGGTTGTTAGCTAGTTTTTTGTAGGTCAGGGATATGGCATGTTCCGCGAGGAGTCCGTCAAGCAGTCTATCCTCGAGCGGGGAGGCTGGCGGCAACTTGACCCCCGGCGGGATGTTAGCCTGCAAGGAGTGGCGCACCTGCAAGTATCTGTAATATTCGGCATCTGCCAGTTCGTAGGCTTCCTGCATTTGGGCAAATGAGCGGACCCCAGTCGGTCCCCACATATCTTTGATTTGAGAGATGCCGATGAGATCCCAATTGCGGAATCCTTTGGTGCGGCGCAGATTGCCCAACGCCTCTGAGGCCCATAGTGGCGTGGCCATCGTGAGGAGTCCGGACCATCCAAGCTTTTTCTGTGCGATGTGCCACAGCTGTACCGAATGCAGTGTCGGGCCGGTGAGTTTGCGCGCCCCCCGTCTAGAGTAGAGTGCTATCTCGTAGTTCCCTCCGGGTAGCAGCCATCTATCCATGCCGTAAGCCGGGTCGTTCCCGTCCCCGTATGTCCCTTGGTTGATTGCGGAGAGGTGGGCCGCCCAGTAGTACTTGCGAATATCGGGAAGAGCGATTCCCCCATCATACCACCCCAGTGTTAGTTTGGCCAGTGAGATTCGGGGCTGCCCGGCCCAGAGGAGGTCGCGCAGCGCAGCTTCGATTGCTAGGAAGTAGCTGTTTGGGACCAGGTGTGGGTAATTTTGAAGTGCGTAGAGAAACCGCGGGAGCGAGAGCATCTTAAATAGGGCCGCCCTGCCCAACAATGACAGAGGCAGACGCTGCCAGGATTTCGCCTCCCGTTGAAGCCGAAGGAGCGGCGGCTTGAGATTTTGTTCGTAAAGCAGAGCCTTATCAATAGTGATATACACTCCGAGATATTTAAATCCGTCCTCTGCCACCCGGATAGGGCAGGAATCGGGGAGCCTGGGAGGGTCCCCCCGGAGGACGTATAGATGCGATTTGGCCCAGTTGACCCTAAAGCCAGAATTGCGACCGAAACTGTCCAGTATATTCAGCGCCGCGATTAGCGACCCACGCGGCTTCGAGAGGTAGAGTAGTATGTCGTCGGCGTATAAAGATATCTTATCCTCCCATCCCTCCGCCCATGTTATGCCCTGCACGGTGGCCACCTGTCTTATACAGGCCGCGAGCGGTTCGAGGGAGAGGGCGAATAGGAGGGGGGACAGGGGACAGCCCTGTCGAGTTCCTCTGGCCAGCGTGAATACCTCAGACACCTTATTATTTACCAGCACCTGCGCCAGGGGTTCCGTGTATAGTAATCGCACCCAAGCGATAAACTGGGGACCAAAGCCCAGCTTGCGCAGGACTGCGAACATGTAGGGCCACTCTAGGGTGTCGAAGGCCATGGTGGCATCCAACGAGACTACCACCGCGTCCTCTTGGAGATTGTGGCACTGCCCTAGCACCCCATGCAATCTCCTGATATTGAGGGCCGTGTTGCGGTGGGGCATAAATCCCGATTGGTCAGGGTGGATTAGCGACGAGAGCACCGGCTTAAGCCGATTGGCCAGCGTCTTGGCAAGTATTTTCGGTTCCGCGTTTAGAAGCGAGATGGGTCTGTATGATGTGCAAGCGTCTTTGGGTTTACCTTCTTTCGGAATTGCCACTATAGTCGCCAACCGCTGGTCCCGGGGCAGCCGCCCTAGTGTTTTACTGCACTCGAACATCAGTTTGAGGTGCTTACTGGTGACGTCTGGCCGGAGTTTGTAGATCTCTATGGGTATGCCGTTTGGACCAAGCGCTTTGCCAGGACGGAGGGCCCCTATCGCCTGCTGGAGCTCAGTCTCGGTAAGCGGGCTGTCAAGAGCCTCCCGATCTGTGTCCGAGAGAGTAGGCAGTCGTATGTCTGCGAGGAGGTCCATGGAGTCCTCCTCCGGCCTGTCCGACTCTCGCCTGTAAACCTGCCGGTAATAGTCGGCGAACTGTTGCACTATTTCCCGGGGTTCCGTGAGCACTCTCCCCGATTCAGCGCGCAACTCCGGCACCACCCTGCTGGCCTGTTGTTTCCGCTCAAGCCAGGCGATAAGTTTCCCGGCTTTGTCCCCTTGATCATATATCCTGCCAATTCTATGCCGAGCCACCGTCTGGGCCTCCTGGGACACCAGCGCTCTGTACTCCGCCGCCTTAAGCTGCATCGCGTGCCTGAGCTCCCGATCGCCGCTTGTCGGTGCCTCCCTTTCTAGTTCCCCAAGTTGCTCCTCTAGCGCCACGGTCTGTTGGTTGCGTTCCCGTCGCCGAGCCGCGATAGCCGATAGAGCCTCGCCTCGTACCACCGTCTTAAACGCCTCCCACAGGGTGGCAGGGGAGGCGACCGACCCATCGTTCTCTGTGAAATAGCGCGCGATTGAAGTGGATACGTGTTTTCTAGTGACCTCGTGTTTCAAGTGCCAGGGATTAATTGGCGCAGTGCAGCCCTCCCGCCTGCTTCCGAATATAATCTGTGCAAGGAGCGGTGAATGGTCGGAGATACCCCTGGGGAGGAATTCGGCCTCCAGTACCGCCATGTCTTGCTGGAGCAGGGTGAGGATGTAGTCCAGCCGTGAGAAGGAGTGGTGTGCCCCTGAGAAGAAGCTAAAGCTACTGTCAGTGGGGTGGAGTAGGCGCCAAACGTCCGTCAGCCCGAAGGACTCGAGGAAGTCCGGCAGCCACCGTTGCCCCTGGGGCAGGTCTCTAGATGGTAATCTGTCTTGGGCTCCCGACGCCACAGCGTTCAAGTCCCCTCCCAGAACAAGCCGACCCTCGGGTAGCGATAGTAGGAGTGAGCCCAGGTCCTCGAAGGCCCGGGCCTGTAGGCCTGGGGGGATATAGACCGAAAGAAGATTGAGCGCCTGGCCCTCCCAGCGCCCCGACACAGCCGTGAAGCGGCCCTGTGGGTCAGTCTTTGTGGTGTCTACATGAAGGGGCAGCGAGCGGCGCAGGAGTATACCTACACCTCTCGATCCAGTGGTGAAACCTGAGTGCGCTGCTAGAGTGTACCCGTATCTATTTAGAGCGTAACAGACATTGCCCAATAAGTGCGTTTCCTGCAGTAGCACCACATCTGGCTGGTGCCGTTTGAGGAACTGCAACACTATAGTACGCTTGAGTCTGTCCCCTAGACCGTTGACGTTCCAGCTGAGAATCTTAAGGCTTTTTTCCCACCTTTTAGCCATGGCTGTGTCGTAAGAGGGTGTCTTGTCCCACCACCCGGGCCTCAGTTGTGTGAGAATAATGTGCGTGACCGTAAAGGATCCCCAACTCCCACCCCTCCCTTAGTCCCACCCCAGACAGGTAAATCATACAAACAACAACAACAGTCCCAAAAGGCCGGACGTACAACTCCCTCCCTCCCGGAGCTGGCCCTGACCTCCCGGCCCCCCCATCCCCAAACAACTCCCCCCACCCTGCCCCCTGCTCCGTGGGTCTAGAACTGCCCACCACCCCAATTAGCAGAGCGCCTGTCGCCCCACCCCCCCCCGGTGAACCCACCGAGAAACTCAGTTTGGGAAGTCCGTGGGCTAGCCCCCTGTGGCCGCCCGCCCGTGGTGTCCCAGTTCGTTCATCCCCCTGGTTACGAAGTCACCCATAGGGGGAACCCACCCATGGAGGCAGTGAGGCGACCAGGGTACCCCAGAGTTTACAAATCTCAAAATAGAGGCCCGTGAGGTATACGTTACAGTCTGATGTCTTCCAGTGCTATTGCTCGTGGTCTCAGCGTGGCGTCCCTTCTCTGGACGAGCCCCAGCGGGGACTGTTGGACCTGGAACGCCAGGACCGCTGACTCGGCGCACCACCCGCTGGGCGGCCGGACGCCGACTCCGCGGCGGGCAGGCCCGTATCTTGCCGCTGTACGTCTCCACTCCGGGAGTCCTGCGTCGCCTCTCCCCCGTCCAGCCACTCCTGCACCGCTTCTGGCGTGGTGAAGAAGAGGGATCGCCCACCGACGATGATCTTCAATTTGGCGGGAAAGAACATCATGTATTTGAGCCCACGCTCGCGGAGCGCCGCCTTGACCCCTTGGAAGGAGCGCCTTTCCCGTTGGACCTGGAGCGTGAAATCGGGAAAGAACCGGATTGTGGCCCCCTCGTGTCGCAGGTCACCATGCTGTCTCGCCGCTTGAAGAATTGCGTCCCGGTCCCGGAAGTTCAGAATTTTGGCTATAATCGTCCGTGGCATGGCTCCAGGCTTGGGTCGTGGGATAGGGGCCCTGTGCGCCCGCTCAATGGTGAAGAGCTTCGAGAGACGCTTGGGTTTGAGGTGTCGTAGGATCAGATCCTCCAGGAAAAGCTCCACACTGTCTCCTTCAAGTCCTTCCGCCACCCCCACAACGCGGATATTACTTCTCCGAGCCCTTCCTTCTTGATCATCGAGCCGCAGGGCCATGAGGCGGTGCTGGTGTACTAGCTCGTTCACCCTGCCCTCAAGCCGCTTCTCCGAGTCCTGTAGGGCCTTAATATCAACTTCATTAGTCTTGGATCGGTCAGTGGTTTTTCCTAGGTCAGCTCGGAGAAGGGCCACTTCAATAGTGATCTTGTCCATCTTGGTTTCCAAGTTCGTGCCCAGGGTTTGAATCGCAGCCATGATGGACTTCAGGGAAGGGTCCGCGGGGTCCGCATCATCCTTTGGAGCCCTGTCCGCCGGAGGTGGCGCCTTGGCTACTGTGTACTGGTCAAGCTTGTTGGCCTGCGTAGCGGCTCCTGTCTTGGGTCGCATGGCGGTCCGGGCACCCTGCGGGCCGCAGGCGGCACCGCCCTACGCAGAACCGAGGCGTCCTGTGGTCCGACCAGCTGTCACTGATGTAGCCCTTGGCCCACCGCTCTCGCCCAAGGATCAACAGGGGAGGAAGACCTCCGGCGCCACAAGAGAGGCCCAGAATACGTTAGAGTACACCGTCTCACTCTCAGTCAGCCAGGCGGTACGCAGTGTCCAGTCGCGGTCGTGGGCCTCAGCGGGTGAGTGGGCCGGTTGCTCCCACGCGACAGGCCACCTTCCGCTCGCCTGTGGCCACAAGTTGGCGTCCCCTGCTATGCCCAGGAATCACTCCGCCGCAGCCCCAGTCACGAGCGTGCACCCAGGACGACTGGTGGTTCCTCGCGCATCGCCCAGGTGCCCCTTGATCCGGGCTGGGGTCAATGGACGGAGGCTGAAGCCCAGAGCACTCTGCCAGGGAGCGAGAGGGGGAAGAGGGTCTCCGCCGCCAGCAGCTGGGTCCGAGAAAGAGCAGCGCGTTCCGTCTCACCGCCGGGCAGCCAGGTGGTCCGCAGTCCCAGGCGCGCTCTGAAGACCCACCGGAGGGTATGGCAGGGCGTCTCTCAGCGGCAGGCCCCCTTCCGCTCCGCCGCGGCCGCAAAATGGCGTCCTCCTCTCTGCCAGGGAGGCAGTCCGTCGCGGCCCCAGTCGCAGTCCCGCTCCCGCTCCGATGAGTCCGCTGATCTACAGCTCCGATCCGCGATATCGCCGCTTTCTCCTATGACGGCGTCACTCTGTGCGCGTCAGCGGGCAGGCCCATGCCGGGGCCTCAGGTAGTGTCGGGAGCCGCAACCCAGTTCCGGAGCCGGGCCGTCCGGCTGCCGCCAACCACCGCGGCCACCCTCCCGGGCCGCGCGAGCGTCGCCTGGGGTCACCGAGCCGCCCTCTTGGGCACTAGGTCAGGGGGAGCTGGGGGAGCTCCAAGGGCACTCCCCGCAGCTCGGATTAGGTCCGGATTTCGGTGGAACACCAACGGTCCCGGCGGAGCTCCGGGATCAGGCGGCCATTCACCTCGGCGCTTCTTGACAACATTTCTGCATCACAATACTTTTTTCTTACAATTTTTTTTCAAATATTTCTGTGACCCGCTTTTTAAAACTTGATAGTTTGTCCAGGTACCCACTCTAATAATGTAAATCAACACTATGGCTGGACTGGCCAAGTCGGCATTTTAGAATTTGCCCGATGGGATAAAAGGTTGGGAGCGGATTTTAGGGCAAACGGGGCTCCCACAAGCCAGAACTGAGAGTTTTCAGCTCATATATGTTTTTTTGGAATGTTCTTTTAGTTTTTACAGTTTGGACATATTTTGTGTTTTTTTAAATCCTTTAGGATGATCGCTCTCAACACACAACTCAGACAGGTTTGCTTGCTACTGTCACTCTTAATAAGCATTGTGGGGCGATTTAAACATTTTGCCTGGCCCTGATGCGGCAGGGTGATAAAACCAACTATAGCTAAGCCAAATGTATGAATATAAAAAAGGAGGATTTACTCACAAATTACTACTTAAACAATCCTACCGAAGGGCTGTGAACTTCAACAGAGCCCTGTGGAAGGATTCTTCTTGGCTGTGCCTTGGAAAAACTGTCTGTTCACATGATTCACAGAAACGTTGTGAGGTTCCAGTGCAAGGTCACTCAACGAAACCACACTGTACTTGTCACCCACTGTCCCCAGTAGTATTAAGAAATAGCATGCTACTTCTGAGGAGCAGGTCCTCAAAAGAGGTAACTCAAATGTGTCCAGGTCACATAATCTTATTTTTTGTTGATTGGTAGTTCTAGAAAAGATCTTTCCCACGCTAGCGCAAATTTATAGATTCTAACATCGTGGTCAGCATTTGGAGATCGCTCACAGGCCTCCCCAACTAGTTGCCTTCAAATACTCTGATATTTTGTTTCATACACTGATATAATAGAAAAGGCACTGAATAATTTGCACAACATGCAGCTGTACCACCTGTACTTTGATCCTTTGAAATATAGGGTTATGACAGAAGGGGATTCCATTGTTTCTAAATGCTTTCCTTCTACCGTACATAACAGTGAACACTCACTCCCGTTATTTATTGGCCAGAAAAAATAAATTATCTGATTTGACTCCCACTGAAGAAATAAGCAAGGGGCATCAAGGAGAAAAGGAGGCTGGTGGGGGGGGGGGGGGGTTGGGTGAGGGGGTTAAGAGAAAAGAATATATAAAATTATAAAAACAACAATATATAGACATGCAGCCAAATTGTGGCAAAATGGGTGGGATAAGATGCTGTTATGAACATTAAACCATAAATTACCTTCAACTTCTTCTGTCTTTATTTCCATTTGTGTCTCGTCTACATTCCCATCCGCTTCTGATCCTTTAAATGGTACAAGAGAAACTTGGTAATATAAACAGCTGAGTGGCCACAATTGTATGATCGTCTGCAACTTTCTTGCATTGCTGCTGCTTTATATTTTCCAAAACTTTCGAGTCTTTAGAAAAAAAAAAAGAACAGTAGCATGCAGCCCAATTATAATTGAAAAAACAACAAGAGGAGGCAAATGAGAAGGTGATAATGCAGAGTGAAGGAAAGGAGAAAAGCAATGTAGCAAGAAAGATGTGGGATTAAAAAGAGTAAAATGAAAAAACAGTCGGGATAGGAGAAGGGCGGAAAAGGAGGGAGAGGGTTTCGAAGTACTTTGTCGGTGCAATGCCTCGGACACCCACATATCAAAAGAAATTATGGAGTACTCCAAGAAATTAGTGTAAAATGGCCACCTTAGTTATTGCAGTGGAGCAGAAGCAGTTCAGTGGAGTCCAAAAGTGTTTCAAAGAATGACACTATGTGCAGTGCAGGAAGGGTGGGGACTTTAGACACGGCCACTGCTTTTGGTTGGTTAGGTGGCCTGCTTTTTAAAAATCTTTTCTCTGGTTCGTTAATCATACGCTTATTATAAGAGGCTCAGGAGTCCTAAAATAGTGACTTGTTCCAGAGGTACCAACCCATAACTCCAGTGTGGCATATGATTTAAAGTGTCAGTTAAAGCTGAGCACCTTAGTGTTAGACAGGATTAACTTGAGTAGCACTTGCTAGAACCTTGCCCTGGGGGAGCATCACTGATGTAAGGAGAAATTCATGCATTCGGATTTGTGACAACAACTAGCTGTAAAATACTAAGGCTCTTTCAAAATGTCAACAGAAGGTAGCCATTTTGGATTTGAAAAACTGTGCAGAAAACACATTTCTGAATTGCCTCTTTCATAAAGATAGCAATATAGTATTCTTGCTAGATCACCTACCTATTACAGCTTATAACATAAATGATTACCTATATATAAGACTTGGGGGAAGAAGGCATAATGGTTATATGTCAAAATACTGAACATATCTTGATTGACATGCAATAGTATCAGCTTCAAGATACCTACATACAGTGTTGTTCAAGGTAAGCATACAAAGGGGAATATAGATTTACTATTCCAACTCATCTATATCTTGGCAATATTGTGTAAGTTGAGATCTTGTAGTGAACATTGTTGCAAGTTAACATTTAAGTTGATACTGTGGTACCACAAGGTCCTAATACCTACAGTCTTCTCAGACCTTACTAATTACCTCAGACTGAAAAGACCTTTTAGAGGCGTAGTCAGACTGAAATCTTAGGTGGCATGTATGAAAAAGTGCAGATAGTTATGTTTGAATATTTCATTCAAATCAGGCCTGATTGTATGCTAACATGGTTACTGTTTCAGCATGTAAAATGCGGATATTTACGGTGCTAGCGAAGGCTCTAGAGAGCAGGGTAATTTGTTTGAATGCAGCAAATAATAAGCATGCACTAGATCGCCATGTTTCTCTCAGGCTTCACATTTTGTTTTCTTAAATGCATGCTAACAAGAAAGAGAAAGGGAATTTTTCACTCATTGGAGCAAGCACTGTACATAAACACAGTGACTGAAGTGCAGCAACAAGGAAAGATTACCTTGCAGGGTTCTGTCTGGAAGAAAGAAGGAAACAGTTGCATTGCCTTTCAGTATAAACTTTTTGTATTTCAAACAATAAGTATTGTTTGCTGTTTCTTGTAGCAAAGTAAATGCTAGTCATGAGCTGACCCCTCCTCGCTCTATAGTACCACACGGATAAGATATACGAGGTGCCATGTGTAGGGGTGGGATTAGACACTTGGACTGGCTGCTGGCGAGAATGCTGAAATACAGAGTGCAGACTTCAGGCATGATGACACAATAACACACGCAGGGAGGCTTTACATGGCTTGGGGCATTGTTACAAATTCATACAGCCATTCTGTTAGACCAGTGGTTCCCAACCTGTGGTTCGGGGACACATAGGAGGTCTGAAAAACCTTCTCAGGGGGTCCGCGACTACGAAGGAAATTAAATAATATTAACAGATTAATAAGGGTATATAAATAACAAAGCTAAATACAGAATTGATTAATTTTCAACGTGCTGTAAATGTGAAAAAAATAAAAATTGGAGACTAAAAATGTAATTACTATCCTCAGATTGATTCATGGGAGTAGTGCAAATGTATCAAACAGAATATAGTATGGACGATGAGTGGCCTCAATTGAATTTAGAAAAGTTCCAACTTTTCTATTTAAATCAATTTAGATATTTTTAATTTATATGGGTTTGCGAATTAAATAAAATGTGTCCTCATTTGTTTATTTGTTTGATAAATGTTTTTTCTGAATTTTTGGGGTAATATCTTGCGGTTCAAATCATCGACAATGCTTTCTTAATTGACAGCACCTGCGCAACCGTAACCTACAGTGCGTGGGAATAGAGGTCCAATAGGCATGCGGTGTTCACAGACCGCAGCATCGGGCTGGCGGAAGAAAACATCCCGTTTCCAAGATTGTCCACCATCTTGGACTCCCTGTACGGGGAGCGACAGGGAATTTGCCAGGATTTACATGGGCAATTGAGGCTTGGACTCAGGTGTAGGGTGAGGAAATTTGAGTCCCCTGAAGCGGGGTGGTGGTGGTGGATAATCGTCCTATTCACAGGAGCCCGGGTTGGGCTTGGACCAAGTCCCAAGCAAGACGTCAGAAAGTGCCTCATTGAAAGAGAAGCAGTTCTGATGGACACTCCCAGCTGAAGCACTTCCGTCAAGACATTAGTTTTGACTGCCACCGAGGGCAAGCTAAGGTCCATGACCTATGCTGCCCTCCACGCCACCATTAAGAAGAATGCTCCCTCCTCTGTAGCCACAGTAGGGGGAGAAAGAGGCCAGTATCTGGAGAAGTGTCCAGTTCACTGGCCGTCACCCAGATCCTTACACCGGTCCATCTGTTCCTCATAAGGCTGGCATTCCTCAGGGTCCAGCAACCCCTCCCATTCCTCCCAGAGTTCTAGGCCATACGGATAGAGCTCAGGCACCGTCCTAGAGTCAGCACGGGAGCCGGAAGACACCCCTCCAGCTCGGTGATTAAGGGATGGGGATGGCGGTGGGTGCCGGGAGCGTTGGCATCGGGATCAGGGTCAGGAAAGGTCAAGGCAGTATGACCAACGCCGATATGGATCCATCTGTGCATCAATGGGGCCCAACTGGCAACGGAGACACCGACGTGGATCCAGTAGGGGCCCCTAAAGAACCTGCGGGTCCTGAAGGCATGCCAAAGGAAAGGGGCCACACAAAGTTGAGGTGCATGGCCTCATAAAACTCCATCAATTGGGCAGGGGTTGACCAGGCTCCCTGAAAATAGGGGAGGTGCAAAGCCAACACAAGCGCTGGCTCAACCACAGAGACAGGCCTCGAGTGCTGACACTCCCTCATCTCGTTGGCCAATGGACAAGGTGAAGTCAAAGCACGATTCTACTTCTTTTTCTTTTTGTGAGACTTGGACGTACCTGAATGGCCTGACGACTTGAAGTGCAACGACAACCTCAGGCTCCGCAACCGCTCCTGGGACCTTCCTCTCAAACGGGACCCCGATCGTTGCGGCGTCGCACATCAAGCTGCCATAAGCTTGAAGGATTGCTCCCTCAAGGCCTTCAGGCACATAACATGGCAGTTGGGACAGGCCTTCGGGTCTTGATCCTGCTCGAGGCACCAGAGGCATACATGGTGCGGGTCTGTTACTGACATCTGTCGGTGACAGGCGCTGCAGGGCTTGAAGCCTGTCTTCTTGGATGATATCACTACCACATAGATAAACCTCAAAAAAGGCTTCAACAAAGGTAAAAAAAACCTAGTCAAAAAATGACTGAGGGGTAGCTCTTCCCAGATCTGCGCTGGCTGGTGCAGAAAGAAAAGAAGAGACATCAGCGTGCCTGGATGGCGCCTATATAGGCACCACAAACGTCACTTCCGGTGTGGATAACGCCAACGACACCATGCGGAGCTGAACAACGCCACCTACCCGCGCATTGGGGTACTGCTCACAAAAAATTTCTGGATCCAGTTTGACGCCTGGGGAAAACTTTAAAATAAGGAATATGCGGCCAAAAGGGTCTATTAGATATAATTCTTCACCGCTGTTATGCCATCTCTCACACTAACTCTGGGTGGTCTTATTACACCTAACTAGTGCTAACTTCAGTATGGGACCAGATACAGAGACACGGTTTACATTCAAATGAATTGCAATTTAAAATCTTCGGATCTTAAGCTACTATTCTGAAAATACCACTTTTAGAAAGTTGACACTTTTCTGCTTCAAACAAATGTACCTTTCTGCCAGCGTCTAGGGTAACATGACTCTGAATGGCCTTGATGATCTTGTTCTGGGTATTCCTTCCAGACATAGTAACAAAATGTCCTTGGGTATGGAGCAGGGTGTTGCTTTCCTAAGCAGGATGTCTCGAGGGGGTTGTGCTTAGCCTTCATGAGCTTCAAATGGGTAGCCTAAGGGCTTGCCACCCCCTTCCCCGACTTCTTAGGCCTGCCTCCCCTTTGTTACCCTAGACAGTTTGGAGCCAAACCAAGGAAAGGAGTGAATGTTAGACAAAAAGCTATACTAACCCACAAGCAGGCAATGAGGATAAAAGTGGCACCATCAAAATCTCTCAACAGAACACTCCTGGATCTGTGGAAGGTTCAGAAGAAGGACTGCCTTGTTTCCTGAAAAGGTGAGATTGGACCCACTTGTTTTGAACCCAGGATACCCAGAAGTGACTCCAAGAGTCAGTTGACTGGCCTCCTGTGTGGGCTACAGAGAAAAAACAAGCGTTCATGCAAACAACAAGCTTCCAAAGATTTTCCTGCAGCTGACCAGCACCAACTGGACCTGCCTGAGCCCTGCTGCTTGCCTCTGCTGGAGTGAGCCCAGATCCCCAAGGGGTGCCCCCCACGTCCTGGACACTGGGCTGGCACCAGGATGAACTCATCCTTAAGAAAAGTTGAAGATACAGAGGTTTTGGGCTCCTCACGAGTGTAAAGTGACCTCTTTGTGCCAAAAATCAACTGCCAGAAATGAATGTCAACACAAAGCTCCAGCGGGACCTTCTCTTCCCACTGACCGCGGCCAGCTTCGGCGAAGTACAACGCAAGACTTGCACTTCAAAGCGACAGCCTGCTATGATTTCCAAGGTGAAGCTCCAACAACGACCGGCTGTTCGTGCTAAAGCAACAACTGTCTACAACGCTTGACATGCTCCTTTGCCTACAACTACCTCCTGGCAACTCCTTGTGCAGACTTGAGAAGGTAAACACTTCAGAAGGCAAATTTGTCCGTGTATCCGACTTTCGTTTAATTGCGGTCAGCCCGAACTTATCAGTTCACCTGAGTTCAGCACGACTAGATAACCGCAAGTGGCGCTTTGATGCTTTTTTCCCTGAAGACTTTAAACACTCATACCTCCGGTTCAAATGATTCTATTTTTATCAATTTGGTGTCATTTTAATGATATTTTACTCTACTCTAAATTAGTTTGCGAGTTTCCTTGTGCTGTTCTTTCACTTTATTACTGATTGAGTGCTGCATACATACTTTACACATTGCCTCTAAATGAAGACTGGCTCCTTTATGCCAAGCTACCAGAGGGTTCAGCACAGGTTTATTTTGTGACTTGTGGTTCACCCCGACAAGGATTGTGCTTATTTTCGGAGTCGGACTTCCACCCCATTCAACTAATAACCCAATTTCTTATAACCGATCTGAGGCTCTGATAAAACATCTGTGACAACCTTGCAAACTTCTTCCAAGGCAAGATCAGCAACATCAAGAGAAACCCCAGCCCAAGACCACTGACTTCTTCAAGCAACACATCGACCCCGCTACCACCACAGACATCCAACTAACCAAATGGAGCTAGCTCGCCCCACAGGACACAGCCTCCTTTATGAACTCTGTCCACTAGGGGGCCCCAACTGACCAATGCCCTTACCACAACTTCAACCTAGGTAAAGCCAGAATTAGAAACATACGCGCCCCCTTGTTCAACACCTCAACTGGCACGGCCACCTTCCCAGAGGATTGAAAACATGCAGAAACCAATGCCCTACTAAAGAAACCATCAGCAGACTCCAGCAAATTCAACAAATACCTATCAATCTCCCTGCTCTTCTTCCCAGCCAAAGTATTAGAAACAGCCGTCAACCAACAACACTCCTCATATTTGGAACGGAACCTCCTACTCAACTCGTCACATTTTCGGATTCCGCAGCAATCACAGCATTGAGACAGCCCTAATCTCTGTTACCGACAACATCCGAGCCCCAACTCAACCGAGGACAGACTACAGCTCTGATCCTCGTAGACCTCTCAGCATGCTTTGATACAGTCTCCCACGACACACTCATCACAAGGCTGCACAACATAGGCATTCAAGGAGCCACTCTCCAATGGATCGGCCCTTTCATCACCGGAAGAATGCAAAAAGTGTGCCTCCCCCCACCCCCCCTTTCACCTTCGAACCCAAGAAAATCATCTGTGGAGTACCACAAGGAACCTCGCTCAGCCCAATCTTCTTCAACACTTGACACCACTAGCCAGCTTCTCCAAAACCCACAGACTCAACATCATATCCTATGCAGACAACACACAACTCATCCTCTCCCTCTCTGGAGACACCACCAACACAAACACCAAAATCAACTTCAATGAGAGCATGATAGACCTCACCAAATTGATGATGGACAACTGCCTGAAGCTCAACAGTCCGAAGAACTGATTTTCGGAAACAAAAGCTCTCCATGGGACATATCCTGGTGACCCTCAGAAATTGGACGTACTCCTATCCCCAATGAGCACGCAAAGAACCTAGGCATCATTCTCGACTAAAAGCTAACCAGGATGACTCGGGTCAACTCCATCTCCTACTCTTGCTTTTTCATCCTTCACATGCTTTGTAAGATATTCAAATGGCTAACCCAAACCTCAAGACGTGGAGAAGTGTGGCTCAATGAGTGGAGAAGTGTGGCTCAATGATTAGAGCAGCAGACCCTGATGCAGAGGTCTAGCCCGGGACCAGGGTTCAATTCCCCGCCTCGGCGGGTCTTGGGCTCAAAAATACCACGGACCGGATAATTCTTGCCTCGGTGCCATTCCAATCATGGAGTCCCACTCTGCAACTCTGGGCAATAGCTTGCTTAATCTCCACAACGGCCCCCACAACGCTAAGGATGCCTGGCCTCCACCTTGGGGGTGCCCAGGAGTGGACGCCTCACAGGGAAAGCCAGGATGGGTTCCACAGCGGTATTCGTACAAGCGCCTTGAGACCCTTGCGGGTGAGTAGTGCGCTATACAAGTATCAATTTACATCATCAGCCAGGACCTCATCTCCAGCCGACTAGACTACGGTAACTCTCTATATGAAGGTATCACTGCTCACCTCCTCAGATGACTACAGACCGCACAGAACGACGCAGCCTGATTCGTCCTGATCTCCCTAGACTAACCCACATCACCCCCACCTAGGGACCAACACTCATTACCCGTACAGAAAAGATGCCACTTCAAGCTCCTGGCCCATGCATACAAGGTCCTACACAACTGCGGACCAGCCTTCTTGAACCCCCGCCTGAACTGCCATTAGCCCACCAAACACCTCTGCTCCGCGTCCCTTTATATAACCCTCACCCCCCCCCCATCCAGTGTAGCAGACACAGAGGTTGCAATAAAGGAGCAATAAAGAAATGGAATGAGCTACCCTTTTATCTGTGGACCTCCCAATCTCTTCCAGAGTTCCGCAAGTCCCTGAAGACCTGGCTGATCAAGTGGACCCCGCCAGAGCCCAGATACCCTCATGGGTGACAAAAAGGGCTCTACAAATCTACTGATTGATAGGTCTGTCTGCTACAATCAATGAGTCAGCGAGTGACTACTCTTGCAATTGTTCACCTGGCCTGAATGTCTACATATGACACCTCATCGTAATTCTTAATAGAGTCTCTAAGTCTCTAATTTCCTGAAAGCAAACTCTTCTCATTACTCTTTATCTGATTAAGGTTCATAATATTAACATTTTAACATCTGCATTTCCAATTTAGGACTTTCACAGTGAAACCTGTATTATACCTAGCAACTATCTCAATGATTTTCTCAATACTGGTATGTTTGACATCCGTACCTCTATTTCTCAAACTTATAATTAATTGTTTCGCCCGCCTTCATTAGTAGCCTCACACACAATTTCCCAGCCCATTCTCAACTCTCACAGCATGGTCTTACCCTCAATAAAATTCAGGTGCAGCTTAGAGTTATTAATGATTAAAATCAAATTGGACTTTAATACATGTAAGAAACTGATTCATGATTCGTCCAAATAATATTCAACTCCATTTAGTTCCTTTCATGTTCTTTTGTTTTCTCACTTTGTTTTTTTAACTTTTGGCTGAGGCACAATTATGTGTTTTTGTAGTTTACGAATGTTTTACATGGATCAGATTTAATTTAATGGCAGACACTCCAATATGTAAGCCAAAGAACACCATACAAGCTCTCAACAAAGTTTCAATCAAACATTATTTCAACAGAACGATTCACACGCCTTGGTTTATGGCAGGCAACATGATGAGAAGCCACTGTACATGCAATCCCAACCTCAATGGCCCTAATCTACTACGGAAAATGTATCATGGGCAGGAAAGTAATATCTACTCTTCTAATCTACAGGACGTATACTTCTCCACATAGTCTCGGCACGACCAGACTTTGGAACTCACTTCCGCTGCGGCTTAAGGAAGAAACTCGCTTTTTGGCTTTCAGAAGTCGTTAAAGACGTGGCTTTTTAATCTCTGAAGATGTCCGTTATGTCCTGTGCTTAGCTAGCGCCTTGACACCCTTGGGTGAATGTTTCGTGCCTAATAAGGAATATGCTACTTACCAGTATGCATCTGTTCTTGGCATGTAGAGCTGCAGATCTACACACTTTTGCATAGATCGCCATCTGGTGTTGGGCCCGGATGTTTGCAGTTTGTTTTTCCTCTTGGAAAGTCTTTGGAAGTCACGAGGTCGGCGACTCCTCCCTTGGATCGTATTGCGCATGGGCTTCGGCTCCATCCTCAGATTGTTTTTCGCCAACAGGGAAAAATGGAGCGTAGTAATAACAGTGAAGAAACCCATGTGTGTTGTATCTAAATAAGATAGACTGGAACAGATACAGGTAGCCGGGGAGGCAGGTGGGCGTGTGTAGATCTGCAGCCCTACATGCCAAGAACAGATGCATACTGGTAAGTAGCATATTCCGTTCGAGGCATATGAGCTGCAGATTACACACTTTTGCATAGACTACATAGCAGTTCCCAACGTTAGCGGTGACCACCGGTATCTGTTGCAGTGGTTTGAAATCGTGTTTTTAGTACAGCCTGGCCCACACTAGCTTGTTGCTTGGTTTGCACATCTACACAGTAATGTTTAGTGAAAGTGTACGGTGTTGACCATGTAGCTGCTTTGCAGATAACATCTAATGGGAGGTTTCCTAGAAAAGTCATAGAAGCCCCTATTTTTCGTGTAGAATGGGCTTTAGGGGGAACGGATAGCGTTCGTTTTGCTTTGTGGTAGCAAATCTGGATGCATTTTACAATCCACCTAGCTATCCCTGATTTTGAGATGGGGTTGCCCTTGTGAGGTGGAGAGAAAGAGACAAACAGTTGTTTGGTCTTTCTGAAAGGTTGTTTTCTTTGGATATAGTAAAGTAAGGCTCGTTTGACATCTAGCGTGTGTAGAGCCCTTTCTGCAACAGTTTGAGGTTGCGAGAAAAATACCGGTAATTCTACCGATTGGTTTAGATGAAAAGGGGAAATTACTTTAGGTAGGAATTTTGGGTTGGTACGGAGAACAACCTTGTTCTGGTGCATTTCGAGAAAAGGTTCTTGTATGGTAAGTGCTTGTATCTCACTGACCCTTCTAAGGGAAGCGATGGCTACAAGAAAAGCTGTTTTCCATGTGAGAAATTGCAGTTCGTATTTATGCAAAGGTTCGAAGGGCGGCCCCATTAGCCTTGTGAGAACTATATTTAAGTTCCACACAGGTGAGGGTGGTACTCTGGGGGGAATTATTCGTTTTAGGCCTTCCATGAAGGCTTTAATGGCAGGTAATCTGAAAAGTGATAGGTGCTGCCTGTTTTGTAGGTAAGCGGCAATTGCTGCGAGGTGTAGCCGAATGGAGGTATATGCTAGGTTACACCTTTGTAGATGGAGTAAGTACCATATGATGTGTTGTATAGACACGTCTAGAGGATTGATTGTGTTGTTATGGAAATAAACAACAAATCTTTTCCACTTTGCAGCGTAGCAGGCACTAGTGGTAGGGCGTCTAGCTTCTCTGATGACGTTCATACAGTCAGCGGGAAGGTTTAGGTATCCGAATTCTGGGATTTCAGGAGCCAGATCACAAGGTTGAGCTGAGCTGGGTCCGGGTGCCTGATCTCTCCATGGTTCTGGGTTAGGAGGCATGGTGAGAGGTGTAGCTTTTGGTGTGGTACTACCGAGAGTTCCAGCAGCGAGGTGTATCACGGTTGTCTGGCCCATGTTGGAGCTACTAGGATTAGTGTGAGGGAATACTGTTGTAGCTTTCGCACCACTAATGGAATTAGTGGGAGAGGTGGAAAAGCGTACGCAAATTTGTCTGACCAGTTCATCCATATCGCATTACCTTTGGACAATGGGTGTGGGTATCTGGCGGCGAAGCTTGGGCATTTTTTGTTTTCGTGGGTGGCGAAGAGGTCTATCTGCGGATGCCCCCACATTTGAAAGAACGGGTGAAGAACCTGCGGGTGAAGTTCCCACTCGTGGATCTGCTGCATCTGTCTGCTGAGCAGATCTGCCATGTTGTTTTGGACTCCTGGTACATGCTGGGCTAGGAGAAAGATTTTGTGTGGAATTGCCAATCTCCATATGCTCTGTGCTAGTTGAGAGAGCTGTGGAGAGTGTGTGCCGCCTTGTTTTTGAATGTAATACATGGCCGTCATGTTGTCTGTGCGAATGAGGACTGCCTTGCCTGAAATCTGTGTTTGAAAAGATTTTAGAGCTAAAAATATGGCTAGTAACTCCAGATGGTTGATGTGGAGTAACTTTTGGTGAGGTGTCCACCTGCCCTGCATGGTGTGATGTAGTAGGGGAGCTCCCCAGCCGGAGAGCGATGCATCTGTTGTCAGTACTATCTGAGGAACAGGGTCTAGGAACGGTCGCCCTTTGGAAAGGTTTTTGGTGGTCCACCACTGCAGAGAGCGGTGGGTACGACCGTCTACCAACACCAGATCTGTCAATTGACCCTGGGCCTGGTTCCATTGGCGTGCTAAGCACTCTTGGAGAGGACGCATCTGGAGTCTTGCGTGAGGTACTATGAATATGCAAGAGGCCATCATTCCTATCAGTTGCATGAACACTCGAGCTGGAAGAGAGTGTTCTGGCTGAAATTTGGCGCATAGAGCCTGAATGCTTGCTATCCTAGCAGGACTGGGGTATGCTAGCGCTCTTGAGGTGTCTATGGTGGCACCGAGGTGTTGTTTTACGAGGGACGGTTGCAAATGGGACTTTGCATGGTTTACTGTGAAGCCCAGTTCGTGAAGTAGTTGGATAGTGGCGTGCGTGTGTTGTACACACTGGTTGTATGAACTGGCTTTTATTAGCCAGTCGTCTAGGTATGGGAAGACAGGGTTGTGTTGTCTTCGCAGGTGTGCTGCCACTACTGCTAAGCACTTGGTAAATACTCGTGGTGCTGTGGTGACTCCAAATGGGAGCACTTTGAATTGATAGAGTTGGCCGTCCACTACAAATCTGAGGAACTTCCTGTGAGCGTTGTGAACAGGAATGTGGAAGTAGGCGTCTTTGAGATCTAAATTGGTCAGGAAATCGTTGTGGGAGAGCAGTGGAAGTATCTGCTGGAGTGTTACCATGTGAAAATGCTCTGAGTGTATGTATCTGTTTAGGGGCCTGAGGTCTAGGATGGGCCGTGGAGTGCGTCCAAGAGTTTTCAATCTTTGTCAGGTGGTGGTGCTTCGCCTGACGCTTGGGAGTTTGCCCTTTTTCGTGCTGTAGACACTACTAGGGAATCTAGTGGTGCTAGCCCTCTGATGTAGGCGGGATCTGTAGGGGCGGCTTTATATTTTTTGTCTATGCGCGGGTTAATGACCCTGGCTCTGACCGGGTCTTTAATGACCTCCGGCGCGTGTTTGATAACTCCTTTGAGCATGGTCAGTATGGAGGTGGCCCTATGCATGGTGTCGAAAGTATCGAGAAGGAAGTCTTCCTCCACGGGGTCGGTATGGAGATCCACACCGTGATAGTGTGCAACCCTTTTGAGTAAGTGGTTGAACCCCAATGAGTCCTCTGGTGGGGATGGTCTCGAAGGGTAGAGATCATCTTGCGGGACGTTAGGGATGTTATAGTCGTCCCATGGGTCTGGGGAGCCTGTGGGAGTGGGGTCCCCTGTAGGTAGGTCATGGGGTTGGTCCCCTATGTCATCATAGACCTAGTCATTATCATCCGGAGAGGGTGTGGGGGAATGATGAGGTGGGGGGAGAAGGTGGAGGAGGGGAAGGTGGAGGAGGGGAAGGTGGAGGGGGTGGCGAAGGTGGTGAAGGTATTCTGAAAGGGGAGGTAGCAGAGTCCTTCCTCTTTGGAGGTGGAGCTGGGGCAGGCTTTTCCAGCTGTCTCTTTTTGATGCCGAGCATCAAATGTCCAGTTTTGGGGTCCTTGATCAATGTATTTTGCAATGGATCAGGTGTAAAAAGTTCTTCCGAGGGTGGCTTGTCCGTGGGCGCCGAAGGCATCGGGCCGTTGGTTTTCTTGTTTTAGAGTCTGCAGTAGTCCGCTGTTTGGAACTATGCGGCCTGGAAAGGGCTGTCTGTTTACTCGGGTCCGAGATGGTTTTCGGGTTTTGAGATATCGGTGTCGGTGGCCTTGTGTTTCTTGCTCGGTTCCGAGGATGGTGTGGGAACCGAGGAGCTGGAGCTGGTTTTCAGCGCCGAGTGTTTCGGTATGAAGCCCGGTGCCGAAGAGGAGGCCATTTTCTTTTTCGGCATCAGTGCGGAGGAGTGTTGCTCGGTACCGACGGTGGGCTGGCTCGAGCCCGAGCCACCGGAAGGCTTAATAGGCTTCTTTACCGGTCCCGAAGGTGCGGTGTGGGAAGCAGTGTTTTTGGTCGTGCCTAGGCCTGGAGGCGAAGGTGTGACCGAAGCCTTTTTCGGTGCCGTCGAGGGTGTGGGGGGGGGGGGGGGGATTTCGGTACTCCCGACCCTCTGTGCCGGAGTGATGTCCTCCACATTTGAATCGTCGGCTTCGGAGGTGCTGACGAGGCCCTCGTCAGTGTGTTGTCCTTCTGGAGCGTCGACGCCTTCTCCGAAGATGTCGTCTGGAATCGCCGTCGACGAGTGTGCCATAGTTCTTTGTGCCCTTCGGTCTCGAATGGTTTTCTTGGACCGGATGGACTTCCACGCCGGACAGTCTCGAGCCTCGTGTTCAGGGGAGAGGCAGAGGTTACATACTTCGTGAAGGTCGGTGTGGGGGAATTTGGACCCACATCGAGGGCACTTCTTGAAGGGAGTGCTTTCCATTAGCCAGGACCGGAGCTTGGGTAGGCCCGAAGGCCGTCGTCGACGTCTGGAATCGAAGGTCTTGATCGATGGGAGCTGCGCAGAGTGTGGAGATCGCGATCGAAAACAATACCGCGAATTGGGGTGAGGATTGCGCATCGATAGAAGAACTAAAACTGTTCGGAACTGGAGCGCGAAGATCACATCCGAGCCAGATGGCGGAAAAAGAACAATCTGAGGATGGAGCCGAAGCCCATGCGCAATACGATCCAAAGGAGGAGTCACCGACCTCGTGACTTCCAAAGACTTTCCAAGAGGAAAAACAACTGCAAACATCCGGGCTTAACACCAGATGGCGATCTATGCACAGTGTGTAATCTGCAGCTCATATGCCTCAAACATAAAATTTCCTACTCGCACACCTTCAACATCAACTCCACAATACCTTAAAAATACACCATACCACCTGCAAACATATTTTGTAAGTCTGACAATGTTTACAAGTTAACCTTTAAAAATCTCTTTTGTTAATAACTGTGAGTTCACTAATAGAAAGGTCTGTTCATGATTCTCAAATGCCATTTAACTACTGCCCTATTTCAGTCCTCAACCTCCATAAAAAGTATGGAAAAGCCCATTACAAAATGTGAAATCATCTTTCCTTTAGAGAATCAAGTTGGTACTTGTGTCCGATCACTCAAGAACTAGACTGGAGATGATTATCCTCAGGGCTGTTCCATGGTGGCTCCTCGGGTGTGGGGTGGGCCTCTTTCCGTTTGAGGATGGGGGGTAGAGGCTTAAGTGTTATAAGCTGGAATGTTAATGGTTTGGGGGATCGCATCAAGAGGGGGATTGTTTTGCAATTTTTGAAACGCTCAATGCCAGATGTTGCCCTGCTGCAGGAGACGCATCTCATAGGTAATACGTGCTATGCCCTGAATAGGAAGGGGTATAAATTCATTGCACACTCGGGATTCTCTTCTGGGTCCAGGGGTGTGGGCATCCTAGTTAGAGCATCGTTGCCTCTTGAGGTGGACTCCACCATTGTTGACGATAGGGGGAGGTTTGTGGCGGTGGCGGGGCGGTGGGAAGGAAGGACTTTGGTTTTGGTTTCGGTTTATGTCCCGCCGGCCCTGCAGGCCTCCACATTTGCTGATCTGGGCAGGGCTTTGCTGACTCTCCCGGGGGGTATGCTGGTAGTGGGAGGGGATTTCAACGCTGTGGGCTCCGGACTGTTGGATAGATACCCGCCCAGGGACACAGGGGGGGCTCAGAAATGGCTTCCAGATTTCCTAGACACGCTTGGTCTGATAGACTGCTGGAGGCTCCGGCACCCCACACAGAGTCAATACACGTTCCACTCCGGGGCGCATGGTAGCCTCTCCAGGATTGATTACCTGCTCACTCTGGCCGCACATGCCTCATTGGTATCCGAGGCGAGGCACATGGCACGCGGTATCTCTGACTACTCGCCAGTGTGGATCCGGCTGGATCTAGGTCGGGAGGGAGGAGGGAGGGTGGCCCCCATCAACCCATGGTATTTCCGAGACCCCAAGATGCGCAGCGCCCTGGTAAAGAAGGTAGATAATTACTTCAAGGACAATCTGGGAACCGTGGACTCGGCGGTGTCGCTGTGGGAAGCTTTTAAGACCGTGCTTCGGGGGGAAGCCCTCTCCCTGGTGGTGGCTGCCAAGAGTCGGAGGGATGGCGAGGTACGGCAGGTAGAGGAGGAGATCGCGGCCCTTGAGGGGGCTATGGAGGAGGGGGTTACAGAGTCCTCACTGCATGAGCTTTGCTTGAAGCAGACGGAGTATAGGGACCTGGTGACGAACGCCGCTAAGACCCTCAGTAGGGAACAACAGGGCCGCCTGTATGATGTTGGTGATAAGGCAGGGAAACTCCTGGCGTGGTTGGACAGGAAAGAACGGGTCAATAGAGTGGTGCCAGAGTTGACGGGAGAGAGGGGAGAGGCGATTGTGGAACCTGAGGGGATTGTGAAGTGTTTCGCGGAGTATTTTCGTAGGGTTTATTCCTCTGTGTCGGACAGGCCGCCCGAGGACTCGTCTGATCTCCTCCGTGATATCGAGTTGCCCTGCCTCTCTGACATAGATAGGGACGATTTGGATGGTGACATAACGGTCGACGAGGTGGCGGGGGCTATTCGCGCGTTAAACTCGGGTAAGGCCTCTGGACCGAACGGATTGCCGATCGATCTGTACAAGCTGTTCCCGGATAAGGTCGCCCCTCACCTGCGCGCCATGTTTTTGGAGGCGCGGGGGGATGGGATCCTTCCGTTGGATCAGCGGCTGGCGTCGATCGTGGTCATACATAAAGAGGGTAAACCCCGAGATAGGTGCGCCTCCTATCGGCCCATTTCACTCCTCAACGCTGAGCCGAAAATTCTGGCTAAACTCCTGGCGACCCGTTTGATTAGGGTACTTGGCGACTTGGTCCACCCGGATCAATCCGGCTTCATCCCGCACCGAAACACAGCATTAAACCTTAGGCGTCTTCATGGCGTCATCGCCAGGGCGGGCACGCTGCGTGAACCGGCTATTGTGGCGTCTCTTGATGCCACGATGGCCTTTGACACGGTGGAGTGGGCATACTTATGGGCAGTGCTGGCCAAGTTTGGTTTTGGTCGCGGTTTTGTGAGTTGGGTTAGGTTGCTGTACGAGGGGCCGCTAGCGAATGTTGTGGTGAATGGTCGGGCATCTACTCCGTTTCAGCTTGGTAGGGGTACTCGGCAGGGTTGCCCCCTGTCGCCTCTGTTGTTCGCCCTCGCCCTTGAGCCGTTGGCTGCGTGGATACGTTGGCACCCGGATATACGGGGCCTTCGGTGGTCGCCTGATCACGAGGACCGTATCTCGCTTTATGCCGATGATATCCTGTTGTATCTTGCCTCACCTAAGAAGTCACTTATAGTGGTCTGTGACGTACTCGCATCGTTCGGTAGGAACTCGGGGCTCGTTATTAATTGGGGCAAATCGTACTTGTACGTTCTTAGTGGCGAGGTCCCACCGATCCCTAGAACATGTTCGATACAGGTTGCCCAGCAGGGTTTCGTGTATTTGGGGATCTTTATATCCATGGACCCTGCTGTGCGCTACGAGAAGAATCTGCTCCCCCCCCTGGCACGCTTGAGGCGAGATGTTGAAGGTTGGCGGAGGCTGCCGCTCTCCCTTGTTGGGCGTGCGGCCCTGTTCAAAATGATGTCTCTTCCCCGCTTCCTCTACGCCCTCCAGAACACTTTGGACTGGGTACCGGCCAAATACTTTCGGGAGGTCGAAGGCCTCCAACGGACGTTGCTGTGGGATGGGCGGCCGCGAATAGCTATTGCAAAGTTGACGCTCCCATGGTACGATGGGGGCATTGCGCTCCCAGACATCCGACGGTACTATTGGGCCACGCAGCTGAGTGCGATCAACCATGGGTTTTATGGCCCCGCCCTCAGCCCTGGGTATGCCATGGACAGGTGGTTGCTGCGTGGTGGCAACTACTACAGGGCGTTGTATTCGCGGTCCCTAGACTCGTCCCTCACGGGGCCCACAGGTGTGGCGGTGCGTGTGTGGAAGATGGCGACTGACTCGCTGGGCTGGAAGGATAGGCTCACCCTCGCTACACCATTGTTTGAATCGGAGAGATTGGGAAGGCTCTGGCATACGAAGGGCTTTGATAAGTGGGACCTGATAGGTATATCCAAGGTGGGAGATGTGCTGCATAAGGGGAGGGTGAAGTCCTTCGAGGAGTTGCAGACTGAGTATGAGCTGGGGCCCTCCGAGTATTTCAGGTATATCCAGCTGCGCCACGCCCTCCGATCAGTCCTCGTGGAGGGTGAGAAGGTGCCGGAGTCCTCTCCCCTTGAGGACCGGGTCCTTGATGGTCATATGCCCGAGAGCACGATCTCGCTCATATATAAGAAATTGATTAACGTCCGGGCAGACATGCTTTTGGGGCTGAGAGAACAGTGGACTAGGGATGGCCTTGAGTTGGATAATGAGGACTGGCAGTCAGCGGTTTCTTCTCCTAAGGAGGTTGCGATCCCGTCGCGTCTGAGGCTGGTGCAGCTTAAAATACTGCACCAGGTGTATGTGACGGGGCCAAGGCTGGTCCACATGGGATTCTCGGAGGACGGCCTGTGCAGGAGGGGATGTGGTATGGTGGGTACTTTCCTGCACATCATTTGGGAATGTGGTGTCATTGTGGAGTTCTGGAGGAGAGTCCATGCAGTTATGGGGTGGTGACGGGCATTGCTGTGCAGCTGGAGGCGCGGTGTTGCCTCCTGAACGTCTGGGGGCCCACTGACCTCGAGGAGGCGCAGACCCAATGGGTGACTCTGGGTAACATGGTCGCTAAAAGGGATATCGCGCGATTGTGGGGCTCCTCGGGACCCCCTACACTGACCGCGTGGAAAGAGAACATGGACTGGAGCATGTTTAGGGAGAAGACGGTCTATTGCTCCAGAGGTCGCCCCCGGAAGTGGCATGCCATCTGGGGGCGGTGGAACCAATACAGGGGGGGAATATGTCTTGCCCCGGATCTGGAACCTCCCGAGGAACAGCTTTCCCCCTGACCTTCTTTCCATTACAGTTTGGTTTTAGGAACCGTTTTGGGCCTCTGCTGTCCCCCTTCTTCCTCCGTACACTGTCTTGTAACTAGTAGATGAGTGGGGTCCGGCCTCCCCTGGGGGCTTTCACCATGGGCTTTCAATGTTCTTGCCTTGCTGGGGTTTGTTGTGAGTTTTTTCTGTGTTTACTTAAAATTGGACCTTTGCACTACTCTTTGTACTGTACTGGGGACACATCACTGTATCTAACTCTCAATGCTGCCGAACCTTCGGGCTGTCGGCTGAATAGCTGTGTCCTGATTTTTGAAATAAAGGTTTTCCAAAAAAAAAAAAAAAAAAAAAAAAAAAGAACTAGACTGGATTTTGGTTAAGGTCACCAGCTTAGTCCTTTTGGACATCTTAGCATTCGTTTACACAGAGGACCACTAGATACGGTTGATGAGACTACAGAATATAGAAACTGAAGGAGTAAGTCATGAATGGATAGCCTCCTTTCTGACAGCACAGTTGCAAGCTGTTTTAATGCATTCCTTCAATTGGCACTCCCAAAACTCTACAAAGTCTCAAGGGCTCCCCCTCTGCTCCAGTACCTTTTACCATGTAAGTCGTCATTAGTTCACTCAGAAGTCTTTACCTTTAAACCTCTGCTAATCCCAAAAACTGCGGAATGATTTTAAATATACACTGCTAGCCATACAATTCCATTTATAGAGTTATTTCTTAACAATGGTAATTGAATGGCAAACCACTCAGTAAAACTTAATGAGCTTAATAAGACAGGCTTCCTGATTGTATATCACCATCCTAATTAATTAATTCCTTGTTTCTGGACTTTCATAATGTGTTCTATCTGTCCAACGGCTTGTAAAGGTTAACTAAGGATTACTATGCTTAGTAAATTGTGCATTAACAAATGTATGCAACTCCCAGTCTGGCTCAAGGATGTTCGGGAATGGACATTAGCAGAGGAGGCACACATGAAGCTCACTCGGAGATGAAAAATTACAATCAGATCTGACGGAATGGCGGGAACTGTGCAATACTGGGCTAACAATGGGGAGTGAGTCCGAACACAATGCATCAGAAAGTGGGGAGGGCATGACAGATGAGGAAGACCGACGAGGAAGCGAAGGCCAAGGAGAATAAAATCTCTAATTGTTTGTCCTATGCTTATGTGGCATTATGGATGCTCCGTTCCATAATGTACCATATGTGAGAATGATTCTGTACTCCTGCTGTTCTAGTTTGACCTTCAATGCCACAATCTAAGCCAATAAAGGAAGATGATACACTGTACTCATGATGTTTTGTCTTCATTGTAACACGCAAAATAAAGTTACTAAAAAATAATTAATGCAACTATACCTCATTACAAATGGGTCAACGTGATTAAAATAAAACAAGAAAAATTGGTTTACAAATATGTTCTCTCTGTTCAAATAGTACACTACCTTGCTTTCCATTTGATTGCAATTTGTCTAACTCTGTAGTGTGTACTGAGAGTCTGCATTCCAACTATGCTTATATCATGCCCCTCTTACTGAGGCACAGTAGGAGTTTAGCTGCGAACAAACGCGTAAAGTCTCATTCAACCACAAACACAAGATATTGCATTTTAAATTTCTGTGGCGAGCATATGTGTTACCAGCTAAGGTCCACTCACATGCACTAGATGTAACACCCCGGTGGCCGATTTTGCGCATATGGCTTGGAACTGTGCCAAGGTAGCACGATTCTGGTCTCAGGAGTTTAGTGAATTGTCGAAAATGACTGGGCTGGGCCTATTGCCATCGCCTGTGTTGGCTCCATAGGGGTGTATACAAGAGATCGCTAAGCCATATAAACGTTTTGTTGCAATTGCATTATTGTTAGCAAAACGCGAGGTGGCGATTCATTGGGGAAGTGAATTCTCACCAACACTGAAAAGATGGTAGTTCAGTATGTCATATTGTAATACTACCAGTGATATATATTCTCAGTTACAACACCCGGTGTCGAGACCCCTTGATATTTGGCAGCCTTACAGGGCCTACCTGCTGGAACACACATCTGTTGGCTCGCAAACCGAGCAAGATGCTAGCGTACAAAGCGATATGAGTAACTGAGAGACCTTCTTGTAAAGGGGTACGAAATGTGGGGAATAAGTTACTGTTTTATCAAGCATTGAACGTGAAATTGTGTATGCAGGATTACTATGTACTATATGAATCACTGAGTTAGACATGAGCATGTATTATTGTATTGCAAACTGTACTTTACGAAGCTTATAAAGTTTTTTTTTTTTAAACTATGCTTATATCACAGCTGATTGGGGCAATGAAAAGCAGAACGTGTATGGTGTAGGATGATCTGGCTGTGAGGGAACTAAGGAAAGTTCGACAGACTCACCACAAATCTGCAAAAAAGGACATCCTATGCCAGGATGGCTCCTTTTGTGTTAACTTTTGCACGTAGACGGTCTACGACAAACTTGGGCAAGATGCCCCTCCAATTTCCCATGGCTAGTTTATGAAGCCTTTGGACATGATGGAACGTGCAAAACAGGATGAATATTCTGCTGGTAGTCTCGTGTACTAAGGGCCTTGTCATGACAGTACATCACTGGATGCATAACAAGACTCAAGCGAAAAACACTGTAAGAACTACCTTGTGCCACATGTAACAGGCTTGTGAACAGAGTGCAACTCCACCCTCTGATGCTGCCTCTTGAGGGAAGCCGATGATTTCCATCATGTGAGATGTTGGACATCAATCCATATAAACTGGGCAGCAAGCCATGTTTTCCCCCCAAACAGAACTTTTGCCTTCCTGATGACTTCACCACAAAGAAAACATTGTATGAAAGGCTATGCAGCACTGGTTGCACGTCAAGACAAGTGATACCACATATTCTGATTATTGCCTTGGACAGAACTTAAGGGCGCAGGGCCCGGGGGGGGGGGGGTCCACATGGAAGGGGTCCACACCCAGTGTAGCTGGGGACCGATAATGTTGCTCATTTGATGATTGAAATAGAACTGTCCCCTCTGTCCACTATTGCCAGACTCCGCTGTATAACTGTGGTGTTTGTAATGTTGTAAAGATTATTGTCTGGACCGTAATGGGATAGGTTTGTGCATACTGAGCACTTCCGCCTTCTGATTCTGCCTTGTCACAACAGATCATCTAAGGATTTCCTGTAAAGAAAATATGCAGAATACTACTCATACACAAGAGGACTGATGCCTATGACAGGTGGGGCTCTGGACAGTACTAGTGATGGGCTGTGGATTGGTACACAGTGGACTACATTTCCATCAGTGAGGAGGGCTTTGTGATCATCTTCAAGCTTATTTCATCTCAGAACTTTTCATTTTACATCGACTTTAGCAAGCCCTATTTATTTCACTTAAAAGAGAGGTTTTTAAATATCTCTCTCATGAGGCAGATGCAGAACTTGCAGTGAAAAGCTCTCCAATGGAACTGCAGCCTGCTTCAGGAAGAGGAAGTGACTGCGGCCTTTTTCCCTCAAGAGCCTGATTAATTATACCCTGGTAATTGGACTCGCCAACAAGGTAGGGAGTGGTATACAGCAATTTCTTTAATTGTTTAAATAAAAATTTGCATTGGTACAAGGTGGTAAAATTCTCTGAAACGGAGGTAAAAATAAAGGATCAACATCAGGATTCCCCACACAGGAGCAGGCCTGGAAAAAACACCTTCAGGTCTAAGTGTAAATGCAAGCCTGCAGTAAACGCCCTCTTTAAATAAAATGTTTCGCGGTTTAGAGTTAAATAGCTGGTGCACTCATCTGCAGTATTGTAAACATCTGCAGAAAACGTTTAACTAGTATAGCCAGGATAAAAAATACAAAAACACACAACATGCAGTAAAGAATCTTAAGATGGCTCCTGCAAAGGGAGACAACTGCTTTAAACCTCATGGGTCAAAGACCCACACAATTAAGTAGATATGCTTCAAAGAAAAATGTATTATATGTTTGCCTTGAATACTGCTTTGTTAATGATACTGACATTTCTAAAGTTGACTACAGAAAATAACAAGCATTGTCAAAGTCAACAGCTCCCGCCTTCTGGACCAAGTAACTTTGCTTACGCTGTTTGTTGATTAAATTAGAAGCAGTTTAAATACAAAAGCATGGCCCGTCCCAGCTCAGATGCATTTCGGAAAACTACGACTTGCCTGAAACTAGCAAATTCCTGGAGATGAGACTGTGTAGAGCTTTGAAAATGCAACCGCCTTCGAAAGAAGAATTGTGGCTGGGTCAAACCTGGTTTCTGTTTCAGATGGTTTCATCTTCCATGTGCTGCTCTATGGTGTTACTGTTTTTTTACAATGCCATCACTCACCTTTTCCAGAACCCTCTAGCAGTTGAACGAGGCATGGGAAGGTTCTGCCCATGGTTTTTAAGCTCTCCAAAAATGTATGACACGCTGCCTCGCCTTTCTGCAGCACGGAGTTCAGCACTGCTCGAACTCTTTTCTCTGGATCAGATATTTCCTGCAGTCTGAAATATTCTTCCTGGGTGATGAGCAGCAGGCAGTCGAGCTCGTCTAGGACTACGTCAGTGTCACTCTTCAAGATTTCAGTGAGCTTTCGGCGCAACCTTCGAATAACTTCTGAGCGCATTCCAGTAGACGCCATTGAGGACCTATTGTTGAAGAAATCTAACAATTAGAATATTTTGGGGTTCACCTAAAAGTATGACAAAGTCAGTTACAGAAACAGCAGACATCATTCATTCACTTGTATAGGTATTGTTTGTGTGCTCTCTCCTCAACAGGTAACCAGTGATTGATAACACGTATGTTCTAAGCATGAGGTAAACAACAACAGTCAAGAGAACGACACAACTTTGTGCACAAACACATTAAGAGATATCAAGAAATACAGTTGTAACACACCCTTAGTAGTCACAATAAATTAAATTCAAACATATATCCTGTGTAAGAATATGTCAATACAATATGTATCAAAGTCTCAGAGTCCAAAGGCGAATATATCCTATTCAAATCACACATAGGTTTTCAAGGACCTTACACAAAGTGAATGAAAAAGATCTCCTTTATTAATGTACGAAAAATTCCCAGCAGTCATTGAAGCCAACACGTGTTTCGTCTGTACACACCAGTATTCAGACTTTTTAAAGGAAGACTAGAAAACCGAGTCGGGGTTCCACGACGCAACGAGTCCTTCTTGTTGGTGGTGTCCAAATATACACTGCCAAATAGTCATATGATTCTTGGAATAGTTGGCGAGTCCACCCCTACATCCAATTCCTGTTCAAATGAAATACTGGTGATTATTGTGAAGGGAACATTCACACAACTGGTGGTCCAAACTCAAGACTGTTCTGTCCCACTTGGTGATTAGAAACACTGTCACTCAAGCGGTGAAGCGGAGATAGCAACTTGCCGACAGCACCATGTGGTAGCTGGTGCTCTCAGTTATTTCAGCACCCCAACTGCTTACATTGTTGAACAAATATTCACCCTTTTATTTAATTACAACTATACTGCTGCTTTTTCTTCTGGAGGTGCGGTTTATCCCTTTTGAGATTGCTACTACCAATTATATATTTTTTTTACATTTAGAGATAAGTGCATCAATTGAATCACCTTATGTGAGTGGAACTGAAAATCAGCCCCAGTCTTTCTGGTTCTCACCTTTAAAGTTCTACGTCTCAAAAAGTGGCACATGTCAGTCTAGGAGATCCCTCCGGTAAACACCACTTAACTAGAGTTTCAAACTATGAACTCCACAATTTGTTATACCCTAACTCTGCCATTTTCGTCGTATTCGTAGTAACTATATTCAGATCTTGGGTAGGGTGCCTGGTGCCGGAATGTTGAGCATGAGCAGTTCTTTCGTAATCCATACTAGTGTTCAATCAAGGATAAGATAGAATGTACTTGGGGTCCAACCTACTATGGATTCTGACCAACCGGGCCAAGTACCCCTTCTGCACTTGGCTCTCAGTGGTAGCTGTGGAAAGCAGTCAAAGGCTCGCTCAGGATGAAGGTGGAGATTGATACAGGTTAGTGAACACAACTCAAAGCTCAAAATGTTGACAGCAGTATCAAATGTCCTGTCAAATGCTTATTTACATAGTAAAAAAATAAGTATTTAATTTCGAACTGTACACGTTCAAAGACAAGTTCCGACATTTATAGACAACACATTTCCCCTTTGAGGTCGGGGCTTTAATGTTTCACTGAAAAATCCCAGTCCCACCCGCTCCTCGCAATGTGGCTGGGGTTATTCCCCATTCACTGATGGCAGCATCCAGGGAATGCTCACTAGTAGGTCTTAACTCAAGAGTCCCATCAGACTATTAGGAAATAGTCAAGTGTCTAGGCGCTGCAGCACTCTTAGCAGAGCGTCCCCCAGGGCCTGGTAGGCCCATTACCTGTCTTACCCGCACCAGCAGAGCGAAAGCCTGCATTGTCTTGGCAGGTGCTCCCTCTGCAAGCATTCGAAAGGCTGTGGTCCTGCTCAGTGATTAGACTACATGAGGGAGGCACAGCAGAACTCAGCAAGCGCAAGCTCTCCTCCGAGCCAAAAAGGTCATCTCATCTTCGTCAGCGATCGGAGTTGCTACTCCTGCATGGTAAGTTCTGCACTCCCAAAGTAGGGGTGGGGGGTTTGATTCCGATGCTCCTGATCTGGGTCCCAGTGATGTGGCTATGCGTCCACGTGGTAAGGTCAGGTGCAGTTCTGGATGCTCCTAATGACCTACAGGTCATCACAACTTCACAGTTCTAAGGTTTTGGCTCGATCCCCAAAGCACAATACTTTCTGGCACCTCAGCCTGGCATATGGAGTTGCCGGACCACTACCACCCTAGGTGCTGGCCCTCACCGCAGGGCAGAATGTACCACAACTGTCCCTCCTGGCATACATGGTCAGCGTTAAGATCCCACACAGGCTTCTGTCTTGGTTATCAGGCAGTAACTTCCACGGGGACACCTTCAGGCATACATGGGACACCACCATGGTGCCGCACCGGCTTTGCTCTCACTGCACAGCACACTTTAGATAGCTACCTTCACAGCGGCCCCTCCTGACATACGGGGTCTCCGCTAAGATCTTGCGAGGGAATTGCAGGAGGTGGCCCTTGCCATGGCACGCTGTAGGGCTCAGGACCTGGACATTATTCCAGTAGAGTATTACCCAATGTTTTCTGGACTGTTGCTGCCCCACCTCGTGGGGACTCTTCAAGAGTTCAGGCACATCAGGTTGCTACTGCACTCTATGCTGAAGGCCCAGATTGTCATGCTCCCAAAACCTGGTAAGAAGCAGCAGACTCCAGTTCAGATTAGTCCCTGTCAATGCTGGGAGTCGACACTAAGGTCCTGACAAAGCCCTGGCAATGAGATTAGGTAGGATGATGTCCCATTTGGTGCATGAGGACCAGTGCAGTTTTATGCCTGGTAGAGGAACGTAGATGAACCTGCGAAGGCTTTTGTCATGTGGTACACTTGGTGGCAGACAAGGATCTGAAGGCTGTGGTGATGGCGTTAGATATTGAAAAAGCCTTTAATAGTTTCAGCTAGTAATATCTTTGGTAGGTACTGCGAAGGATGGGGCTGGGTCCAGTATTTCTGTTATGGTTGCTCTATACCAAACCTGTGGCACATGTCCGGACCAGGAATGTGGTATCAGAGTGTTTGTTTATTGAACGTATTAAAAGAAATGGGTGTCCCCTATTGCGGTTACTCTTCGCCTTGGCAATGGAAACCCTTGGCGGTTTGGTTGCGCCGTGAAATGGCTTGAAGGGGTGTTGTAGTGGAAGGGCGCACCCACGTTGTTTCCCTCTACGCAGATGGTGTTGATTTATGTTCTTCACCCGGAGCGATCGGTGAGTGCGTTGTTAGAGATCATTGGTCAACTGTCAGAAGTCGTTCTTTTCCTTCATGCCGGGCTGGTAGGATTGGACAGTGCTGTTCTCCCAGTGACTGGGCTTCAGTGGGAGTGCGATCATTTCCGGTACCTGGGCATATAGGTGGCCCATAACTCGGAGGCCAATTACGGCCTAAACATGGGTAGGGTTCTTGAGAACCTGGAAGCATCCATCAGTTTTTAGAACCGCCTGCCTTTGTCTGTGATGGGTAGAGTAGTCCTGAGCAAGATGGTATTGATACCGCACTGCCTGTATGTCCTACAGAACTCTCTACAGTATATGACGAGAACCACCTTCACCAGGCTAAACAGCCTTCTGGTGTGGGCCAGTAAAAGGAGTAGATTTAAGTTGGAAGTGCTAAAGTTGGACACTGATCTCAGGGGACTGGGTCTGCCAGATCTGCGGATGTATTATTTTGCTGGACTATTACAATACGCAGCGCAGTGGTGCACTGAAGACCAGAATAGGGAAGAGGTGCTGCTGGCAGTCAGGGGTACCAGGGTGGGCCTCCCTGGGTGCCGGAATCGAGGGGCAAGAGCTCCAGAAGATTGCCCTTTTGTTGTCGGACAGGCGGTGGTGTCTGGGAACAGGCAGTCACACACTTGCTATGTAGAGCCCCATATGCCAGGTTATTGCCCCTTAAGAGGTTGACATGCTTCTAACAGATAGAGTCCGTGAGAACCTTATGCAGTGGTACGACAGGGGCTGCACCACAGCTGGTGGTCTGTACCTCAACTGTGCCTTCATCACACTGGGGGAGGTGCAGGGATTCTTTCAAATGCGACCGGGCCTAGTTTCTTCAGTACACCAAGGTGTCTTGCACCGCACGCGAGATTTGGATTGATTTCCCTGCAGAGCCAATGGATTAGCAGACGAGGAGGCTGTTGCTGGACCTGCGTTCCGCCAAGAGCCTGATTTCCCATGTCTGTAAGGCCCTTAAGATTGACTGCAGGATTGAAATGGTGGGAGTCCATGACAGGTGGCTGGATGACTTGCATGCACCCGGGTCAGAGAGGTGGCCAGCAACGCATGGTTCCATTTTATTATTTGCACCTATTTGACACCTCAGCGCTTGCATAGGTTTAATGCAGCTCAGTCTGCTGCCTGTCCTAGATGTGGGGTAGAGCCGGCGACCTTCCTGCACATGACATGGGAGTGCGATTGACTGAGAAATTATTGGGAAGAGGTATTACATGAGCTGTGGGACCTCCACCCAGACACATGTCTGGGTGGAGGCATCGATCGAACATTGCCTGTTGGGAATGCTACCGGCCCCAAAGCGCAGGACTAGGATGAAACACAGGTTCGCACTGTTGGGTTTGGCTAAACAACGCCTCGCCATCCACTGGACGTGACCTAGGCCACCTGTGACACACAGGTGGTTGACGGATCTACGTGAGTGAGGGGTGGGCAGAGGAAATGAGTTTACGATTGGTTCGCACAGACGAGAATGCAGAGAGAGACCTGGAAATGTGGGGCGATATGTTGGAACAATTGGTGGCTAAGGGGCTGGCGCCGCAAGCCTCTCCTGAGAACACACCGGGGACGGGCTCAATGGAGCCCGCAGTAGAAACATAGGAATAGTCACCCAGAGTCCTGGACTGTGTCCTGGACTGTGTGTCTGCACATGTGTATGCTCTGGGCGGATTGAGGAGTGCGCAAGGCGGTTTGGGCACCTTGCATTTCTTGCGTCAGTCTTCTCCCCCTCCTTCTTTCACGATTGTGCTTATCTCCCTTTTTGTTCCCCCTCCTCCCTCTAGGAGACAGTTTGAGGGTCCTGAGCGTGGGTACCACTATGGGTGTATGCTGCTGTTGTTTTAGTAATGTTGAATTTTTTTTTTTATAATTGTGATCAGGTGGAAAATGCAGGCCTGATCTAGCTTGTTCCTAAGCTGATATAGACTAGGAAATGTACAGTTATGTGTCCGGCCTGATGAGGTTACTGTGCTGGGTGCTCAGTCCTAACTAAGGAAGATTGCTTCAAATTGTTCATTTTGAATGGGGGCGTGGCTGGACTGAGATGTATTACTGTTTATGACACCGACATGTGTACAGCAATGTCATGATGTGATATACCACAATAAAAACAAGTAAAAAAAAAATAATAATTAGATCTCACCCAGACTACCATGCTGGCCCCTGCTGGCATATGGGATCGCTGCAACAGTGCCACAACGGCTTTGCTATCACCACATGGCACACCTGCCATAGTTATCTTTACGGCAGACCTCTCCTGGCATACGGGGGTCGCTAACTGGAATCTGCATATGGCCAACGACCCAATTGGTGCAGGAGCGGTTTCCTCACACCTCGCATTAGCAGTCCACTCAACAGGGCTACCCACTGGACCTCACGCCCTTGAAAGCGATCCTCTTCCTCGCAGGGCACACAGGTCTTGGTAAGCAGGTAGGCTTACATTGCCTTGCGTGACGCAACAGCGACACAAGCCCTTAGTATAGCTGGGTCCAAGTCTACAACTCACAGAATTCACTATTCTGTTAAAAATGCCCGTTGTTGCTGTGAGAAGGGGGGGGGGGGACTTCAAACCTCAACATTCCTTGCTGGAGTGCCGCCAACGTGACCTACAGCCCGCGACCGGAGGCGCTCAAAAGGGGTCAGGGCCTCCCGCAGCGCTAGAGCCCGTTGCTGTTGGCGTGAGAAGGGGGGGGGGGGTGCACTTCAAACCCCAGCATTCCGTCCACGGCGGTCTGAGCCAGGAAGAGGCTGGCCCTGTAACCTTTGTGCCCAGAGGACTTAATGGTGGGAGGGACCCCTTTGGACGCCATCCTGCAGAGCCCTTCATTGAACGATTGGTGGAAGACTATGGGTAAGAGAAAGCAAACTATGCCTGGGTCAGGTGGAGGGGCTGTCGTAACGACTCTTGACACATTTCTGGCCAGGCAAGCAAATGTCTTGTCGAATGAAATCGCCTTGACGGAAAGGAGATTTTCATTGGAATTAATTAATCTTCCACAGAGCACAGAATCCCTTAGTGGTACCTTGCCAACAGATGACCAAAGCGAGATTGCGCCTATTCTGACAGTAGCTACCAATTTGTCAGAGGGTCCGGGGGTCAACCAAGTGGATGGTACCTTTATGCTGGAACCTCCAGTTAAAAAGAAAAGAGGTGGGGGGAAGCCACGAAGGCGGAATCAGTCGTCCGGGATCTAGACAATGCGGCCCTGAGCCAGACTCGGATTCAACTTTTCCAAAAAAAGGAAGATATGCTAAAGTTACATGTAGCCCCAATTATCGCACAGTTGAGAAAGATGGAAGCCTTGTTTTGTCAGTCGAATGAGTTTCACTCCTGCCCGATAACCAGGGGACAGAGCATGTGGGGATGAAGGAAGGGCTGGGACAGAGCATGTGGGGATGAAGGAAGGGCTGGGACATACCCAGCAGGGTGCATTAGGACCTGCAGTTCACGCAACCAGCAATGGTCCGCTAGTCAGTAGTGGCCAGCAATTAGCACATAGGGGAAGGGGGGGGATTTACAGTCAGACTCCGGGCATAAAAAGCAACCCTATGGTAGTACAGGTCCACGAGGGAGTCTAGGATCTTCAAGAAATAACAGGGAGGAGAGAGATGGCCTAGGTGCAGCCTCGCAAAGGCCATAAGTGGCCGACCAAACAGACCCCCGGGAAAACCAGGAGACTGATTTGCAGGGTATAAAATCCTCTAACCTCCTTCTACAGTTGGAAGAGAGAACTGATGTTTTAAATCTACCCTCTGAGTCAGCCCCTTTAGTGGCTGTTTTGGTGGCTGTGCCACCAGTTAAGCGGGCCTCTAAGGAGACAACAGACCTGGTACACAAGGTGACCCATTGGTTGGACAGATCGCTGGTAAATGGGCGTGTCATAGCCCATCATGGCCAGAAGAGTGGGATGGGTAGGGCAAGCCACAAAAAAAAGATGGGGGGGGTGATTGTATTGTGGTTAATTTGACTCAACCATCGCACACAAGAGCTATGATCTGTAGTCAGCTTAGGCAACATGCAAATACAGGAATTTAGGTAATCCCGCTCTCCTTTTTCTATCCCAAAGGGGTCCAACACCAAAGATTACGAGGTAATGCTTCTAGTCTGAGTCAGGGAAAGTGGTTACAAGGCCCAAAAACGTGTCCAAATATGAATACGACTATTTCCCTCACAAACAGATTTGCCTCACTGAGGCACATAGATAGTATTGACTGACTATTAGCCCCAAGTGGCGTCATGGCCAACACAGGGTGCCCTCTGTCATCTACTATTGCAAATAAGACTGTGTAAGGAGGCAAGATGGCGGCCGTGGCGTGGGCTGTGTAAGCAGCTCTTCACTCTGGCTCCGTACCCGGTGGAAACGAAGAGCGTTATTTCGGAGCTTTCCTACCTAAGACGCTGCCATGTGGACGGGATGAGTCGGGGAGACTGATTTGCGCCGCTGGGGGGCAGAGGAGCCAGCCGTTTGAGCCCCGTATGGTGCTGTGGAGATTTCGCAGGGAAGGATTGCGGTCTCGAGGCGGGAATCGGACTACGGCTTGAGCACGAACGTTGATTCGGAGGCGGACGCTTCGGGAGACGCCGCCGTTTGGGGTGAGGCTGCGGAGCTGCTCTTTCTTTCGGAGAGAGGCGTGAGTGAGCTGAAACTGTTTGACTGTGTAGGCGGCCCAGCGCGACCTGAGCTCCTCTCTGTTTTGAGATTGAAGTGGACGGCGTATGTGGGAGCCTCCGGTTCCGCTTTTTGAAAATCGTAGATAAGAATATTGGTACCAACTGCACTGAGACCCTGTGAGTAACAAACTGTGCTTTATTATAAGGAGAGACCCTGTGAGTAACAAACTGTGCTTTATTATTTATCCGGAGCAGCGTCGGATAAGGCTGTGGGACTTTGCAGGCTTATACCTTGGTAAACTGGTCATTTGATTCCTGGTGACACCTAGGCATAGTCAAAGCTGAAAATCAACTCCGTTTAATCTACTACAATGTCAGGCACAAAGAAAGACAAGGTGGTTACGGGGGCAGGCTCCATGAACAATTTCCTTGTCAAAATGGTGAATAAAATCAATGATGACAGAAGGGCTTCTTTGGGCAAAGTAGCTTCTCTAGACTATGACTATGACCTCCCTCCAGAAAGAGCAACTACGCCGGAGGCACCTCTAGAGGGCGAAAATATCACTGACCGTGTGTTAGGAGAACAAAACGCATGTAATCCAGCTAGCATAGTAGTAGCTTCGATCCACCAGGCCCCTGATACTATTACGCTTGATTCTATAAGGCTTGATAAATTATCTTCTGACTCCGAGGAAGAGGTAGACGTAACGGAAGGAAGTAAAAGAGAGAGACCTGTTAGAACCTGTAGAAAGCAGCAAAGTAAGAGGGGGGGTAAGATCACCCACAGGAGAAGAGGGGACACTCACTTGCCTGATAGTCACATCTCCCCTAAAGCCAAATCGAACGCAGAGAGTAAAAAGGAAACTAGCATCACCCTGAGCCCTGAGCAGTTTGGTTTGCTAATCAAAACCATAGAGGCCACTTTTGACCTAAAACTTAAGGATTCCATTGACTGCCTTGCAGCCAAATTGGACACCGCGAATGCGGAGTTAAAAAGACTAGGAGGTTTATTGGACCAACAGTTGGCCAATCTATCTAAGGCTAACCCCCCACTCCGTTCAACTAGTTCAGTGAGCTCTGAGGTTGTAGGGAAAAATGCTACAAAAGCCCCCAATCCACCTCCTTTGATCCCTCAGGTCAATTGCACGGTTAACAACCTTACTGTCCCCCCAGCCACCTGTCCCCCACCAGTAGACTCGGATGTAGACCCGGCTAGGAGCCATCAGAGATCAGGTCTCTTATATAACACGAATGCCATACAAAGTAGGCGCAATAATTTTATTAATCTTCCCCCGGATTGCGCCCCCTATGTCGTCGTGTTAGCCAATGTTCCAGTGCATACCCCAGGCTCTTCCGAGCCACAAGAGGAAGTGCATGATTCCCTCAAAAACAAAGTGGTGGCTTGGCTGAGTGCTAAATGTGGTTTCCCTACTAAATTTGCTGGAGACATTATCACGACTAGGAGAGTGAATTGGATTGGTCCCTCGAGGAAAACATGTAGAGGGGATTGTGTGGTCGTGAACTTTAAATACCCACAACATGTGGCCACAGTCCTCCTACGGGCAGCATCTCTGATGGAGGACAGCAATGGTATTCAAGTGCGCACGTTAGGGTATTTCTACAATCATGTCAACTTAGCCTCCCTGCCCAGACAAAGACTAAGTCCATTTACCCCGGTGGGGCCCAGATCGGCTCCTCAAAGTTTGTTTCAGGGACGCGATAACCTCTTTACCTTTAGTCCCCCTATTACAACTCACAACAGATTCGATGCTCTCTCAGGTCTCGATCTTTGCGATTGACGGGGTGACGGAGAGGGTACAGTGGACGATGTCATAGTGGATTCAACACTAACGGTTCATGTACCTTCTTCTGATGTGGATGATAACAGTTTACCAGAGATCACAATTGATAAAGGGGACACGGTCAGACTGTTATCCTGGAACATTGCTGGTTTGCGGTCTAAGAAGGGAGACCCAAACTGGGAAAATTTTGTAAAGCGCCACGATATCATTGCCATTCAAGAGACTTGGGATATGGAGTGTGATTACTGGTTGGACAGTTTTACATCTTATTTTGTACCTGCTTTGCCTTCCCCCGCAGGCCGGAACAAAGGAGGTCTTTTGACGCTGGTATCGGTGAACATCAAGGGCAAAATCACCCCGATAGACTGTGCCTCTCATAGTTTCCTCGTATTGGAGATAATATTAGAGGATGGTTGTAAATTGCTTCTTGTTAACTGCTATAATGCACCGAACGGTCACCCAGAAACTGTGCATTTTACATGGTTATCAGACTTTTTAAGTCTTTACAGAGACAAACAATCCACTTTGTGTCGATTTATTTTAATGGGCGATTTTAATGTTCATTTGTGCTCACATTGTGCCCTAGTGGATGAAGATGGGCCAGATAGCGTGTCCCCCCCTCACCTAGAACATACACAGAAGGGTTTGGTGCTCGAAAATGTATTACGGGAAAATGAGCTGTATGAACCAGAATTCTACGATAAAAGTACACGGGTTGCCACTTATACGGAAAGGGCTAGTGATTCGATAATTGATTTTATTTTTGTTTCAAGAGGTTTTCTGAATTATGTGATTTCATATAATGCAATTGCTATGCCTATGAGTGACCATAATCCTGTGGGGTTGGAGCTAGTGAATAGCTCCTTCTTGTTAAAATCAGCTGTCTTCCATCGGTCTATATTGCCTGTAAAGGATAAGGATCAGGGGAGAAGAATTAAATGGGAGATGGTTGTACCGGACAACTTTTTCTTAACTCTATCCTCCTCAGTTTCTGAAGAGCTAAATGTGTGTGCCAACCCGTTAACTGGGAGCAAGGAGGTTATATCTTCCTTTGAAGGTATTTGCCGGTTTGTGTCCATTTGCCTCACAGCTAAAGGTCAGGGGGGCAAACATAAATCGGTGAAAGGCTGGTTTGACAAAAATTGTAGCAAAGCACACAACCGCCTTAAGAAAGCCCTCAATACTCGCCCAAGAGACAAAGCGTTAGTGGCGCGACTAAGAAAGGATTTTACCACGGCCACTAATTTGCGTAAAAATGAACTAAAGAGTAAAGCCTGGGAAGATTTAATGGATAAAGCCACCCTAAAAAACAGCGCTAAGTTTTGGTCAATTATTAACACCCCCTTACTTTCAGGCGACCAAAACTCAGTGCTGGAACTAAACATATCAGAGGAGGACTGGCTTCGGCATTTTGAAAAAATTTATGATAGTAATAGGGAGCTGGAACCTTTCACAATCCCTACTATTGAGATCCCCTGGAGCCTGTGAGATTTGATACAATTGAGGTACTTAGAGCTATAGAGGAGACAGCAGGACGCAAGGCCCCGGGCCCCGATGGAGTGCCAGCGGATATGTTCAGGGCAAATCCGCTGTTTTGGGCCAATATTTTAACAAACGTTTTTAATGCCTCTGCCGCAGTGGGATTCCCTCAGGCCTGGTCTTTAGCTACAATTGTGCCAATATTTAAAAAAGGGCAGAGAGGAGACCCAAAATGCTACAGACCAATATCGTTGCTGGACTCCTCGGTAAAAATCCTAGGAAAGGTTGTCCTAGCGAGAATATCCGCGTGGGCCAAGGGGAACAACATCCTGTCCGAGGCACAATTCGGATTTAGGTCAGGGAGGAGTACAGAGGATCAATGCCTCAATCTCCACCTCATAATTTCTAAATATACCAGAGCAAAAGGGGGAAGTATATTCCTTGGCTTCATGGACTTGTCCACAGACTTCCTTTGATCTTGTTAATAGATCTAAGCTGTGGGCAATGCTCCTGAAGATGGGCCTCGATAGTTCCTTGGTACACTTTCTGGCGGAGCTCCATAAAGACCTGAGGGCCCGCATCAGAATGACCACTGACGGAAAGTGTACCGAGAGTTTTAGATCAACTAGAGGGGTCCGTCAGGGATGTATACTGGCGCCAATGTTGTTCACGCTATACGTGAACTCTTTGGAGGATGACCTAACGGATGCCTCAAAGGATATCCCGAGCATGGGGGGTGCACCAATTCCGGTGCTCCTCTATGCCGATGATGCAGTGCTAATAGCCAGGACCCCAGTTGCCCTGCAAAAGTTACTCGACTCCTTCGGCAACTTTATGTCCAGTCTTGACCTGGTGGTTAACAAGAACAAATCACACACTATGTCAGTAGGATGTGGTAAACTTAAAGAAAAAACCTTTTTTTGCGATGGAGAGGTGATTACAAGTGTGAAAGTTTTTACATACTTGGGAGTGATCTTTGACCAAAGGGGAACTTGGACACCGCAGTTAACATCTAAAGCGAATGCGGTGAGAAGCTCATATTCTGCAATCCTGGGGTTTACTAAGAGATTGGGGGGGAAACCAATCGAGGCTGTCCTGGCCGTTTACAAAGCCAAGACAGCCGCGATCGCTAGATACGGGGCTGCAGTCTGGGGTTATGTTAATTCTAAATGCATTCAGACAGAGGAAAACAAATTTCTTCGTTCTCTGTTGGGACTACCCCAGTCAACTGCCACTCACTCTTTACATCTTGAGCTGGGTTTGGGTTACATTCTAGATATAATCAATCTAGCTCCACTCTTGATGTGGATCAAGCTCTGGCTTAACCCGAACCTTAGCCTTAATCACAGGATAATCAAAGACTGTCTTATATTAGATCACAGGAGGGATATTCAGTGGTTGTCATATATTGAATCTATGGCCGCACATTTGGGACGCCCTGAAATCTTTAATAGTCCAGAATCCCTGTGCAAAGCTGATTTGCTGTGGGTGAAGACCAATTTCATCAGATTACGTATGGCCGAGCGTGAAGCGGATGAGTTATGTAAACCCTCTGTGAGGGCTCATGTATTGATAACCCCATCTTTTGAGTTGGCTCCTTATTTGTCAGTGGTCACTAATTCTTTTCATAGGTGGCTACTGTCCAAATTCCGTTTTAACCAAATTTATATGGTTCTGCGGGATGAGAAAGACTGGTGTAAGCTCGAGGAATCGTCCCCATGCAAATGCGATGGTTTCTCCACTCAGGATAATGCCCATTTTCTGTTCTTCTGTTCTTTTTATCACGAACCTCGTACCCGATATTTAAAATCAATTCTGAAGGAGCTGGGTTTTACGCAGTACAAGCCTGCGTTGTTATATTTTCAGATGATGCATTCCCCTGTAATTATGTATTGCACTGCTAGCTTTTTGGCTGCATCTGTTAGACGTAAGAGATCAAGGTTAAGATTGGAATCACAGATGAGGACAGATACTTGAATTCATGTTTATTGTAGTGTTGAGTGCAAACTGTAATGAATTTTGTGTAAATAATGCCTTTTTAACTTGCTTTTAAAATCCACCTACTGTTTAATACTGTTTTAACCTGTTTCTTAAGATATATGAATGTATGATATTTGTTGTAGAATACTTTTATGATTTTAATTAATCGAATAAAGTGGACTTTGACTGACTGGCAAATAAGACTCTGCCACATTCTGTTCCGCTGAGGTAGGTACCTCCATCTGTAAATTCTTGTCCTGGAATATCGCAGGGCCGAGGGCAAAAAAGGATGACGAGCAGTGGTTAGAAATAAAAATCCGGCCATGTTGTCTCACTGCAAGAAATCTGGGACACGTCAGATTCTTTTGTTCTGGATGGCTTTGCTGCTTTTTCTAAAGCTGCATCGCCTTCGGTTACAGGACGAGCAAAGGGAGTTCGGCTTATTTTAATATCGCTGTAACTGTCTTGCACTATTAGGAGTGTGTTTAGCCCAGCCCCTCATCTGTTAGCAGTTGAACTAACTTTCCCAAGAGCTCCACTGTGGTGGTCATTAATTTTTATAACTCCTTTTGCAGGATTGTCGATTGTGAGCACTTGAAAACTTGTTAGAGCGCGTAGTGTTATGATATCATACCGTTTCACCTACATTAGTTCCCCTACACTACACTATAACAAACCTTTTAAGGGCTGAACATTTTACCTAGTTTTATCATGGGTGCAGAAGGAGGGTTTTTACCAAACAATAGAGTACTATAACTTCACCAGTAGACTCATATCAGTATGAATGAATATTCATAAGGTTCTTGGAAAGCAGGCAGGGGCTAGACCACCTTCCCCCCATATCTACGTACATGGTTCATCTCATACGTCATCCTCATACCCAACAATGACTAATTCACGAGACAAGGGACAAAGGAGCCCTAAGATACTTTCTGTATAAATATAGCACCTCTTGCTAGCTTTAGGCAGAGGGAACGGAGACTTCCAGGCTGACACACTGACCAGAGACGCTGAGGCTCCTGCATGCAGACACTCTAGCTGACAGTGGTCTGAACATCCCTTGCGGGGTGTCCAACTCGATACCAAGAAGGGCTCCTACATTCACATTTCAGGTAATGGGGTTCGACTAAATTCTAGAGGGATTCTTGGCTTCACACCTACTCACAATGCTAGGTACACTTGGGTACATCTAGATAGGCATCGTAGGAGTATAGGCACTTTTATCCTGCATTTTATATTCATGTATCTATTCATGCTTATTGCAAGATGATAGAACTGTATTACAAGAGAATAACTGTTCAATAAATACTTATTGAAAAGCTCAGCCTGTTTATTCTGTGTATCTCTGAGAACTAATCAGTAACCACGAGTGACTGAGTGAAAAGTAGTACACTGTTTCCGCGATCTTGAGGGATCAGGGTTGTCATGTTCTGAGGTTCCCAAAAACTATTTTCTCCCTGATAGGAGGAGACAGTAGTGGCACTGTGAGCTAGCTATATTTGCAAATAGGCTAACATACGCGGTGGGGGTGCTCAGAGTTAGTCTGCCACCGATCCCGCAGAGTATGTTATCCAAATGCTCAGGTCCTGCATTGGTACTATAGGAACTACACGACATAGCGCCACCAATGTTGGCTAGGCACTAATTTAAAAGTAGAATCTGAGTAGTTCAGTCTTGCAAAATCTCAGAAACCCCAACTCACATATTCTGGAGACGTTTGGAGTGAGAAGGTACAAACTCTGCCACCGATGAGTGGGCTAAAAAACCTAATTATTAGCGGTTGGTTAATCAAGCTTGAAGGACATTTTGTTCCTGAAATTGTGCAAAATATCTTTGAATTCCATATAATAAACTTCTCTTCAAAAAATGACTGATGTTGAAGATAACCCAGTAGTGGCTCGACGTCTCATAGTAGAAGACGACGAAGAGGTGGATGCGATTCTCATCCCACCTAAACTCAGACTAAAAATCACCATAAGATTACTAGAACATGGTTTAACACCTAAGGGTTGTTTAGTATGTTTCGTGATTGAGGCACATGAATCTAACAAAAACTGAGGTATTCTATTCATGGGTTATATTCCCAGAAGCAGATGCTAGAACACAGACATTTCACTCTTACACAGAGGGAGATGCACCATTGGACTAGGTTCCGTTCGAGGACATAGTGGAATTTCTAACTTACCAGGAACACCTACACTGGTTTAAAGGCACCCTACCCCACTTAAGAAACAGAGCAAGATTAGGCCTGCTTGGAGGAGACGGTGCAACATGGCCAATATTAGCGACTTACACACCGCATCCTGCCATTGAAAGAATGTCACAGCCAGACTTACTCATACATCACAAAGAATTAATAAGAATTTACAGAAACATGACAATACGTCATGAGGACTCTTACAGTCCAACCAACACCACTTGCAATAAATGGAACCCAAACTCAGGGTACAGCAACAAAAATTACTCAACAAACATTACACGCAGTAATGGGCAAAATGCCCACGAAACGTGAACAAATGCCATTCTGGGTAGCTCCAAATACTACATCAATGGAAAAGCACAGAATGCTAATAATCTGCTTGCCCATGGGGATAACACCACAAATAGAGGATTGTACCTCTTGTGGTACAGTCTTTGATGCCATATACACCAGAACTCATGGTGTTCCTTCATTAGCAGTAATACCAGATGTATTAAGACAAATACAAAATGAATACGGAGCAGAACCTGCCCTAAACTTAGGGATGAAGTTACTAAATAACTACAATCAAGTATCAGCCATAATACTAGCTAATATTAAAGGGGAAGCAGCATCAGTGGCAATCTGCCAACGCCTAAGGGAGTTCAGTCCGTTAGAACAACACCATGAACTACCCAGAGTAATTGAAACTGCGTATGCAGAATTAGGCAGAGACAGTTTGGGTGGGAAAGCTTTAACCACAACGGATGGGCAGTCCTGAAAAGGACACTAATCAGACACCTTCTTCTTCCAAAAAGAAGTGGGACAATAAAAGACAACAAAACTTTACAAAAAACATCTAAATCTCGAGGTAGATCTCCTCCAAAAGGAGCCCTCTGAAAGGAGGCATATTCTCAGGAATAGGGATAATATTAGGAAACCTGACAGGTATCAGGATACTGATACACGGTCCTCTCTTTCCTTTCAGGGTTCAACGAAAAACTCCGAGAGAGAAGGACGGTCAGAACACAAAGAAGAGCGTACGAAGTCCAAAGACAAGCAGCACGCTCAAGACTACACTTCAAAAAAAGAAGACAAGCCAAAATCTAAACCTTAATTTAAGAAAAAGAAAGTTGCAGGCCTGAAGATCAGACATGTCCAGAATACTGAGGACGCAACTTCTGAACAGGGAATGGGCTCTGACGATGCTAGACAGTGCGGCAGAAGTAACAATAGCTCACCAGAACCTGAAGGAATTTTCGGTGACAGCGGACTTGAATGATTACATCCCAGTAGAAAGACCAGATACAAGGGTTAGCGTCCCACATAAGTTACACGAGAACACTCCAAATGGAGCGGGACAAGCCCAGGAAAATTAAGGGTCTCTTTTGGGAAAATCTGTAATTTGGTTATGACATCCTATTAGCAGAACAAGATAGGTCGCCAGCATTTGTCATGGAGTGCCCTAGGGGGGAAACGATAATTTTTCCTATCTTGTTCCCATACATCTTAAACATGCATATGCACAGGAGTGGGCAGTAGCCCTAGCTCCAGCATTGTACAAAAATCATGCCGGATGGGATGAGAATTCTACCCACCACGTGAGCCCGTTAAAAGTTTCACCAACTGCACAAAGGCAATATCCTATAAAGCAAGAAGCTAAAAAACCGGTCCGGGAGATCTTACATCAACTTGAAAACCAAGGGGTGATTGAAAATTGCACCTCACCAATGAACAATTCCTTTGTTTCCGGTCATGAAACCAGACAATACATATCGTCTAGTTTTAGATTACAGACATTTAAACACTTGCACAAAGACATTCGCTGTCCAAAATGCACACAGTACCGCATTAATGAATAACATTGAGCGCAAAAAATGCAAGACAACTCTTGATATCTCAAATGGATTTTTCTGCCAAAATATAGTGCATGAAAGGAGGTATTTAAGCACTTTCTCAGCACTAGGGTCCCAGCGGCAATTTTGTCAACTCCCCCAGGGGTACAAGAACAGCCCAGGGGTATTCTCAGCAAGAGTAACTGAGTTTTGATGAGGAAGCATTGTCCTATGTGGGTGATATTTATCCAACGGACGACGACTTAATGAGGCACTTGACCAGGGTGAGCACCATTATTATGGGATTTGCCTCGGAGGGCTACAAATTTAACTTTAAAAAAAATCAAAAATGGCCCATCTCAGTGTCCTGTTTTTAGGATACGAGTTGTCAAGTGAAGGGAAAAGCCTGGCAGCTGGCTTTTTTTGAAAAGTGTGCGCTGCACCAGCCTCCAAAAACGTTTAAAAATCTACAATCGGGGGAGGAGCCTAGCGCGCAACCAAGATGGCCGCGTAGGTGCGAGGCTCCCGAGGACCTCCGCGACCTCCTGAATTAATCCTGGCGATATCCTGTCCTTGTTGAGGGGACTGTGTCGGTGAACCCGAGCTGAGGCGCCACCCGTTTTTCGGGCTCGAATCGGACCCCGGACACCGGTGGGAGCACCGATCGAAGGTTGCGGCCTTCTCCGCGCCGGCCCCCCGGATTGGAGTAGTGGGGCGATCCGGGGACAAAGTGAACAACAGCGGCGGGCAAGGCTGGGCGACTCGCGTACCCCGCGCTTTCACTTTCGCTTTTGCGCCCTCCTTGCCCTCAAGCGAGGTAGGGTTGCGGAGCGGGGTGCGGTGGTGTGGTCTTGTCCAAGTGCCCGGCTGACCCGCCGGCTGTGGGTTGTCCTGCGGTTCGGTGGTCGCCCTCCCCCCCCCGGAACCCGTGAACTGGTTTAGCGGCCCGTTCGAGGAGATTGGCACGACGGTGGGAGAGCAAGCATGTCCACCAAACAAGATGGCGACCGGGCGAAGGTGAAGACGACCCGCCGTGGCCCGGCGCACCAATCTAACAGTATGGACCGCTACACTCTCCAGAAGGGTTCTCCGGAGACATCGCGCACATCCCCGGCGGGCCCGACGGAGGCCTCTGCTCAGCCGGTGGATCTGACCCTCCGGGACGTCATGGGCGCCATCGCAGAGATGAAGGCCTCGGTGGACCAGCGCTTCGACACCCTAGCGCAAAAAATAGACTCGGTCCTTGTGGATGTGAGCCTTGTGAGGGCTGACTTGTCCAAAACGAACGACCGGGTCGATTCCCTGGCCCACACCGCAACGAGCCTCACGACGGATGTGGTGGCCCTCCAAAAGGAGGTGCGCCGGCTTGGCCAGGCGAGCGCCCTGATGGACCGGCGACTGGAGGATTCCGAGGGTCGGGCCCGGAGGAATAATGTTCGTATTGTGGGGGTGCCGGAGGGACGAGAGGCGGAGGCGGCAGATCTTTTTGTGGAAGAATTGATCCTTACCCATCTCCAGCCCCGGGGGCTGAGTAAGCTTTTTGCGGTGGAGCGTGCTCACCGGGTCCCTGGGGGCAGACCTAAGGCCGGTGCCCCGCCGCGGCCTCTCATTGCCCGGATTTTTAACTTTCGGGACAGAGACGCTATCCTCCAGACCTCCAGGCAACAGGGACCGGTCAAGCTTGATAACATGGATGTGCATTTCTACCCAGACTTTACTCCGGCGGTCCAAAAGCAGAGACTGAGTTTTCTTGGTGTTAAACGTCGCCTACGGGACCTGAACCTTAAGTACTCAATGCTTTTTCCAGCTAAGCTGAGGGTGGAGGTGGATGGTCGCACGCACTTCTTTGACCGGCCCGAGGCGGCTGGGGACTGGTTGGACACTCTGCCTGGAGATCGGGGCCGGGGGGGTGGGGGGGGTGCGGTTAGCGGGGAGGGCCCGCCGGATCAGAATTGAGGGGTGAATAAATAGGCCTTGCTCTGGACAACATTCCTTCACCATTTATTGATTGTATATGTTCCCCTCCTATGGAGGTCGTGCGGGGTCTGTTGGGGGCTTCCCTCCTCCTCTGGGGGACTAGTTAGTTTTCATCTATGGGGCGACAGGCACACTGCACTTTGGGGGGGCTGTCTGGGCTCATGCAGGGGTGCAGGGAGGGGGGAGTTCTGTTGGGATGGGGGGCTGGGGGGGGTGTGTTGTTTGTTTGCACCGCAAGGCAAACCCGCTACTGTATTGTTGCTTTTAAGATGCTCTGTGGGGGACGACTGATTGTTTCTACGTACGATGGGGGGTAGGGATTTGACTGTGTTGTCATGGAATGTTAACGGCCTGGGGGATAGGATTAAGCGTGGTGTGGTCCTGCAGTACTTGAAACGTATTTCACCAGATGTTGTCTTCCTGCAGGAGACACACCTTATAGGTAACTCCTTTCATGCAATGAATCGGCGGGGCTATCGTTTGGTGGCCCATTCGGGCTTCACTTCGGGCTCGCGGGGGGTGGGCATTATGATCAAGAACTCGCTCCCGTTGGAGATTGATGAGGTGCGCCATGATGAGAGGGGACGCTACACTGTCCTGGTGGGTAGAATGGAGGGTAGAGTGTTTATTTTTATATCAGTGTACGTCCCGCCTGGGTTACAAGCCACCACATTTGCGGACCTGGGGCACCTCCTCCTGGACCTTCCGGGTGGCCTGCTGGTGGTTGGAGGGGACTTTAATGCGGTAGCCTCTGGGTCTATGAATCGTCATCCCCCTAGGGACCTCCCCCGGGCACAGGCGTGGCTGTCCGGCCTTTTAGACACGCTGGGCCTGGTGGATTGCTGGCGACTAAAGCATCCCGCACAGCTGCAATACACCTTCCACTCGGGTGCCCATGGTAGCCTCTCGCGGCTTGATTACATCCTTGTCCCGGCGGCCCATGCTGGGAGGGTGGGGGAGGTGTGCCATCTGGCGCGGGGTATTTCAGACCACTCCCCATTGCTGTTACATTTCGATGTCTTCCCGAGGGGGGAGGGCAGGGTGGCTCCAATCAATGCATGGTATTTGCGCGACCCCACCATTCGTGCCGACTTAATCAAATCCTTACAGCGATATTTCGACGAGAATGTGGGGTCGGTCCCTTCGGCCATCTCCCTGTGGGAGGCTTTTAAGGTAGTTCTCAGAGGGGAGGCCCTCTCCTTTATCTCCCATGCCCGGCGGCGCGAGCGGGAGGAGGTGACCCGGGTGGAGGCCGAGATTGCGGAACTGGAGGGTGACCTGGGGAGCGGGGTAACGGATGCCAAGCTGCATGTTCTACACCTCAAGCAGGCGGCCTATAGGGCCCTCGTCACGGAGGCGGCCAGGGGCCTCGGTAGAGAGCAGCAGGGGCGATTGTATGATGTGGGTGATAAGGCTGGCAAATTGATTTCGTGGTTGGATAAGAGGGAGAGAGCGAGTCGTGTGGTCCCTTTGATTGAGAGTATGGATGGTGCGTGTGTCACCGAGCCGGAAGCCATTGTCTCCTGCTTTGCGGATTATTTCCGCGAGGTCTACTCCCCGGTTTCCCCCTGCTCGGAGGAAGATTCCCATGCCCTGCTTCGGGACATCGCACTGCCCTCCCTTACGGTGGAGGACAGGGATTCGCTGGACGCTCCTCCCACCTCGGACAAAATTGCCCTGGCTATTCGCTCGGTTGCATCCGGCAAGGCCATGGGCCCCAATGGTATCCCCATCGAGCTATACAAGCTACGCCCGGATGTACTGGCGCCCCACCTGCGCGCGATGTTCCTGGCGGCCCACTCGCAGGGTTCCCTCCCGCCGGACCAGCGTCTGGCCACAATCGTGGTGATCCACAAGGAGGGGAGACCCCGTGAGCGGGTCACATCCTATAGGCCGATCTCGCTCTTGAACACGGAGCCCAAAATCCTCGCCAAGGTGTTGGCCAACCGGTTGGTCGGCGTGGTGGGCGATTTGGTCCACCAAGACCAATCTGGCTTTATACCACACCGCAACACGGCGCTCAATCTGCGACGCTTGCACGGGGTGCTCGCGCGTATCCCATTTGTGCGGGAGCCGGCCATCTTGGCGTCCTTGGACGCCACCATGGCGTTTGACACGCTTGAATGGCCATACATCTGGGCGATGCTGGCGAAATTTGGATTTGGACCGGGATTCATTAGCTGGGTCAAATTGTTGTATTCGGGCCCATTGGCGCAGGTGGTGGTGAATGGGCGAGTCTCGGGCCCATTCGCGCTGGGGCGGGGCACGCGACAGGGTTGCCCCCTGTCGCCTCTCCTGTTTGCACTGGCCCTGGAGCCCCTGGCGGAGTGGCTGCGGTGGCACCCTTCCATCCGTGGTCTCCGCTGGACCCCCGAGCATGAGGACCGCGTGTCCCTCTACGCTGACGATATCCTTCTGTATCTCGCCTCCCCGCGTAAATCACTGATCGTCCTGGTTGATGTTTTGCGCTCATTCGGTCGCAACTCAGGCCTTGTCATCAACTGGGCGAAATCCTGTGTATATGTGCTTTCCGGGGAGGCTCCGGTCCTGCCACGGGACTGTCCGATCCAGATTGCCTCCCAGGGGTTTCGGTACCTGGGTATATATATTACTCTGGACCCGGAGGCCCGCTACGAGCGGAATTTGCTACCCCCCCTCCAGCGCTTGAAGGAGGACGTTGTGCGCTGGCGGCGTCTGCCGCTTTCGCCGCTCGGCCGAGCGGCCTTGTTTAAAATGATGTCCTTGCCGCGCTTTCTGTACGCCCTCCAGAATACTATGGACTTGGTTCCGGCACGCTACTTCCGTGAGGTGGAGGGCCTCCAGCGGCGCCTGTTCTGGGACGGGAGGCCGCGCATTGCTCTGGCTAAATTGACGCTCCCGTGGTACGATGGGGGGGTCGCCCTCCCGGACATTAAACGGTATTACTGGGCCTCCCAACTAGCTGCAATTAACCATGGCCTTTACGGGCCCGCCTTGAACCCGGCATTTGAGATGGACAAGATGCTCCTGCCCGGTGGCGATTACAATCGAGCGCTCTACTCTGGCGCGCCCGACTCCCGTCTGACGGGACCGACGCGTGTCATGGTGCGTGTCTGGCACGCGGCTAATGCAGCTATGGGGTGGAAGGACCGTTTGACCCGGGCGTCACCGCTATATGCGTCTGAGAGGTTGGGCTCCCTGTGGACGTCGAAGGGCTTCGAGAAGTGGGACACGATCGGAATCAGCACGGTGGGAGATCTCTGGACGAGGGGGGGATTCAAAACTTTTGAGACGCTGCAGACGGAGTTCCAGCTGCAAGGCAGTGAGTACTTTCGGTACCTACAAGTCCGCCATGCGCTGGGCTCCGTCTTCCCGGATGTCGCGTCCATTCCGGAGTCTTCCCCCCTGGAGGACAGAGTGCTGGATGGCTATGTCCCTGACAGCACGATCTCCCTCATATATAAAAAACTGATCAACGACAGATCGTGCCTGCTGACTAGTCTCCGCGAGGCCTGGGTTGCCGACGGGCTGTAGCTGGACGACGAGGATTGGATTTCCGCGGTGGCCTCTCCGAAGGAGGTGGCCATCCCGGCTCGCCTTCGCTTCGTCCAGCTTAAGATCCTTCACCGGGTTTACGTGACGGGGCCAAGGCTTCTACGTATGTGCTTTGCTGGTGATGGATTGTGTAAGCGTGGCTGTGGTGCTTTGGCAACTTTCATGCATATACTGTGGGAGTGCCCTAAGGTAGAGCGATTCTGGCGTGGTGTGCATGAGGTCCTGCGTGTGGTTACGCGTGTCGCGCTGTTGCCGGAAGCGAGGAGATGCTTGCTGAATGTGTGGGAGCCAAATGACTATTCGGTCCCGCAGACGCGGTGGGTGACTCTGGGATACATGATAGCTAAGCGTGACATTGCTCAATTGTGGGGATCCCAGAGGCCCCCGGCGGTGTTGGCCTGGAAAGAACATATGGATTGGTGTATGTTTCGTGAAAAGGTGGTGTATGTGGCGAGGGGTAAGCCTGGGGCGTGGGTGAAAATCTGGGGCCCCTAGAACGCCTACCGCGGGGGTATTTGTGAGCCGCCACTGCTACCGGCTGCCTCGCCAGCTCCGTCTCCCTAGATGGCCCCCCTCCCTCAGCCGTGGGCACGCGGTTCCCCAGTCCCTGATCTACTCCCATTCCCCTCTTCAGAGTTTTGCTGCTGGTTGGGATCCCCCACTTATGGAGCACGTGCTGTCACTTTGGATCGCGGGTTGCCTTGCGGGTGTGGTTCTGTGTGTTGTTTTGTTTTGATAAAAGGAAACCGTATTGTGGGCATGGAGTTATGCGGCCTGCGCTATTGATGTCTCCTGCTTTACCAATCTGCACCGCCAAGAGACTCTTACTGTATGTATGTCATATACTTTTGTCACTCTAGCGGCCGGCCGGGTGGTTGTAGGCCCATACCTGTAACTTTTTCAAACTGCAATAAACGGTTTCAAAAAAAAAAAAAAAAATCTACAATCGATACTGGGATTTCGAAATTTTGGATTACGCAGAAAGAATAAAACCTTTCTACGACTTAATAAAACCTGATTTTTCAGTTAGACATTGGGCTCAGGAACACTCAAACAGACTGAGTTTACTACAAGAAGATATGATTGCTTACAGACACGCGTAAACGTATGCAACTTAGTAATCGGTGTTATAGCGGGTCAATGCAGGGACACTTACTTAACCTTCAATGAAGGCGAAACAGTACCAATCGCATACAAATCACACCTGTACACAAACGCAGGAATGCGTTTCACATCAACTGAAAAAATCCTGACAGCAGTTCAGATCGCTGAAGCAAGAGAAAGAGCACTGGCTCAGGGAAAACGCATAATTGTCGTAACTCCTATACCGGCTTTAGAAGCTGTTACAAAGGCAAGCATTCCGAGTGCAAAAGCCTAACATCCAAGATGGATACAATGGGCAATAATTCTCTTACTGCTACGGATGTTAAATATAGAACATACATACATACATACATATGTATATATATATATATATATACCTTTAAAAGACACAATTTGGAAATCATCTGCAATATAAACAAGAATATCCTCTACCAAATTAAATCTTGCCTCTAGATCAGTATGAATATATTATTTATACTGACGGATCTGCTCAACCGGCCATAGGAAGTAAGCAACAATGCAGCGCAGCATGTGCCATCGTTAAAGGTCGCATGTAGGATGGAAAGTTCATTCCAAGTTGCACAAAAACACAATCTCTAGGAGCCTGCACGGCACAGTTGGCAGAGTTAAAAGCATTAATACTGGATCTAGTGAATACGGATCAAGAATTCCCCACACTAATCGTGTGTGTTTTTTTACTGTGTACAGTCCTACAATGAATATTTACATCATTGGGAATAAAACAGGTTTAAAGATGCAAAAGCTGGCACAATTAAGCATAACATGCTATGGGAACAGGTGGTGGAGTTGAAAAACGAACTACCAAGGGCTCACGTGATCCATACACTGAGTCATCAGCATGATGGCGTTCACGTTGAAGGGAATTCATTGGCCGATGAAGCCGCAAAGGGGGCTGTATGCACGGCTTCCATAGCTGCAATCACTCGTTCCTAAACAAGAATGTACGGTGAGATAATGGTGGCTATCGTTGCTTCACGCAAAGATAGCTCAGCATTACCAAAGAAATGTCTACTCAAGTACTCCTACAAGTTAGATGCACACAACATTCCATATGCTCAGATTCCTCTAGTGGGCGATCAAGTAATACCAAATATGGATCGTAGGCTAGGTTTAATTTCAGCAGCCAACGAGGGTGGTGGTTCTGCACACACAGGCGTCACAGCGACTATTTCCTTGTTGAAACAGCGCTACTGGTGGCCAGGTCTAACCAAACAAACTAAAGAATATGTCTTGAAATGTGACATCTGCCAGCAGATGGAAGGCTCCACTGTAACACGCCCGGCACAGACACCATTATTAAAATCAGACAAACCTCTCGCTTGTGTATATCTGGACCACTGCGGCCCCTTACAAACATACAAGTATATCGTGGTTGCAGTGGATTCATGATCCAGATTCCTCTGGGTTTGGCCTCAGCGTTGAGCTGACGCTCGAACTGTTATCAAAGATTTGCGAGTCTTTATTGGTACATACGCAATTAGCACGTTACATTCTGACTGTGGCCCTGCGTTTAGCTCTCTGGCCTAAAAAGAGGCCATGGAAGGTCTGGGCGTAGCATTGCGGTACTCCTCTCCATACAATCCTGGGGGCAATTGGTTGTGGAGAGGAAAAACCGAGACTTAAAGCAATCTTTAACAGCTAGGGTATTAGGCAAGGGCGATAGTTGGGTCGATCACCTATATGGGGTTCAGAGGGCAAAACCAGCCAAGACGTTCTCTAGGGGGTGTCACTCCATAGGAGGTCCTATTTGGGACAAGAATGTGGGTACCTGACCTTGATTGTGAAGGCACAGTGGCGGATGAGAAACCATTTGATATCCATGATCGTTTGGCTGTTTTACAGGATCTAAATGAATCCAGGACACAACAAAGCAATGTCCACCTAAAACAGAACGCCACTGGGGAATTCAAGGCAGAAACGGCAAGCCCTGTCCGGATCCCAAATGTCGGGGATCTGGTCAGAGAGAAAATAGCGGACAAAAAAGAATTTGGACCATCATAAAGAACAACTGTACCAGTCTTAGCAGTACAAGGAACAAGAACTGTACTTCTGCCGCCTCTTGCCAAGAAAAAGGAGAAAAGATTTGTCTCAATTGATCAAACCACACTATGTGGCCAATACTAAACAGTAGGCCGCGTGGACTCCACAGTAGCAGACGCCCTCCTCTAGCTACAATCCAAGAAGTTCAAACAGAAAGACTCATCAAATTTAAAGAGCCGTCTGTACGGAATGAAAGACTATGAAACAATACAATGGAACTCGTTCCTCTTGAACCCGAAGTTCAACTTCAACATCAAATTCAAAACAACACTCAAGTTGCAATAAGACCAAATACTGATGTATACGTCAACATGCCTCGATGAGAGCAAACTGCGCTTTCAACAAATCCCGATGCAATTCCTACAATTGATCGAACTGCTTCTGGCTACGTCATGAAATTTGATACGTTTTCTTTGGATGCAAGTGAACCTGAAATTATTCCAGCCCAAATAAATAAATAAATAAATAATAATCACACAAACCGCAAGTAAAAGACTTTTTGAACTTTTTAAAAAAGACTTACCAGGTATCACCACGAATAGAACTGTGAATAATTACGGGGGTACTTTTCTTTCTTTTCAGAATAGGATTAGTAATAACTTTTCGAATGCTTATTAATGGACGATACCTTCAACAAAGCTTTACAGCCCATAATGTTTATTTGCTTTTAAAACCACATCAATCATCTCATCGTGAACAAAGACACTTGTCATCAGTGAACACAACAGCAGTTCCTATACCGGACGGTATAGTTTGGGTCAAGGTTGATTTCCATTCATTTGGCCCTACAGAACGTTTAAAACTTAATCATGTATTTAAAATTTCACAAAGTAATATCATTACTTCCAGTACATTTTCTGATGATTGGGACTCTGAAACTGTAAAGAACATGTTGTCTGATTTAGAAAAAACTGCAGCATTTTCGAACACTGAAATGTTAGAAGGTAATTCAGACTATGACACATTGTACTGTTATCAACATTATGGTCATCATTTCTTACACAAATGCATTTCACCTACCAATCTTATGAGTACCACCAGTCGGAACAATGCCCTACACCACCTAAAGGTAGTTCGCAAACGTTTGCACAAACATTTCCATACTTTTCAGGGTTTAACACTAGTGACCCGACCTCATATTATTATAAGGTTACACCAACATCTGCACTGAAAATTATGCTTACAAACACCAAACAGATTTACTCTTCCTTTATTGCCCAACTGTCTGAACAGGGTTTTGCCCTATGGAAGGACACAATAGACGTAAAATCAGTCTGGACTTCAAGGGACTGGCAGGTCCAGGGAACAGTAGCACTATTTAGAGCATGCCTCATTCCACAGCAGATGATATTTCTAAATAACACTATGCAACAAACATCCTGTCTTGGCCTTGCCAGAAACAAGGAACTAAACACACCTCGATTTCCAATACCATCACAAATGTAGGCGGGCAAGATTCCACAATACAAGGGGTAGGAATAGATCACATTTTACAGTACAATAGATCAGACCCTAATTGGAAGGAATAGTTGGTTTTGCCCTTAGACACAAACAGATGTCAGCTAAGATTCTGGGGTACCACCGAAGGGTTCGGTATCCATAGGCCAGATCCATGTTACGTACAAAGAGAACTCGCAGGGGCAGTGACATCCTACAATGTTGGGAAGTTGTGCCTTGATTGGCTAGAAACCTCAACACTCACAGAAGTAAAACATCACTTATCCTTGCTCACACAGGACATGGATCTTAGGGATTTTTTATTAGGCCCCAGGAAACCACGTCCAAAACGTTATATATATATATATATATATATATATATATATATAGGCATTTACACTGCCTACAATGAAAGCTGGAAAATATCTCAAATGGAAACCGCTGAGAGAATTCGAGAAATAGATCGTATGAACTTAGAAAAGGCATTTGAGGTAGTGGATAATGGGTTAACAACTTTGACCTCCGGGATATATTCATTAGGCAATATTGTATCTTCTGTTATAGACATACTGGAACAAGATTTAGCCTTATTACAACACGGGCAATCTCAGTTACGTTCTATTATGTTGTTAGGCTGGACACTGCAATCTTTGCGTGCAGGCTATGTGCCTTGGGGTTTTATAGACAGTACGTCTCTGTTTTCAGAATACAATCTAACAGATAGAAATGGCACAGAGGGGAGCAAAATATACAATGCTGCGTATTGAGAAACTGGATAGATTACCATTTACGGTAGCAGAATCACCATCTACAGAATGGCTCATCCATGAGCACATAACTCTACCAGTCACTACCTTTCAGTTTCAATATTGCCTAGAGCAAAGACAGGCCGGTAAATATGAAAAAATGGGTAGGGAATACATTAAGGAATCCTGGGAATTACCATATAGATTTCGATGCCGGAGTGGGGATCAAGAAGATTTTCTAAGTGGTACCAACTGCAAGAACGCTTTAAGTGGTTCTCTCATGTGCCAGGACATTTCACTGCACGGAGCATGTAATGGTTCGGCAGCGAACCTGTCTTGCCACATGAAAGGGACTCCAGCTGCCGTGATTACACCAGTGTTCGAGCTGCTCTCGAATGGGAGTTACTTGATGATGAACGATCAAGATTGCTGTGGTATGCCTCTGGGCATCGCCTATCTGTTCACTGTGAACTCCAGGGTTACTTGCTGTATGAAAGTGTTGTTTCCCCAGACAACTACAGTCAGGGAGGTGCCATTATGGCCCATGTTAAATGTTTCTTTTATACAGCTTGATGCTCTCAGCAGACTGAAAGCCATGCTTTTAGAGCAATCTGTAACTCTAACTTCCGCTCGAGAGACCTTTGATCTTCAAGTCGCAAGGACCTCGACTGAGATACAGGCACTTATACTTACAAACTGCCCCATTCATTTTGCAGAAATGGTGGGTCGTATCTTCAATATGTTTGATACGAGTGGTATTGTACACCTATTTAAGACCCTAGGGTCAGGGTTTCTAAGCGCATTTCAGACCATCCTCGGAGTTATTCCAAACTTTATACACTCTGTATTTGGAAGCATTTTTGGAGGCCTACCTCTGATCCTGCCGGCAATAGCGGGAATCCCGATTGTCATTATTTGCTACGCAATGGATGGCCCTATCACTAACGAAATGGCGAAAACACTCCTGGAGCGTAAATATTGTGATGGTATGATACAACATTTAGGCACACCTTGCTTACGGGAACTGAGCGCCTCTTTGTTCCGGCCTTTCAGACCAGTTTGGATGGACTGCATCTTACCTGTACTTCGATGCCTGTTTTGCGGTCACAAATGCGTGTCAGACCTCTGTCTGACATTTGAGATGGACACACCTGCAGATTTGAATACCAGGCTGGAACCCTTGCGGTCCCATGTTCGGGTGTGTATCCAGCGTATTCCTATACTGCCGATTGCATTTCTCGAGAACCCGTAGGTGCCCGTTTCAAGTGGGTTGAGCATTAGCTCCTCCACTAGCACCACTAGTACCCAGGTATCGACTACAGCACAGACTGACGCGACACCCGTAATTGGCAGTACTGAATATCATCTGTGCTCCATCAACGTCCTCTGCGAGGTGTTACATGGACTGTCCCCTGCAGCAGCAAGCAGCGAGGATGCTGCGTCTCTCAGCCAGGACATTTAATCTATAATTGTCTCGTGTACTGGGAGGGAATTTGGAGTTCTTTTTCTAAACTTAACTAAAATTGGAACTTGTCCTACAAATTGACACCTTTTCGCTGAAAAGCATGGCCTTTTTTTACGCTTGTTGAAATTCAACTTAGATAAAACGAACTCAATTAGGACGTAAGATTTTAAAGTGAAAATTCCTAACAAACTGACTCTCGTAGTGTAAGCTACTTCTCCTTTTTAACTGTTTTTAGACTATTTTTAAAGAAATTATTTTATAAACAAAATTTTACATAGCTCATTGATGAATGTTTTTATGCAATACCATTTAGTCACGAAAATAATTCACTGGCATTTTTATCATTATTGACTATTCGGAAGAGGAGTGGGTGTTATGTTTCATATAGGTACCCAACTATAGGCCCTGGTGACATCATACCCTTTCACCTACATTAGTTCCCCTACACTACACTATAACTAACATTTTAAGGGCTGAACCTTTTACCTAGTTTTATCATGGGTGCAGAAGGAGGGTTTTTCCCAAACAATAGAGTACTATAACTTCACCAGTAGACTCATATCAGTGTGAATGAATATTCATAAGGTTCTTGGAAACCAGGCAGGGGCTAGACCACCTTCCCCCCCCATATCTACGTACATGGTTCATCTCATACGTCATCCTCATACCCAACAATGACTAATTCACGAGACAAGGGACAAAGGAGCCCTAAGATACTTTCTGTATAAATATAGCACCTCTTGCTAACTTTAGGCAGAGGGAACCGAGACTTCCAGGCCGACACACTGAGGCTCCTGCATGCTGACGCTCCAGCTGACAGTGGTCAGAACAACCCTTGTGGGGTGTCCAACTAGATACCAAGAAGGGCTCCTACATTCACACTTCAGGTAATGGGGTCCGACTAAATTCTAGAGGGGTTCTTGGCTTCACACCTACTCACAATGCTAGGTACACTTAGGTACCTCTAGATAGGCATCGTTGGAGTATGCACACTTTTATCCTGCATTTTATACTCATGTATCTATTCAGGCTTATTACAAGATGATAGAACTATATTATCCTTTTATATTCATAATACTGAAGATCATATATCGCTTATACTGTCTAGTGTTTATTACAGCTCATATATTCTACACAAGAATAATAACTGTTCAATAAATACTTATTGAAACACCCAGACTGTTTATTCTGTGTATCTCTGAGAACTAATCAGTAAGCACGAGTGACTGAGCGAAAAGTAGTACACTGTTTGCGCGATCTTGAGGGATCAGGGTTGTCCTGAGGTTGCCAAAAACTAATCGCTCCCCGATAAGAGGACACAGTAGTGGCACTGTGAGCTAGCTATATTTGCAAACAGGCTAACATACACGGTGGGGTTGCTCAGAGTTAGTCTGCCACCAATCCCGCAGTGTATGTTATCCAAACGCACAGGTCCTGCAAGGGTACTATAGAAACTACACGACAGTTGCACAGGATAGTCACACTCATTGTGAAAATATTCTAATGGGGGACTTTAATGACCATTGTTGCTCTTTTAACTGTATACTGGGCAGGGGGGCACTGATTAGTTCGGCTCCCCTGGTTCACTTTGAACATTCAGCCCAAGGTATTTTTCTAGCGAGCCTATTTGCAGCCAATAACTTACATTGTTTAGAACACACGAATAAATCAGAGCCGGTACCTTCCTTTACAGGGAGGGGGTGCAGTAGAACTATAGATTATATTGTGGTATCCGCACCTTTGCTTCTAAATATAATGAAAGTGAGCTCATTGTGGACCGGTTACAGTGACCATAACCCAATTATTGTTGAATCTAAGGTACTGATGGTATTCCGGGGAGCTGAGCCAAAAAGCCTTGCAAATAAGGAATTTTACCCAACAGATCAGGCTTGTGAAGTCAGGTGGGGGGAAAGATCATTCTGAAGGATTTTTTAAACCAGTTGTATTTGGAGGGCAAAGACAACATTAACAAGTGCCTTGATACTCACACTGATCCCGATGTGGTAATAGAAGCTTTCGATAAGCTTTCAAAGCGGATTGCAATAAATCTCACAGGGCTAGGAAGATCAGGCACCATTAAGGGGGAAAATGGTTTAATGCAGATTTCTCCAAAACCCATAAAGCGCTCATAGTTGCACTAAAAAAAATAAATCGAGGGATCAAGAATTGATTAAAGCTTGTAGGAAAGCATATAATTTGGCCTTAAAATCAAGGAAAGATCATAAGGGAACAGGCATGGGAGGATCTAAATCAGGTCAGTGTCTTGGCAAATAGCTCAAAATTCTGGAAGATTGTAAATAGCCCCTTTTTAGGTCGAGCCTAGGACAGCGCGCTTGCACTGCCCTAGGAAATCGGCTTCTTGGAATCACTTCAGCTCTTGCATATGGTGCTCACACGCTATTGGCCTTTGCATCTGGCTTTAGCACGCAATTAGTTAAAGACGTGTGGATGTCCCAGCTTTTTGGGAAATGTTTACTCCCAGAGCGTTTTGCTCTCTGGAGCCAGCAGCGGCGAGCAGGGGCCATCTGTTTTGGCTCAGGTTTCCTTGCCACTTTTATTAGAAGGCGCGTCCCCACATTTCTGTTTGCATCGGCTCTCGCTCAGCAGATGGCTTTTTCGAACACCCACCACATTTCTTTTTTTCCTGGTTTTACGAAGCTGAGCATTCTTTTTCTGCCTAGAGTGGATGGAACTGTGAAGTGGGTACCTAACTACTTGTTTACGTTCCTTGATAAAATTCAATAAAAATACTGAAACATTTGGGCACATTCCTACACAAGATCTGGCACTGTCCGGAGACTTACATTATTGGGGGGCGGTTATGCGAACACTTTCACAGGTCACTGGAGTCACGGCTCAACCAGAACCAAAGAGATGCCTTCTTAACATCTGGGAGTCCACAGATCTCAACCAAGTGGCTCAGGACTGGGTGACATTGGGTAGGACATTGGCAAAGCAGAATATAGCTCAACGCTGGGGGTCTCGACAGATCTCTACCCTTCCCCAGTGGTGCCGGGACATGGACAATGCAATGGTGGCGAAGAAATCAGTCTATGTCCAAAAAATGGACGCGGGGAAAGTGGAATAATTACTGTGGGAATATATGTGAACCCTCACACGAAGAGACACTGTCAGATGTCAGTGAATGAAGAGACCTAGACAGAGATAACTTGATGAAAGATGTCATGACTCTTTATTGCTATCTAGGTGGACACAGTATAGAATACTTCTTGGTGAGAAGATCGCCTGTACAACTAATGTACATTATATCAGAACATTATGTATGTGTCATCGAATCTGATTGTATTGTACCATGGTTTTGCTATTTACAAAATGCCAATAAAGATAATTAAAAAAAATACTGAAACATGAAATCAAATGACCAGAAAAATAACATTAAAAACAAAAAAAAACAGGAGAGTTTCATTTCGAGTGGTAATAATTTCCCCTGACAAATCTAGTCAGCAAAAAACTTGTGATTAATTTTGCAACCTACAAAAATGCAAGATCACCTTTTAAAATACTGAGTTTATTGAAATTTATGAACATTACATGCCAAACGTATGAGGAAAGTAACAGAGAGCACTCGTCTGTTTAGGCACTTCGAGGTGCAACGGCTAGCAACACTAATAAAGAGACCTCCTGGAAAAAGCCAACCTCTCTTTGACCCCAAACGACTGTCCTTATCTAGTCTTGAGAAACCCTTTACTTTCTGGGGGAGAGGCCTCACACACATTCTCTCAAGACCCATAAAACACACCAGGCGGCACTGCTCCCAGAGCAAGCAGTGAAATCCAGGTAGCCTTTCCATGAACTTCCTCCTGTGCATGTTTTACTTCCAGTGCACCCAGCATGGAAACAATGCATCACCCGCGCGGGTCCTCAGAGCCACGCTAATTTACGTTTATTGCACAGAGGCACAGCCTGGCTTTTGCCAATTAATGAGGAAGGTGTGGGCAGTGATATCACTAAATAAAAGACAAAAAGGTAAAATACAAACGATATGGACAGTTCCAGCCAATACCTTCACACACGTAAGATTATTGTCTTTGGGAAGGCGTGGTCTTGTGTCTGACTTTGAAATCTACAAACTGCCTTTCTAAATACAGATTCACGTCACCAAAATAACCCTATCATTTGGGGTAAAACACTATGCTATCAGGGAAAACACACAAATATCCGATTATAAAAAATACCTTATTGCAAGCATTTTTTTGCAGTTTTATATAGCGCGAACTCGACCCGAAGGTATTGGAGCGCGTTACATCTCACTAGGACAATTTTTTATTTTTTTAGGCACAAACCTTCAATACATCACAGTGGTGCTGTCATATGTCTAAGACCTCCGACCTTGATTTTCCTGTGTGGGTACATTATTTCCCTCCCTCTGTTTATGCTATTTCAGGTTTGACAGGAAAAAGTGCTCTTCTTCAGAGAAACCAAAATTGCCACTTAAATATTTTACCAGGCCCTTCTTTCGACGCTCTGGGCTTCAGGCCAAACACGTCAAGGTCAGTGATGTCGATTGTGGGGCACAAAGTGAAACCCTAGGAGTACAATCTGTTTCTGCATGAATTTCACTCTGTGCCTATTGCAGAGAGAGTGGAGCAAGTGCTCATTCTGAGGTTTGAGCTTGCAGTTTTTGTCCAGGTCGTACCATAGAACCTTCTATTCACCATATCTATGTCCCTGTGTTTTCATTCATCATAGTCATGTGGTTAGGTTTGGCTTATCTGAAAATATAAATTAATAGATCAAGAAGTGAACAGTTTTTCCTGTAAAGCATCATGTACGCATATCTATCAAATTACCATCATTTATGATGTGAAATTTAGAATAATGTTTAGTAAGAAACATATACCATCAGCGGCGGATCCACCGCTATGGTGGAGGAGCGTTACCCTCCACCCCTGCCAGCAGCATAAAAAAAACCAGGGTTTATCTTCATATTATTTTGTTTCCCCAGAGTCTTGGCGGGTAGGGCCGGGGGGGATAACACGCACCCTTCGGTAAGTGGCATGCACTGTTATCAGTGTGTATGAAAGTTTGGCCGGGTGTCTCAGGCTGGCCAAACCGTCATGCGCACTGAAGGTGTCTCTAACCCAGCCTGCGGGGTTGGAGACAGGAAGCACAGCTTCCCAGTCTCACCTGGAAGGACAAATCATCGTTGCTCAGGCTAATCTTGAAGCTGCTCTCATGTATGCTTCATGCTGAGCATACAGATTGGCCGCAGTTGAGTCTGGGCCTGTTCCTGCAGTGGAGCCACAAAAGGAGCAGATGATCGGCAATACGGTGGGCTACAGGTGACAATTACTTTTTTTGTTTTACCTGTTTCTCGTGGTTGTCTCACCCCTACCTCCTCCCCTCACCTCCCTGCTACGCCACTCTCCTCTGACACCGGCCGCTACTGGTAACCATTATAGATAGATAGATATATATATATATATATATTAAAGCCATGAATTTCTGGATCCGCATAATCTAACTGAAGAATTGAAATGAGATGCTTTGTGGGTTCAAACTGTGGGCACGTTGAACTCGCATTTAGGTCTGCCATGACAGCCCTGACATCTGCAAGACATAGTGTTACTATTCTTTAGCATATACTTAGGGGCCCATTAGGATGTAGGGCGGATCGCCACCGCCCACATGGCGGAGGCGATCCGCCCTACATCTTTCCCCGCCCACCACCCATTTACCCCCCACCATATTAGTATGGTATATTAGTATGGTGGGGGGTACCGCAGCAGACGGGAAGACCGTCTGCCGCTTTTCTGCCCGGTCGACAAGTCAAACGGGCGGAAATGGGTTTAATATGGTGTCGGTGTCTGCTAGACAACGCCATCCATATCAGCAAGGGGGCGGAAACATCCCTTTCCGTGGCGGCAACGAGGCATGCAGAATTCTCTTTCGGGGGCCTGTTGCGGGGCCCCAGGGTATTGGGGGGTGCACATAGGGGGTACATATGGTACCCCCCCTGCATTGTCATGGACATGGTGGCAGGCACCTCGTGGTGTCTGTCACCTTGTGCATGACAATGCACGCAGTGCATTCCCAGCATTGTGGTGGGCAGTGCTGTGAGCACCGCCCACCACAATGCTGGGAATGGAGGATGCCACCGCGGCGGTGGCATCCTAATCGCCGGTGCGGGACCACCGCACCACTGGCGGCCGGTCCCAGCACCGCAGAGGTGGCGGGTGGACGGATGTCCGCCCGCCATCCTAATGGACCTCAGGGTGGCATTGGCTCCACCCAGAGTACTATTACCCTCTCACCAAATGCTATTAACTGTTGTGTGCATCATTCCCCCTTCTATTAAGTGTTTTCATTGCAATACAGCAACACACTAGCGACTGGTGTATTGATGTTCTGTGTAGTGGTGAAAATAAAATAAAAATTATTTTATAAACAAAAATAGTCTTTATGTACACTGTATTGCTGCTAGTGGTTTACAATAAACACTGAAAAGCTTTAATGACAGTAATGATTGCATTTAAACAATGTGACTGATTCCGTGTGGTTATTTGTCTTTTAATCTTGTGACCCCTTGGCAGAGCCAATAGGCTGGTCATATATATCGATTTTTTTTTTTAACAAAGTTTGAGGTTTATAGGCCTCTACAAACACATGCTGTGTAAGGTTTCGTATTAAGATACATACAAAAGGGTTAGCAATGTTACTATCATGAAGTACACAATCATATGAAGTATTCTGTGCATGGTATTGATCCTCCCTCCCGCCACCCAAAACAAGAACAAGCATTGGCATAGCCAATAGGTTTTGCCTTTGGGACCTTGTAAGTGTTTAGCCATGCAACGGTTGATGCTGTTGCACTAAGGATATTGTGCTGCATAGCTAAATACTTATAAGGTCCCAAAAGCAAGACCTATTGGCTATGCCAATGCTTGTTTAAGAATAGTAATCTGTCTAAAATAGTGTGTGTTATTCCCACGGACAGATGGGTCAGCCATTTTGAGCAGTTATACACTGAGGTGGTTACAGTACAAACTTACACACCCTGGAAACCCAGACAAGTCGCTCTCGCTATGTTTTAGGGAGGACGAAGTCCAGAAAGCGATTGTGAATGCCTCAGCCCAGAAAGTTCCAGTGCCCAATGGAGTACCTGCGGATCTTTATACGTTGGACCCTGGGACTTGGGCTAAGATTCCAACAAGGGTTTTTAATGCTGCTACAAGGGTTGGCCCACCTCACTCTTGGTCCGTGGCGGTGATTTAACCTATTTACAAAAAGGGTGCCAGGGACGATCTTGCATGCTACCGTCCGATCTCGCTATTGGACTCGTCAGCCAAAATAATGGGAAAGGTAATTTTAGACCGCCTAAGCAATTAGTTAGAAGCAAGCAATGTGTTGCCGGATTTGCAATTTGTTTTTTAGAAAAGGCATAGGAACAGTGGACCAATGCATGAATTTACTTATGATGATCAGCAGGTACACTCTTGTCAAAAAAGGTCATTTGTTTCAGGCATTCAAGGACCTAATGTCCGCTTTCGATAGAGTAAACAGGTCCAAACTATGGCCTTTATTGTTAGAAATAAGCATGGATGCTGACTTGGTGGCCTTCCTGCATTGGTGTCACCTTAAATTAACTGCCTCCGCAAGATATAATGAAAATGGCTCTTTAACTAAATCATGGAAGGTCAAGAGGAGAGTGAGTCAGGGGTGTATTTTGGCTCCAGTTTTATTCACACTCTATATTAATAATCTGGGGGCTATCCTATCCAACGCCTGCAAGGATACTCCTAGAATAGACGCAAAATCCATCCCTGCCCTCTTAAATGCCGACAATGCAGTTTTACTTGCCAGGATACCAATAGGACTGAAACGTCTTGTAAATACTTTTATTGATTTAATGGTCACTCTCGACCTTTCTATCAATTTTTCAAAATCCCATATAATGTCATCTGGTAACATACAGCGTGAAAAAGGATCACTTATACGTAAAGGTGGAGATTTGACTAATGTTGCAACCTTTCCATTCTTGGGTGTTCTTTTTGACGAAAAGGGATCTTGGGTGGCAAATACCCTAGCAAGTGCAGCAGGAGCAGAACTGGATTTTGGCAGGAGACGAGGGAGCAAACCCTTAGTACCATTATTGAAGGTTTACAACGAGAAATGCGTCCCTATGACAACGTATGCTAGTGAGGTCTGGGGATACAAGGAGGTCAAAGAATTTCTAGGGGCTGAAAATAAAGATCTACGGAAACTCCTAGCTGTCCCTCCGAGCATCCCTGCCTTTATGGTGCATGAAGAATTAAGGCAGCATGACATCTCAGGTTGCATAGCAGTGGCCCCCATAATATGGTGGCTAAAAATATGGTCTAGACCCATACCCTGCCTAAATCAAATTATATTAGAAGACTGTGATGGAGCAGGTAAAACAAAATTTTGTATACCTACTCTATTTTCCATGAAAATATTAATAATTTAACCGACTAATATAATAACTTGAATTAACCGCGCGCTGTGTTATACTAATCAACTTTTTGCAATTTTTGTAAACACCACTTACACGTGGGACTTCTTGCTATTTGCATGGCAAAATAACTCGTATAACTAAATTTGTACGCATATTAATAGGAGTACATGTGGTAATAGAATATCGCATTATTTATGTTGCTTTTGTGATGTTTGCATTCTCGTTCTGGACCGAAGGGTGAGTTTTATTGCTTTAAATATTGCTAAAAGCTAGGAAAACACGAATACATAAAGGGATTAGTGAGGGTATAACATTAGAATCTTTATTTCTGTGTATTAATTACTCTTTTGTGTTTATTTCGCTTAAGTTGACATTTGGGTCTACCAAAACATGCCGTCCAAAATGGAGTTCGGAAGTGGCCACCGTCTCGTGAGCGCGAGGTCTACTGCGCAGACGCGGATGGCTCCGTAGACCTCCAGGCAACCTCCAGGCTGTGCACAGTGTTCCTGGTCAAGGATAGGAACTTGGAGGACTGCCAAATTTCAGTCAGTAAAATCTGGTCTAAATGAACAATTGGGACATACAGCTAAACTATACAATGTTGCATAAGGGCAACATGGACAGAGGAAGTGAACTAGCAAAATCCATTAAAACCTGGACTAACGTAAAATCGGATGACATTACAAAACTCATCAAATCAGCCAATCATCTGCCTTCTTAGCCTAAGAATGTTTCATGTTATCCCGAATGTAATTTTTAAAAGGGTAGTAGAATAGGCAGGGGTGAGATGTAGATGAGATGATGCTGCCTTCTTACTCGATGACCGCAAAGGCGATGACAGATGCTTGCACGATTTCTGGTCCTTTGGAGATCTTTGGGACTGTAACGTGCTGAGCAAAGAACTTTCGGACTTTGAGCTTTGGCCTGCTTATTTGGACAATTTAACGGCTAAATTCGGTTATGCAGAGCCAAATGAATTAGAGAAAAATCCAGATAGCAAGAATAGGTAAATATATATGACATGCAATTTGCGCTGAATTGAACAAAATTCTAAACTTTGATTGACCTAAATGCTAATATTAATTGCACAACAAAATTTAGATAAACAAATAATTGATTAACCAAATTTATGAGTTTGTGGTTTGTCGATCAAGTGAATATAGGTTTCTGAAGCTTAAATGTGTTTTAGCTGCTTCTAGATCACCATCAACCAGTTCAACTAATTGGTCTGTCGACCAAGTGGTGGAGTGTCTTGATGTTAAGGTTAGGATCCTATAGGTGGTGATGCAAATGTATATTCTGTAAATAACTTTTCTTCCCTATAGGTAATAAGGTACTCCCCCACATGTCCAGCGCTTAGTTTTTCATCCCTCCTGTGTACAGACTTGTGAAGTGTGACGTATGAGTGTTGGTGTTATGGGCCCCACCAATGAATGTGTGTGTGAATGAGCTGGTGTGACGTCGGGTCTGCGACGCAGGGAGGATAGTTGTAAATTTGCTCTCTTTTCCCGGCTTTGCACTGGATCAGTTTTTCTGGTAGCAGAATGATGGTTATTATTGGCTAGTTTGGTGATTAATGCTTATTGATTTTTTGACTTCTGATTATTGATTATTGATTGTGGATGAGTATTGATTTATGTACTAACATTCTATGTTGAGTCGCGTTGAGTTCTATGTTGTTTTGAAGACTTCTGGGATGTAAGAAGTCGGACGGCCTGTGGCAAGTGAAGACACATGGTGAATTGTTTGTTGCCCTGTAGGTACATGGGGGAAACGTGTGACGATTGAAGTTGCACTACGCATTGTCTGGGTTTGATTTGGTGACATCGCCGTGAGTTACCGTTAGGGATATTTCTGTGTGAAAGAGGTGTACGGGTAGCGAAGGCCACCTGTGGAATTTTGGTATTAAGTAACAGGAGTCCACGTGAACTCTTGATTACGCTTATCACTAGAAAGGTAATAGGTGTTCCCTAAGCTTGATAGAAGGGTAAAGTAGATGCTACTTTATTAACAAGTGTAATAATTCTGTAGTAGAGCAGAGGTAAGCGCTGCTCTCGGGAAAGACAGGAATCTGTGTGAATGAACTACATTTTCCGTATGAATGTGTGTAAATGAAATAGCATTCGACTTAATTGTGAAACTCTGGTCTTAATTCTCAGGAGCAGTGCGTCTCCAACAGGTGTCTCATCTCCAGAGAAACGGTTAGTTAATGCTTGCTAGAAGGGTAAGGTAGAGGGAAGTGCTACTTTATTGGCGAATGTAATAATTCCGTAGTAGAGCAGAGGTAAGCGCTGTTCTCGGGAAAGAAGGGATTCTTGTGAAAAAGGTCAATACTAATTTCTTTGGTTAGCAAAACAGATAATGGTAGCGTTTTATTGTCGTTACTAACAAGATTTGAGTAAAAAGAGAACGTAAGAAAAGTTTGCCGATAAATTTTGTAAAGGAGGCGTCAGCAGAAGCAGGGGTAGCGAGAAGAGCTGACGTCAGAAAGACCGCGCTGGGATTGGCCAGCTGTAGAGGGACGTAGACGCACAGGATTGGTGAGTTAGTGTACGCCGCGCTAGGAGTGGAGAATTGCAAAAGTGCCATAAACACACAGGATTGGTGCGTTAGTGTAAGTCGCGCTACGACTGGATAAGACAACAGAATAGTCGTAAGAGAAATCTAGCGATACACAGAATAGAGAAAATGATGTATTACGATCCACTAGCGAAAGAGAAAAAGTCCTGGTTTGGAGAAATCAAGAGCTTGTTCAAAAGGGACAAACCGATTGTGACTCGAGAGGGACAGTTGCTTCCTCCACCGAGATCACCCGCATCCTTTATGGTTGGAAATATGGATATCATGCATGTATTTGGCTAGACAATTGGGTAAAGTATACAAAAGATGAGGAGTCTTAGCATTTCCAGAGCATGGTTCATTCAATTTAGCGGTATTGAGAAAAAATGATGAGATTGGAACCGAGACCTAGACCTACTCAGCTTGAAGCATTGACAGAATGGGATGATGAGATGTATGAAAGGGAACGACAGCGGAGTGGCGGAAGGTATAAATACATGTTTGGTAGACCGTGTGGACAGGAAAATCATGATGACAGAATGAGGAGATGGCGAAGTGCAAATATGACTGATGGGATGTTCCCTATGAGAAATGTTGAAGAAACCAGAGGTAGAAAATGCGCCGAAAAGAAAAATAATACAGGATCAGAAGGTTACAAGTATGGTGTGCATGAGTCGGAGGATGATGTACTTGAGGACATGTTTTATAAAAATCCACCCCCATATCAACCCAATTCCACGTTATTGACACCAAGGGCCCCAATAAAAGAGACCCCGCAAAATATAAAATTTGAGTAAATGCCACCTGATGTAGGGAGGAATAATCCTTTTAGAGAATCAGAGAATATACAACCTGGTAAAATGACAAATGAAAATTCAGCGGAATTAGCCAGAACCACTTTAGAATTAACTGAAAAGATTAGAGAATTGACTAAAAATATGGAAGCAGTAACTGTTCCTGTAACAATAGGACCAGTAATGCCTATTTTTGATAAACAGAAGGATAGTGAACATTGTCTAACAATTCCTTATAATAGTAATAAGCAAGCTGAATCAGGAAAAAGAGACTCAGGAGAGAATCCAGGGAGACCTGTGACAGGAACATTTCAGGATGAAGAGTTATTGTTTCTATGTAAAAGTATAACCTTGAGAGCAAGAAATGTGCATGAAAGACTGGAAGAAGTGGCAAGTGAGATGGGTATCGAATTTGAAAAAATAAAATCATTGCAAAAGCCATACAGAGTAGATTTTGCTGAGAAAGACATTGAGAATTCGAATACAGCAGGAAGAATAACTCAAATTAAAGATTTAATTGTTTTGCTGAGAAAATGGAGCGAATTAGACAAATTGAAAAGTAGGTGGTTTCGTAAACGAGACGATGCAACAGACAAAACATTTGCAGCTTTCCCAGTAAGAGAAAAAGAAAAGGTGGTAACTGAATGTCCCATGAGGGAGATTCCAGGCGGAGGCTATGTGCATGTCCCCTGGACTAGACAAGACATTTTATCATTCACCAACGACTTTCCTCGCTTGCGCGAGAAGCCGGTTGAGTGGTACAGGAAGGTAGACAGGTTTGTAAAATTATCAAAAGTACTATGGATTGATTTGAATAGTTTTATTTGATATAATTGTGCCAGCAGATCTATGGGCAGAATGTAAAATTACAATAGGTTGGCCTACTCAAGAATACCCTAGAGATCCAAAAACAGGTGCTCCTGATCCAGAAGTGACGAGAAAATATGAACAGGTAGTGACTTTTCTGAAAAATAAAGTACCCCCAAAAGAAACAGATTGGGTAAAAATAGATATAACTCACCAAGAAGTAAAAGAGTCTGTACATGCCTACTATGAGAGATTATTGTTAGCTTTTAAACAATACAGTGGTGATGAAAATTTGAGCGAAAAAGATTTGAGTCATTTTGTAGAACGATTTGTGTATGGGTTGCTTCCTGAAGCAAGTGAAATGATTAAGCAGCATACAGTATATTGGCAAAATAAAAAGATAGATGAAGTACTGAGACATGCAAAATATTTTAGTGACGAGATCGAAGCCAAGCCGCGTAAATTAAAAGAAAAAGCCATGTGGGCTCAAGTAAAAGTGGCATAAAGGCAAGAGGCCCAACTGATTGAACAAGCAAATGGTACAAATATGAAACAAAGACCTGATATTGGGAAAGGGAAAGGACGGATTAGTATAGAAGAAGCCAAAAAGAAGTGGCCATGTCATAATAGCGGAAGAATAGGGCATTGGAGAACAGAGTGTAAATTTTCCCCAAGTGCTAATGGCGATAATGCATCATTGAATCCACAAATGCAGAATGAGGCGAGTTGTCAATCGCAGCGACAGCAGCAGGATGTTGCCCAACAGTGTCAGGTGCCAAAACCGCCTTTTCCACAAAGTGTAAATCCTCAGAAATACAGTAATGAGACAGAATTCTACAACGAAGAACAGGTAACTAAGCTGCCGCGCGCTAGTGATGTTTCGCAGTATTGTCTACAACGCGATGAGAGTCACAAGAAAGCTATTGATGGTGCCGAGGGGAGGAAGAAGAGTGCGTACTTGGCGCAACTCTAGAAGTAGACCAGACAGGCCCTTTCGTGGATGGAAAGATAAATGATGAAAATATTACTTTCCTAGTAGATACTGGTGCTACTCGTTCAACCGTTAGGTCAGCTGATGTCAAAAATCTTCCTCTCTCGGATGAAACAATCCAAGTAGTTGGAGTGTCCAACAGACAGATAAAAACGTATCTTACTGAACCAGTTAAAGTTAAAATAGGGAAATTTTCTGAAATGCACAGTTTTGTCGTGTGCGAGTCAAGCCCTGTAAATTTGTTAGGGAGAGATTTACTGTGTAAAATGAACTGCACAATTTTCTGTACTCCTGATGGAATAGCATTTGAGACTCCTGATGAGGATGTACTGTACAAAATGACTATAGCTAATATGGAACCTGAAATCGCTGAGGCATTTGCTGTATTTGATCCTGAGGGATTGCATCAAGAATTGAAGAAAACAGTGAAAACAGAGGTATGGGATTTCACAGGAGAAGATGTGGGATTAATGAAAGATGTAGATCCCGTAAAAATTTCTGTAAAGGAAGGAGTAAGTTATCCAAATATTCCACAATATAAATTGACACCCGAGATAATTGCAGGAGTCACTCTTATAATAGACAGGATGATTGAACAAGGTATTTTGAGGGAAATAATGAGTAGTCCATGTAATTCACCAATTATGGGACTGAAAAAGCCTAACGGAACTTTCAGGATAGTACAAGACCTGAGAAAGGTAAATAAAATCGTTGTATCATGTTGTCCCATTGTACCAAATCATTCTGTGATTTTATATCAGATTCCTCATGATGCAGAATGGTACACGGTGATTGATTTGTGTCATGCTTTCTTTTCCATTCCTTTGCACCCTGACAGCCAACAGATTTTTGCGTTCCAGTTTGGCGAACGTACCTTGGCATGGTGCAGAATCCCACAGGGGTATACAGAGAGCCCCTCGATATTTAATCAGATCCTGAAAAGGTCTCTAGAAGATTTAAAAATGCCCGAAAGTTCAGTACTAGTCCAATATATCGATGACCTGCTTGTGGCATCGAGAACTCGAGAAGCTTGTGTAGTGGATACTGTTGCATTGCTGAATCATTTGGCAGATGGAGGACTTAAAGTATCCCCATCAAAATTACAATTATGTCAGAAAGGAGTACAATATTTAGGCAATAAAATTGAAAAAGGACTAAGAAAGGTAACTGCTGAAAGAATCAGAATAATAAAAGGAATGAGAGCACCAATGACTCAGAGAGAAGTGAGGATGTTTCTTGGAATGGTCGCCAGTGGATTAGTAACTTCTCATTGATTGCAAAACCTTTAGTGCGCTTAACAAAAAGTGATGTAAAAGACCCCATTGAATTAAATAAAGAAGAGTTGAAGGCTTTTAAACAATTGAGATATGGTTTGTGTGAAGCCCCAGCTAATGGCATGCCTGACTATGAGTGTGAGACCGGCCTCGTGGCGTGGGCCCTCCCGACCAGCAAGTTACACTACAACCACGCCGAACCTCGTGGACACGGCCATCCGGCTTCCGTGGACCAACATTCCGAGGGCCGACCAGATCCCTAACACGCATGCCTGACCGAGGGAGAGCGAAACCCCCCAACCCAGACCAGACCGAGAGGCGCCGACCCTGTCACACCTCTGGTCTCTTCCCCGAGGGAGATTTCGATAGACCAACAGGCCCCCGGTGAGCAGGCGCCTCGCCTGCTGGGCGTCTGGAGTCCCTCCCGGACACACCTGAACAGATCAAGGGGCCGAGCGACAGGAAAACCCCATCACACCGCCCCCAGGCACCAGACCCCTCTCCGCGAGGACCCCGGACTTCAAAGAGGAGGGGGAGTATAACAAGGGGTGCTGAAGGGACGAGAGGCAGAGAAGACCTGGACTGACGAGAGCCTGCGGACTTGGTCGCGGCTCGATCGCTCCCCGAACAGAAGAACGCTACCCGAACTCTGAACCATCTGAGCCCTGCTGACGCTGTCACGGCTCCACGAACTCTGAACCATCTGAGCCCTGCTGACGCTGTCGCGGCTCCCCGATCGCTGATCCATCTGAGCCCTGCTGACGCCGTCGCGGCTCCCTGAACTAAGACCCTCCGGTGCCTGCTGAGTGACTCACGGCCCGCTCCACCAAGAGAATCGGCAGAGATCGCCGAGAGAAGCAACATCCCCTCAGCTCGAGGATTGAGAGCTGGGCGCCGGATACCTCGCAGAGACACTGAGTGAAAGACTGTCCCGCTACCCCTTTTCCCTCCATCCCAAGATCGCTGCCGCTTGTGGCATTTATTCTGCACCTGCCTGCCGGATCATAAAGATCCCTGATAACCACCGATAAAAGCATATTATCTTACAACGAATTACTGTGTGGTGTCCCTCTATCCAAAGAAGAGAGTAAGCGTAGCGTGTGCGATCCTAGGTACGAGACCCTTCCAGGAAGGGCCTCCCTGCTCTTGCTCGGCCTAACTCTGGGAAAGGTGGGCCTCAGGGTGGACCGGAACACATTCCGCAGCCTCCCCGGGGAACGCCTTCCAACATTTGGTGGCAGGCGACGGGATCCGAGCCAACACCTAGAGATCGTACAGTAGACGACGTACGCACTACTAAGAAGAATGGAAGGAGAAACTTCCCTAGGTGCCGCAGGCACCAACCCGAGCACGGCATTCCAAAAAGACCAGTTAGAATCTTATACACACCGAGAACTGAAACAATTTTGTAAAGACTTTGGAATCGCTACCACCGGACTTAGCACGAAAGAGGACTTCCAGGGGGCATTAAAAACCTGGGTCGAGGCAGAAACTCCCCGGACACAAACAGAAAGAGAGCCTCCCAACGAACCACGAAGCAACCCGGGGAGGAACGGCGCCCCCGAGAGGGGCCTATCCCCAGAGGAACTAGCGGACCGAGAAAGAGATCGCAACCACGAACTAGAACTAGCAAAATTAAAAATCGAAGGAGAGCTAAAGCTGGCTGAGAAAAAACTGGCGGTGGAACAGTTACGCCTACAAGGAGAACTAGAGGAAAAGAAACGACAGAGAGAACACGACGAGAAAAAACTCCAACTAGAGCACGAACGTAGCCTAAAAGAAATCGAGCTCAAGGCTAAGAAGGCGGAGGCCCGGCCCTCGGAAACCCAACCCATCTCCTCCACCGTGGAACCAAAGGTCCACATCCCCAAAGATGTGGTGAAAGAATACTATAAGAACGATGACATTCAGCAATGGTTCAAGGCCTACGAAGTCGCCATGACCTCCCACCGAGTTCCGCAGAAGGACTGGGGGGCTGGGCTGTGGGGCCGGTTCCTGAGCGAGGGGAGAGATACCCTGCTGGACCTGCCCTCCACCGTGATGAACTCCTACAGTCACATGAAAGAGGCTCTAGTAGCCAGATATGGGCTCACCCCAGAAATGTACCGGCAACGGTTTAGAGACTGCAAAAAGATACCCGGTACCACCTGGGTGGAGTACGTGAACTTCTACAGCCGGGCCTTGGACGGATGGATCAAGGGCAGCAAGGTCTCCACCTTCGAGGAGCTGTTCGACCTAATCGCATGGGAACACTTGTCAGCAAATTGCTTCGTAGAGCTGCGCCAGCACCTCCTGGACAGCAAACTCACAGACCCTCGAAAACTGGCCGTCGAGGCTGACCGATGGGTGAACACCCGGGCCTCCCGGGGCCCCGTGGGAGACTACGGTCGCCACAGTCAGGGACCCCCCCGCCAGAGGGGCGGAGGGAATCAAGGCCGGCCACGGGAGCTCCCGGGGGGACCCCCGCTCAGCCCTCCCAGAGGACCATCTCCGCCCTTTCCAGCTCCACCTCCGGCCAGCACCGGGCCACCAGGGAGGCCGGGGCCCCGAGTGAGGATCAACTGTTTCCGCTGCCAGCAGACCGGACACTATGCCAGCGACCCCCAGTGTCCCCTGTACCAGCGGTCCACCACAACAACCCCGCCGGCTCGACAGATGGCCTCCGTAGCCTTGGGGGAAGAGATAGAAGACTCCGAAGAATGGGAACCAGCCGCCATGGCCTTGGTCTCCCTAGGGGACCGGGAGATGGTCCCCGGAACGTCCCTGCCCGCCAACATGAAGAAGTACCGACAGCAGGTGACGGTCAACGGTCACCGCATCGAGGGCCTCCGGGACACGGGGGCGAGTGTCACGGCGGTTCATTGTCACCTGATCTCCGAGGATCAGATCCTGCCTGGCGCCTTTTGCCCCGTCATATCCTCTGACAATTCCGAGAGCCTCTGCCGGATGGCCCTAGTCCCCTTCGGATGGGGGGCAGTCACCGGTAAGTTAAAGGTAGCGGTCCGAGCCTCCCAGCCCGTGGACTGCCTCCTGGGCAACGACCTTGAGAACTCCCCGTGGGGACAAGTGGAGCGAAGAGCCCACCTCGAGATGATGGGCCTACCCGAGTGGGTGTGCGCCACCACGCGCTCAATGACTCTCAGGGCGCCTCCCTCCGAGGGGGAAGAGGCCAGGCCGCTAGACACCGCCACCACCCCCGAGTGCCAGAATACACCACCAGAGGCCAACGACCCCCTTCGGGACGAGCCGACCGCTCCCGACGAAGGGTCAGTGCCTTCCGACCCCGAAACCCTGACCCACCTCGAGGACCTGCCAGAACTGGCCCAGTGGCCCTGCGAAGGGGGCCCCTCCCGTGAAGAGTTCTGCCAAGAACAATCCACCTGCCCGTCCCTCATCGGACCCAGACAACAGGCCGAGGCCCAAGCAGCAGGCGACCAGACTGGCACCCACTGGGTATACTGGGAGGACGGCCTCCTGTACAGCGAACAGAAATCGGCCGAGTTGGGATCGGCCCGGGTACTAGTGGTACCCCTACGCTTCCGAAGTCTCCTCCTGGGCCTGGCCCATGATGTACCCCTGGCCGGACACTTAGGCCAAGATAAGACCTACCAACGGCTCGTCACCCACTTCTATTGGCGAAAGATGCGAGCAAATGTGGAGGCCCACTGCAAGTCCTGCCCCACGTGCCAGGCCAGCGGAAAGAGTGGGGGCAAGCGCAAGGCTCCGCTACAGCCCTTCCCCGTCGTCAGTACCCCTTTTGAGCGGGTAGGAATCGACATTGTGGGGCCGCTGGACCCCAAGACCGCCCAGGGCCACCGGTTCATCCTCGTCCTAGTGGATCATGCCACCCGTTACCCCGAAGCCATCCCTCTCCGCACCGTGACGGCCCCCGTGGTGGGCCGGGCCTTGATGGGGATCTTCTCCCGCATGGGGTTCCCCCGCGAAGTCGTGAGTGACCGGGGTACGAACTTTATCTCCCGTTATATGAAGTCCCTCTGGCAGCAGTGCGGAGTATCGTACAAATTCACCACCCCGGACCACCCCCAAGGAAACGGACTAGTCGAGCGCTTTAACAAAACGCTGAAAGGAATGATCATGGGCCTCGAGGAACCCCTACGCCGGAGGTGGGACGTCCTCCTCCCATGCCTCCTGTTCGCCTACCGGGAGGTTCCCCAAAAATCCCTGGGATTCAGCCCATTCGAACTATTATATGGACACCCCGTCCGAGGACCCCTGAGCCTGGTCAAGGAGGGTGGGAAACAACCCCCCGGGGGGCCCCTCCGGACGTGTTCCGATACATCTTGGCGCTCCGCAACCAGACCCGAAAATTCAGGGAACTCGCAGAAGCAAACCTCGAGGCCAGTCAAAAGGAAATTAAGCGCTGGTATGACCAGAATGCTACGCTGGTCGAGTTTCAGCCGGGCCAACAAGTCTGGGTCATGGCCCCGGTGAGACCCTGCGCTCTCCAAGATAAATGGACTGGGCCCTTCAAGGTGGTCGAGCGGAAGAGCCAAGTCACATATCTCATCGATGTGCAGTCCCCGCGGAACCCCCTCCGGGTTCTCCACGTGAACCGCCTCAAGCCCCACTTTGTACGGACCGAATTAAGTTTACTCCTGGCCACCGACAATGGGGCCGAAGAAGACACCGAGCCCCTCCCAGACCCCCTGGGGGCGAAAGAAACCGATGGATCCGTGGAGGGAGTGAAACTGTCAACCGCCCTCACAACCCAACAGACCGACGACTGCCGCCAGCTACTAGGGCAGTTCGCGGATCTCTTCTCCCTGACCCCCGGGGTCACCAGCTGGTGTGTCCACGACGTGGACACCGGAGACAGCCCGCCAGTGAGACATCGGGCCTACCGGGTCCCTGATCGGGTCCGGACCTGCATCCAGACCGAGGTGGCAAAGATGTTAGACCTCGGGGTGATTGAACCCTCCGACAGCCCCTGGGCCAGCCCGGTAGTCCTGGTTCCGAAAGCGACTGCCCCGGGTGTTGCCCCCGAGCTGAGGTTTTGCGTGGACTACCGAGGCCTCAATGCGGTCACCCGAGCGGACGCTCACCCTATCCCCCGTGACGACTAACTCATTGACCGCCTTGGGGCCGCTCGCTACCTCAGCACCTTCGACCTGACCAGTGGGTACTGGCAGATTGCCCTCACCGAGGGAGCCAAGGAGCGCTCCGCCTTCTCCACCCCGGATGGGCACTACCGCTTTAGGGTGATGCCGTTCGGAATGAAAAATGCCCCGGCCACCTTCCAGCGGCTGGTGAACAGAGTCCTGTCCGGACTAGAGGGGTTCAGCGCAGCATACCTCGACGACATAGCGGTCTTCAGCTCCCAATGGACCGAGCACCTCCAGCACCTCCGTCAAGTCCTGCTGGCTCTGCGCCGAGCCGGCCTCACCGTCAAGGCTGGCAAATGTCAAATTGGGCACGGCTCCGTAACCTATCTGGGGCACCAGGTGGGAAGTGGGCAGGTCGCCCCCCTCCAGCCGAAGATCGACGCCATCTTGTCCTGGGAACCCCCTGCAACCCAAACGGAAGTCCGAGCCTTCCTGGGCCTCACCGGCTACTACCGAAGGTTTATTAAGAACTATGGCAGCATCGCAGGCCCTCTCACAGAACTAACCTCCAAAAAACACCCCAAGAAAGTACACTGGACTCCCTCCTGCCAGAAGGCGTTCGACACCCTAAAGGCCGCTATGTGCACGGCTCCAGTGCTCAAAAGCACCCGACTACGCCCAGGAGTTTGTGGTCCAGACGGACGCCTCGGAACACGGCATCGGGGCAGTCCTCTCCCAATTCGACGACAAGGGCATAGATCGGCCCATAGCCTTCATCAGCCGAAGGTTACTGCCCCGGGAACAGCGGTGGAGCACAATTGAACGAGAGACGTTCGCAGTAGTCTGGGCCCTCAAAAAGCTACGGCCCTACCTGTTCGGAACACACTTCCGAGTGCAAACAGATCATCGACCCCTGCGGTGGTTGATGCAGATGCGAGGGGAAAACCCCAAGCTGCTACGCTGGTCCATCTCTCTCCAGGGGATGGATTTCACTGTGGAACATCGCCCCAGGACTGACCACGCCAACGCGGACGGCCTGTCCCGATTCTTCCGCTTCAGCGAGGAGAACTCCCGAGTTGATGGGTAGTTCTCCCCGCCTTTCAGCTGGGGGGGGGGGCACGTGTGAGACCGGCCTCGTGGCGTGGGCCCTCCCGACCAGCAAGTTACACTACAACCACGCCGATCCTCGTGGACACGGCCTTCCGGCTTCCATGGACCAACATTCCGAGGGCCGACCAGATCCCTAACACGCATGCCTGACCGAGGGAGAGCGAAACCCCCCAACCCAGACCAGACCGAGAGGCGCCGACCCTGTCACACCTCTGGTCTCTTCCCCGAGGGAGGTTTCGATCGACCAACAGGCCCCCGGTGAGCGGGCGCCTCGCCTGCTGGGCGTCTGGAGTCCCTCCCGGACACACCTGAACAGATCAAGGGGCCGAGCGACAGGAAAACCCCATCACACCGCCCCCAGGCACCAGACCCCTCTCCGCGAGGACCCCGGACTTCAAAGAGGAGGGGGAGTATAACAAGGGGTGCTGAAGGGACGAGAGGCAGAGAAGACCTGGACTGACAAGAGCCTGCGGACTTGGTCGCGGCTCGATCGCTCCCCGAACAGAAGAACGCTACCCAAACTCTGAACCGTCTGAGCCCTGCTGACGCTGTCGCGGCTCCCCGAACTCTGAACCATCTGAGCCCTGCTGACGCTGTCGCGACTCCCCGAACGCTGATCCATCTGAGCCCTGCTGACGCCGTCGCGGCTCCCCGAATTCTGAACCATCTGAGCCCTGCTGACGCCGTCGCGGCTCCCTGAACTAAGACCCTCCGGTGCCTGCTGAGTGACTCGCGGCCCGCTCCACCAAGAGAATGGGCAGAGATCGCCGAGAGAAGCAACATCCCCTCAGCTCGAGGATTTGAGCTGGGCGCCGGATACCTCGCAGAGACACTGAGTGAAAGACTGTCCCGCTACCCCTTTTCCCTCCATCTCAAGATCGCTGCCGCTTGTGGCATTTATTCTGCACCTGCCTGCCGGATCATAAAGATCCCTGATAACCACCGATAAAAGCATATTATCTTACAACGAATTACTGTGTGGTGTCCCTCTATCCAAAGAAGAGAGTAAGCGTAGCGTGTGCGATCCTAGGTACGAGACCCTTCCAGGAAGGGGCTATCTGCTCTTGCTCGGCCTAACTCTGGGAAAGGTGGGCCTCAGGGTGGACCGGAACACATTCCGCAGCCTCCCCGGGGAACGCCTTCCAACAATGAGAAAGAGTTTTAACTCAATTGCAGCGAAAGAAATGGATGTGCACTTTCTGTACTAATACAGAAGCATGGAAAACTGAGAAGAGCAATTGCATATTTTTCAGCTATGTTAGACCCTGTAGCTATAGCATTTCCTGGTTGTCTGAAAGCTGTAGCAGCAACATGTAAGAGTCTGGAACAGAGCGAAGGAATTGTGATAGGATATCCTTTGAGAGTGTTTGTACCTCATGATGTGGCGATCCTCTTAACTAGGAGCCGCACACAGTTTATGACACACAGTCATCCAAGTAGATATGAGAAAGTCATATTAGGTGCAACAAATGTGAGCCTTGCGAGATGTCTGAATGTGAACCCTTCAACACTGTTGCCTGATGCTCAGAATGTGGAAGTCAGAGATGATGTGGATCATGACTGTTTGGAAGTGCTTGATTTTTGTACCAAGCCACGTCCTGATATAAAAGATGTACCATTGACAGAAAGTGATTATGTGATGTTTGTGGATGGATCATGCCTGAGAACGGACGAGGGAAATTTGAGTGCAGCATATGCAGTATGCACAGTAGCAGCTGTACTGGAAGCATCTTGTCTGAAAGGAGTAAGATCGGCCCAGGTTGCTGAACTATTTGCATTAAAACGAGCATGCAAGTTGGGAAAGAGTCTGAGAGTGACTGATCACCGATAGCCAGTATGGCTTTGGTGTTGTGCATGACTTTGGGCAAATATGGTCCCAAAGAGGGTTTTTGACATCGAGTGGAACTCCTGTAAGGAATGCGGAAGTGGTTGGAATGTTTCTTGAGGCGATACAGCTGCCTAAGCAATTGGCGGTAGTAAAATGTGCTGCACACTCGAAGTCTGCTGATTATATATCAGCGGGGAACTAGTTTGCCAATGATATGACACAGTATTGTGCACGAAATCAGAACTCTGTGAATCGAGGAAGGGAAAAAGAAATGAATTCATGTCCCTTGCTGTTTACTAAAACTGTAAATACATAGGAAGAAGTAAGGCAGTTACAGGAAGAAGCAGGAGATGAGGAAAGAAGAGAGTGGGGAAAAGCAGGATATGCACCACGGGAGACAGATCATGTGTGGGTTTATCGGAATGGAAGACCAGTCATGCCTGATAGCATGGTTTCTACCATGGCACGAATGTATCATGGACAAGCACATGTAGGGAAGAGATGCTATGATCAGACTTTTCAAACTGAGAGAACCAAGTTCAGTGGTAGCACCAGAGAATCTACCATTAAGAAGGAAATTGCAATTTTCTGACACTAGCTCAGAGTCAGACACTGAACCAGTACGAGAACATAAGAGCATAAACAAAAACTGTGAAGAGACTATCAAAGAAATTCTTGATAAAGAAGCTCCGCATGGGAAAATAAGAGAAATTCCACCTGAAATAACAGAAGTAGATGGTGAGGTGCAAGATACAGAGAGAGAGGGAAAGATTGTTGCGGAAGACACCCGAGGAGGAGTAGGGAAACCATGCATCCAGGTAGAAGAAGGGACAGTTAGTCAGCAGGAAGATTGTGTGGAAGAACCACAAGGAGGGACAGAAGTAGATAAGAAGAAGGAAGTGGTGGAAAGAAAGCTTATCGAAAGTAAAAAAGTCAAGTTGGAACTGAATCTGAGGACAGTGACGAAGAAATACCAGAAGGTTGAGTCCTAAGGAAAAGAGCATGGAGAACTGAGAGAAATTAAAAGGGAAATAAGTTGAAAAGGCCAGCAAAGGATGAAGTTTGGCCAAACAAGATAAAGAGATTGAGATACAGATTGACACGAGTAAATTCATCCAGAGCTGAACAAGTGAATGAGGTGGCTAGCCAAGAGAAATCAAAAGACGTGAAACAGACACCCTTAGAGGAAAGCAAACCAACGAGAAAACCCAACCAGAAGTTTAATAGAATGGTCGTATGTGGCACTTCCTGAAGTACAAGAAGAGGCAGACAGCCAAGGAGATCCAGAGGTGACTATACCAGAAGTGGTTGAGGACGACGAAGAATCGGAAATCCTGAGAGTTATCTTGTCCGACATCGGGGAAGAGACGGATGTTCAGGAAATTCTGAATCAAGATTGGGAGAAAAGAGTGAAAGACGATCAAATGCCAAACTGAAGCGACAAAAAGTGCTCCAGTAGAGAAAATTGAAAATTACCGAATAAAAGACATAACCGAAAAGAACCAAGTAGGTGCTTAAAGCCTTGGGTTTGGAGAAAACTAGTTGTGAAGTAGAAGAGGCTAACTCAAAAGACAGTAATCATTTTCCGAAATGGCAAACACAGAAAATAGAAAATCGAAATGTGTGTTCCTGCAAAGATGGTGCAAATGTGTTGTTGTTGTACAGGATTACTAATGCTTCTGTGGAGTGTGTTAGCCTTAATGGTTTCATTTAAGGTTACATTAGAGACAATAGAAGGTCATAGTGAGAATAAGACTGATGTAGAAAAGATTCAGAAGATTTATCCGACTAAAATAGATAGAAATTATTTACATAAAGATAGGTCCATAACTGATTTTTCTAACAATGTTTTTTCAAAATTATTATACAAATATGTAAAAACAATGGCTGTGAGGGATTGCTACGTATGCATGCAGTTACCTGCATCAGTGTCCGATGGAGTGACGTACCATCACCTTCCAGTGACATATGGAATAACGTGTAGTGTATTAGCAAGTTTATTCTACAAAACAGGGAAACTAGAATATTATTTTTCAGATGTAGACAACATATTTTCACAAGTACCTGTAGTCCATAAATTGAATAAGGTAAAACCTGGTAAAGTGTTCGGTGAATTTTTCTTAGAAACTAAAGAACTAACATTAGAATCAGTATTCAAAAATAATCTAACTTGTAGTCTGAAAAGAGAAGAAAAGACTCTTAGATATGGTAAAAGAGAGAAGAATAAAAATGCAAAAGAAGGTACTTGAGGGAAAAGAAGAAAAGACATTTGAAAGGAGAAACTAGTCCAGCAATGGCTTTAGATTGGCCTCAGAAAGGAAAATTGTGTATTAGAAGAAACCAAACTGTGTAGAACTATTTCATAGGTGCAAGTGATTGCCATGATACTTATAGAATCATGGGTGGATGGGGATTTAAAGGAGGAAATGATCCGGTATTCCCTGGATTATATTTTATCTGCGGGAACAAAGCTTATTATCGATTACCCGACCATTGGGATGGTACATGTTATCTAGGCCTGGTTTTCCCAAACATATTTCATGTGGGAAGAGAAAAAGATGGTGCACATGAGATAGGTAGACAACTAACATGTAGGAGAAGAGAATCCTGGGCGGAAATTGTAGGAGACATTTTTGGAGCACTGATACCAGCAGTTGGAATATCTCTGAATGCACATAAAATTAGAAAATTATCAACAGTAGTGGATCGCTTGTCAACAAGCACTGCTGGAGGATTTTTATTGGTAAACACAGAAATGGTTGCCATGCTAGCGATGGTGATGCAAAATCGACTTGCCCTTGACATAATTTTAGAAAAAAAGGGTGGAGTCTGTGGAATGCTGAAAGTTCAACATTGTTGTACTTGTATTCCTGACGAAAGTCAAGCTTTGAAGAAATACATTAAAAATATAACTGATTTGCATGAGGAGATTGTTCCACTGGAGGTCGAAGGTATTTGGGAAAAGATTGGGAAAAGTTTTGTTCCACTGGAGGTCGAAGGTATTTGGGAAAAGATTGGGAACAAGTTTGCTACTATTAAGGACTTTCTACTAAAATTCAGTAGTACCATTATTGGTAAAAAAAAGTTTAATTCCAGTAATGTGTGTGATATTTTTAGTATTAATTCTGAGACTAGGATGCTTATGTAGCAAGAAAAGAAAATTACAAAAACACAGAAAAAGAGAAACTGTAAAGAGCGAAGGAAAAGAAAGAGAAATGGAAGAGATAGAATTAGAAAAATGGAAAGACAATATGTATAAGAAAACAAGAGAAGAAGAAACAGGGGAAACAATTATGTGATCTAACAAAACTTAAGATAACTGAATTCATTTCTATTACACATTTTATCAAAATTTGAGGGTGTTGTGGTGATATTAAAAATCACCAGAGGGGGGATTGATGGAGCAGGTAAAACAAAATTTTGTATACCTCCTCTATTTTGCATGAAAATATTAATCATTTAACCGACTAATCTAATAACTTGAATTAACCGCATGCTGTGTTATACTAATCAACGTTTTGCAATTTTTGTAAACACCAATTACACGTGGGACTTATTGCTATTTGCATGGCAAAATAACTAAATTATGTACGCATATTAATAGGAGTACATGTGGTAGTAGAATATCGCATGATTTATGTTGCTTTTGTGATGTTTGCATTCTCGTTCTGGACCGAAGGGTGAGTTTTATTGCTTTAAATATTGCTAAAAGCTAGGAAAACACGAATACATAAAGGGATTAGGGAGGGCATAACATTAGAATCTTTATTTCTGTGTATTAATTACTCTTTTGTGTTTGTTTCGCTTAAGTTGACATTTGGGCCTACCAAAACATGGCGTCCAAAATGGAGTTCGGAAGTGGCCACCGTCTCGTGAGCGCGAGGTCTACTGCGCAGACGCGGATGGCTCCGTAGACCTCCAGGCAACCTCCAGCCTTTGCACAGTGTTCCCGGACAAGGAAAGGAACATGGAGGACTGCCAAACTTCAGTCAGTAAAATCTGGTCTAAATGAACAATTGGGACATACAAGTAACCTATACAATGTTGCATAAGGGCAACATGGACAGAGAAAGTGAACGAGCAAAATCCATGAGAACCTGGACTAACGTAAAATCGGATGACATTACAAAACTCATCAAATCAGCCAATCGTCTGCCTTCTTAGCCTAAGAATGTTTCATGTTATACCGAATTTCATTATAACAAGCATTTACAATGCAATGGTCTCGGCATTGTTTAAGTTAGAGCTATTGGCATTGCCACCTACAAAAAGCCACCCACACAGAGCCACCCACACAGAGCCACCAACACACACACACAGCCACACACACACAGAGCCACACAAATACACAGAGCCACATACACACAGCCACACACACACAGACATTAGGGGGTGAGGGAAACACCGTTTCTGTATTATAGGCGACAAACAGTCAATAACTAACACAGCATTCAAAATAGAGCTACCAACACCGACTGCAAAAATATGGCAACAAATAGTACAACCAAAAAAAACCTTGCGACTCCCTATGATGAAGGTGGTACGCAATTAACAAAAATGCACAGTTCGAATGCAAAAATCCCAGAGTGTGGGGGGAGGGGTTGCGTGATTATTTTGTTGCCGATCGTGATGCATTTTGGTGAAGACAGATCACGCAAGCTTTACAGACCATATGCTCAGATTTGTTTGTTTGAAGTTCTTCCAACCCTCTTAGCCAGCGGAGGGACAATGTAAAGGGCTGTTATTTACTAAACAGAGATTTCTAAAATACGTTTAAAGGGTAGAGGGACACCCCGGTTCAGCCTTTAAAACATCCTGTAATCCGAGTCTTTTTGGTTAAATGACACCAGCGGCGGATCCCGGTACTCACCCCCAAATCCTAGTCGGCCGCATTCTCCCTTCCGTGGTCCGTCCAGGCGCAAGATTCCGGGACCCGAAACTTTCTCCAAACTTCCCAAAAAACAAGCCTGGCCACCGTCAAATCCTCCTGTTGTCGTTTTCCCTCTCGGAACACGGCAGAAATCCTGGAATCACTGCAGCCAGCCAGAGCGCAAGGGGTGTGATGGGAGTAACAGCGCATGGCCAGAGGAGCATGGCCTGTCGTGGCAACTAGACCCACCTCCTGCGAAAGAAGCCCCAAACAAGCCCGCTGTGGAGTGCACCCTGGTGCCACTGAACCTGCTGCACTATAGATAGCTATGTCGGGTTGCAGCAAAGTTCTAAAGGACATAAATATAAGCGTTGACCATGCAAGAACGACTGCTGTAGACAGAAGTTCGCACTATAAGAGAAAACCCTTAAGAATGCCCATTTCAAGATGGCTGCCTGCCTCAGGCGGCAGCTGCCGGGATAGATAACCGAAGTGACCTGCTTGGACCTCCGTGTCCTACCACCCATCTTAGAATGGGAAAGGGTCATGTAAACAACAGCGAGAAGGCGTGGATTTTGCCTCGAACGGAGCCACAACGTAAGACTGAAACAGAAACCTAAGCTCACACGCCACTGTTTACCAAATAAATAGTCTAAATAACTAAAAAATGCTAGTGATTAAAAAGCGTCTATTTGCTAAACAGGTATTTTTGTTTAACTGACGCATTAGTACACAGAATTACGTTTCTTTTCAAAATAATACAAATAACGAGCACTCGAAAACCTTTGTCTTGTTACTGAATTTTCGCAGTATTTCCGGGGACACAGCTCCGTTCCAAGATGGCGGCGGCGCCTCCCTCCGCGCGCTAAGTGACGTTTCATCCAGGCTGTCAGTGCTGTAGCAGCTCCTTCTCCCATCAGTGGACACTGCATCCAGTGCACGGTGTCAGCTTTTATCTCCACATCCCGGAGCAGCCATGGAGGAGCAAGAAATGCAGCTTAAAGTCAAGAGAGGTGAGGGGGCAAGAAGCAGGAACAAATAAAGACACGTAGGAGGCGGGCACTAAACACAGGCAGGGCGGGTAGCAAACTCGTTAGAAAACATAGAGGGGCAGTAGACCAGTATGCTTGAATGAGTGTAGTGCAGTTTTACATCATTAGTGCATGTTTATATATAGAGCAGGGGGAGAGGACGAGCACACCACCGCCTTTCTCCGAGGCGAAGCAGAAATGCCTCGGAGAAACGCAGCGGCGTTTTCCGACTCGGGCGTGTTTCTTTTTCTCTCCTCTTGCCATTGGCTGGAGGAGAGAAAAACACGCCCAGTGAAATGCAACGAAAAAACACGCTTCCGAATCCGAAAAGGACGGGGCCTGTTTTGCGAGACAAGCCTCTTCTCCAATGGCTGACCAGCATTCAAGAGGCCAGCCAATGGAGAAGAGGGGCGGGTTCAAGCCCCTCTTCTCCAAGTCCTTAAATCTCGCAAGCGAGACTGCGCAAGCGCAGCCTTCGCTAGCCGAGACCTAAAAAGGGTAGTAGAATAGGGAGGGGCGAGATGTAGATGAGATGATGCTGCCTTCTTACTCGATGACCGCAAAGGCGATGACAGATGCTTGCACCATTTCTGGTCCTTTGGAGATCTTTGGGACTGTAACGTGCTGAGCAAAGAACTTTCGGACTTTGAGCTTTGGCCTGCTTATTTGGACAATTAAACGGCTAAATTTGGTTATGCAGAGCCAAATGAATTAGAGAAAAATCCAGATAGCAAGAATAGGTAAATATAAATGACATGCGATTTGTGCTGAATTGAACAAAATTCTAAACTTTGATTGACCGAAATGCTAATATTAATTGCAAAACAAAATTTAGATAAACAAATAATTGATTAACCGAATTTATGAGTTTGTGGTTGGTCGATCAAGTGACTATAGGTTTCTGAAGCTTAAATGTGTTTTAGCTGGTTCTAGATCACCATCAACCAGTCCAACTAATTGGTCCGTCGACCAAGGGGTGGAGTGTCTTGATGTTAAGGTTAGGATCCTATAGGTGGTGATGCAAATGTATATTCTGTAAATAACTTTTCTTCCCTATTGGGAATAAGGTACTCCCCCACATGCCCAGCGCTTAGTTTTTCATCCCTCCTGTGTACAGACTCGTGAAGTGTGACGTATGAGTGTTGGTGTTATGGGCCCCACCAATGAATGCGTGTGTGAATGAGCTGGTGTGACTTCGGGTCTGCGACGCAGGGAGGATAGTTGTAAATTTGCTCTCTTTTCCCGGCTTTGCGCTGGATCAACTGTATGAGATTAGACAGGGCTGCAGACATTCCCTGGTTAGGTTACGTTTCACAACAGGTCACGGAATTAGGGTGCCCTGAGCTTTTTAAATCACCCTAGACAGCTGCACCTTCGAGAGGTGAAAGACATTAAAAGCCAATTTTTAACCAAGAGAAGGCCGGAAAGGGAAAATAGTGAAGTTATCAAACCCACAGTTAGACATTATATGATAAAAGCCCCTTGGATTTTAGATCAACCCTTTTGGTTTTTTATTAATAATTTGCATCATCGCTTTCTTTTAAATCAGATTTAGGTTTAATTGTATTCATTGGTGTCTCTCAGTTCCCAAGTGTTTCTCTAAGTCAGGGACCCTAAAGCCTTGCTCCTGTGATGATTTTTCGGACCAAAATTTGTTGCACTTTAAGTTTTTCTGTGGTTTTTATAGTGATTTACGGTCAAAATATATCTTACCTCTTAAAAAATAGCTATTTTGCACCAGTAAGACCTGCCCCGATATATCTGCAAATGCTGTCATCACCGCTGATATGCGATGGGGTTGCGGGTTTTCTAGCAGAGGCTGTACGCAGAAGGAAAAACTTAGATGAGCCATAGAAATGGGCTGGGTTTTGCAGTCCTGAAGGAAGAAACGCTTCTAAACTAGTATGATGAACTTTTCATAACCTAGTATTGATTTTGTATAATATTCACTTTTATCAAGGTATTTGCCGATACTATAGGTTTTATAATGATGCACCAAATATACATTAGGGCTAAGTAACCGTTTTAAAACAACTGTATATGTAAAGTAGCCCTGCTCTATTTATTACTATGTACTCGTACTGTATTTCTGGGTGACTCTTAGTGTAAATGCACTTTTGAGGCCATAATGCGGCCGAACAAAGGGGCATATTATCAAGCCAGGCGATAACATTATCGCCGCTTTAGCGGCAGAAAACTGCCGCTAAAACGGCGATAATGGGCTTGATAATATGCTCTATGGAATTCCAATTGAAGCCCATGTTAAATGTGAAGGACGTCTAACATGGGCTTCAATTGGAATTCCATAGAGCATATTATCAAGCCCATTATCGCCGTTTTAGCGGCAGTTTTCTGCCGCTAAAGCGGCGATAATGTTATCGCCTGGCTTGATAATATGCCCCATAGTTTTATTGATGAAGATGTTCAAAATGAAATCTAGAAGTATAATATGTGGTCTTTCGCGTCACACAGCTTCTAGTATCTCAACAATTTCACTTCCATTTGATAAAAAAATGCTTTCTGCTCCTTAGTCTTTTTGCGCTCACTTTTATTAAACATAATTACAACACGGGAAGTATGGATGAGCCATAACAGCAGGATTGTGGAAAGTTACAAATATTTAGGAATTATAAAACTGCCACATACACCCCCGGGAAATTAATATGTTTTAACTAAAAAGAAACGAGTAAATTGTTCACATTATTATGCAGCAATAAGAGACTGACTATTAAATTATTTCGAAACAAAATATTTGTAATGGGAACCGGCCTGCGTGGGGACTCGTCCTGCATAATGTACCCAATCCGCGGCGGCCTTAAATTGCTTCCGTCGAATCAACTGGACTCACGGGCCTGATAATGATTTGTAAAGACAGGATATATCGAAGACCGATCTACATGGAGCGAATCTGGCAAATCTAGACATAAACCCTCCTCCACTAGAGCCGAATGAAGGAGTCGGCCCTTTGTGAATAAATCCCGCAATCATAAATTCGGTTTAAAAATGAACCAGCCGCGAAAATGCTCTAAACCATAACCGTGGAAGTTTCGAGAAGGTATTTAGCCAATTAAGAAGGCCACGCGGATCCGAAAGGATCTGCAGCTGCTCGCCCATTCCCTGGAGTGAAGATCTGACGGAGTCACCAGGCCACCCGGTCTCACTATGTAATTTACATTAAAAAACACACTGGCGCACCACGGGGAAGCACCACCTACCGTGTCACCGCTCCGAGCGGGCCTGCAGCAAGTTCGGTTTGAAGCGCGGCCGCGGGGCGCGGGAGCCTGGCAGTGGCGGATGTGAAAGTAAAACAGAATGACCGAAGAAGAGCATCCCCCGGCGGCGCCCGAGGGTACAGCCTATGAGGAGGAGGGGGGAGGACAGATCAACAACTGCCCCACCCAACTCGAGGTACATCTTTTCCAGGCACACCACCGATAATTCTAATTTGAAAAAAAATACAAAGGTTGAACTCCCTCCAACCACGTTCTCCCTTATCCTGTCCGCCTTAATCCTCAATTCAGCCACCTCGTGGGAGAGTAATGCAAGATTTTTTCATATTTCCAATGACCCCTCTGTAGTGTTGGGCCACAGGCCTAGAAATAATGGGGGCCACAACACACGTGTCTCCAACTGGTGGCTAGAACACTGCTTGCCACGCCCGGTGTCCCGGGCTCTTTATTTGCTTATACCACGTGTCCTCTCCCTGGACGTCAGGCACGTCCACAGGAGGCACGCTCGCAGGGGGAACATGCTTTCACTTTGGCCAGGGACCCCCACGACAGTGGAAGGGTCCACCTGGCAACACTACATTCCTCCTTTACCCACGAATAGAAAAACTTAAGAAACAACAATAAACATAGCGACCATGGCCACACATTTCTTTAGAGTCTCTAAACACAGTCTCTGCCGGTTTCTAGACACAACATCAACACAGAACAGTCTTACTTGGTCTAGGCGCAGCTCACTTCGGCTTCTGGAGATGACAGCGGGCCACAAAGTCTCGGTACCTCTGGGATGGCTGCGGGCATGGGCGTAGGTGGTACCTGCTTTGGCTGCGCCCATCGGGAGGGGTGAGACGCATATCCTCCGAACAGTCTGCGCCTGCTCTGTGGGGGCGGTTCTGTGTCTCTTGCGACTCCTGACCTCCTTGGGCTGAGGCGGTCGGGGCGCTCACCTCTTCTTCGGCGCTGCGGGGAGTCCTTCCTGCTGCCGCTGGTTCTTGTTCCGTGGCCTTCCTGGGGCTCGTGTGTGCCATTGGCCCGTCATCTTCCTGCTCAGGACCCTCTTCCTCTCCACCGTCCGGGACCTTCTTGAAGAACGATACGTTTCTCGTGACTTCTTCACCATTCCTGGCCGCCGTGACCAGGGTTCCACAGACTCGCGTGACAGTCCAAGGGTCCAACTCGAAAGGCAGTCGGAACTTTCCCCCGGGGTGGCGGTCTTTCACTAGCACCCGGTCCCCCACTTGGATGGGGCTGTCGGCCGCTCTCCTTCTCCGTGATGCTTCGCAATTAGTTTTTGTCCTTTGTTCCATGGACCGGTTGGGTGGGGTTGGTGCTGACGCCCACCGGGGATGGTGTGGAATAGTGTCGGTGACTGTTCGGCCAAAACAGAGGCGGCTCGGAGAAACCCCCGTGGTGCAGTGGGGCGTCACTCGGTACTCCCGTAGAAATTGATAGAGGGCTAGTTCTATGCTCTGGCCATCTGCCAGTGCGATTTGAATTGTCTTGTTTAAAGTCCTCATTAGTCTCTCGACTTCTCCATTGGCTTGCGGCCACCTTGGGGTTATGCGTCGGTGTTTGATGCTGTGTGACTGCAGGTACTCTGCCAGCTCGGTGCCATTGAACGGGGGCCCATTGTCCGTGCGCAGCTCCCCGATGAGGCCGTGGGTGGCAAGTATCTTTTCCAACTTGGGGACCACTTCCGCAGCGGCTGTTGAGGACAGGAGCTCCACCTCGGGGTATCGCGAGAAATCGTCCACTACTACCAGCATGTACTTCCCTCCGGGGAGGCTGCCGAAGTCTGCGCTGGCTCGCTCCCATGGAGCCGCTGGGCCTTCCTCAGTGATTACAGGTGCTGGAGGGTTGGGTAGGCTGGTCGCTAGGCACACGGGACACCGCTGGACGATTGTTTCCACCACCCTGTCGAGGCCGGGGAACCAGAGCTTGCTCCGGAGGCGGTTCTTCGATTTCACGATGCCTTGGTGCGCACCGTGCGCCAGAAGGGCTGCCTGTTGGGTGAGGCAGCTAGGTAGTACCAGACGGGGCCCTCTCAGGAGGCATCCTTCCGGGGATACGGACAGTTCGTTCCGGACTTGATGTAGGGCTTTAAGGGTTGCTTGGGCGTCCGACGTGCGGAACGACGCTGGGCTTTGGAGGTCCTTCCAGTTGCCAGACATGGCGGCTTGGATGGCAATCTGGAGACAGTCATCATCTTTGGTGGCTCGCGCCACTTCCTCTAGAGAGATCGGTAGTGGCCGTGACCTTTCGACGATCATCCTGACAAACTCCTCCGTGGCTGCGGCTTCAGCTGCCTCTGAGTCCGTGACAGGACGTGCGTGCCTCGACAGAAAGTCAGCAGGGTTCCGGGTGCCTGGTCGATACTCCACCGTGAACTGGAATTCCTGGAGTTGGAGCACCCATTTCTCGATGCGTGGCGGGGGGCGAGTGGAGGATACCTGGAACAGTGGGACCAGAGGTTTGTGGTCCGTGATGACCACAAAAGGGTGCCCATACAGGTAGATGTGGAAATGCCGGCATCCCCATAGGATGGCGATGGCCTCGCGTTCAATTTGCGAGTACCGCTGCTCCGTTGGTGTGAGGGTCCTGCTCGCGTATGCAATGGGGGCCCACTCCCCGCATGCTTGTCGTTGGGTCAGCACGGCCCCTAGGCCTGTCGGGCTGGCGTCCACCACGAGTTGTGACTCATTACGGGGGTCAAAGTAGGCCAGGGTGGTGTCGGCCGAGAGCGCCGCCTTGGTCTTCTGAAACGCCTCTTGCTGTGCCGGGCCCCACTCCCAGGTGGCAGCCGCCTTGGTGAGGTCCCGGAGGGGGCCGGTGAGGTCGGACAGGTCCTTGATGAACCTCCCGCAGTAGGTGACCATCCCCAGAAAACTGCGGACCGCGGTCACCGACGTGGGGGCTGGAGCAGCGTGAATGTCCTTGACCTTTTCTGGATCCGGCCCAATTCCGTGGTCTGAGAACCGGTAGCCGAAGAAGCTGATGTCCTTGCGTAGGAAGTCGCATTTTTCTCGGTGGAGGGTCAGCCCTTGCTCTTGGAGTCGGGTGAACACGGCCTGGAGGCGTTGGATGTGCTCGTCCAAAGTCGGTGTGTGGACCAAAATGTCGTCACTGACATTCAGAACTCCCTCGAGTCCCTGTAGTACGTTCTGGATGATGTTTTGGAACACCTCCGCGGCACTCGAGATTCCAAAGTTGAGCCGGGTGTAGCGCCAGAGGCCTGCATGCGTTGAGAAGGTGGTGATTGAACGCGAATCCGGGTGCAGGGGAATCTGGTGGTATCCTGACCTCAAGTCCATCTAGGAGAACAACTTTGAGCCGGACAGCTCTCCAACTATCTCATCAATAGTTGGCGTCAGGTGGCGTTCGCGTTTGATGGCGAGGTTGGGGATGCGCATGTCCACGCATATTCGCACCGCGTCCGGCTGCTTCGGTTTCTTTGCCACCACGATTGGCGACACCCACGGGGTGGGCCCGCTTACCCTCTCAATGATGCCAGCCCGCTCAAGTACTCTCAGTTCTGCTTCCACCTTGGGTCGCAGGTGGAATGCAATGCGTCGGTGCCGGAGGGCCACCGGGGCGACCGACTTGTCTATGTGGAGGTGAATAGCAGGTCCTTTCAGGCAGCCTATCCCTTCGAATAGAGATGTGTGGTTCCGAACTAGGTGGTCGAGGCTGCTGGCTTGGACGGTGAGTGCGAAGTGGATCAACCCGAGGTCTTTGGCTGTTCGACAACCAAGCAGGAATCCTGATCCCTCTTGCGACACATAGATCTTGGTTTGTAGTCGAATGGCATCATGGGACAGGTCCGTCCGGAACATCCCGCACAGGCGGAGTGGGCGGCTGGTGCCGTAGGCGTACACCTGTACCCTCGTGGGATGGAGCGCCGGGGCATTCTCTAGCGTCCGGTATACGCTGGCAGCCATCAGGTTGATTGATGGCCTGTGTCGATCAGGGCCGCCACAGCTTGGTCCCGTACGTTGACCGTGCACATGGGTTCTGTGGATGGAGAGGTCGCCAGGGTGTGTAGAACTCTCACGACATGGATAGAGGCTACGTCCGCTTCATCGTCATCCATGTCGCTGCTGGTGGATGTGCTCGGTAGCGGCTCTACCTGCCTAACCCTCCTGGGCGGGCCACTCTGTTTCTTCCGGGGTGCCGACAGACACACGCTCGCAAAGTGGTTGGCCTTTCCGCATGCGCTGCATACTTTTCCGTGTGCTGTCGCTCCTCTGCACCACGCGCACGCGCGGCCGGGGGGTGCTTGCGCCGGTCTTGGGTTCCTCCGCCGAGGCTGCTTTGAGTTGTTCTCGCCAGCGTCAGTCTTGAGGGCGCACACTGGCTCTGTCTTGATCGCGACTGTCGGCTTTGGCCCCATGTGGGCGGCACGTGCTTTAGACAACTCCTTTGACCGCCGAGCGCAAGGATGTCCCGCATGGGCATGTTGTCCGTTTCTAACACCCTCTCGCGCAACTTCGATGACGCGCAATCTTGTATGAATTGGGCGCGGATCTCGTCGTCCACGTCGGGGAGTGTGCATGTGCTGGCTAGCTTCTTTAGTCTAGCGTGAAAAACATCCACCGACTCCTCCGGGAGTTGGCGGGCTTGGCGCAGTAAGAATCGCTCATAGTCGGCACTCGCAAATGGCTCAAAGTATCCAGTGATAGCGTCGCGCAGCGTGGCATACGTCCTGGGCGGGCCAGCCTCCGTCACGTCCTTCGATATGTCGTGGATCGCCTCACCTCCTAAGTGTAACAGTATGGCGCGCTGTCGCTCTGCCGCGATTTCCGCCGCCACGAAGTAGTTCTTGAGTCGTTCCACCCACTTCCTCCACTGTGCCGCCTGCGACGGGGGTGTGCCAGTGACTGCAAACGGCTCCAGGGGGGGCACGGTGGCCATGGTTGTCGTGGGCGGGCGCAGCAGCGGGGGTAGGCTCACCTTCACCCTTTCGGGGCCGGCTCACTCGTCTTCCGGGCGTCGTGTACTGACCCTCTGGGGCCTTCCCGGCATCCAGGGGCGTCCTGGGAGGCAGGAGGGGCAAGTCCAGGCAGCAGAACTGCCAAAAACGGGTCTCACGCGAGATGCGTGAGAAACGGCAGGGCTGGATCACCCGGTGCACGCGAGATGCGTGGGAAACGGCAGGCGGGTCCGATGTTCCGCGCGTGCAGGCTCCGCGGGCTCAGAAGCTTCTCGGGCAGCCCGGAGGCAGGCGCTGGAGGCCGAGGGGGCAGCGGAGGGCCCTGCCAGGCGGAGGAGGTTCGCAGCACGGCTGGGCACAAGGTAGGTGGTGCGAGGGCAGCTGGGGGCCACGCTGGGGGCACCACTCCTCACGAGGTGAGGAAAGCAAAGTCGCTCCTTGGGCAAGAGCGCAGCGAGGCGGTGCACGCGATGGGGTGGCGAGACCACCTCGTCGCCAGTGTAGTGTTGGGCCACAGGCCTAGAAATAATGGGGGCCACAACACACGTGTCTCCAACTGGTGGCTAGAACACTGCTTGCCACGCCCGGTGTCCCGGGCTCTTTATTTGCTTATACCACATGTCCTCTCCCTGGACGTTAGGCACGTCCACAGGAGGCACGCTGGCAGGGGGAACATGCTTTCACTTTGGCCAGGGACCCCCACGACACTGGAAGGGTCCACCTGGCAACACTACACCCTCTACTGGAAGCTTTGACTCTCGTTTCGCACACGTGCACGACTTACACCGCATCGCAATGTTTTTAAGCTCGTTTAATGCGCTGAAATGGAACGTTAGTCTTTTGTGCGGTTGTGTCCATGGGGGAGTGTGGAGAGGCAGCAATGGACGCAAATGCTTGACTACTACATAGTTACTAATTAAGATTCTGTGCCCCAAAAAAGTGCTAGGTTGTTTTAAAATCTAAACCTACTAATTAGCATATTGATAACTGCCACACCCTGTTCAGCCTGACACGGGCAGTCAGGGCCACAACTGGTGTCGAGTCTACCCTGCCAAGTTTCTGAGGTCCATACATGATGTGCACGCTCCAATACAAGTTTTTCCTATGAATCCTGAGACTTGTAGTCTTGATTATTCCATTATGAAACAGAACTAGAAGTCCCTTAATTCAAAGTAAAAACTTGACCTGGAGCAGCACATCATATATGGACCTGGGAAACTTGACAGCTATGCTGGGTGAGGTTGTTTATCCACAGACAATAATTTTACGTGCAGCCCAGTGCTTGCTTTTTGTAGAAACGGATAACACTACAAAACGAATTACTACACAATGCAATTAGGTTAACTAATATAGCGTGGCATCCCTGGTTGCGTTTTCAGTGCTCTACACCCTCACTCTCTCTCCTTGCCCAGGTGAACCCGACAATTACAGTACCTCGTATTCTGTGGCAGAAGCAGCATGAATTAGGCAGCGGTGCAGATAACGTTCTACTATACATCAGTTCAATACATTGAAAAAACAAGGCTGTCATTTACAGATGTATAGTGTTTGGCCAATAATAAATATGTGTGGACGGTTATCTGTCTTTACTTTCTGTGGGGTCATAGTGGGGCAGGAGCGGATTTTCCATTAGGGCTCTGGGGCTGCACCCCCCCTTAAATTCCTTCACATTCCTGTACAAATATAAAATAGATCAATTTATTTAGAGATACGATTGTATCTATAAACAAATAGATATATTTAAGTCTGGGCTGTCTATCACAGGCTGCCTGCCCCTCCTCGCTCTGAAGCAGGAGACGGAAGCCAGGCAGTAAATCAACTTTCTGAGCTGTGACGCGCGACGCAGGGCTTACTGTTCTAATAAAGCCCTTCATAATGAGTCAATGCCACTGTAGTCTATGGCAGTATCCAATAGTATAGGCCAGTGACTCTGTCAGCGTCATGCTTTGTGGCATGGGAGTCTCGCTCCCTGCGTGAGAGTAGCAATCTGTCATTCCCAGGCATAGATCCCACCCTTTCCCATTCGTCACACGTAGGAGTGGACGCATGCACTGTGAAGCACATGTGTTTTTCTGTTTTGTCCTTGGTAATGGTAATTGTTGAATGTTAAGCTTCGGTTATGTACGTTGTTCTGAGAGCCCTCGCCACCCTAACCCCCCCCCCCACCACTCTGACACCCCAGGCCCTGGCTGCACTTCGCTAGCCCTGTTTGAAGTGGAGCTGCAGCGTTTCTTCCACCGCGAAATGGATCCAAAAGACGAGCCGGCCATAGTGACCACACCGTCATCCGCTTCATTCAACACGCATGCACAGACGTCACCCAAGGATTACACTGACAATTTCATTGTGGGTGAAGAACTGCTACAGGTTTATTTCATACAACATAAGTATGACGATAAATGGGTTATCTTACGGGCGATCCAGGGCAAGCAGCCCCTCGCTGCTCCGCCCGCCTGGTGAGCCGGCACGCACGGTGGGTCGATGCCCGGCAGTGCGGCACATATTTATTTTCAGATCATCCACTGGGTCACGTGATCTGTTTCCTACTCCCGCCCCTTCTGACAGGGGCGGAGCGTGTTGTGGCACACCCCCGGTTGGTCAGGCCCCCCAACCGCCCGAAGGACTAACGGGGCGCCGTCGCGGTCTTCCCAGAACCCCCTTCGGCTCGTGGACCTTGGCTCGGGCACCCTTACTGTGCCGGACAGGGGTACCCTTACTGTACCGCCTGTCGCAGAGGTACCCTTACTGTACCCGTCTGCCTCCAGATCGCCCTGTAACTCCGCCACAGCTCTGGGGAGGCTACCGTCGCTGCCAGAGCCCCCCCTTCCTCCCTTTGCTGTTATATGTGCCGAGTTCCTAGCTTTCTTAGCGATGCCACTGCAGATCTTCCTAACGTAATTATGGGAAGATCTAGCACCTACATATGGAGCCAGAACTGAACCATAGCTGAATTCGTCAATCCCTCGATTCCCTTCATATACTAGCACAAAGGTGTTAATTTCCACTTTGTCTACAAAGGTGATGTATAGATAGCGTCATGGTTCCTGAATTGCTGCTGCTGCTGCGGGGATTGCATGATTTCTTAGCAGGACACAACATTTTAACGTAACTGCTAAATGGACGTATTCTTTTTTCATGACTCCGGATAAAGCCAATATGACTGACTGAGCTGCCGAAGAATACATTGCTCAGCTCGAGGACCCAAATTTGTGAACGTTTCACACCTCCCTGGCTCCAAGGAAAGGCTGGGCGAGAAGAGCAACACCTAAATCTGATTCTCAGGCTGGAAAATATGGCATCGGCAACAAGGCATTGGTGAAATAGGCGCTTATGGACCTGCAATCCTATTAAGATTTTTCAATTGCCCAAATTAGGTGCCTTCCTGGCTTGGAATTGTGTTCCCAACAGCTTCAGCACAATAAGCAGGGTGAAGGTAACGTGTGAGTTAACCACTTCACCTACGTATATAAACACAAGCTGACATCAGGGTTACCTAAATTTGCTTCCTTTCACCTCGTATTAGTCTATTGTTTACTACAAACTGCCCATATCTTAGCAACATCTCCTCATTTTAGCCTCTCTTATTTGCAACTTAAGTTACCTTAAATTGGACGATAGAGTCTTATACTAGTCCCGCTGTTTATCCCAATCTTTTCTTACTCTCCACTGGGACAGCGTATCCAATTTCCTTGCTTGTTGAATAGAAGCTAGCTTTGGACTTTATTGCTGCTGAAAGGAGTTAATAGGTTTGCCTACAGTCCTTGTTATACCGGTGTTGCTGTGCTATAGGTAAGTCGTGGCGCCGACATCGTGGCTTGAAAAGGAAACTTCTTATTTTTATCCAATAATTTGTTGTGAGCCCCAGTTATGATTTCGTTCATATCCTCATAGTTGGCAGTGTCTCTATCTTGCCAATACCTGGGTCACGTCCGCCTTAAATCATGACAATACATCTGGCTTTTCCGCCAGCCTTGCCCATTAACCTGTCAAATGTCAGTGGAGAGCAGCACATCTCTGGTCATGCTTATTACAGAAGGTGTTAAGCCCTTTCCATTACTAGAAAGTTTAAGTGCAAAATTCAAGAGGTATGGTCGCTCTCTGCTCTCTCAATTATTACCATGTAGATGAGGGCAGGCCATTCCCGGGTGTCTGGTTGAAGTATGCACAGGTAATTGACACTCATTCTGGGGTGTCTGGTTGAAGTATGCACAGGGCCTTGCCACTCTCCCACGTGCAGTGCTGTGAAACGTTTGAAGTAGTTCATCAAATTCAGCCAGCCACCCCCTATGTGGAGGCTTGCACTCCCAAACTTCTGCTAGTGTAAAACCCGGCTACACCTCCAGTTCAGTGAAATTTAGTAATTCACGACACTGACAACCCCAGGGGCCAAATACTGGGCTGTGTAAATGCGGCCCAATATCACCATGAACAATTAGCTTGGAGTGGATGGGTGTTAACCTAGGCTGGCTGAAGGCAAAAAACTTTGACAATCACTCCTGGCAAAATGTGCCAACGCGGGTAGAATAAAGCGTTATCCAGCCCGCCTTACTTCCTTTCCCAGTTCGACACAGGTCGAAGAAGAATGCCCCTTCCAGAAAGGTCATGGCCTTATCCCTGAAGCCTATCCATACAGCATTCTACCGGAACTCTACAGCATTGCTTTGTAAAGCTTTTCTGGTTCCACAATGAATTGTGGTCGATATGCTCTCCCTCAGTTTGAACACAATCTTAGCTAATCGTACGCCTGCCTAATTCCCAGGGCTGTCTGGCTTAATGCTTTACGCCTGGAATTGCCCCACCAAATGTAGCCTTGCACTGAAACTTAACTGGGTTGTCTCAACTTTCCATTTAGAGCTAGAAACGCCCCCCGTGCTCCTTGTGTTTACTAAATGGACCCGCTCCTTAGTTTCCTGCACACAATGCACCTAAAAGTCATCTGGCCCTGATGCCTATCAAACAACAGTGACAGCCTCTGTCACCTTCATACAATGCATAAACAAACCTCACAAGGTCGCAGAAGCGGCAAGCCAGGCTAAGTCTCGGTAAACCATGTCACTGCTTTCCCTGGCCTCCCAGTGGAACCGGGAGAATAACCTCAAAGATGTTAAGTATGATAGACAAACCCAGGCCTTCCGCCTGTCTCAAAACAGCTCATGCTGCTGCCTTTCCTGTATAGACTAAGCTGCCACTTATGACTGAGTTGCAGAAAATATCACACCAGCTGTTTCCGAATAGCAAGGCTAAAAATGAAAGGCAGCCGCATCTCTTGACTTAAGCGTGGAACTCACAAAATACCTTCAAGATGTTATGTCTGACACACAAACCCAGGCCTGCAACTTGCCTCAACACAGCACAGGCTGCTGACTTTTCTATATACACTAAGCTGCCACTATGACTAATTTGAGAGAAACCTTACCCCAGCTGTTTTCTAATAGCAAGGCAAAGATGAGAGACAGCAGCATCTCTTGACTCAAGCGCTGAACGTACAATAATAACATTGGTAGATCAATTTCCGTGTTACCTTTCTACAAGCTGACCATTGCCTTAAGGTGGAGACTGGGTTTTAGGCTGAACCTTTGACATTTGTACTCCTGCTACCAAGATAACATATATATATATATATATATATATATATATATATATATATATCCTTATCCTGTTGCACCACTCGGGACACATAACTTCATCACTTCGTGAGAATAACCTTCCGGATGGTATGTATGACACACAAACCCAGGCCTTCCGCTTGTCTCAAAACAGCTCAGGCTGCTGGCTTCCTGTATAGACTAAGCTGCCACTATGACTGTGAGTTGAAGAAAACATTACACCAGCTGTTTCCGAATAGCAAGGTTAAAGATGAAAGGCAGCAGCATCTCTTGACCTAAGCGTGGAACTCACAATAATAAATCAGTATTCCGAATCCAAACATTTAACCAATATTTGATCCACGTGACTATCTTAATCACCAACAGCCAGGCCTACTTCCTTATTAAAATCGCAAGTGGCTGGCAAAGGGTACGTTAGAGATATCCAAGCCATGCATGTTCAACATGAAGCCAGGAATCGAAGGAAAGCTGGGGGGCGATAGTGTGAATAGTGATGGTGGCATCTGGCTCACGGCTTTCAGGACTGAAACAACCTTCAAGTTAAATTTTCAGTTTATGGTAGTGCTGCACGACCAGAAAGGGATCGGGTGTTTGCGCGCTTTACCTGCGCACCGAATTACGCTACACCAAGGACACACTCCTTTCTTATTAGGCACGGGGATAGTAAGTGATTCTCCCAGAATCACTGCATATTGATAAGGCGCCGAGACTTCGGGCCTGGTTCTCTCCAGCATGTCGTAATGGGCCATGCACTGGTAGTTGGGCATGGAAAGCATAAGTCTCAGTAGCTAAAGTTAAAAAAATCTCCAGCCCACGAAATCTGTTATTATTTGCCAGATAAACCAGTTTCATTGGGTAACACTAGACAATTATACTTAGTTGCCGGAAATAATTTGGTTTGAATCCTGCGCTATGCTGGTTATGATAAATGTAATACGGCACGCCCGAAAAGTGTTGTAGAACTCACGCACTCTCGCGGTCCCCGGCGATGCCGGCCTTGGCGGCGCCCTGTGCCCAATGCCGCCTCCCCCACAGATTCTCTCACTAGCCCCCTTTAACAGTTGACCAAGTTTCCACACCACACTCTCTGATGCATTGAATTAAACCCGCCTAGCCAATCAATCATATGCATGTGAATCTGTGTATAGGAAATGTTACCTGAGCCAAAGGACTCAGAGTGTCGGAGACTCATGTCATCCCAGCCGGCAGGCAGTATAGTTTAAGGCTGCTTGGTATGGAGCAGCCCAAGCTCAGTCGATTTCTAGCCAAATTAACCCTCTTAGCAACATTAATCAATGTTCTAATAATGTATGCTCAGCGGTGTGTATGCAGCTCTCGGATGAGCGTTCGTAGCTCACTGTTGACTATTCGGGCTGTAAGATATACATTGCAAGTAACAAAAGGATGCCTCTTTTGAATACAGTAACCTGCCGACCTATCTACATCATACGCACTCTGCAATCTACTTGGCACACGTTCTTTGCAGCAGGCCTATTACCCTCTGCACTAACTACACCGAAGTCAAAACCTCCACTATACCAATTCCTGATCTCTCACCAGGAAGATAATGAATCACACGAGTTAGTGGTGCACCATGTACACATTGCAAGTAGTGTACAAGGCTTGTGCATTTTTCAAGAAAGTAGTGCACGGGTTGCACGAAAGTGGTGCATGGGTCTTGCCCATATTACAATAAACTGGTCCACGGGTCCTGTGCATATCATAAGAAAATGGTGCACTGGTCTGGTGCGCATTGTCCAACAGTGCTCTTGAGTTATTGTACACACATTGTCCAACAGTGCTCTTGAGTTATTGTACACAATCTGTGTGAACAGAAAATAGGCTTCAAGCCCCACAACATCTAGGTGCTGTCTCCCGAGCCTTTTCTGTAATCCGTAGCTTAAGCGGCACAGTAAAGTGCCTCGAGGCCACGACGGGGCCATTCCAAGTGTTCCTCAGAGAACACGTTTTTAAAGTGCCTGGGTTTGTGTAAATCAACTGTTCATCGTGGCCGGAGTCGGAGAAGTGTGTACCCCGAGGGCAGCCGCATTCATAACGGCCTGTATTTGTCAACAGTGGAATGTGCGACCTCATGAGACCCGTGGAATGTGCGGCATCTGTCCCTCGAGTGACTTACGGGAAACGCTGAGCCTCGGGCCCTCGCGAGACACACGTGAAATGCGGAGCCTCGGTGCTCCCTGAGCCATCACGGTGCTGGGCCCTAGCAGTCAGGGGGGAGGGGGGTTAGTGCGTGATGGTGTGGTCTGTCTCCTACCTGATGTAGGCTATGTCCGCCCAGCCTTTCAGGATTCTCAGGTCGATAAAATGAGAGCTGCGGGGGTCGGTAAAGGTAGCCTGTGACACGCACATACTGTGCCCAAGGACGTCGGCGACCCGCTACAGCATCTGGGCACAGCCTGGCACGACGGGTTCCCGTGCATGCTGAAGGCGTGCACTTTAGTGTTTGCTGTCCAACAATTATCGCCTCCTCTGCTCAGAGGATGGGGTGTTTGAGGAAGGCAGGGAGCGCCCATTAAGAAGCCTTTATAGGCTGTTAACGCAGCTTTGGAGGTGGGGAACCAGATTGGAGCCTCGACGTCGGTTCAGCACCACGTGATTCAGGGCAATTGACGCACCCTCCCCATGCCTACCAAAATGAATGAAATGATTTGGTGCTTTTACTTACGCCCCCTACGAGCCGTTTTCCCTCGCACCACAAGGGGCCCCCAGTAGTCGACTAAGTCCATAACTACGTCCGACAGATGAACGGGTCCACATCTCAACCATCAAGCCAAGCAAGCAGGAATCTGGAGATGACGAGAGCCGAACCCGGGGCCGGAACCCGATTATTAGCTAAATAATGCACTACTGCAAACGGGTGCTGTTAGTTGGATGTTGTATGTGCGCGCCCATGCCCAAGTTCCTGGCAGACAGAAGGCGCGCGCATAAGGGGCCTGGCGGGCCTCCGGGAACTGTAGGAATATTTTCAGGTGGTGTGCAGAGAGACTGAAATCCTCACCTTATTCGAGCCACACCCGGTACTGGAGCGCTCGCAATCGGTCGCATGGGAGGATGCAACAGGAGAGCGCTGTGTGCTGCTCCCGCCTGACGGCACCGGGGATTGTTGCGAAATCGCGCTCGCGTTGTGCTCGTGGGTCGGGCAGCGATAGATATGTACCTTTCCGCGTTACCTGTCCCGTTCTCGAACCCGTGGCCCTGCGAGATCCGTTTGCTCGCCTGCTACCTCCCGCCGCGTCGTTTGACCCACAATTCTGCCACACTCCCCCAGTGAGCCGCCCGCTCCCAACATTCGCTTAAATCGCAATTTAGTATACCGGGTGCGCACTACATTAACTGTAATTTAGTAATGCTTTCGGAGAATGAAATTTCACCTATGTTGCGGGGGCGTCGACCCGGCCACGTCTGGGCGCCAGCCGCGTCGCACACGGCGACTTAAACTCTGCTCCTGTAAGTTGGGCAAATTGCTGAGGCCGGAAGACTCACAGTGCCACGGCGCCACGAATACGGCCCATTCCGCTAACACCCCACGCTAGTCTTGGGCCGGTCTGGTAGCGCTGCCGCAATTACAAAGCCGGTAATGCCAGCCCATCCCTCCTTCTTGGCCACCCTGCGACCTGGCAGCGTTCGAAATCGCGCCGCGATACTATATTGCTTCCCGCCATATTGTCCCTCAGAGGCGCGGTGCCCCACTTGCGCACCCCCCCCCCACCCGTGGCCATCCGAGCCACAGGGCCCCGTCAACCTGGTCATGCCCAGGGACAGGGCCGGGGTGGGAGGGAGGGAGGAAGCAAGACTCACCGTTGCTTGGTGGTACGACACGCACGACGACACCGGGGCCCCGATCGCAAGGACGAAATCCACACGCAACCGCGTGGCAAGGACGAAATACGCGTGTCCGGGCAGGAGCGGCGCGCAGGAAGCAGAGGAGGAACTGGGCGAGAGGGACGCCTATGTAGGGGGGGGCTAGCCTCGCCCCCCTAACGGCCCACCTCCACCTACACTCATTGGGAGATCTCCTCCCTGGGCGTAGCCTCGCGCGCGAGGCAGAAGAAGGGGGAGGGGGGAAGGCTGCGACGGGCGGCCACTAGAGAGCTGCCCTGCTGATGTCCCACTGCGTGGGACGCGGGCAGCGGCAGTCTGTGTTTAGCAAACCTTACAGGTCTGCTGCTTGGCACCGTGCTGCAAATCTCCTTTTCTGTCCGTTGCCTGAAAGCGTCTGGCCTAGAGAATCACTAGTTCAATTCAAACAAGCAGTGCCAACCCAGCAGAAAATGTCTGTCTGATTCCCAAAAATGTTTTACGCGTGTGCAGAAAGGACCTACGTTTAAAGGGGCCTCCCAGTGAATGATGCCTCCATACATTTCAATACCCCACCAGATGTCATCAAACAGAGCAACATACTGTAGTGACTATTGTTGGTGATTGCTACACATGCTAGGCTGGAAAACAGCACTGTGCTTTTTTTTATCTACACTGCACGGCCCCTTCTCGAGTGCATGCATATAGCTTACAAAGGGCCTAATGTATTGACAATGTTTTTAGTTTTTCACCCTCGCAAATCCTGCTTTGGCCAAAGCTCCACGCTTTGAAGGAATTAAAAAACAAAACACATGGTTCCAAAATAGCATCGCCAGTGGTGCATTTCATTGCAACACACAATCTCAACATTACGATTTTGTGTGAGCTGCAAGGAAAAGGGGCAGCAAATGGTTCCCCCTTTTTCTTCAAACATCAAAGGAAATTTATCAATGGTCTGCTGTGACTCCTGTGGTCAGAAAGGACTGGTCATTTACTGACTGGCCTAATCAGTTAGTTAGCAACAATGAGGGTTCTTGTTCCCTCGTGAAGTTGATCCAAATATCTGAGTCAAGCGCAAGCAAGAGATATGTGCTTACAGTAGACGTTGTCTGCTGTTCGACATAAAAATTGGCCCTATCTTCATGCCCGTAACAACATTAATGCCTAAAACATGGATTGATTCACGAACAATGTGTTAAAAAACGTTAAGGCAATGCATGTCAGTGATGTTCCTCTCTTATTTTCAAGTTTTGCCTAATCTTTCCTTACTCACAAGTTAGCTATTTAATCTTGTTTCTTTCTGTATTTTTTTTCCGTGCATACTTTGTGCCATGCCAGGTGTTTCTGATCAACTTTGAATGAGAGCTCTGATGCTGACCCTGAAGCCAACGCAAAGTGACTGTCAGTGGGTTAGCCTCATTGCAGAGCACACAGAACAATGGTCATGTATTTCCGTTGTAATTGCAATTTTGTGAACATGTGTGTTAAGGTGCTGCAAAGATGGCAAAATATTTCCAGGGCAAAAGTAAATACATTGCTTAAATGTGAGTGAGTGCAATGTATGTTTGGAAGTAATGAAGTGAGGGAGATTCAAGGAAGTGCATTCGGGGAAGAGTGAACAGGGGGTGCTAAAGAAGAAAGAGAGGTGGTTAAAGATGTGCAGAGAATAAGGACATAAATATTTAACATAAAGCGTACATAAGTAGGAGGCCAAAACTCCTTCCGCAGGCCTCAAAACTACTGAAATTTCAGAATTGAAACATTTTGAAGGTTAATTATTTATAACAAATCCTTGTTGTTACTCATTTATGTTAAACAGCTAACAACCATTGACAAAGCCAATCATCGTTTTAGGTGTAGGTCAGTTGTTGTGTCATATATCTGGATGCAATTACATCTCAGAGAGAAACCAAAATATCGGTCGGGTAGCAGCACACTATGGGAATCACAGAAATTTATTTTACTTGTTCCCTTTTAGAGAGTCCCCACATTTTTGATCCCACTTCAAGGCCTGTCTTCGTATCAGCAGCTGTGGGTCCTTCTCAAAGCCTGGTTAGAGCATTTTCTTCCAAAGTTGATGCCACATGCAGTGCAAGACACTGGGCAAGCACACACTTTAAAAGGCTGAAGTTATGTTGTACAATTTGCACATTACAGTAACTGTTGAACATATTAATGCAGTAAAATATAGGGCAGTTTCTAATGTGTTTAATATTTCAAAACTATATGTTCCCACTGCTTTATAAGCCTTGCTTTATCACTAAATTAATTTGCTTTAAAATGCACCATTTGCCAATCTTTAAAAAAAAGAAATTTTTGGGAGGAGGATGCAGCCTGGACTCCACGTTTGTCCATTAAGCTTGTCCGCGTTGCTCACTACATAAAAGTCATACCAAACGTTTACGCCCCACTATTTCAAATGTCACCAGCTGCCATTGAAAGATAGTAAAGCATATATAGTCCTCAAGCCCACGTTGATCTAGTCTATAATCCATGTTGATTCAATTCAATAATTTATTACAATTACATACCGTTTATTCATAAAGGATTGAATACTTATTCTACACATAAATATAGCGCAATCTACCTACAGATCATAGATGCATAAACCCATTAAAAACTATTTAATACAAAGCAATCTGTATATAGGGTCATTAATCCAATAAAGAGCATTATTTTATAGGTTTACGTGTAATTTAAGACTTCTTTTAGTCAATGTAACAAAACTGCAATAATTAGTTCATTGGGATTAAACAACGTAAAATTCTTAACAACCACAATTATTATGTTTGAGCCTTGCAGCACCTGAAGGATGCGTTGACTTACCAGATGATAACATGCAAGACATTGCCACAAAAAACATGATCTAGCGTTTCCTGGGCTCCATTTGCTCGTTTTAACTGGAAACCACAACAGATCCACCTTCATTTTCTCCACTTTCCTACTGAAAAGGATGCTAACATATACAAATATACATCCACTCTCTAGATCTGAGGGAATATTTTTCTAGTTTTATTATCATGAAAGACTATTACTAACTAGTAAGAAAGACTGTTATAAAGCATTCAGTGTATAAATACAATATGCATTACAGCAATTAAATCAGAGGTGTCCAAAGGAAAGTGACAAATATATGTAGGAATCATTTATAGAGTCCAAGGTTATCCTGAAAGTCAGGCATAGCTTCAGTCATTATGGACAACGGTTGGACAACACAGTTTGGTGTCCTGAGTGGGGGGGAGAAGACCAGACAATAGTACTTTTTTGGCATCACAGGGAACTTTACCATGAACTCCTTGGTGCCATGAACAACCTGTGCTACGGATTTATTTGGCAAAATTAAATTTGGGAAACATAACTGTCACATAGTGGAGGATCCGTCCAATCCAGGGGCTGTGCTGATGAACTTGGTTATCTGCAGCTGTGGACAAAAATGGTGAACCTTACAAATTTTGCAAGTAGAAAGTGGAAAAAGGATGAAAATGCCCCAATTTGTAGATTTCTAGCCATATTGAAACAGGGCGTCTTTCTTATGTGTACAGAATAGTGCTGAAACCACAATGAAAGCTTCAAAAACTAAATACAGCCCTAAAAGGGGAAACTCTATTTTAACAAGCATTTACGCGACACCTATTGCACTGCAAAGGGGAGTGCGGGTGGGGGGTGTTAGGGGTGTGCAAAGGCACAAACAACGGGAGTGGGGGGTGGGAGAGAAGGCACAGACAGCAGGAGGGGGGGCACGGAAGAGAAAATAGTGCTCATGAAACACGAAGTAAAGGGGCCAGTAGCTGTGGAAGGATACAAATGACGACATGGCCATAATAAGGAGGGACTAGCAGCCTATAAACCAATCGGAAGGCAGTATTTAGAAAGGACAAAGACACAAGCCAATGAAAAAGTGGGAGGGGCAGTGGGCACGGCTTCCCTCACTTAGTCAACTACCACAGATGAACCTAAAATACTTATTTAGAATTGCCTAATATAGGATGGCTGCTCGATTTACTTTCAGCTTTTCCTCACAATTTCGCATGACCCATCCTATGGAATAACTGGAGTGGGGGTAAAGTGTCTCCTTCTTCTGTCCCTTGTACAATTACCCTCATAAAACATGATGACCGGTGATGAGAATAAGGGATCTTGCCTTTGTGCTCTGAAGAGAACTGCGTTGCGTTACTGTGGTGCATTGCAGGTGGCCCTTGTCTGATGCTTGTAGCAGAACAAATGTAGCTGAAAGCATGGATGAAAACAATGCGCCTACAACCAATTCTTCTGCAAGCATAAAACAAAGCAGTTCATTCAACAGCTTTATGAAGCGCTCATGCATGAAAGGGCTTTAATGCGCTTTAGAGATAACTCAGTTGATCAAATTACTCAAAAACAGGGAACATTTTAAATAGTAGGATATCCAACAGAAGAAATATAGATTTTTTTTAAAGAACATTAATGTTCAGATGGACATTTTGGTGTATCAGTGGGGAGTTGTAGGAGAGGAGTATTAGATGAAGAAAACCTGGAAACTATGTGTTGTAAGGATTTTCTGAAAGTGAGAAGTGTGGGTTTTATTTGAATGTCAAAAGGGAAAGCATTCCAGGCGGACATTATGACTCCACTGTTGTGGTACAGTATAATTAGAAAAATGCGCATGAAACCTGGCCCTGGCTGTAGCTGTGAACAAAGAGGTCACTTTGTACACAAGAAGCGTTGATTTCCCCACAGTGCTTGCTGGAATCTCTTGGCTAGGCCAGGAGTCACTTAAACTGAGCTCAGTATGGAGACCCAAGACCACAGACCCCCCACTTCCAGATTCCTGTTGAAGTGCTCCGCTTTGTTGTCTAACAGGTATAGCAGACAACTGCATCAATAATTACATTGTAATAATTATAGCTGCTTCATTTGTGTTTATAAAAACCCACAGGGGAATATTTACAAGCCCCTTGCCCAACCGGTGCGTCACTTTTTGTGACGCACTGGCGGCGCGATTTGCTGCTCCATATTTTCAAGGACACATAAAGCGACTCTGCGTGGCTTTTCGTTTACTTGTAAATACGTACCCTTCTCACGTAGCACTTTGCGTGTAAGGGGTGTTCCAAAGGGTGTTGCTCTGGGTGTTCCCACGCAACACCCATGGATTCTGCAGCATTTCCAGATTTACGAGAAATCGTAAACCTGGACAAGCGTCAAAATGCTACGCCTTCCCAGGGGAGGCATAGGGAGGTGGATCAAGGAGAGCTATTTTAATTTCTTCTTGTTTTTTCCTCTTTCTATGCGTGCTACCTTCTACAGCACATATAGAAAGAGGAAAACACCTCTTGTAATTGTTTGTGTGCAGAAAGGTATCCCTTCCTGCACAAAAACAATCATCCCCGCAACACAGGCGCCCTTGCACCATGGTGCATGGCAGCCAATTGTGCACCAGCACTGGGGAGAGCGAAGGGATCCGTCATATCGTTGTAGATATGACGAATCCCTTTGCTTCCAAAGTAATGCGCAGTCAAATGGCTTGTGGCATCGCATTACGTTAGTTTGTTGTAGATAAGGCCCAGAGTCTTTAGAGCTTGAGTGTCCTCAGAGTAACGGACTCATGAGAAGGAAGCACGTTCATTGGATCAGCTATCCGCCAAACAGAAGATCTTTCCAGCCATCTGCTTCAGCTTAGGGTTCCCCCAGATCAAGACAAAGGACTGTGAGGGGGAGAAAGAAAAAATGACAAAGTAACAGAAAATGATCCAGTAACTTAAAGAAGAGATTCTTGTAAGAAGGTATGAAACCACTGCCAGGAAGAAGATGAGGTAGATGAAGAAGAGTGAGATGACCGTGGTGGCCACCCTGAAATGTGCCTGTAGGTCGGGTTGACTGAAACCTGCAGCATTTGCTTCATCCTCCACACACGGTTACCAAGGGATATCAAGATGAATGCGATGGATAGGAGTACGAGGAGAAGTGGCAGACAACACCCGAGAATTCCAGTGGCAGCAGCGTGGGAAGATGTCCACTTGATTGTGCTCTTTGCAGTAGTGGAGTTTGATGTCTGATTGGTAGGTGCAATCAGCAGGACATCTCTGTACGTATTCCAGTATGAGAGTACACTGAGGAAACACGATCCCAATGCAGACCCCAGGATCAGCCACACTACCATTTTCGAAATCTTGGTCTTTAGCCGGAGAAACAATGGATAATTCAGTGTTATTGTCTTCACACAGTAGAAGAAACACAGCCAGGCCGTCAGCCAGAAATTGAAGAGGACCATGTATATTACAAAAATGTTCATGATAATATTGATGCTATTTGAGTAGTAAATATCAGTCCATATACGTGAAAAGCTGCTAGTAAGAAACTCAACACATTGAAGATAAATGTTTGAAAGTCCAAGAGTGAGCAGGAAAGGATCCGAGGACTTCAAGGGTGCTCCCTTCATCCAGTCTGAGCCATACATGGCCACAATCAATCCATTGGTGGGGATTCCAAGAAGAGTTTCAGCTGAGGCAACAATTAGGAAAACTTTATTAAGGGAAGTCACCATTGTATGCCCTTAATTTACCTTTTGATGAATTAAAATAGTAGAACTGTTTTTTTTAGCAGATCTTGTGGCTTAAAGAAAGGAAAACAAAAATGCTCAACTGCTGGTCCATAAATGGTTCACACTCAAATAGGAGGGTGGCTTCCATTTTGAAAACACTTTGGTGTATTTTGTTGTTTTTCTGTTGTCACCATGGTAATAACAGATAACAAGTTATGAGTTTTTTTCTTGTCTCTGGTATCTGAGAGATCCCTATGACCGACGTCTGTGGAGTTACTTCCCTTATATTCCATCTGGCTGGTCCAGTGACCTGCAGAAGTCACTTAGCTTTGGTTAGATGCAAATCGTAGAAGTTTCTTGTTACTCGAGAGTAGGAAAAGCTTCAAGCAAATCACCTGCTTGCAGGGAAAAGAGCAGCAGGCTTGGAAGTATAAACAGTAATGCATAATTAATTATCTCATCATTGTAGCGAGTTCATTTCTATTTACTTTCTAATCATCTGCAGTTTTCAAAATGTGAAACATTAATAACAATGCCAGAGAGCACACATCTTAGATTAACATACTACCCACGAAAATGGGGTCCTTTGATTTATATATGGCTCTTTCAATTATACTGATACAATGTACAGAAATAGTTGAGGGATTTGGCCACATTTTGATTTTCTAGGATAAAGTAAGCAGGTATTCTCTAAGTACATCTCTACAGTTTTTTGTACAAGGAGTGCTCATTTTTTTTAAAGTTTAAAATACACCTTATTCGTCACATTATTTCAATACGAGTACTGTGGGGATGGGTTGGTAGTGGCTGACAGGGGCAGGACATCAAGTCCCAGGATTCTCCTTGTTCTGGAGGCGGAGCCACAATCTGCTAAGTGCCAGTTGGGTGCATAAATTCACCTTTTCTTCACCATGGCGGCGACGCGGGACACGGTGGTAGAGGCTGACAGAAGCAGAACTTCAAGCTCCAGGATTCACCATGTTCTGGAGGCGGAGCCACGATCTGCTAAGCGCCAGTCGGGTGCATAAATTCACCTTTCGTTCACTGCAGTGGGAGATGCATTGGTAGTGGCTGACAGAGGCAGGACTTCAAGCCCTAGGATGCCAGCCCTGCCGAGTACCACGCATTAGGCGATAGACTTCGGGATTTCAGTGTGGTGATCCGCATCACCGCACTTGAAATGCATTTTCATGCATCCATAGCATTTCAGCTGTTCACAGGAACGCTGCTATTTAGTACCTTCACTGACTGCCAAAGCTCTTAGCTTGCGGGCTGTCTCAGCTCGCAGCAGGATAAAATGTTTGACCTGACACAGCGTCAATCACTGTCACCAGGTCACGAGTCTGGCCCATGATTTAATTAGCCCAGTCATCATAGGCGCCGTGGGTGGCCGCGGCTGCGCGGCATAGTTTCAGTTCTTTCACAGCCTGAGCACTTGTAGCCCGCTGCAGCAGCCGGCGTAATGATTCGGCCGTGGCTGGAGAGCGGTGGTGGTGCATGACCGCCTCAGCAGTCGCCCTGCAGTCCAGGGCAGCCAATGCAGAGTGTCCGATGAGCTGGACTGCGATCACGGCACTGCCTGGGACTGTACCAGTGCAGTCGTCAGCTGGCCCATACCGTCAATGGAGTTCACAGCTGTAACAGAGTAAGTGAAGTGTCACTCACTGTTTCTTCTTTGACTCCTTGGCTTCCAACAGGATCTCCGTGAACGAACTTTGTAGGCACCGCGGTAGGCCCAGCAGTTAGGGGCATATTAACAAGCCAGGCGATAAAATGATCGCCGCTTTAGCGGCAGAAAACTGCCGCTAAAACGGCGATAATGGGCTTGATAATATGCTCTATGGAATTCCAATTGAAGCCCATGTTAGATGCCCTTCACATCTAACATGGGCTTCAATTGGAATTCCATAGAGCATATTATCAAGCCCATTATCGCCGTTTTAGCGGCAGTTTTCTGCCGCTAAAGCGGCGATAATTTTATCGCCTGGCTTGTTATTATGCCCCTTAATGCTTGATTTTCACACACATCAAGCCGAGCGACTCTCTGAGTGAGTGTACCTTTAAGGTCTTCTAACAGTACAGGCGTTCCCATAGCTGCCACGGTTTCAGATTTCTAATGTGTGACATTTTCATAATTTCAGTGTAATTATGAGTGATATTTAGCGAATAGAAGAAACTCTGAGAAGATCTTAAAAAGGCTGCAAAGCACCAGAAATGGAAGGGCACTAGGATGTGAGAAAGGCCCCAGCGCGGAGCATGAGCCAGCCTCACTGATGCTGAACTCAACTTTGCGCAGACCGCTGACAGTGACTGCAATGCAGAGCGCAGCTCAGGCATTGTAACACCTGATGCGTGGTACTTGGCAGGGCTGGTTTTACTCAGACCTTGCAATTCTGAAATTAAATAGCAAGACAATGGTAGTCAGTGGAATCAAAGTGACCAGGAGTCTCCCTAGAGATATTTCTGCTCTTTGAGGATTAGAAATCACCGCCCTTCATCACTCTGCATTGAGTGTGGCAGTGAGTGTGGCTGCGAGAGACTGAGACGCTGCATGAAGCCACCAATGAATTGTATTGAAATTATCTAGTAGTGACCAGATGTTACTGTTGCAAGTGTCAGAATACTGTGAGTGCAAGTAGGAGTACAGGGGTGAATGCTAGTACTAGAGCAGAGGTCAGTGCTGCTGTGAGACAGATTAATGATGTCAGTGCATATGAGAGTTAAAGTGCCAGTACAAGTGCTGGTACAAGTGACAGTAAAGGTGTGAGTGAGGTGAGCGTGAGCTTACTGGTGGAAGTTCCAGTTGTGTGAGTGAGGTGCAAATGAGAATACTTTGCAACTTCCATTGCAGGTGCGAGGAAGGTTACTGGTGCATGTTGCAGTGAGGTATGAATGAGGTTGCTGGCGTAAGTACACTAGTGGTTTTATGAGTGAAGGAGCGAGTAAGTTAAATACACTTACTTATATCCTCATGCACTCACTAACTTGTCTTTAAGTATCCATTCTCTCATCTACTTGCTCACTAATTTGCCCATCCATGCATTCTCATTATCTTATTCACCCATTAAATTGCTCATGCGTAGGTAATACTCTGTGCATTTGCCCGTTCCATGATCCATGCATTCTTCTATTCATCCACTAATCTATCCAAGTAGCACTTATTTAAATTCACTCACTTATCCATGCACTCAGCCAGTGATTTGTTGATTAAAAAGACAGACTTATGGCCTTTGCTGGTGCATGCATTATTTTAATTGTCATTTTGTAAATTATCTCTATACCCCTTCTTGAGGCTTGTTTTCTGTTTAAAACGTTTTATTGAGACAAAACAAACCATGGGGGAGGGGGACAGGGGGCAGGATACATGGAATACAATCAAAAAAAGAAGGGATGCATCTCCAGAGGGTTAGCAGTAAGTGAAGCGTTGGCGCAGAGGGAAGAGCACAGTAAATGAACGCAAGAGTTACAAGCTGTGGAATCCCACGCGCGTATCCGACACCCAGAAGCGGAGCAATAGAAACCCCCCCCAATCAGCACCTCATCAGAACACGATCCCCCCCCTCCCGTCCCCCACCCTCCCAAAAACAAAAACAACAACACTCCCCCCTCCCCCCGTCCTATGGCCCCGCAGCAGAGTGGCCCTAACCAGGAAGCCCCGCACCCCCCCCCCCCCCCGGAGGGGTCCCCATCTCACATGTAAGCTAGTCCGCCGGGGTCACCGGCGGCCGCAGCCTGAGAAGCCGAAGATACCTCGGGCAGGTGAGCTCCCGGAATTCAGTGGACAGCAGCGCTAGAAAGGGTTGCCATAGCTCCTCAAATTGGCCTACCTCCCCCGCAACCGTAAGCGACAGCTTCTCCATCCCCAGCACATGCCAGAGTCTGTGCAACCAACCGGTGATGGAGGGGACGGTGGATGTGCGCCAGTGGATCAGAATGTTCTGAACCGCAGACCCCAGCGCTATCGCAATCTGCCTACCCCTACGGGATTTCAGTGGGTACATGAGGTCATTGGGGAGGCCCAGCAAGACATACGCCGGGAGGCGCGGCAGCTCTATCCCGAAGTGCTCATCCACCTCGTCCAGGACTTCCTTCCAGTAAGCGGTCAGCACTGGGCAATCCCATAGGATGTGTGTAAGGGTACCCTCCTGCCCGCAGCTCCGCCAGCACCCCTTGTCAGTGTGTCTATGCATCTCATACAGTCTCTCCGGGGTGTAATACCAGTATGTGGACACTTTAGTGAAGGTCTCCGTAAGGCCCGTGTGGTATGCCGAGTGCCGCGCCCGATACGCAATCTTGTCCCATTCCTTGTGGCTGAGTGTCCTACCCAATTCCCTATGCCAACGCTCCCTCCCCGGATTGTAGTAGTGAGACGGCGGGGGTTGTAGGTGTTTGTACAGATCAGTAATCAGTTTAGCGTCGGAGGTCCGAGTAGCCAGCCACCGCTCATACGGTGTAATTGGACGGGCCGCGGCAGCACGCACCTGAGGCTGGAGGGCCCAATGCCGAACTTGCATGTAACGTAATCTGTCCAGCTCCGTCAGGCCGAACTCCTGGCGGAGTTGCTGAAAAGGAACCACTCCTTCCGGGCCATAGATCTGGAAGAGTGCCCTGCAGCCAGCCTGCACCCAGTGGGAGAAAACCCCCGGCTCCATCCCAGGGGAGAAGTCCGGGTTGCCCGCAATGGGGGTGAACGGCGAAGGGAAGGTGGTGAAGCCCCTGGCCTCACAGACCGCGTCCCACACACGCAGGGGGACCCGCGTAACAAAGGAAGCGTAGAGATTAGCGGGGCGGTGCACGCGGCGCAGGAATGGAACCTCCTGTAAGGTGCGGCCCGCCACTGCCTGGTCCTGGAAGAGCCAATGTTTGTCGGACTCCCACCTGCTCCACTCCACCAGATAGCGTAGCTGTGCCGCCTGGAAGTACTTACGGAGGTCGGGAATGCCAAGACCCCCCGCCTCCGGAGCAAGCGTGGAGAGGACCCTCTTCATGCGTGGCCTGCGGCCCTGCCAGACAAAGCGTGAGATGTCAGCCTGCATTTGCCGTAGCCAACCCGCCGGGGGTTGGAGCGGAAGGGCTCGGAAAAGATATAGTATCTGGGGCAGCACCGTCATTTTGATCGCCGCGATTCGTCCCAGCCAGGACAGCAGGCCCTTGTTCCAGCGGCCAAGCTCGTCCCTGATCTTCCTGCTGAGGGAGGCATAATTGGCCGTAACCATCTCCGACAATGTAGGCGCCAGCAGAATCCCCAGATACGGCACCGTGGACGAAGACCACTGCATGGGGAAGAGCCGTTGAAGGTCCCTCCTGGTGTCCGAAGCCAGGGACACGTCCAGCGCCATCGACTTGCTCATGTTCATTTTGAAGCCGGCCACCCCCGCGAAGGCGTCCAACTCCCGGAGGCAAGCAGGCAGTGACCTCCTAGGGTCGTCCAAGGTCAGCAGGACATCGTCCGCGTAGAGACTGACTGTGTGGGCGTACTGGCCCATCCGGACCCCGACGGCATCCGGATTATCACGAATCCTCTGAGCAAACGGCTCCATGTAGAGGGCAAACAGAAGCGGCGAGAGAGGGCAGCCCTGCCGCGTGCCGCGCTCGATGGCAAAGCCGCCAGAGCTACACCCGTTTACCCGCACCGACGCTGAGGGATGCTTATAGCAATTAAATACCATGGTGCGGAACTTATCGCCGATTCCCAGTTTCCCGAGGACCCGCTCGAGATACGGCCAGTGCACCCTGTCGAAGGCCTTCTCTGCATCAACGGATAACAACATCCGCTCCCCCGAGATCCTTGAGGCCTTCTCCAGAACATGTGTCACCCTCTTGGTGTTGTCAACCGTCTGTCTACCGGGCACAAAACCAGCCTGGTCCGCCTCCACCAGGTCGGGGAGGTGTGGACCCAGCCTGGCTGCGAGAATCCCCGTGTACAACTTGAGGTCGACATTTAGGAGCGAGATGGGCCGGTATGAGCCGCAAAGGGCCCGGTCCTTCCCAGGCTTCGGGATTACCGCGACCGTCGCCCTCAGAAGATCCGGAGGGATGGCTCCCGGCTCGGAGAAAGAGTTGAACAGCCGCGTAAGGACAGGGGCCACGGCCGTGCAGAAAGTCTTATAGAATAGCGACGTGTACCCGTCCGGGCCTGGGGCCTTGCCATGTTTCAGCCGCGCAATAGCCGAAATCACTTCCTCTACATGGATGTCCCGCTCCAGGTGGTTAGCCTGAGCCGGATCCAGTGCCGGGAGGGTCACCGACTCCAAATAGCTATCGGCCTCCCGTGGCGGGGAGGGCTCCTCAGCATACAGCGCTTCATAGAAGCCGCGGAAAGACTCCGCTACCTCCGCGTCCCCGGAGACAACCCTCCCGTCCGCGCCCACCAATTCTTTCACGACGTTGCGCTGTTGCGCGACCCGGAGCCGATGTGCCAGGAGCTTGCCACATCTGTCCCCCCCAGTGTAATAGGCATGTTTCAGACGTAAGGCGGCGTACTCCGCCCTATCAAGATCCAGAGCCGAGAGGAGCTTCCGCGCTGCCTTCAGCTGTCTCCAGACCCTCGGCGCTCCCGTACGGCGGTGGACCTGCTCGAGCTCCCGAACTTGAGCCGTCAACTCATCCCTCTTCAGTTGTCTCTCCTTATTCTCGGCCGCAGAGATAGAGATGAATTCCCCCCGTAGGACGGCCTTCAATGCCGCCCATTGTGTCGCCTGCGAGGTGTCAGCGTTGCTATTGTGGGTGAGATAGTCCTGCATGACCTCCCCGATGCGTTGCACCACCGATTTTTTGTGCGTTGCACCACCGATTTTTTGTGTTGAGGCTTGTTTTGAAGTGCTTATTGTTCAGTCGAAGATGTGTTGCTCCATCTCGCATGTCCTGTTTTGGAAGGGGCGAGCAAGCAAAATATGCAGCACTCCTCGTGGTAATTATGTACCAAACTGTTTGCTGGCTTGAAGGGCACAGAAAGGAGAGCAGTGTGACAGATTGAAGAAAGCTACAGGGACTCCTGCTTACTATAGCAAGCTGGGGAACAGGAGCAGCATATTTGTTATGAGTCCAGCAAAGCAGCTCTAACATTTAAATGAGATGCAATGGAAGTGTCAGTGAGCGCACATTACAGGTATCTTACCTCATCACAAAGTAGCTCTGCAACAACACCTTCCGGTGGAGTTTGGCTATCTATAAAATTGCTCAAGACGTAATGGGCCAACCAACACTGCACAGCAGGATATTAACCCGAGGCCAGACAAACAAGCATTTACAATGCAATGGTCTCGGCATTGTTAAAGTTAGAGCTATTGGCATTGCTCATGACATTGTTTTTGTTTTTAAAACATTTAAAGAAACGGCATTGTTATTTACAATGTCAATAGCTTAATCTCTCTCAAATGCGGGACCTATTGCATTTGCACCCACACACAGAGCCACACACACAAAGCCACCCACACACACAGAGCCAGCCACACACACACAGAGCCACCCACACACACAGAGCCACCCACACACACAGAGCCACCTACACAGAGCTATTCACATAGAGCAACCTACACACAAATAGAGCCACCCACGCATAGAGCCACCTACAAAAAAAAGCCAGCCACACACATACACACACACACATAGAGCCTCACACACACATAGAGCCACCCACAGAGCCGCAATGTGTGGCGCAAGCTGCCCTGGCACTTATATGTTTTTTACTTCTATATATATATTTTTTCATAAATTAAGCACTGCAGTAACCACAAACTGTTCTGAGCATCAGTATGACGGTTCTTCTTAAATTCCTGAGTCTGGCCACAGATAAAAGGATCGTGACTTCAAAGGGAGGTGCTCAGAGTTCAACCCCGCAGCTAGGAAGAGTGGACAGCAACTGGTAATTGAGGGTAATAGCCCGCGCAGGCAGCCTCGCTCTGAAAGGGAGACCGGCTCTTACATGGCTGGTCAGCGGTCAGGACTGACATTCCGAAATGGCTGCCGAAGTTGCACTACCGGACAACCACTGCGGATAGTCATTCCTTTGTGTTTTGGAAGCTGAGAGCGGGCGCAGTGACAGTAAGTGGGCAGAGAGGGGAGGGCAGCCAGGGAGCTGCACACAGTCACGGCGGAGGAGGCAGCGTCTAAGTGCAGGTGTGTGTTCCCTCACCCACAGCACCTGCAGCCCCTCGGGGGCGCCTCCTGCCCCAAGCCACCTTCTCCTTGCAGAATATTCTCCAGGAGGAACCATGGAGACCTCAAGAAATCTACACAGAAAGTTCTGGACCCGAAGAAGGACGTCTTGACCCGCCTGAAGCACCTGCGAGCCGTGCTGGGTAAGAGAGAAGGGGGGGGGGTGAGAGGAGACACACACTCGGAAAGAGGGTGCAAGGTAGGCTCTGTTGTCACTCCTGGCAAAGCACATCACCATTGTTAGTATTCCAACCTGAAAATGCACTTTAGCAAGACTAACCTCCCCAGACTTTTCACGGCAGTTCAACACCGCTGTAGAAAAGATGTAGGATTGCTGTATTTGTACGCGAAGCTTCACACAGAAACAACAAGTTAGTTAAATCGGCTCCGGTAAGAAGTTGTGCAATTAAAAAGTACAGTAGACTTCCTGAAAAGCGCGTGCACAATGTAATCAAAACAACGAGTAGCTGCAACACTACTGGAAAACATAGTATGTATGGTCCTTTGAGGTCCATGACTTCCGGGGTCTGTCATGGCTAACCTCCATTGACCGACACAAGGCGGTCTTCCCGGCAGATGGCATACTTCTAGACAAGGCTCGCTCGCTACATAGCGTTTCCCGTTCCTATGTCATACCTTTACGCATAGGAGGTACCTACCAGTTATTATAGAGCCCATCCTCTAACACATCGAAGTATAAATCGTCGGTAACGGGCCAGTAAAAATAAAAAGGATTGCAATCACATTAAGCTGCAATGTGCAACTGCCTCTGGTTTTTCCCAGCCGTCCACATGTTAGTCTTTCAGGTAATCTGTAACAAGCAATAATGTTAACTCATACCGTCAGCTCAGAGCTCACACGTGCGGGTAGCGACCACCTCCAATTTCCAAGGCGTCTAGCGTCACAAACATGGTCATAGCAATAGAAGAAAGACTGTAGCGGCTAATTGTAAGATCAAGCATGGAGGCGGAGGCAAGAGGTGCCCCGTTCTCTTCTCGTTCATTGAACTGCAGTGAGCCTAACTACCGCGCGCCATGGTAAAGAAAGTTGCAAGCAGGTAGAACTTACAAGATGGTACGTTCCACAGCGGCTTTTTCCCCACCCCTTTAAGGGGGGCTCGCGCTCCGCTCGTTGGTGCGTACCAATGCACGAGCCAGCTGGAGGGGCAGGGGCGAGGAATGAGGAGATTACTTCTTCAGTCTTTTGTCTCCGTGCCGAGTAGCTGATTGGCTATGTAAGCGGTCGAATCCAAGAGAGCCGAGGAGTACCGGCTCGACGCTCCGAAAGTAAAAGAGATAGCGTGTGTGCGCGGGAGCAACGCCGGGGCACCACCGCCTTTCTCCGAGGCACAGCAGAAAATGCCTCGGAGAAAGGGAGTGTCCTTTTCGGATTGGGGGGCGTGTTTTGCTGTTGTCTCCTCCCTGAGACTTCTCGCAAAAAACACGCCCCCCGATCCGAAAAGGACGGGGCCTAATCGGAGTGACTGGACCTCTTCTCCAGTGGCTGGCCAGCATTTACGAGGCCAGCCAATGGAGAACAGGAGAGAAGAGGGGCGGGTGCAAGCCCCTCTTCTCAAAGTCACTCCAACTCATTAAATCTCGGAGCGAGACTGCGCAAGCGCAGCCTTTCGCAGCCGAGACCTAATAAAGGCACCACCCCCATGCGAAACTAACACGGGGAGCTCCGACCAACGGAATTCACCCTGTTCTGGAGGAGGCGCAACAATCTGCTAAGTGCCAGTCGGGCGCATAAATTCGTCTTTTCTTCACCGCGGCGTGAGATACGCTGAAAGAGACAGGACGTTAAGCCCCCAGAATTCACCCTGTTGTGAAGGAGGAGACACGATCTGCAAAGTGCCTGTTGGGCACATACATTGACCTTTCCTTTACCGCAGCGCGAGATGCAAGCCTCATAGTGCCAATATCGGCAACACTCAGTCCTCATACAGCAACATAAATAAACAAGCATTGGCATAGCCAATAGATCTCGCCTTTGGGACCGTATAAGTGTTTAGCCATGCAACAGTTGATGTTGTTGCACCAAGGATATTATGCTCCATAACTAAATACTTATAAGGTCCCAAAGGCGAGACCTATTGCCTATGCCAATGCTTGTTTTATCTGTGACCGAGGCTACATGCCTTGCTAAGGCTCCACTGTCAACTCTAAATAAACTGCACGTTTGATGGTGCAGTTAACCCCACTGCCGATATGTGGCGCTTCTCTTGTACAAATAAACCCTCCATGAGGTCCTTTATTGTTTTCGGTATGAACTGTGGTAAGAGGTGGCACCAAAGTATCCTTCACTTCTTTAACTCAAATAACCTAGACAGAGGATATTTACAAAAAGTGTTGCTTTAAAAAATGCACCATCTTTTTTGCTGCTGGTATATCCTTTATAAAATCTATGGAGTGAATTAGTAGCCAGGGCACGGTAAGCCTTTTCATCTTGTAGTGGTGGAAAGCTTTTAAAATGCCAGGGCAGTGAGTGCAGCTGCTAAAACCAACAAAGACATTAGACAATTAAAAAGACATCCGTGGATATGCAGTGCACTTAAAAACATTTTGACATACGTAAGTGCACCTTATGGTATGGCTGAAATAGAACATACGCTTCCTTGGAGTGATTCAAGAGTAGGGTTAGACTGAGCTAATTGGAAGAAAAATTTGAGTAATGGGTGTCAGAAGCAATAAGGATTATTACTTTCAAAATACAGCAACCCTGAGGTTCAAGCCAGTATATCTCGCACTGAAAACGCTGCACCTGAAACATTGGTCCATACAAAATAATCCATTACAGCTAAGCTAACATATATCGATGATGAAACCTTGATGACGTTTGCCAATTGAAAGCAAGAAGGAACAAGCGTTGGCTGCATGCGAGCGGCCGGAGATGCAAAATGTGGTGGGGGAGGGGGAGAAGCGGGAGTTGTGTGTGCGCGTGCGTCATCACGATCGCTCTGAATGCGAAAGTGATCGCGATGACGCACACGAGTTTTCAAAGTGCTGCTGGCGGCCGGCTGCACGCGTGCACGATCGCGTGAACGCAAGCGTTAGGCCAGCCAGCAGCACTTTGAAAATCCCACTTACAAAATGTCTCTTCGAGCCAGCGCAAGCGCTGGGGTTCAGCGAGACCTAATAAACCACACGACACCTTGTCAGTGGAGAAAATTGCTGCAGGTTTATTTGCATAACAAATATGCCAACATGGTGGGTTATCTTACGGGCGATCTCAGGGCAGGCCAGCCCTTATGCCGCCTTCCCGCCTGATGAGCCAAATTACACCGTGGCTGTCGCCAATCGGTGGTAACCAGTTTTGGGAGGGGCCACCCCTCCCATCAGTGGACCGCCAGTCCAAGCACTTACTCACGCCCCACAGAAGGGGGGGGGCGGAGCGATCCAGGCCGCCCCGGTTGCTCAGGCCCACAACCGTCCGTAGGACTAACGGGGCACCGTCGTACTTCCAGGGGACAAGCTAAGACATCCCTGGGTATCCTTGGCTTAGCACCCTTAATGTGCTGCTGCATGTAGTACCCTTCTGTACCTTGCAGACTCTGGATCGCCCTGTAACTCCTCCTGCAACACAAAACAATGAGTTAGATTCTTTCCCTCCCATTACCACCCTCTGGCCGTCTACAGGGTAAGCGGTAGGGCGGGAAACAGCTAGACGGGCAGCAGACAAGAGGCTGCACTGTGGGCGGGGGAAGGTATTTGTACCCTTGACCTCCCCCCCCCCCCCCACGGCCGGAAGTGATGCGGCCGACTGACCCCCTGGTCACTAGACCGGGGGCACTAGTGTGCTGACTAGTGTGCCTTCCTGTGGCACTAAGGCGGCCGCCCTGTTGGAGGGTCCCCTACGTGGCCCCCTGGCAGCCTTTGCATAGTGCCAATATCAGCAACACTCAGTTCTCATACAGCAACATACATAAATAAACCACACGGCACCTTGTTAGTGGAGAAAATTGCTGCAGGTTTATTTGCATAACAAATATGCCAACATGGTGGGTTATCTTACGGGCGATCTTAGGGCAGGCCAGCCCCTATGCCGCCTGCCCGCCTGATGAGCCAAATTACACCGTGGCTGTCGCCAATCGGTGGTTACTAGTTTTGGGAGGGGCCACCCCTCCCATCAGTGGACCGCCAGTCCACGCACTTACTCACGCCCCACAGAAGGGTGGGCGGAGCGTTCCAGGCCGCCCCCGGTTGCTCAGGCCCACAACCGTCCGTAGGACTAACGGGGCGCCGTCGTACTTCCAGGGGACAAGCTAAGACATCCCTGGGTATCCTTGGCTTAGCACCCTTAATGTGCTGCTGCATGTAGTACCCTTCTGTACCTTGCAGACTCTGGATCGCCCTGTAACTCCTCCACAGCTCTGGGGGTGGCCACCGTCACAACCAGGGCCCCCCACCAAGGTAGGCATCTTACCTACATCCTGCTGATTCCCGGGCCTCTCCCAGGACCAGCCAAAACCAGTCTGATTTGATTTGATTTGATTTGGGCTTTATAGAGCGCGTAGCTACCCTCGGGCGTCCCAGCGCTATAGTGTCGGCCTGAAAGAACTCCTGGTAAAGGATTATTGGGGGAAGAGCCAAGTTTTCAGTAATCTGCAAAATGAAAGCAGATTGTTTTCTGTGCGAATGCTGAGGGGGAGGCTGTTCCAGAGCTTGGGGGCGTTGTATGCAAAGCGGCCCCCGCCCGTGCGTGCTCTTCTTATTCTGGGGACGCTAGCAAGAGAAAGGGAGTCCGACCTGAGCTGTCTGGTAGATTTATGGGGTTTGATGAGTGGTTTTAGTATAGGTGGGCCTTTACCTTGTAAGATTTTATGAGAGATACATAAGGTTTTAAAGGCGATGCGCTCCTGGATGGGGAGCCAGTGGAGAGCCTTGAGAGAGGGTTTAGCCGAGCACCTTGATTTCGTCCCCGTGAGCAGTCTTGCTGCGGCATTCTGGGCGTGCTGAAGTTTTTAATGACAGCTACTGGAGCGCCCAGGTACAGGGCGTTTCCATAGTCCAGTCTAGATAAAATAAGGCCCTGGACAAGAATTTTTCTAGACTGGGAAGGAATAAGAGGGAGGATCTTCCGGGCTGCTCGCATGAGCCCAAAGCATGTGCCGGCTGTCTTTCTCGCTTGGGCTCTGAAGCTGAGGTCCTGGTCGAGCCAAAAGCCTAGGCTCTTGATTTCGTTTTTTGGTGTGGGTGGGGGGGGGTACCCATGCTGGGTGGCCAGGCAAGGGTTTTGGGGAGTTTGTTTGGGTCGGCTAGGAGCATAATCTCAGATTTTTCGCCGTTAAGCTTTAATCTGGAGTCACCCATCCATTTGGATATGTTATGCAGGCAGGTGGCTAGATTCTCCATGGATTGATCAGCCTGGTTGATGGAGACGACTAGTTGGGTGTCGTCGGCGTATATGACCACCTTTATGCCGAATGGTGAGGCTATATCGTATAAGGGGGCCATGTAAACGTTAAAAAGGGTGGGGCTCAGGGAGGATCCCTGGGGAACCCCACAGTTAAGAGGAAGAGCTTTGGAGTGACCGTAACTGTCGGCCACTTGGAAGGTCCTGTGTTCCAGGAATGATTTTAACCAGGCCAGGGCAGTCCCTGTGATGCCAATTTTTTGGAGGCGGTGGAGGAGGATGGTGTGGTCCACCGTGTCTAAGGCGGCACTCAGGTCCAGGAGGATCACTGCCACTGATCCCCCTGCGTCCAAGATGGATCTTGTCTCCTCTGTAACGGCCAGGAGGGCGGTGTCAGTCCCCTGTCCTGGTCTGAACCCTGTCTGAGAATGGCGAAGGAGGTTGTTCGTCTCTAGAAATATTGAGAGCTGTTCGTTGAACGATTTTTTCTGCAACTTTGCTGATGCCTGGGAAGAGGGAGATGGGTCTGAAGTTTGAGGGATCCAAGGGGTCTAGGTGGGGTTTTTTGATGAGTGCCCGTACTATCGCACTTTTCCAGTTGGCGGGGACTATCCCCCAGGAGAAGGAGGCATTTATCAGCCTGGTGAGGAGGGGGGATATTCAGTTTACTCATGGGAGCTGGGTCGTCCGGGGATCCGCTCTTCACAAGATTGAGGGTGGCCACCAACCTCTCGGTGGAGATGGGGAGGAAGGCATTCAGGAGGGGGGCGTCTTTGTCGATAGGCCAATCTGGAGGGTCTGTTTAGGATCTTGAGGATTTTGGAAGAGAAGAACTCGGCGAGTTGGGTGCATCTGGCTCCGGTGGGATCAGCAAGCCTATACTGGACAGGAGGCCAGCATGCCACTATTAGACAGGTGCCCCCATCCTTTCTCAACTCCCTGTGGACTTAAGACTGACAAAACCAACCCCCCCCCCCTGCAAACTTACACCAGGGGGAATTCAATTCTGGCAGCAGGACCCTCCTATCCTGGAAAGTCAACTCATTGCATCCCAGCTGTCAGACCCCGGTAATGAGAGGGGAGACACCCCCCCCCTGCCCGGGCTGCTGCTTCTACAGAAGCTGTTCCAGTGCCTGCACACTTCACCACCCCTCACAGGGTGGCTTCCAGCTGGCTGTCCCCTTAAACGCCTTGGGTTTCCCATCGCCCCAGTTGTAAGCATGTCCTGCTGAGTTTGCAACTCGAAGGGGGGACCCAGAATCCGTGGTAACTGCCTCGCCCAGACCTTCATGTATATGCGCCCAGGATGACCTAAAACAACTGGTATGGTGTTGGTTCACTGTTAACCTTACCTGACTGACTGAAGAGCAATAGCTTTGACAAGCCACTCCTGACAAGATGTGCCAATGTGGGTGGAAGTAAAAGTTAACAAGCCTGCCTTTATTCCTCTCACTCAGTTATTTGTGTATAGCACTTGTCGGAGTATGTCCATCACATTCTGCCAGTCACCACCCCAGGTGACGCCTTGCCCTCCCAAACTTCTGTTAGTATACCAGGGATCAGACAGGCAGTGTGGACCGGAGGGGAACCAAATGTATAGATACCTGCCCTTTCTTGAGTACTGGAAATGCCAAGTGTCCTTCACTATTTAGTAGCCTATTTGTGCTTAACCCAGGGGAATTCCCCAAAATTTAGCCCATAGCACACTCGTTGGATGACAACTTCCACAGCCTGCATTGCTGCCAGCCAAGGCTAGCGGGCGGGAGAATTTGCCCATGTCATTGTTACTCAACTCAATGGTACTCGTTTCATCGACCTCAGAAGGACGAGATACTAGGTGGACCTACCAGGATCTGAACCTGTAACCAGAGGTCGAACCCAAGCCTCTTTCAGTTCTGCCGCTCCACATGCCTGAGAACATGTATCCCAGGGCAGACTTCAGGCACCTTAACCCATACTTGGACATGCCTGAGCTAAAAACCCATCTAAAAGGCCTGACAACCAGCTAACCACCAACATTGCAGTCCGAATGTTCGCTGACTACTCCCAAGGAAAATTCGCTTAACTGAAGCAACTGGTAACATGCCATCAATTAATCAATTTAACCTTAACTCTAACTGCAAAATGTGCTCTGGTGCTTGTCCGTATTAGTGCTCCCTCCCATCCCTATCAGCCCTAACCAGGCACCGTGCACCCTCTTGGGACTGGCACACTCACGCCCCCGCTGACAGAAAGTGCCTATTTGTGTTTAGCCCATAACCTCATGTTTATCACTGACGGTATACCAGGGTATGTGAAGCTCAGCTAGCTCCACGCTGAGTGCGCGTTATACCCTCACAGGTATGTTTTTGCCTATCTCGTTTCTGGCTGCAAAGTTGATGACATTGCCAGCTCCAATACCGGGCGAAATAGCAGGAAGCCATACTGCTACCCATGTGAGCCGCTGCTGGTGCTAATGATGGTACCAATATCACCGGTAAACTAGACGCTGTACTATAGCCTGAGAGGGCCATTGCAGCACCTTCTTAAAGTCCATGGCTAACCTACTCACAGTATGGCCGAGGCAAGAGAGGCTATCAATTTAAAGCCCATTAGATGATCGTTAGATAGACCCAACAGGGAGTGAACCTGTGAAAAGAGGTGGGGACCACCACCACCACACCCCGCCTGTGAATCAGTCCAGGTTTACTTTGCCATGTGCGGTAGTGCAGCCAAAGTTCGCCGGCATCTAACCTGTGCAGTGTCATGTTCTGTGCAGTCCCCCTCATGCTTCCACTGGGCACCTCTGCCTGATGTGTGTGACCTAGGTACATGGTCCCCTTACATTTTTTTTTTTTTTTTTTTTTTTTTAAACCGTTTATTGCAATCTCAAATATATACAGGTATGGGCCTACAACCTTCCGGCCGGCCGCTAGAGTGACAGAAGCAAATGACATACATACAATGAGGCACTTGGCTGTGCAGAGACGCTAAAGCAGGAGGTATCAACAACGTGGGCCACATGACTCTGAGCCCACAATACGGTTTCGATTTATACAACACAACAACATAAAACCACACCCGCAAGGCAACCCGCAATCGAAAGTAACAACACGTGCTCCTCAAGTGGGGGACCCCAACCATCCACAGAAATCCAGAGAGGGGAAGGGGAACAGATCCGGGACTGGGAGAACACTGTGCCCGGGGCTGAGGGAGGGGGTGAACTAGGGGGATGGAGCTGGTGAAGCGGGAGGCAACAATGGCGGCTCGCAAATACCCCCGCGGTAGGCGTTCCAGGGGCCCCATACCTTCACCCATGCCCCAGGCTTACCCCGCGCCACATACACCACCTTTTCTCGGAACATGCACCAATCCAGGCCGACACCGCCGGGGGCCTCTGGGATCCCCACAGTTGGGCGATGTCACGTTTAGCTATCATATATCCCAGAGTCACCCATCGCGTCTGCGGAACCGAGTAATCGGTCGGTTCCCACACATTCAGCAAGCATCTCCTCGCTTCAGGCAACAGCGCGACATGCGTAACCGCTCGCAGGACCTCATGCACACCACGCCAGAATCGCTCCACCCTCGGACATTCCCACAGAATATGCAAAAAAGTCGCCAAAGCACCACACCCACGCTTACACAATCCATCCTCGGCATAGCCCATACGCAGAAGCCTTGGCCCCGTCATGTACACCCGGTGGAGTATCTTAAGCTGGACGAAGCGAAGGCGAGCCGGGATGGCCACCTCCTTCGGAGAGGCCACCGCGGAAATCCAGTCCTCGTCGTCCAACTCCAGCCCATCGGCAACCCAAGCCTCGCGGAGGCCAGTCAGTAAGCCCGAGCGGTCATTAATCAATTTCTTGTAAATGAGGGAGATCGTGCTGTCCGGAACGTGGCCATCTAGCACTCTATCCTCCAGGGGGGAGGACTCCGGGATGGAGGCCACGTCTGGGAAGACGGAACCCAGTGCGTGACGGACCTGCAGGTACCGAAAGTATTCACTGCCCTGCAACTGAAACTCCGCCTGCAGCGTCTCGAATGTTTTGAATCCTCCCCTCGTCCAGAGATCCCCCACTGTACTGATGCCTATCGTGTCCCACCTCTCGAAGCCCTTCGAGGTCCACAGGGAGCCCAACCTCTCAGACGCATACAACGGTGACGCCCGGGTCAAACGGTCCTTCCATCCCATAGCTGCATTAGCCGCGTGCCATACTCGCACCATGACACGCGTGGGTCCCGTAAAGCGGGAATCGGGCACGCTAGTGTAGAGCGCTCGATTGTAGTCGCCACCGGGCAGGAGCATCTTGTCCATTTCAAATGCCGGGTTTAAGGCGGGCCCATAGAGGCCGTGATTAATTGCAGCTAACTGGGAGGCCCAGTAATACCGCTTAATATCCGGGAGGACAATCCCTCCGTCGTACCACGGGAGCGTCAACTTTGCCAGGGCTATACGCGGCCTCCCGTCCCAGAACAGGCGGCGCTGTAAACTTTCCACCTCACGGAAGTAGCGCGCCGGGACCAAGTCCATAGTGTTCTGGAGAGCGTACAGAAAGCGCGGCAATGACATCATCTTGAACAATGCCGCCCGGCCGAGCGGCGAAAGCGGCAAGCGCCGCCAGCGCGCAACGTCCTCCTTCAAGCGCTGGAGGGGGGGAAGCAAATTCCGCTCGTAGCGGGCCACCGGGTCCAGCGTAATATAGACACCCAGGTATCGAAACCCCTGCGAGGCAATCTGGATCGGACAGCCCCGCGGGAGGACAGGAGCCTCCCCGGAAAGCACATAAACACAGGATTTAGCCCAGTTGATGACAAGGCCTGAGTTACGGCCAAAGGAGCGCAGAACATCGACCAGGACAATCAGTGATTTGCGCGGGGAGGCTAAGTACAAAAGGATATCGTCAGCATAGAGGGACACGCGGTCCTCATACTCGGGGGTCCAACGGAGACCACGGATAGAAGGGTGCCACCGCAGCCACTCCGCCAGGGGTTCCAAGGCCAGTGCAAACAGGAGCGGCGACAGGGGGCAACCCTGTCGCGTGCCCCGTCCCAGCACGAATGGGGCCGAGACTCGACCATTCACCACCACCTGCGCCAATGGGTCCGAGTACAACAATTTGACCCAGCTGATGAATCCCGGTCCAAATCCAAATTTCGCCAGCATCGCCCAGATGTAGGGCCATTCGAGCGTGTCGAACGCCATGGTGGCGTCCAAGGACGCCAAGATGGCCGGCTCCCGCACGAACGGAACACGCGCGAGCACCCCGTGCAAGCGTCGCAGATTAAGGGCCGTGTTGCGATGGGGAATAAAGCCGGACTGGTCTTGGTGGACCAGATCGCCCACCACGCCGACCAGCCGGTTGGCGAGGATTTTAGGCTCCGCATTCAAGAGCGAGATAGGCCGATAGGATGTAACCCGGTCTCGCGGTCTCCCCTCCTTGTGGATAACCACGATGGTAGCCAGACGCTGGTCCGGCGGGAGGGAGCCCCGCGAGTGGGCCGCAAGGAATGGTCCCCTTACATGATGACAAGATGAAGCATGCAAACCTGCCCCCAAACTCAGCGGAACACCCACATGTGCTAATAACAGGTCTAACAAGTCAATCAGGCATCCTCTGTTTACTTTAGGCATGTTGGTTTGAGGGGACACAGTGAAATATTGAAGATATCTCCCTTGGCATGCCATCCTTTTAGCACCATATTTACAGCTTTTATACACGTTGCTTAAATCGTTGCCATAATGTGTTCAAGGCTAATTAGTTTGAGTTCTGCTCTTGTCAACATCCCCTCTAACCAATAGAATTGAGTAACCACTCACGTTTGTTTCTTGTACAAGTCGTCCCCGGTAGCCTGGCACTATTATACCAAATGAAACTTTTAACAAACTTCCTATACAAAAGTATATCATGTTGTGCAACTTGGGACACTAATACCTCATCCCTACGTACGTTCAGGCCTGGAAATACTGCCAAAGGTAGCCTCACCTTAGTACCTGTTTAACCATTAAATAAATACTGTATAAGGGAACAAAATATTACCAGTGCACCTCGCCATAGGCCTTCCATCCTGTCGTTATATATAGGCTGTTGCCTGTTTGAGCTGCAACCTCTATGACTATTGCATTTCACTGCAACTTGTCTGGAGATGACGGATTAGTAGCAGGTCCATGGGAATAGGCCATGAGGCGTGGCATTGCATAGTACCAGTGACTTGGCTGTGAGGAGCTGCCTTACCACTGTTGTTGGCACCTGTAGTGCGAGGTTCGGCTGCCTCCCCAATATAATCAATAGGCACAAAGTAAAGACCCTCATGTGTACATGTGCAAAGCTGCTAGGTTGGCAGTGGGCAAAATGTCAACATTCAATTAATGTCATTACGGATCCACAATTGACTGTCCTACCCATTACTAAAGAACTCTTAGGAGACAGACCTTACAACAATGTGCTCCTGGGTTTCTCGCTGTGCATCAATGAATAAACCTAATTGTGCCAAAAGACGGCAGAAGGTTCAGTGCCGTAAAGTATGATAGGTGGCCATGGTCCATGATAGTTCCCGGAAAGTGCGATGCTCGCAAACCATACATGGGGCAACCAGTTGCACGTTGCCAGCTACTATAGAGCGGGGTCTGAGTTTGTAGAGCCTCCCCAACCCAGCAGCTCACATTGTGACTGGAGTGTGCCTTTAGTAACCTCCGAGTAAACATCTACAAGTGGGTCAATGTGGCAGGAACCACTCTAATCGAGCACAACCTGCCGGGGCTGCAGTTGAGATTGCATTTAAATTTAGTTTGCAGAGATTTTGGTCCCTAACCACCCGAAACTGCAGTGTGATAGATGTAAGAGTGTTTGCTGAGATTTAGGCCCCAACAATGCAAGACTGTCACTGGCCCTCAAAGGAAATTCCCAAAACATCTGTGGACCTGCCTGCCACCTCTTTAGGCTCACACGCAGCGCCAGCTGAGACATCTCCCTCCTGGCCTCGAAAACAGCTCTGGCAACGCAGGCCCCCTGATTACTTGGGGCCCTGGTTACTGAGATTACTAATACATATTTGGGTCTCTCATTCGGGATTTTCTTCGCTACACACCTATGTACGGACATCCAACGCAAGCTAAGCTCTGGGTTTTGGACAACCCCACAAGTTGACCAACAATCTATCCTCGATTGACCCAATGGTGAACATGTTATAAAGAATTCTTTATCGTTGGCTGCCCAAAGGAGCATCCTACGCTGGGGATATGTAGGCATCGCATGATTTCTTTTCAGTATCTGTATTGTTCCTAATATCCTTATTTGTGCTATTCTACCTCATGTCAGACTGCCTGCGAATATGAAAGCTGGGCTGGCATCCCCACACCAGCAAACAGCCAATTCTACACAACACCCGGGGGAGCCCTTAATAAAAGGCGAGGATGGTGGAAATGCACAAGATATACAGCGGCCTCCTCAGAAGGAAGGCCCCCCAGCTCTTCCCTTTCCGTTATAGGCAAACCCCCAGCACCGCCGAATCCTCACTCTCAACGCCAATTAACGATATAATGCCATAATCATCGTAACCTGTTGGGCTTTTACCTTAACATCCTACTCTTAACAACATAATGCCTATGTGTGGTAAATTGCGGCCTCTGTCACTGCCTCAAGCTACGTACTACAAAAGGTCACTACACCCACAAGCCAAACTTATTGGGAGAAAGTTGCCTCAGTAAATAAGCAACAACTGTGGCTCTGTTGTACATGTAATGGTTCTGGAATGATGAGGCTGTGTAAATCATAATCAGTCACTTTGAAGTTACATTCCCATTACAACTGTCTACAAGACTACACTTTATCACCGCATTGCTCCAATGCGCACCCAAACGCGAGCCACCGTCGACACACCTAGCTGACAGCCAAAATGTGACAAAGCACACAACTTAAAGGAATCACCCTGGGAAACCGAGTAACTTGGAACGTAAAATTCTGAATCTTTGCTTGCTTGTGGACAACATGTGCATCGGCTCCAAAACACACGTGATGCCAAAGCCCCCCCAGCCTGTGTCGTCCCACAGTGCCCCCCATCCAGGTAAATGCCATGACACATCACTCATCTTCCCTAGATCCTTCGTTGCTCGAGTCACCTGGCCACGTGGACCTGAGTGAAACATGTAACCAAACATCCCAATGAAGGCCTCCCCCCCCCCCACAGCAGTACCACTGCCCCAAACTCAGGCCCTTACCGCAAGAGTGAGCGCCCACCAAATCGAGAATAAAGAAATGACAACTCGGGTGAAAAAGGGGGGGGGGACAACAACAGCGTGGCGGTGCCATCTGGTGGCACAGTCACCCGATGGCCCCCTGTCAATGCATAATTTGCAAAGGAGTAAGTGCCTGAGCCCTTGTGATGAGGCCACCGCAATTTGCACCCCACATTGCCACCGTCAGCGCTGCCCATGTCAGAGGGTACCCCTCTACTAACCATCACACTGCTACCAGTGTAACAATTCAGACTGGTCGATCCCCCCCAAGCTCTTAAGAACTGTCTGGGTGGCAGGTATTAGTTGTTTTGCACATGTGTTGAAATATCAAACAACTGATTTCTACTCATTTTAAATGTGCAGCTGTCCTAAGTGCCGGTGTCCGCTTGTAAGTGTTGGTGCCGAGCCCCGGAAAGCACCTGCTCAAATTAAGAACTGCCCCCTATTGGGTTTAAAATTACTGAACTCCGTGCATAACTGGAGCGTGCAAAGCGCCATCGCCCACAAATTATTTCTCCCAACGCCATCGGGCAGACGCCACGTGGCAATGTATTACCCTGTTCAAAAGTTAGTGAAACTACCGCCACCTTCGCTGAAGAGCCCCCGGGGGAAGGGGGGATTGCACAATGACCACCATGCTTACATTACAGGTGAAGTCAGGGCACGCCGAGTGAGTCGTCCCGAGAGCGCATGACCATGTACTACCCTTCGCTCCAGAGTAAGTCTGCCCATGCCCCGAATTGCCCAGTGAGCGTGGCACCGATGTCTTCTATCCGTTTTTTTTGCATGTTTAAATAGCGCGAACTCGTCTGAAAGTATGGAGCACTTTATGAGCACCGTTTTTACATTACACCTTCAGGCACGGGAGAGTAAGTGATTTGCCCAGAATCACTAGATATGAACGCGACCTCAAGGCACGAACCCTGGTTCCCGTACCAAAGTCGGCAGCATGAACTAGACCCGAAAGTATGGGGCGCATTTTTGAGCACAGTTTTTTTATTTTTTATTAACACATTCAGGCATGGGAGCGTAAGTAATTTGCCCAGAATCATTGGATGTGAACGCAACTCTGAGGCTCGCACCCTGGTTCCAGCACCAGAGTCGGCAGGGCGAACTCGACCCAAAAGTATGGAGCGCTTTCATGAGCACGGTATACATTACACATTCAGGCAAGGGGAGATTAAGTGATTAGGCCAGAATCACCGTATGTGAACATGACCTCGAGGCTCGAACCCTGGTTCCAGCACCAAAGTCGGCAGCGCAAACTCGGCCCAAAAGTATGGAGTGCTTTCAGGAGCAGTTTTTTCATTACACATTCAAGGCACATGCGAGTTAAGTGATTTGCCCAGAATCACCGTACGTGAACGCAACCCCGAGGCTAGAACCCTGGTTTCAGTACCAAGGTCGGCGGCACAAACTCGGCCCAAAAGTATGGAGCGCTCTCATGAGCAGTTTTTTCATTACACATTCAAGGCACGTGTGAGTTAAGTGATTTGCCCAGAATCACCGTATGAGAGCGCGACCCCTGGGCTCGAACCCTGGTTCCAGCACCAAAGTCAGCAGCGCGAACTCGACCCAAAAGTATGGAGCTCTTACATAAGCACAGTTTATACATTACACTTTCAGGCATGTGAGAATTAAGTGATTTTCACAGAATCACCGTATGTGAACGCGACCCGAGGCTGGAACCCTGGTTCCAGCACCAAAGTGAGCCATCTAGCCAAAGGACCACATCCTCTCTGGCCATGCCGGAAGATCTAACCCTCGAGGGGGGGCGCGAACGTGCAGTAGAACGTCGCTGCTACACCTCTCCCCCAGGTGAGCCTCCGAGGAGAGCATGCTGCACGCGGGGCCGGGGTGAAGATCTGGCCCTAACCCGGGCGAGACCGGTAAGGCGCGGGAAAAAAGCTGGAGCCCCACAGGCCCGACCGTGCATCCCAGAAAAGTGCCCCGGGTGAAACCTAGTGACTGGAGGAGTCATAGCTGGCTGCACGTGCTGCCCAATGGAAGCTGTCCCATTCGTCACCACCCCGCAGTAGGTCATGAGGCCAACAAGCGGGTAGGGTGGGGTATAGCTCCTCAAAGTAGAGACAGGAGCTTTGATCCTCAGGCCATGTGTTCCGTGTATGAGCAGCGTGGGACACGTGTGGTGCACCCGCTCTGCTCCTTCTACGATGCGGACCACATAGGCAGTGTGGCCAGGAGGAAATGCCGGCGCGTAGAGACGGCGAAGACCTGTAAGGCCTTACATGACCGCCGAGGCCGACCCCGTGGGGGTTCCGCACGAAGCGATCGGGCCACCCGCGGGACCCGAAAGTCACACCCTCTACCTCCCGGGAGCAGTTAGGGAGTGAATACCCCCAAGCACCAACCGGCCCCGCAGCGGGGCTCGGCACTCGTTCTGCCATGCATTGGCAGCGGAGGGTGCCCCACGCCTCCTTCCCGCATCGGCAGACCCCGACAGGTCAGCAACGAAGGGGGGGGTACCCAGGCTGCCCCCCCTCCAAAGCAACAATGGCCGCCATGGGCCGAGGCCCCGTATAGGCTGCAGTCAGTCATCCAAAGCACACCACAGGGAGAGGGAGGGACGCGTCGCAGGATGAAAAAGCTGCCATGTGCACCCCCGGGAGCTGCTACCCCCGGCCCCCTGGCGGATCGCATCATCGGCACTGGCCGGGCTACGGAGTCTTGCCTCCACCGCCAAGGGAAGTGGAGGGGAGGGGGGTCGATGACTCACCGCATTGCAGCTCCTGGGGAATCTTAAAGCACCTCTAACCAGCGAGACGGGCAGCAGACAAGAGGCTGAACTGTGGGCAGGGGATGGTATTTGTACCCTTGACCTCCCCCCAACGGTCGGAAGTGATGCGGCCGACTGACCCCCTGGTCACTAGACCGGGGGCACTAGTGTGCTGGCTAGTGTGCCTTCCTGTGGCACTAAGGCAGCCGCCCTGTTGGAGGGTCCCCTACGTGGCCCCCCGGGCAGCCTTGGCAGGATTCACTCTCTTTTGGGGGCGGAGTCGCATAAATTCAACTTTCCTTTAGGCTCAGGACACGTGCAGATGTGTGCCCAGGCTGTCTGCGCCTGTTCGAACCCTGAAGGGGCTGGGCTGGGCCACTACTCTTGGTCCTTGGATTCATCTCTTCTAAGAAGGAAGAATAATTGGTGTACATCAACTATGTGCAAGAGAAAAGCTAGTAATGCTAAGGGAGGATCCACTCTTGTGGCTCAAACCACCCCCTTTATTACCAACTACCTTTCGTCAGTCATGAGGGCAATCAACACTGAAGTTGGTTTGGCGGAGGAACGGATAGACTTAGTACAATGCCAATCCAAGGCTCTGCACCGGCCATACCAGTTACTGCAACTGCTGAAGAATGTAGTTCCCCTAACAATGGAGTCACCCCTTCTACGAGGAGATTTTGGTACTTGCAGAACCCATGTGTCACAAACAATTCCTTGCTGGAAATTATTGAGCCTATTATAGTTAATTCTAAACCCTCCCCCTCCCTTCCCAAGAGGATAAGAAAGGAGGCTCATATTAAAACTTCCAAGAAATCTGGCGGGTCCCTAGAGGAGGAGAAAAACTCTAAGTACAAATCAACTGGCGAGGGTCCTTATCTTCAGTAATGGGTGGAGAAGGCACCTCAAAGGAAACGGGTTCATCCGCTTCTTATGCCTCTCTTGATGATCATTGAACCTTTTTTCTAAATAAGTTGGAAACCACAAGGATCACCTACCAGGACCATGAATGGAGGCTGCCACACAGCGGATGTGCGCAGCGGTTGTGCCACCATCACACCGCCGGTTGGACAATAACCAGCGCCAGGACACCTGTTCCCCACCACCACCTGACTGTACACTGCCAAGGAACTCCTGGACCCCAGATGCTGAAATAGCTGCGTCTTGTTCTCTCCATGTTCCACCAAAGGACCCTTCACCTGCCGACACTGCCACTTCTTCTGTGACACAGCCTACAAAAGATCCTGCACCTCTCCTGCCCACAAGACGAAGAACACCCTGCAACCGTTCCATTGTATCCTGCTCAATGTCCGCTTACTATGCAAACACGCCACAGAAATATAAGACGCCATCACCACCCTCTCCACGGACGTTGCCTTAATCACGAAATGTTGCTCAATCGCTCCTCGAAAACCGACATCACAACTGCCACTGCGAAGTCTTCAAGATGATACACCGAGACTGTGCCAACAAACAAGGGGGAGGCATCGCCATCATCTTCAAGGAAACGATCAGATGCACCATCACCAACGATGAACCCACGCATCTCATGGAACACCTCAACTTCCTACTACAAACTGAGGCAAAGACCACAATTTGAGGCACCCTCACCTACAGACCCTCGGGAGCCCTGATCCATCGGAATGCCAGGATAAACTTTTCGCACATCAATGTATCACTTACAATGGGCCCATATACACATTTAGATTTCCTGCCTTTCGCTGGGGGTCAAGTTTTATTTTCTTTAATCGAAATTAGTCTATGCCTAGCTAATCTTCACAGATCAACACTCTTCCTTTGGTCAATGGACCATCAGTCGAGTAGTTGATGGTGATATTAACAAATTCATTAATTATCTTATAACTTTGCAGTACAAATAATCACAGACTTCAGTTAAGATTCAATAGATTTATCTAATAATTCAACCAAAATGAACGCTCATGTGTACAGATTCACAGTGCAGACTCCATCAACTTTCATGGGAGAGAAAAATGCATTTACATTTAACATACACAAATGCATTCAACAATTCCCAATGCATTAGGAGCAACAGATGAAGAGATAAAAGGACATAATATCTCATACGTTGCAATGAAAATGTAAATTCACAACAGAATTCTATTTACCTAGTAGTGGAATGGGAAACCCAAACTCCTGGCCAGAAGGGTTAGTTGAGGTCACCTGATAAAGTCAGGAGACAAAGACTGAAGGACAGGTGCAGGATAAGTTTATACTTACTACACTTCTCTAGATCCCGACGCACCGGAGCACATCCCTCTCTTACACTCTCTTCCTCCTTGATATTCTTCCGCAAATCTTCAATCTAATCTGGCTGACTTTCAGCATTGAATCTTACCAGTCTATTCTTCTCAGTAGCAGTTCTCGCCTACTCCTCACTCAGCCACAACGATTCTTCTTAGCAGCAGCATCTCTCTCTCTCAGTAACCCCAGTCTCACTATATCTCTCAAGTCACTCAAGTTATATCCTTTAATTTTGCATATCCCACTCTCAAATGTTGCATATGTCTGTGAATCATGAACTGTGATTGGGCTGGGGTATGGGAGTTGTCATCGCCTCATGCTGTCATCGCACAATTCGTAACTAATTCTTTGTTTAATAAATCCTTCCCACTTAATTTATTCATTTCTCATGACACTTCCTTTTCACATGCATTCATGAAATAGATAGATACAAATTTTATATAATTTCTTCAGTTGAGGATCTTTTCCCAAGCACACGTCCTTGAGTCTTGGCAGCCGATCAATGTCCCGGTCGGCTGGTCATTCCGTGATTTCAGTGCGCAGACTCAACTTACGTCACGTTTCACCCGCCATCTTTTCTTTCGGCTTAGCATATCGGGCCCAAACGCACACTATTAATAAAGGAATCATAAACAAATGTTAATTTCTCAAATATGTTATTATCACTGTTCACCACCCACTTCTACTCTATCCCGTGTTATTTTCTTCTTTGTTAAGCAAAAGCATTAGCAGCGACAGCTCCTTCTAGGTTCAGGCAAGCATATGCCAGGCACGTGGTGGCTCGAGACCTTCAGTTAGTGAGTCCTTGCGCATGCGTAAGAGTTTTCCTCTCACATGGGTTAATCACGTGGTTACTTACGCAAGACGGTTCGCACATGTGCAAAGCGATTTTCGGGTTTAAGCGGGATTTCAGTTACGTGGCACATTATTGTTTGTTAATTAAGCAAACGGAAAGCCTTCTCCCCATGTATGAATGTCGTGTGTATGTTAATTTTTCGTTTATCTATAGCAGGGGTCTCCAACCTTCAAGGAAAGTCCTGTTGAGCTATTAGCAAATTTTATCACTGTAAAATATTGACAGCACATGTAAACATTACACTATAACCACCCTAAGCAGGATTCATAGTGCCACCCAAGTATTCCAGGTGATAGTACCAGAAGAAATGCTAGGGAAACATTTATCAATATTAAATGCCCCCACCTGACTGATAAAGTAACATTCAAATCTTCACATGCCTTGTGGCACAAAGGACATAACCACAGCAATAAGTCTCCTCAATTCAGCTTGACATATCTTTCAAGTATCAACTTTAAATGTGTTTTGGAATTGCAACCTTTTGTCTTCATCAGCATATCAATTTCTGAAAACATACAGATTTTTCTATCACCACTTTCCATTTTGGGCAAACAAACTAAATTTTCCTGAAGAAAACCCTTGTTTGAAAAAAATGCCTTTAAAATACACGTTTTCATTTTTAGGAAATACATAGTCCCCAAACATCAGCTAGTCATTTTAATAGGGCACTCACCTGTACAAATGCCTCATATGGACAGACTGCTTCAAATGCTCAGGTATTTTAGTCATAATCCATGGCACCATAGCACCGAGGACGACTGTATAATGCCAATAATGCCCACCAGTATAAATTGTGCCAAGTCTGGACAACATAAGGACCAGGATGGCCACCATATTATTAGTCATAGTCATTATTATGCAAGGGGCAGTCACAATTATATCAGGGACACCTAAATGTAGTGCAGTCATGCTCTTAATATGTCACTGATGGCTGCCAGTGTACCATAACTAGACTACGAATACCCAAAATAGAAAAGGATGGCCATAATTATGTCATTGGCACTATTATGCCATGAACTGACACAATTGTGCCAGAGACAAAACACATATGATGGGGGCTAGCATACCCATTTGGTAGTCCTTGACACCAGGTGTAGCTTACAGGAAGCAACAGTGTTTATAATGGACGCAAAAATAAATGAATGCAGATGAGGCTCTTCATTTTCTCTGCTGAGGATCATAGCTTTCCTCAGCCCTTGGCTGCTCATGCACCCAACTGAAACATTTTCACTCTGACTCCTGCAGTCCCACACTTTAGTAGGTCAGCCCTGATTACTGCTCAGGCTACCACTGCCACTCTTCATTTATGGCCCACTGTTCACACACATGGTGAAATTGATAAAGCAGGGGACTACCACATGGCTAATCACCTTGTGACTTAGTCCGAGATTGGATAAAGGTGACCATGTGGCAGTCTCAATAGGCCGACACAGTGCGTGTTTGATTGTTAATATTAGTCCTTGCCATAGGCTGGTTGGCTAAAGATCTTCAGATGAGAAGTGCTGCCTTTTTTAATATGCTTAGAGTCTCTGCATAGACTCTCTGAATGAGATACTGGAATTGGCTTCACCTCTGAGAGCTACTTTGAGGGTACTGGCGAGCTACCAGTAGCTCCCGAGCTACTCGTTGGAGACCCCTGATCTATAGTTTCTATTTGTTAGTATCAGTTAACGAGCGGTTGATCCAAGCAAGTTTTATTTTTTTTTTATCCTTACTCCATCACCCCGAGCAACATTCTGCAGCACATTTCCAACCTTATCGCCCCCCTAGCAATTGGCTTTTACCATTACGTCCTACTCGGGAACCTCAACTTCCACATCAACGACCCCAATGACGCCAACTCCATCGTCCCCCTGGAGAACCAAATTCAGCCACACCACAGAACTCACCTGGATCATACACTTGCCCATCACCAATGCCCAGCACACCATAACCAGGCGTCAGATCTCCTCCCGCCACAGCTTGAGCAGGGTCACCAAAACTCAGTGGTCACAGGTCCTCATCACCTCCCAACCCAAGGCCTCAACAGACCTTGACCAGGCCATCCAGAACTTTGCCGCCTGGGTCACTAACAGCGCTGACAGTCACCCCACTAGAACCTACAAAATCCAACAAGACCTCCAAACATGCCAGCTGGTCCACCCCAGAACTCAGGACCACCAAGCGCAACTGCCACCAACTGGAGAAATGATGGTGCACCACAAGGAACCCCAATGAAAGAGCAGCTCACAAAACAGCCCTCAGCAACTATCACCGGCACATCAAAGAAGCCAAGAAATCAGTCATCTCCACCTGCATAGACTTCATGGCCAACCACAAAAAGGAACTCTCCAAAATAATCAAAGAATTTTCCAACCCAACAGTCATAAAGAACCCCATCCACCCTTCCAAGAACTCTGAGACACCTGCCACCCTCAAAACCAACGACCGTAACCAACAAGCGAACCTCAACCAAACCATTACCATCTGGTCCTCGCTCACCGCCCGACCACCTCAGCCATTATGTCTTCCATCCACTCTGGGGCACCCACTGACCCCTGCCCCACCACCTCTACAACCTTGCAACTAGTCCAATCCTAATGCAACTCACCAGCCTCCTCAACAACTCCATCTCCAAAGCAACCTTCCTGCACAGATGGAAACACACAGACGTCAGACCCGTCCTAAAGAAAGCCTCTGCCAACCTCCAGCAATCTAAAAAGTTATTGTCTGATCTCCCTGCTCCCCAACCCGGCCAAAGTACTCAAGAAAGTCAGCAGCTCATCAAATTCCTGGAACAAAACCACCTACTGGATGCTTCACAGTCAGGATTCCGTGCCAACCACAGCACTGAGACTGCGCTGATCGCCGCCACAGACATCAGAATACTCCTCAACTATTAAAAAACTGTGGCCCTGATCTTCCTCAACCTCTCCGTGTCATTGGACACACTCTCCCACAACACCCTCATCAACAGACTCTACAACATGAGCATACAGCAAGAGGTCCCCAAGTGGATCGCCTCCTTTCTTACAGAAAGCACTCAGAGCATCTGTCTGCCTCCCTTCACCTCTTCACCCAAAGACATTATATGCGGGTACCACAAGGATCCTCCCTCAGTCCCACCCTGTTAAACATCTACATGGCCCCCCTCGCAGACGTCATCAGATCCCTTGGACTCAACTTAATCTCCTATGCAGATGACACTGAACGGATCCTCTCACTCACTGAGGACCCATCCAATGCCTAAACCAACTTCTGCGATGCCATGACCAACGTAGCCAAATGGATGAGAGACAACTGCCTCCAACTGAACTCCGACAAACTGAACTACTGATCTTAAAGAAGAATACGTCTGCATGGGGCCACAGCTGGTGCTTGCAGAACTCAGACCTACACCGACTGACCATGCACGCAACTTCGTCATCTTCCTCCACAGCCAACTGACCATGAAACAACAGGTCAACGCAGTTGCATCCTCCTGCTTTCACACACTTCGCATGCTCCGCAGAATCTTCAGCTGGATGCCACCTAACACCCGAAAGACCGTCACTCAGGCCCTCATCACCAGCCGTCTCAACTATGGCAATGCCCTCTACACCCGCATCTCCTCCCAGCTCCTCAGAAGACTCCAGATCATACAGAATGCGGCAGCCAGACTCATCCTGGACTTCCCCCAAACGAACCCACGTCGCCCCCCACCTAAGAGACCTCCACTGGCTCCCCCATCCAGAAGAGATGCAAATTCATGGTCCTCATGCACGCCTACAAAGCCCTCCATCACCCAGGACCTGCCTACATCAACCATCAACTCAACTTCCACCAACCCTCTAGACACCTGCGCTCCTCTTCACTTGCCCTCACAGACACACCCCACATCCACCACAGTGGTGGCCACTGGTTCTCCTGCATTGCTGCGAAGACCTGGAAGACCTTCACCTCCAGCTCTCTAGAGCCCCCTCGCTGGCAGACTTGACTCAAGACCTGGCTCTCAGACAGAGATACAGCACCCAGATACTCCTAGGGGTGTCAGTGTTGCGCTTTACAAATGCTGTTTGATTGATTGTTCCTATCTTATGTTCATATGTGCACCGACTGTGATGTCTACAATACTTCATGAAAGTATCAGGTTTCTTCACTCTTCTGTGTGTGAGTGTTTTATTAGCTAGTCCCCTGTTTACGGTAAGGTAGAGTATCTTTTTCGCTGTGCTGGCTCCCATGGAAAGCACCTGAGAGCGATATGAATTATTTTGCATTTTGTTTTCACGAATAGATTTTGCGTTTCCAGGCCTAGAGTAGTTTAAAGCAACAGCGCTAGTTGGCTGTTTGTTTTGTAGCCCTTAAACAAAATACGCTTATTTGTTTAGAGCACGTGTAGTGTTTTTGGCTTAACCATTTGCACATCCATCTTTAAAAAAGCGTGCAATTAGTTTCCCAAAAATTAGCTGCTACATACCTTACCATCTCACAACACCTTTCCAGTTGCAGAAACTTTAACTCTCACATTTTGGCAGTGAACATCATACTTAGGCAACACAAACACTCGGTAAAATAATAATTGTCTTAAAACATCAGCTTGTGGGCCAAAGTCCTCAAATTCCGCACCTTGGGTTCAGGGAGGGGGCAGCAACTTGGATTTTGAGATGACAGAAGTTAGACCACAGTAACCCTAGCAGTCATTTCCTGGGCTGCCTGGAAAAGAGCAGGGTATGAGAGGCAGTTTCCGGGTACCATCAAGCAGATGGTACTATGAAGGAGGAGAGAAGCGAGACTCATTTATGATATAACTCAGAGTGTTAGATGCACCAGACAGGGGTAAGGTGCAGTGGGCTATTTTTTATAGTGCGAGACGACCTTTCTAATTTAATTTTACCAATACTGCCAAAGTTCAACGATCCTGGTTAAGTCACTGTATAACTTGGTTGCCTAATTTTCCCTGTTTGGATAAAGAAAACTGGGAAAACACAACCTCAGTGTCAGTATTGTGTGATATTTCGGCAACCACTCGTGTACAGGAACTTGCATGCAAAGGCATTAGTGGAAAAGGAGGTCATGTATATGGAGTGATGGATGCTGAAGGTGTTATTGTAGCAGTGCAGCAGGATGAGTTAAAGGATTTGATTGTATTGTTGCATTTATCTAACACTTTACACATTTGTAGAGGTTCTCAAGCACTATTGCTGGTGGGTAGTGACATGGATGAAAGAGTGTGTGTCTGCCATTTGGCCTAGACAGATAGTTTTATAATGGTGTAAGGACCAGTTTTACCATTATCTTGTTTTGTCACTTTGCCTTTGTGTGTCTGTAAATGGAAAGAAGTGCAGATTGGACGCTTAAGCTGTCGATGCCCGTGTATGGATGGATAACCTTCGGGTCTGGCCAGTGCTATATAAAACTCTTAAATGTGTGACCATCACTAATGGAAATTTCACAATTTCATATTAATAAAAGCATTCCGCATTGAGCACATATGATTCATTCAGTACATAATGTTGAATGCTTTTATTAGCATGGAATTGTGAGATATAGTTTTCTAATAAATCGTCTGAAATATAAAATGATGATTGTCATTAGTATATCCACTTAAAAAGACATATTGACGGAAACTATTGCTTCCCATGAATACGAATGTTTTATCTTGAAAAAATAGTAGGTTTACTAACTAAGTGGGTGGTAGTAGGCGCTGGGTCACTGTCATCTGATACCCCCTTACAAAGAGGATGTTTGATGATTGATCTGTCATAAATGTGATCACTGAGCCCAAGAATGTTGTGTATGTGGACCAACTGACATAATTATGTGTTCTACTCTGCGTACAATATTTTCTCTGGTATTTCTTTTTGAAGTTTATGCGCTTTCATATTTTTATGCCTACCCATGTATCATAATTTGATATATATTTTTTTCTCTACAAAAGATTTTTTTTGTCATGTAATATTAGAATTTTACAAAAGTGAGTATCAAGGAACATAAATAAAGAAAATGTTAAACTTTAGAATACTGCCAATAGTTATTGGCATGCTGAAACATCAGCCTTCACAGAAAGATTGATCCGTCTGGAAACGTAATATTTGTTCATTGATTAAAAAACAAACCTTGAATAATGCGGCATGTGCTTCACTCCATTTTCTTTGAGGCTATACGTTCTCTTTCAGTTGTTATGTGTAAGTGTCTTATATTAAAAGCCCTTAATGGGGGAGTTTTTAGTATGGTGTCCATTTGTTGTTTAAAATGACAATGTACCGAATGATGTTTGGTGTTCCATTTGTGCACAAAAGTACATTTCTGCTCTCCTTTTAAAGATAAAATGTGCAACAGCGGGTATGGAACCGATCAGAAATGCCTTGCACAATCAGGAACGGCACAGGTGGATTCTTCCTCTCCAACAAATGTGTATGGCTCGTTTTAGTAGCTCCTACAAAGGACAGTGTAACAAACACTGTTGAGGTGGGTTCTGGGAAGCAAGGAGTAAGAGACATTAGGGGTCTTTTTCGTGGTTTTGGGTTTAAGGTATCAAGATATGCATTAAATATTAATCTGAATTGAAGTGCAATACTGAGCTCGCTTGGTATTTTCTTGGTAGTTTTATCAATCAGAGATTAGACAAGATAGATTATGGTAATGGTCATCAAAGGGACTAGGACTAGGCCTCTAGTCTGTTATTGTGCTGTCCCTATGCAGCGTTTCTTTTCAGCAGTATCTCCTAAACTTACTGTGACATCATTGGGATTCGGACTCATGGTGAGACCGGTCCCTGTGAAGTCTTCCTTTCCATGCTTAATGGGGTGAGGGGCAGCGGATCTTCTTGACAACTTTGTGGGGAGGCCCCACTGCAGATGTTGCCATTGGTGGAAGTGCCACTATCATCTGTGGCTGCAGCTGGTGAGAATCTAACAGATCACCAATGTCAATGTCTTAACAGACCTCCAACTGGGCTCTTGATGAAGAAAAGCAGGACGCCTAATTGCAATTCAGCCATTTCTCTGAGGGGTACCACATAATATCAGCGTGTGTTAAACCAAGTGCTAAGATAGGCTAAACTACTAGGGCTCTTTTGCCTTGGTGCAGTCTTGAATAAGCCTGTTCCTTTCTCTTCCCAATAAGGTGGGCCCTAGCCCTCAGGCTAGCTCTGTCTTGCTCATCTTCTAGACAACCTCTCCTGATGTATGTCAGAATCCTCACTGGTAAAGAACAGGTAGCAGCAGGCAAGCTCCCCTAGAATGCAGTGTTGAACGATGCAGACAGGTCTAATAATACCACCATGGCAGATGAGCCTCTGTCTAGTGTTTCTCTTACAGGCTCCAGTTCTTTCAGTAGAGCAGTTTTGGTGCTGTATCCTGCCAAAAAGCCTGATTGAGTGTTGTAGAGAAGACTGTTAGCCTCTGTAAAGGAGGAAAGCTGGAGATTCAACAGCTTCTCCAAAATATATGCCTGAAATTACTGAGCACACTAGAGTATGCAATGGGTCTTTTTAGAAGGGGAAAAAGGAACACCCTATTCCAGGTAGCAAGGAAGATGCAGACTTCAAGGATGCGTTCCAGCTTTTGTTAAGAAAAGGATTAACAAAATGTGCGATCATTCTGAAGATCTGGTGAGGGCAAGGGTCCTCAGGTGAGCCCGATTTGCATTTCACCAGTTCATGGAATGAGTCACCTTCAGATATTGAACAGAACTCAGAAACAGATGGCTAATGGCTAAAGGTAGGAGTCTGCAAGGTTAAAAAATTTGATAGTTTGGTGCAGAGTTCAGGAGAGCGATAAACAGCACTTTATACCGCATCAGGGGCGAGAAAGGAATTCACTATATTAAATACTTACCTGGAGGTGTTGGAAGCAGCCTCGGTGCACAACAATAAGTGCTTTCTAATGGTTTTCCGTGTAACTTTGAAGTTTTTACTGAGAGCCACCTTATATAGCCGCTTTGCCTCGGGGTCATAAGACCTTCTCCAGCTACGCTCTAGCTTTTCACACAAGCTTTTCTCTGCTCTTAAGGCAGGCGAAGACTGGGAGTATAGGGCTTGGATCTTTCCGCTCTATACATTTTAAGAGGAGCTACAAGATCTTGGGGCTTAGTGATCCAATGGTTGAACAGAGCCACATCAGAATCTGGTTTGCCTGGGGGGGCGTGGCTAGCGCCCGAAGAAGATGGCAGTTGGTCCGTAGCTCTCCCGGGTTGACGGGAACGGAGACGGCCCGAACGCGGCAATTTTCTCATGCACAGATGTAAATGCGGAGGATTATGCATCCGAAGCTCTGAGGAACCAAAAGAACTGCTTTCCGCATCGATTGCAGAAACTTTATTTCAATCGTGAGTTGCGGTGCAGCTCTGCTGGGCTTGCGACTGCCATTTTGTGTACTATCGCTGACGGAGCTGTAACTCCAATGCGCTACTTACACTGCTAAAGTCTTTGAATGGCGAACGCCGGACATCATTATATAAGCGCCTTACCTATTCACTCAATGTAGCATTTAAACCAGTGACTCTTGCTAACCCGCATAATAGGATGCAGCTCGTGAATTTAACGACCGCCATTTTGAAATATTTTGCAGACAAACTTACTTCAGCGCGCCTTGTTTTTTTTTTTGTTTCCATGTTGGGAGGATGCCCTTGCTGCGCTCACATTTCTTTTCTATTGTATCATCTGTGGTTTGCTTCCTCACGCTCACAACACATATCTCACTTTGGCATGAAGCATTTCAAAACAAACAAGCAAGTTACTTATAGTGCATCTGAAACCCTGTGACATCGAAGGAATTGTTTTCCACACTATCTACAAAGCTGCAGACAAACTCAATTCACTTCATTCGTGTATGGAGCTGAAGCTTTGCTGAGCTTGCGACTGCCATTTCTGTGTATTCCAGCTGACAGAGTTTTCTCTCCAAAGCGCTGCTTTTACTGCTAGATTCTCTCAGCAACGGGCTTTAGACAGTACTACATGAGCACCTTATTTATTCTCTCAGCGTGTCATTTAAACTAATGACTTTTAATAACCCAAATGCTATGGTACAACCCGCGCATTTAATGGCCGCCATTTTGTGATATTTTGCAAGCAAACTTGCCTCAACGCGCTGACTACTTTATCACCTGCGCCTTGCTTTATTCATCGAGTCACTCATGGAGGCCTATTTATATCACAACTATTTTACCTAGTTGCACATGACCTTCTGCATCTTTTTACGTTTCTATTTATTCATACTACACTAAAGAGCTAATTATTGAGATATTTTAAGTTGAGAATCCAGTGCTACTGATCTTCCAAATCAAATTCCCTCACTTATGGGAAGATTACCTAAAGGTTTTACTCAACCCAAATCTTTGTCTTGCAGATTCTTAATCCACACCAGTTCACGCTACAGCTGTCTATCCATGGATGACTCAGCCAACGCTTCACCTAAGGGTGCGTCGACATCTACTACCACTCTAGCCTCTGGTGTTACCAAAGTTCCGTCTAAAAGGCTGAAGAAAGATTCTCCTTCTCCTCCTAAACAACCTACTTCAGTCACAATAGACTTACTGCTAGAAGAAATTAGGGCCCTACGCCCATTTGTTGAAGAAACTAACTCTAAGTTACAGATGCTCCCTGACAGATGGTCAAATATGGAAGAACGTATTACTACACTGGAACAAAATGTGGACTCTTTATGCTCCCAGATGTCAATGCTTCACAAGCAATTTGAAAACTTGGGAAATAGAAATAGGAGAAATAATCTTCGTATCTATGATCTACCTGAAGGAACAGAAGGTTCAGATCCAATCGCCTTTTTTAAATCCTTTCTCCCGAAGATACTCAAGCTACCGGAAGGTACTCTTCTTAATATCCAGAGAGCTCATCCATTGGGCCCGACATTACCTTTGATGTCCTCTTCCTCAGCAAGAAAACCAAGGGGAGTGATCTTATACCTTCTCGAATACACTGACTTGCTAAAAATTTTATCTACGGCCAAGGCAATGAATCGAATTACTTGGTCAGGAAATTCCTTATGTTTTCTCAAGATTATGCTAAACCAACTGCAGACCGATGTAAGGAGTTCCTAGCATTAAGACCACAACTACGCTCAATAGGTGCACGATATGGCCTCTTCCACCCCTGCCTATTTAAAGTGACCATCAATAACAAAACTAGCACCTATGAAGATCCTATAAAACTAAACAGCTTCCTATACTCTTACCACGCTGACTCAATGGATACTACTTCTTCATCAAGCTCCAAATAGACATTTTTTTTTTTTTTTTTTTTTTTAAAAACCTTTATTCGTGCATCTTAAAAGAACAAATACGGGCCTACAACCGTCAGGCCGGCCACGATACGGTTAAGCACTGATACAAACATTACATCCCCTGTGCTTCAACGGTCAAGATTAGCAACGAGTTATGAGTTATACACTGGAGAGATCCTTGACACCAGGGGAAGGAGAAGTGAAGGTTAATTTTAAAGTTTTCAAGATAATTTTATCAGGGAAAAAGTCAGTGAAGAATAAGAACAAAGGAGATTTGAGTCCGCAAGATAGCTTCACCACACGGGAGAGCAGCAGCATCATTAAAACGACAATGGAAGTAAAATCTCAGGCAGTGAGGCGGTGCAGTTATATAACAGGATAGTCACATGAGCAATTACGCACCCCTCCAGAGCCGCCCCCACTCAATCCACCCCACACCCGGACCCCGAATCGAAGCAAGTATAGCGCAGAAACATAAAAGAAAAAGGCCCATAGAACTAAGTAAGAACAGAGAATTACCCCCCCACCCTACACCAATGCGGAGGCTACGGCCTGCCCCCCCCCCCCAGCATAGTGCCTGTCGCCCAATGAACCCGAAATATAGACAAGAGAGAGAGTAGGAATAGAGTGAAGAAAAATAAGAAAACAGAGAAGAAGGTGGGGAGGAGCCCACGGAACATTAGAGCGCCCCAAACCATCAGCCAGCTATGGCCTCCACACACTGAGAACCCACTACGCCAAAAACTGCGTGCGAAAATAGCGTGTCACAACAATTTAAGCGAAGGAAGACAAATCGCGACGAGTGCGCACAACATATACATACAGTTCCAGTCCCAGACCAGCCCATCCGTGAAACCATGGCGATATAAATCAGTCTAGCCCTGGCCCGATCGCGGGCTTGGGATTAAACCAGCCCCTACATGAAGGCCCCGCATCCCGTGCAGACAAAAACAATATGGCCGCTTGGGAGAAGATGGTGAAGTAGAATCACGAAACGGCCGCCGACCATCTATCGAGGTCCCTCTTTGCACCACATAAAATCCAGACCTGGCAAGTAAAGTACCGGAGTTCCACAGAAAAGAAGCAGTAGGCCACCGTGAACGATTCCTCGAGGATGTTATGTGTCGCTAATCAGGATACTCTTGCGGACGCGGTGAGGCAGGCAACAATGAAGCAGGCAGCAATGAACGGGGAAACAAAGTATCCGCAGTTGAGCTGGAGAGCGGTTGATCCTGGGTGCCGGGAACGCCAGATGCAGGCACCAGTGTAGCACGATCATACACAGCCGTTGCGTCCCCGCAAGAGGACAAAAGCACTGGCAGACCCACGCCTTGTTGATGACAAACAGAGCGCTCACGACCCGCAGCCGACAGTATGGAGTCAAACCGCTCACTCAGCGCCTGCAAGCCAGCACACATTTGTAGACGAAAGTCCCGCAGGACAGCCAGAACGGAGCCGCATGTCAGCGGAAGCTGCGCCCACACATCGGCGCCAATCCGGGACGGCACTGTGGAGCTGGTGTCCGGTAGAGGGAGGGCGAAGTGGGCAGCGGGCGAGACCGGAGTATCACCCCCCAGGCGCGAGCAGGCAACCAACGCCATGTTTTACCGCTGTACGGTGCAATGGCCAGGGGGGAGGGTCGTGGCAAGGAGTCAATTCCCCTCAGGTCTGCGCCGCAACAGGGAAAGCCAACAGTCGCTTCTCTTCCCGCGGGTTCTCTTTGCCGCCGGCTAGGCAATAGAAGAAGGGGGTCAGCAGCCTCCCACAGCGCGGTCCACAGAGCGGGGCAGGAGACCCGCCGCACCGGGGCCCACCCCACAGCTCCAGCCCATCAGGCGCAGGGTGCAGAAGGTGTCCGGCCGTCCCCCCCCCCCCGGCTCATCTGGCGAGAGTCCGTGGTGTGAGGTGAGATCGGGACCGCGGGGCTCGGGTGTGCGCTAGCGGGTCCGGTGACTGCGGAGCTTCCAGGGGGCCGGCAAAGGCCACAATGGGGCAGGGGTCCAGTGCAGAGAACAAAAGCACCCAGAACTCCGGCATCCGGGCAGGCTGAGACTCCGGGAAAGCGGCGGCGCGGTCAGCGCGTCATCGCACACGTTGCACCTCGAGAATCGGCGAGGATAGGAATCAGGATAATAGTCCGAGGCCAAGGGCCGACGGAGCCGGGCGCTCAGGCGTCTGCTCCGGTCGCCATCTTGGCTCCTCCTCCCAAATAGACATTTTTGATTCCTGATATGCTTTTACTCTTGTTACAAGCTTTAATTCTGTTATTGGTTTGCTTGTGAGCTGATAATTGGTAAACAAAGTAAATCTATGCAAACGTTGTTTCAACTATATATTTAACCTCTTTTTTTCTCGCCACACGTTATTTTTGCGTGTCATCCTTCCCCCTATGTTTCAGCGTTCATTGGTTATGTTCTCCTTTCCGCCTTCCCGTATGGGTCTTGGACACGTAATTGTTCCGTGTGGCCTCACACCCCTCCACCCTTCGTATGTCCTGGATTATATATAAGTCTTTCATCTCACCTAATTTCTTTATCTCTTGTACTATTTTCTTTTTCTTCTATTTTTTTCTTACCCCGAATGTCTTGTCTAGATCTCTTTTCACCTTACTATTTTTCTCTATCCTGCAATACTCTTTTACATTTCAAATGTTGTCTATTCACTGTACTCATCTTTCCTTTCTCTTCACTTCTACATTGCAGTTGATTCATTTTACATTCAGTTGGTTTATTATTCGGCATAGCTTAACTTGTTCAAGGTCTTGTTTTAGTCGTAATTTACTATATACTTACAGTCTTTTTTTTATTTTATTTATTTTTTTATTTATTTTTTTGTCCTCATTTTCCTAACCCACAATGATGGACAGGCCGACCACCCCACTCGACACAGATTAATGTAGTGGTGGCCTACCAACTCCAACATCCGAGGGGCTTTCACCAACTCCAACTAGGCATGTTACAGCCTGCAGGACCATTAGTGGACCAAGACAAACAAAAGCCCGGTCCAAGGAGTGTTCAAGGCATAATCATAGGACCCGGGGAAAAAAAACAAAAAAAAAAAAACACCCCGGACACTATCGCCATTCGATCGGCAAGTTCCAAAAAATTAGATTGTGTTTACTGCATGATCTATTAAGGTCCGCTCTAGATGTTTCGTATAGAGATGAAAGCCACCCTGAATGTAAAGGGGCTGTTTTCTCCGTCCAGTGAATACAGATTTGTCTTCTGGCCAATAGCATTGCATAGAAGAGAAAGGACCGTGCCTTGCCAATGATGTTGTCATCCAAACCAAAGATGACAAGTGGTAAGGTTATTGACAAGGATGCGTTCAATATGGAATTTAGGGTGTTCTTCACTTCTTCCCAAAAGCCGGCGATGACCGGGCAGTCCAAGAACATATGTACATCGCAGGCCTCGCTGTAATTACATTTGTTGCACTTTTTATCTGGGAGAAATTTGGAGAGTCTCAGCGGGGTTATATATGCGCGATGTACTGAAAATAAATGATTTCGTTTTAGCCATGATGGTTTTACAATTTTATGAAGTAAATCAAAGGATTTTAGCCAGAGCTCTTCACAATGTAGGCCAGACACCCCCCCCCCCATAGCTGGTCTGGGAGAAGGAACTCTCCGTCACTTTCCTCCATCAACTGCCAATACCATTTGGCTACTTCTTTCCCTCCCAATGGAAATTCCACTAGTTGTTGTTCTAGGATGCTTACCTTCCCTAGGTGAGGGTCTGTACGCTTTTGGGATCTAGCCCAACTTTCCAATTGAATAAATTTGAATCTGGAAAGTCCGGGCCCTACACATTCATATAGTTGGGGCCAAGCTATTAGAGCCCCTTCCTTAAATAGCTGACCCCATCTCCTGATACCAGCTTGTTGTATTATGGAAGACAGACTATCCTTTAGACATAGAGGGAGGCCCGGCGAGTCCCAGATTGGGGAAAAATCCGAATAGTAAGACAGCCCTAGTCTCTTCCTAATGCTGAACCATGTTTTAGCCCATGAGTGTAGAATTTTTAGCTTGATTTTTTTGAAGAATTTCTGGCTCCCAAATTTGAACAAAAACCCCTCTGCCGACAAATTCGCCCCCATTAACATTGCTTTGTATATCGACCCAGGTTGAAGGTTAGATGGCATTTTTAAAAGCATCCTGGAATGTGCCAACATGAATGCCCAGGCGTAATACAGTAGATCTGGCATGGCGAGCCCACCCTTCTCCCTTCTTCTCCTCAACTTCTTCCAAGCTATTCTGGTTGATTTATAGTTCCATATGAAGGAGTTTATTTCTTGTTGACATTTTTCAATTAATTTGGGATCAAATGCCAGAGGGATCGCATTAAAAATAAACGTAAACTTAGGGAGAATGGACATTTTTACCAGGTTCACCCTACCCGTTATAGAAAGTGGCAGATGAGACCAAGATTTTAAAAGTTTTTTAGTCTCGATATATATTCTATTTAAATTGGTTTGTCCTATACTGTCCATTTCTTGAGTAATTCTTATGCCAAGATATCGCATAGATGTGGAAATATTTACCCCCAGCTGTATATCCGGTACGTTCCAGACCATTATTTCGCTCTTATTGGAGTTTATGTCGTAACCGGGGATAAGACCAAACTCTTCTGCCCGTTTGATGACTACGGGAAATGCCTTTACTGGATCTGAAGTAAAGATCAAAATGTCATCCGCATAGAGAGCCACCCGTCTTTCCCACTCTCCAAAGCTAAAGGATGGAATATTAGCCTCCTCACGCAAAAGCTGGGCAAATGGTTCTATGTATAGATTGAATAGGAGAGGGGAAAGCGGGCAGCCCTGCCTCGTACCTCTGGTTATATTAAAGGAGTCTGTCAAAACCCCATTGATCAATAGTCTGGCCGAAGGAGTGTTATAGAGCTGCTTTATAGTTCTACAAAAACCTTCCCCACAATTAAATTTTTTGAGTACGTCTATGAGGTAGAGCCAGTTGACTCTGTCAAATGCTTTAGTTGCATCCAGAGTTAAAGTGGCCATAGGTAGGGAGAAGGCAGTAGCGATATCTATAGCTCCTATTAGTTGGTGTGTTAAATCGACTAATTGTCTACCTTTGATGAACCCTTTTTGATCCTGATGGACTATAGTACCAATAACACTCGCCAATCTAGCTGACATGATTGTTGCAAAGATTTTATAGTCGTTATTTAGTAGTGATATTGGTCTATATGACCCGCACTCGAGGGGAGATTTCCCCGGCTTCGGGATAAGTATAATTGTAGCCTCCCCCCAAGATTTGGGCGGCGACTCCCCATCTATTAAGATACCATTAAATAAGGACATCAATACGGGGGCTAAGACATTCTCCAGGGATCTATATATCTCCCCTGGCAGCCCATCTGGGCCAGCCGCTTTCCCTTTTTTTTGTTGATGGATGGCTTTAATTACCTCCGCCTCTGTGATATCGGACTCCAAGGCCTTACTTTGAATTATCGAGAGAGATGGGAGGGTAATGGCTTCCAGCCAGCTGTCTCTTGCTTGCTGGTCATTGGGGAGAACCTCCTTGTATATTTCTTCGAAAAATTCAAAGAAGGCTCTCCCTATTTCTAATTGGGTGGATCTTGTCACTACCTCGCCTTCTATCCTAATTTCTTTGATGAATTTAATAGCTTGGTCTGCTTTTATTTTCCAAGCTAATACTTTTCCTGCGGCTTCACCAAATTCAAATTGGGAGGTTTTAAATACTTCCCATCTTTTATTTACTCTCTCCTGTAAGATGTTATTAAGTTGTGAATTTAAATCGGCCAATTTATCTTGATCCTGTATTGTTCCTAGGGGAGAGTCAATCCTTAACACTAGATGTTTCATCTCTTGTTCAAGGCTGGAGACCTGCTCTCTATATGTCTTCTGCCTAAAAGACGCTCTGTTGGTAATCTGACCTCTTAAAAAGGCCTTAAATGTTTCCCATACAGCGGTAGAGCCGGCCGAGTCCCTATTGATATCAAAGAAAATTAAGGACTCGGTTGTTAAAAATTTAACCTCTTCATCTTCAAGCAAGAGAGTCCGGTCAAAGGACCAGGATGAGTGTTTTGTAGAGTTTCCCCGTTTTAAAGAAAATACCAGTGCAGAGTGGTCTGAGAGGTGCGAGGGGAGATAATCTATCGTAACAAGAGTGTCCTTTAGGCAATAGCTGAAAAGTGCGTAGTCAATTCTTGACTTATGTTTAAAACGGCTATTCCGAAGGGACACCCCTAATTTATTACCCGCCCTCTCTCTCCATACGTCCGCCAACCCAAGTTGTGTCATAATTGATAGGATGGAGCACCTGGATTTAACAGAACTACAAAATCTAGATTTCACCGATTTGTCCAACCTAGGATTGAGAACAAAATTAAAGTCCCCCATCCAAATTACTGGATCATGAACTAATGTTAGGTGGTTCCTGATCACATCCAGATATGATGGGTCATCAGAGTTGGGGCCATAATAGCCAACTAAGGTAAAAATCTGAGCATCCAACGCAACTCTCACTAATAGCCATCTCCCTGAGTGATCTTCTCTACATTCCAAAATTTGGGCTTTGGCAGATTTTTTAAAAATAAATATGACCCCCCTAATATTGGCATTATGATCTGTTGAGCAAAATTTGTCAATTCTGTTATTGGTTTGCTTGTGAGCTGATAATTGGTAAACAAAGTAAATCTATGCAAACGTTGTTTCAACTATATATTTAACCTCTTTTTTTCTCGCCACACGTTATTTTTGCGTGTCATCCTTCCCCCTATGTTTCAGCGTTCATTGGTTATGTTCTCCTTTCCGCCTTCCCGTATGGGTCTTGGACACGTAATTGTTCCGTGTGGCCTCACACCCCTCCACCCTTCGTATGTCCTGGATTATGTATAAGTCTTTCATCTCACCTAATTTCTTTATCTCTTGTACTATTTTCTTTTTCTTCTATTTTTTTCTTACCCCGAATGTCTTGTCTAGATCTCTTTTCACCTTACTATTTTTCTCTATCCTGCAATACTCTTTTACATTTCAAATGTTGTCTATTCACTGTACTCATCTTTCCTTTCTCTTCTCTTCTACATTGCAGTTGATTCATTTTACATTCAGTTGGTTTATTATTCGGCATAGCTTAACTTGTTCAAGGTCTTGTTTTAGTCGTAATTTACTATATACTTACAGTCTTAGTTAATACCTTTAAAATTTGTCTCATGGAATGTCAGAGGTTTACATTCACCTTTTAAACGACAGAGTGTTTTAACTCACTTAGCTAAATTGGGAACAGATATTGCATGCTTACAGGAATCTCATTTGACGGCTGAAGAATCTGCAAAACTAAAGAGAGGATGGGTGGGGGAGGTCCTCTTTTCCCCGGGTGATGGTAAACGTAATCGAGTTCTTATTCTTTTTCGTAAATCCCTTCCTGTTAAAGTTTTATCGCAATGTGCAGATAAAGAAGGCAGATGGATATTTGTTAAATTTATGGTGGATAATGCTCCAATCTCTTTATTGAATGTTTATGCACCCACAGTTGGGGATTTCTCCTTCTGAACTTCTCTGGCCAAACATATCACACAATGTTTTGATGATAATTTTATCCTTGCAGGTGACTGCAATAAAGTTCTCGACCCTTATCGGAACTCGTCAACTCTCTTTGTTCCTCATAAATCTCATACATTTTTTACACAAACAATTAAACAACACAAGCTTATAGATGCTTGGAGACTTTGCAATCCCACGTTGAGGGAGTACTCCTATTACTCCACGACACATCACACCCAATCACGGTTAGATTATTTCTTTATTTCCCATAACATTTCTCAATCACTAGTGTCGGCAGATTTTGGATCTATCTTAATATCTTGTATTGTATTGTATTGTATTGTATTGTATAGACTTTTATATAGCGCAGCTATCACCCAACGGGTATCCTGGCGCTTAGAGACCATGATGACATGCAGCGAGCAGAACGACTGAACCACTGATCAGGAATGTTGCTACCTATTCCTGGCAAATAGCCAGGCCTTAAGGTTCCTCCTAAAGTCCAACAAAGGATCAGCTTGTCTAAGGTTTTGGGGGATCTCATTCCAGAGACGTGCTGCTGCCGTGCCAAAAGCCCTACCTCCCATCCTTGCCAGTTTTACTCTAGCGATGGACACCGGGCTTTGGCTGGTGGACCGGAGGAGTCTTTTGGGCTCGTACCAGGAGAATCGCTCTCGTATAGGTAGCGGGCCTATATTGTGTAGTGCTTTATAGACCATACACAGAGACTTGAAACTAATTCTGTCTTTGATAGACAGCCAATGTAAGTCCCTCAGTGCAAGCGTTGCGGAGGAGCCGCGCTGTCTCTTAAGAGCCAATTTAGCTGCCATAGACTGGACTCTTTGCAACCCCTGCAGGATGTATTGGGGAGCACCCAAATACAAGGAGTTGCAATAGTCCAGTCTACTCAGAATTATGCTTCAGACCACTAAGGGTCTAGCCTCGCTTGGTAGTAGAGGAAGAATTTGACGAAGAGCTCTTATCAGGGCAAAACAGGTGCCGATTGTTTTGTTGGCCTGGGTTTGCATCTGAAGGTCCTCATCCACCATGACCCCCAAGTTACGAACGTTTTTGCTGCCACTATGGGGCCATCCTCTGGCCTAAACCTAAATTCGCCTATTAGGTGTTAAGATATTTTTGCTGCAGAGCAATACAGCAGCTCTGTTTTCCCGGCGTTGAGCTGTAGGGAGTTAGCCTTCAGCCAGTCTGAGACCCGCCCCATACATGCCTGAAAGGAGCTCATAGGCAATGCATGCTTTCCTTCAATGGAGAATAACAGTTGGATATCATCGGCATAATTGACCACGTCGATCCCATAAGATTTTATAATAGTGATCAGGGGGCCTAAGTAAACGTTAAAAAGAATCGGGCTGATTGCCGAGCCCTGGGGTACTCCATAGCAGACCGGGGACCAGGGGGAAGCAAATGGCGTAATTCAGGGATTGGCAGCATATTTGCCGCAAACCCGGAAATAAGTCAGGGTCATACTCCTTCCAGATCTTATGAGGAAGGGGATCAAGGGGCGATCCAGATGATATCTCCCCGGCTATGCTATTAAAGAGATCCTCAGTGAGGGGTTGAAAGTATTCAAGAGATATATCAGTTCTGACTTCCTCATCGGTTAACAATGTTCCAATGGTACCCTTGTAAAACCCTCCCACAATTTTGGCAACCTTGTCAACGAAGAAAGTAGCAACTTCGTCGCAAAGATTTTGTGATGCCTGAACTCTATTAGCCTTGCACCCAGGATTACTAAGGTCCCTCACGATATTAAAGAAGGCCTTTGTGCCATTGGGCGCCTGTAGGATGGAGCTAGAGTAAAATTGTGACTTAGCCCCCCTAATGGCCTGCTTGTATTGAGCTTGTGCTGATTTTGAAGCTTTTTTGTCTGTTTCTGAATACGACCTGCGCCATCTTCTCTCGGCCTGTCGGCGAGCCGAGCGTAACAATCTCAGCTCCTCGCTAAACCAGGGGGCCGAAGGCGTTCTCCTAACCTTAAGCTTTTTCCTGGGGATGCATCCATCAAGAACATTGTTGAGAAAATTACTATATCTATTATAGTTCTCCTCTACTGCCTCATCTGGATTAAACAGAGTCTGTTTAGGAAAGAGAGGGACTGGGCCTTCTTTTGAAAGTTTCGCCCAGTCTCTCCCCCACTGGAAGGTAGTTTGGTCTTACCCAACCAATGTAGCTCTAGGTATAGTTATCCTAAACTGTATCAAAAAATGATCGGTCCAGCTTAGCGGTGATATATTAAGCACCTCTGACTCAGACTGTTTAACAAAGACTAAATCGACCATGTGCCCTCCCTGGTGGGTTGGCTCTTGAATAAGGTGGTGTGGGCCACAATTCTCACAGGTTTGGCTCAGGGCTTGCAGATGGTTCCCCAGGCTCCCAGTATCCCAAAGATTGAAGTCTTCTAAAAGTAGCAATCTGGAGTGTGTCAGTGCTAAGGCGACAATGGTATCAAGTAATGCCTGATGTTGGGCCCGGGGGTCTAGAGCAAACCAGGCCTGTCAGCACTCTCCCTTTAGGCTCCTGCAGAGTAAAGCCCAAATATCAGAGTAAAGCCCAATATCTGACCATGCTCCTGTCACTATTAACTTGGATGTTTTGCAGAAGCCTAATTTGTCTCGAAAATGGCGTTTTAATAATGCTCTGCTTCTAGATCCTGTTTTCACGTCTTCATTTATCTCCTTTTTCAATAAATACTTCCTTTTCAATCAAACAGACACTATACCTTTTCATGTGGTCTGGGACGCCTTTAACCCCTTCGGTGCCCGCCCCTTTCCCCGCCCTGTGCCGGCCGTTACATTAGCGGGTGGGGTTTGTGACGAGCTGGACTCGTCATGGGCACAGCGCCACCGCGGCCCATGACGAGTCCAGCTCGTCACGGGCACCGAAGAGGTTAAGGCATCAGCTAGAGATTTTGTTATTAGATTTGTCTCTAACAAACGTAGAAAGGCACAGCCAGTAACCAGCGCCCTTTTAACCAAAATAAAGAGATTGGAGCACTCTTATTATTCTTCCAAATCAAAAGCATGTTTATCTGAACTTATAAAGGCTAAATTTCAGTTCAAACAAGATACAACCAATAATGCTTCTAACTATTTATTGAAGTCTAGTGCAAAATTCTATGGCGGCCAGACTAAGGCTGGGAAACTATTGGCTAATTATTTAAAGGTTAAGCAAACAAAAACTTAATATAGAATCTATCCTAAATGAATTTCTCCAGTTTTAGAAAACACTGTACACATCTGAAACTCTCGCATCTGATTACTCCATCTCTCAATTTTTGTCCAACATCCAATGCACCCCTAACACACGCCCAGATTTCTCACTTTTAGAATCTGACCTTACGCAGCAAGAGCTTCTTGCTGCCTTAAAAACACTCAAAAAAGATGACGCTCCTGGCCCGGATGGCTTCACTGTGGAATTCTTTACTCACTTTGCACATTTACTTATTCCTAACTTACATACCCTCATAAATACTTTCTTACAATCGGGTGAGTCCTCTGGCTCTTTTTCAGATGCCCTTATTTGCCTTATACCTAAGGATGGTAAGGACCCACAACATTGCAAAAATTATCGACCCATTTGTCTGGTCAACATAGATTATAAAATCTTTTCAAAGGCTCTAGTATCACATTTGGAATCCCAGTTGCCTGATTTGCTAGGAGCAGAACAATCTGGTTTCGTGAAGGGGCGGCTCATTACAGACAACACTCGCTAATTTTTTTATGTCCTTTCCAAAGCCTCACATATTCCTGACTCCTTAGCAGCAATAGCTCTGAATGCAGAAAAAGCATTCGACAGAGTCGAATGGCCTTAACTTTTTCGTACACTTAAGTGGTTTGGCTTTGGTCCAAAAATGATTGCTCTAATATCTATTTTGTATTCCAATCCGAGAGCGGCTGTATGCGCGAATGGTGGTATGTCTTCTTATTTTCAGCTCGGTCGAGGTGTCCGACAGGGCTGTCCACTTTTGCCGTTTCTTTTTAATCTTGCTTTAGAACCATTTTTGTTAAGAATTCGTCAAAATATCAATATTCATGGTTTTACTTTTAAGGAGACTAATATTAAAATGGCAGCATATGCTGATGATGTCCTTCTATTTCTCTCACAACCTCAATTCTCTCTCCCTGCCTTTTTAGAAGAAGTTGATTCCTTTGCATACGTCTCTGGTTATAAATTAAACAAAGATAAATGCGAAATTCTACCTTTAACAAAATATACTTTTAAGGCTGACTTTGTCGCTTCAGGTTTCACATGGAGTCTCCAATACATTAAGTACTTAGGTTTACATTTCACTTCTTCCATTTCAGGAACAATATTGCGTTGTATGGATAACTGTATACAAAGATTATCCTCTTTAACAACGAAATGGCATCCCCTGTACTTATCCTGGTGGGGTCACCTAGATACCATAAAGATGATGCTTACTCCTACAGTTTTATATACAATTTCTAACATTCCGCTGTCTATCCCCTTAAAATATTTTTAAACATGTAATTCTATCTTATCCTCCTTTTTATGGAATAATAAGAAATCATGTATGTCTATATCAAAATTGATTCGTCCAAAATCGGAGGGTGGGACAAATTTCCCTGACTTTTCGTTTACCATAAGTCTTTCCTATTACATCAGGCTTCGAGGTGGCTCTCTGAATCTTTTGTAAACTGTCCTCTTTGGGTCACGCTTGAACAATCCTTCATTTCCCCATTTTCATTCTAAGAATATTTGTCTTTTACACGTAAACCACAGTCAATTTCCACTCCTATAATTAAACATATTTCTAAGATTATACCGGCTGTCTCCTCTTCGAACTCCAGTGATTGGGTCTCACTTTTAAACTCTACTATATGGCATAACATTAATATTTTAATAAATAACAGATCTATATTTTGGAAATCTTGGAGACAACAAGGCCAGATTTGGGTGCGTCAATTGAATGACCAAGATGAGATTATGTCTTTTGCACATGCCAGCAGCTCTTTTGACCTACCTCCAACTTTTTACTCTAAATACTCCCTCTTAACACAAGCTATTCGAACTGCCTGCACACAATGCACAACTCCTCAGTACCCTACTCCTCCTGAACACGTCCCTGCAGATAAATTACGGGTTCTCCTACTTAACAACTCTAGGGCTTCCGCCATATATAAACGTTTACATACCTCATTTACTCAGAGAGAAAAAACTAAGGTCGAGATATCTTGGGAAGGAGATTAAGGAACCTCTTGGTCTGTGGAGTTATGGGATAAAATTTGGCTTAAACCTAGGAAGTCCTCTAGAGCTGCAAATACCACTCAGACACTCTTTTTTATATACAATAGGCTCCTACTTTCTCCACTCGCCCTTAATGCAAGACATACTGAACTCCCAGACGCATGCTGGACATGTTCTTCACCACATGCTGATTTATTTCACTTCTTCTTTACATGCAATTCTGTTCATAGTTTTTGGGAAAAGGTATGGCATCAAATCAATTTAATTTTTGACTCTGGTTATCCTTTCTCTGTTTCACATATTTTTTTAGGTAGCTTATCCCCTATTTGGGAACATTGTGATTCTAATGTAAAGATAATAGACTTGTTGTTAGCAGTTGCCTTTCAACAAATAACCAAGAATTGGAAGGACTTTACTAAGGTGTCATATCAAGCATGGTGGTATGCTGTCTGCTACAATCATAGACTGGATACAACATTTGTATACCTGATGCATATGGCACCAAAACGTTTAGATTTATGGGCGCCTGTTACGCTGTTTATAGATACAAGTGCCCAACGTTCTCTGTCTCTCACTCCTCTCCAACAAGAACTGACTAAACCTCCATGACTTCCTCCATTTTGATATTATATAGTTTAATTATACTCCACTTTGTAATATGTATATTAGAATAAAATGTAAACTCCTTTTCTTTACCGATTTATTTCATACGACTTTGTTATTCCTGTACACATGATATGTTTGATTGACTTTTATCTGAATCCTTTGTACTCATCAAAACTGAATGACTTTATTGTATGTAATTCTTTTATTTTTCTTGTTATTGTATTTTCTGCATTAATATATTCCTTTACCTCAATAAACTTACTTTGAACTTAGAATCTGGATTGCCTGATAATGAATGAGGTGAGGAGCGGAGCGGAGCGAGAGCACAAGAGGCTTCTCTGTAACAATCTGCCATCTTCTCTTCATCTCAGGAGGTAACTTTGTCTTCAAAAGGTGGCCGATTCTGTAGAAAGTAAAGAGAATAAGGAGATGGTCGGTCCAGACCAAACGCTCAGGGACACTGACCTGAAAACAAGAGATGTTGGGAAAAAAATCAGGTCCAACATGTGACCTGCTTTGTGTGTGGGTGCAGCGACATGTTGTGCCATGTTCAGGCCCGCCAAACTCTGGAATCAGCTCACAGGTGTAATCTAAGGAGGCCATGTCAGAGGGAAGAGAAGGTGTTGGGACATGGCAAGGGCCGCAGTTTAAAAGACAGCAGTGTCTCCCTTGAATAGAAGCTAATCTGTAGGGAGTGGGGGGAGGGTAATGAGCAGAATGGCTTGCCCTCGACATGGTCCGGACGTTCACAGGCACAGACTAGCTGTGCAAGTCTCCTTAAGTAGCCAAGTGTGGAGCCGGTCAAATGAACACTAGATTGCTCATACACAAAATGGTGTCCCAAAATGGCCCCAGAAGTAGGAGGAAAAATGGCGCTGCGCTCCTCAATTACAACCATAAGAAATGGCCCCAAATTCAATATCAGTTGTACACTTCAAATGCCTCCAAATAAAGTGAAACAAGTGCAAGGTTCCCGCAAGAATAGCAGCAGTCCCCCTCAAGCGGCACTGGTTCAGTGTCAGAGCATGGATTCCCCCATTACATTTTGAAAACACACACTTAAAAAAAAAAAACACAGATTAAACCAATTTTAAAACAGACAGCAATAGTAAGACCGGCAATTCTCAGAGCCCGCTGGACGTTCGTGGCATGGGTCACCTTAAGTAGTCGAGTGTGGAGACGGTCTATTGAATTTAGACCGCTCACACACAAATTGGCATCCCAAAATTGCCCTGGGAAACGGAGGAAAAATGGCACTCTGCTCCCCAATTACAACCGTAAGAAATGCCTCCGAATTCAATATTAGTTGTGCACTTTAAATGCCCCTGAGTAAACTGCAACATGCTTAAGTGCAAGGTTCCCTCAAGAATAGCAGCAATTCCACTCAAGCAAAATAGTAAGACATGGCAGGTCTCAGAGCCCATCTGTTCCCAAAGACTGACTTTAATAGAAAGAAATCTCAAATGCTTTTTGAATATTTCCTGATCCCTGTATTAGAAGAACTTCAATGTTGTGACACTTTATGAATTCATGTGTTGTCACTTTACCAAACTGGTAAGGGGAACTTATTTCTGAACTGTAATGCTGTTCAGATGTTGCTGTACATGTATCCCATCTGCTTTTTTGTCGAGGAATGCCTTGCTGCTTGTTCCAAAATTCCTAGGATAAACTCTGGATTCCTCCCATAATCAGGCTTTCACTTTAAGGCACTTCACTGTTTGACACTTAGACTATGTGGGTGGCAGCCTTAGTTTTGGTCAACAATCTAGTTTACTACATTGTGTAATAAATTTAGATAGGAAGTCTACCCGAATTTACTAAAGGTTAAAAGTTTGAACCATACTGCATTGTGTGACTACTCAACAGTTTTTTTTCTATTGTTCTAGTGGAAATCATAATAATGTGTATATTGTTCAATTAATATTTCTTTAACAAAGGACATTCAGGGCCTTATTACTAGTACGGTGGTCCTTGGACCACCGTACTTGCGGTGGCGATCCTACCACCTCCACCACGCGGGTCCACCCGTTGTATTTTGAGTGTGGCCATAGGACAACCACAAGAATGCCACGTCCACTGGGATCCAGGATCGCATTGCAGTGGAGCAGTGGAAAGGGGCAGGAATATGCTGGCGGTGCCTCTGCGGCAACTTCGAGCATATTCCGAGTTGAATTTCCACCGCCCATTTAATGGTGGTGAGCCCGCAATCAAAAGGGTGGCAGAGATACAGCTAAGGGGGCCCTAATAGGGCCCACTTCCACCTCTGGGCTTGGGGGTGCATGCCGGGTGGCACATGTGCACCCCTGGAATTGCACCCCCATTCCTGCAGGGTGTGGCATGCACAACATGGTGCATTCCACACCTTGCAGGAATGTGCTGCAGGATCTGTCACGTTGGCAGCCTGCTGTTAAGGCTATCCTATAAGCCTAACACAGCTGCCACTGTGAGACCACCGCAGCAGCGCCCACCTGCCCTGGATTCAACTCAGAATCCGGCGGGTGGGAGCACCACAGGCTTGACGGTCTTCCAGCCAGCGCAGCAGTGGCGGTGCTGCAGGAGGATTGCCAAACTCGTAATAAGGCCCTTAGCGTTGATCTGGCACACAAGATCATTCTGAACAAATTACGGAGTTCCCTATACATGTCACTTTAAAAAAGCATAAATGTATAATTAACATTCACTAGCCTATCACTAGGTGGAATGTAATAAGACATGAATTGAACGCAAAATAACAACTACCATCTGCATCATATCTTAGAGGCCATCTAGACAGGCAACCTGCTAGAACATTTCCACCTGAAATATATTTTAACTGGAAATTACACTCTTGAACTCCAGATACCAGTCTCACCAATCTAGATGATGCCTTTCCATAACCATCCATCATGAACCAAAGAGGTTTATAGTAAGTAAATCGAAACTCAAACCGACCAAATGTCTCGAGTTTGTCAACTGCCCACGCACATGCAAGAGCCTCTCTTTTGACCACTGGCTTAAAATCGCACCTAACCTAAGGAAACCAGTGTCAAATGTAGCAGTACATCTGGATGTGCTATCAAAGGGGTTAAGTACAAGGGCCAAAATGATCATCTCCTTCACAGAAATGAAAGAATCATGCTGTTCTTTTTGCCAAATAAACTTTCCTCTTCTCCTAAATAATTTCTTCAAAGGATCCACTATAACCCTACACTAGCCTGAAATAATATTCACTTGAACCTTGAACAATTCAAGTGTGTCTTTGTCTTTAGGTTTTGGTAAATTGGTAATGGCTTTAATCAAATCAGGCTTAAGTACAATCCCTTTGCTAGTAATGGTATGCTCACCAAGTTTCTCATGAACCTACATTTTTCCTGACAGTCATATCACGATCACTTAAAATGAGTAATATTTTATCAGGGATTTCATTGTGTCCTTGCAGAGTCTCAGCATAAATCAGGATATCATCCTGAAAAGCCTGCACCTTGTTTACCCCACACCCTTAAATTGTATATCCATAAACTTCTGAACACCACTGGTGGCAAACGCCAGGCCAAACTGAAGTCTTCTATATCTATAGGTTTCAAAGGGGGTTCCAAAGATTATTAAATCATGGGACCCTCTGATAGCCAAACCTGAAGTTATGCTGAGCTCAGGCCAATAATAGAGAAAAAAACGTGAATCACCTAAAGCTGCAAACATTTTATGTATCTTAGGGAGCAGATAACAGTCTTATGATTATCTTTTCATTTAGAGTACATAAGTCTGCACAGAGATGGATGCCTGCTGCTTTTTTACATGCTAATACAATAACAGATGCCCATTCAGCTCTATCAGTGAGCTATATGATGGCATCAGCACATCAGACAGCTTTTAGTGGTCTTCCCTGAGACTTAAAGGCATAGGTCTGACAATATGCATTATGGGAATGCTCCATCTTTCAACTTGACTTTGTGCTCAAACCCCTTGACACAGCCAACTCTGGATGCAAAAGCTTCATTTGTCTCAGGTGAAAGAAATGATATAGGCATCTGTACCAGGTTGGAGAACAATTCCTGATTACTCTGATCCAGCCAACCCTTTATGTCATGTCTCTTCTCAGCAATACAGATTTTATTTTCTAGGTGTTTGGACAAAATATAGGATTAGAAACATCGGGAGACAGAAATGTCATTGACAAGAATATAGTTTTTTAGGTAGGTAATAATATTTTTATAATATTGATGTTTTTAATATTTTTTTCAATAATATAGTGGTAAAATATTGTTTGTTAATTATTTAAATGTGACTTAGTATTGAAACCTGAGCCTTTCCTACAATATAGGGGCAGTTCCAACCCTAATGGTGGATCCATCTGGCCAAGGCGTAGAGACAGGATGTAGCCTCAATTTAGCCAGAGACCTGATAGTGCCGGAAAAGCCCAAATATCTCCATAATCCTATTGACTGAAACCTCTGGGTCTGCCTAATACAGGGGGATATCGTCCGCATGAAGCAACACCACATCCACCCAACTCTAGTCCCATCATAATCTTCAAATCAGAGCATCTTTCCTAATCTAGCTACCCACTGTTTCAATCGCTATGGTACAGGGGACCTCCCTGTCTAGTCTCTCTCTCTCCAGGAGGTATTCGCAAAGAACGCCACATTGACTTGCACATGGGCCCTAGAGTTGGTTTAAAGCAATTTCAACCATGCCCAGAAAGATGGGGTGAAACCCATCCGCTCCAATACTGCCTGTAGGTTCGACGGAGTTGAATGCCTTTTATGCGTCCAAGGCCACGAGTGCAGCTGGCTCTCCTAGTCCCTCCTACCTTGCTAGACATCCGAAAAGGCGCCGAAGATTGTGCCTGGTGGACCTATATTGCATAAAGCCCGATTGGTCCTGTGCCACCTTCTTGTGTATAACCCGCATCAAGTGCTTCGTTAACAGCTTCGCCAGTAGTTTTACCTCCACATTCAGGGGCAAACTCAGACAGCAACAGGAACACTGGGAGGGAGGGGGCACCTCTTCTTATGGTTAAGGACCACTGTTGCTTGTCACAGATTCCTAGGCAGTTCCCCTTTACATTTGGAATAACAGAGCATAGCCTGTATTGGCTTCAAGTGGCTCCTAATACATTTAAATAATTCAGCGGGAACCCATTAGGCCTGGGATTTTTCCCATTATTCATTTGAGACAAAGCCTCTGCTATCTCATTCCCCCAGAGTTTCTCCTCAAGAAGCCTTACTGCCTCCTCTGCCAGAACAGGCATGGGGATATCCATCAAAAATCCCCTCAAGTTGCATGTTGCAGTGGTGTCCAGATGTGGTGTATATAGGTGTTGCAGGAAGTCTGCAAATGCTTGTGCTATTTCTGCTACTAATTTTACTTCTTGTCAAGCAGGTGTGGTAACCTTATGTACCCACCTCTGCCCCTCTTCCCATCGCTCAAGCCATGTTAGCAACTTCCGTACCTTATTTTCCACTTCATACAATTTGTATTGTTTGGATCTAAAGATCTCCCTAGCCTCTTGATGCATGAGGCATCGCTATTCCCCCCGTTCTGCCTCAATAGCGTTCGCTAGTCGTGGACTGGGATGGGCCATGTATTGGGATTCTCACTCCACCAATTGCTCCTCTGTCTCGCGTCCCTCTCTCTCCAGCTCCTGCCTTTGCCCTGCTATGTGCGCTGTCATCTGGCCCCTTACCACTACCTTAAAGGCTTACCAAACAGTAACAGTGGAAGACACAGAGTCCTTATTCTCAGCAAAGTGCAATTTTGTTGCGCCTTGTAGTAAAGGTTTAGTCACCCAATCAGTCAGAACCCAGGGATCAAGTGACCAGCCCTAGACTATACAATGGTGGGATTAGGTTAGTTGCATAGCAAGTGGAGAATGGTCCGAAATGCCTCTTGCCAGGTAACTTGTGTCACAGCACGAAGTCAGGTGTCCCAATGTGACCAGAAAGTAATCCAGTCAGGCAAGAGATGCCATTCTGTTCATTGAGAATAAGTGCTGCGGTTCATATGGGTATGTAGACTGCCAAAATTCAGCCAGTGCCAGAGCCTCCACAAATGCCCCCAACCCAGTATTCGCCTTTTAGTGCGCCTCACCTCTGACCACCCTTCCAGATCTCCCTTAAGTGTGAGATGGAAATTCCTGCCTATCACAACAAGGACATTCGGTGTTTGCAAGATCAAATCCCCAAAAAGACAACTGTAGCTCTGGCAGGAGATACCATGAGGCCGTCCACACCCCCTCCCCCGTCAGGTGCCGTGGACTGCCACCCAGCATCCCTGAGGGTCTCCCCATGTACCCAACACCTGAAAGGTCAACGATTTGCGAATCATTAAACACGCACCATGGGCACCCATAGGAAAGCCTGCGTTCGCAATCACTGGAAACTTTCCACTTCCTAAAAAGCCACAGCTATTGCCCAGCAGGTGGGTTTCCTGTAAGAGGATGACGTCTGGGGCATGTTGACACAAATTTCCAAGCTACTACTCTCTTCACTTTATTGCCGAACCCATTCACATTCCACGACAGAAAGGTCAGTGGGGTGTAGTTTTTTCTATGTCAGTGTGTGAGGAGAGCATGAATAGTGCTCCGGTCTGCTTGATATATGTGTCCGTCCCATAATTGTGTCTTGCCCTAAACTCTCCCAACCAACATCCTACCCGTCCAACCTGTCATCTCATGCCTGCAAGTTTCTAACTGCCCACCTCTCCAACGCTAGAGATAACTGTCGTCCCCCATAACCATGGTACACAACACATCAAATTTGAAAGAGTACTTGTTTGGTGGGAGGGTGGTCGCTCTCCCGCTGGCCAATGATGCAGTCTCTTGGAGGCGGCACAGCCCTGCCGACCTTGTACCATGTACCCTAACGCTGCTCCAGTTAGTCCTCACCCCAGCAGTTAGAGTAGATTGTCTGCAGTTGCTGGAGCGGGTAGTACAAAATTTTGTATACCCCCCATTTCTGCATGTTTATATTAATCCAAATAATCTATTAATTATAATATTATTAATCTGTTTGGAGTGATAACTCACCAATTATTTTAACGAAAGAAATACACGTGGGATTTGCATTTGCATGGCTAAACTGTATACTAATATATGTACGCATACTAATGGTAGAAAATTAGAATATTGCATGATATATGTTGCTTTTGTGACGTAATTGTAAGTTGCACCAGATGACATCGTTGGGTGAATATAAACGCTTTAAATGTTGCTATCATGCTAGATAATTACTTACACATAGGGGAATTAGTGAGGGTTTAACATTTTATTAGCCATTTCAATGTTTTAATTACGTTTTGTGTTTGATTTGCTTAAGTTGACCATTTGGGCCTAAGAAAAGATGGCTGACCGAGAGACACGACGCGACTACTACCATTTCACGAGGTTTTGGGTGAAGTGCGCCTGCGCCACCGCCAGCAACAAGTGGCCTCGTCCTGACCCCTGACAAGATGTACCCATCAAGGTCACACTGGGAGAATCGCCAAAATCACGAAACAAAGGACTGTCTTTAAAACCGGAACCAGCAAGTGTGATGACTTAACCTAACGGACTATGTGAGAACTTTACCGAATGACCCCAAACCAGCCAATCAGGACTGCCTAAAACTGATTTTTGTTACATTTTGAAGTTAGTTTCATTATAAAAGAAGGTAGAATAGGGAGTTAAAGAGTTCCTTTTCCTTTTTCCTGACGTTATGCTGACGAAGCGGACGGTGACACTGCTGGACAGCTGTTTTCCTGAATCTTTGACAGACTGAATTGCTGCCTGACTTTGATGAATTAAAGACTTTTCTACGACTTGATTGACTTAGAGTACGACTAATAGCCAGATTAGGTAAATATGATGTTCCGTGGTTTGGTTTATGATTTATTAAATTTGCAATTGATTAGATAAACAAAATTATTATTTTAACAAACAAATGTGTTGGGTGATTTATTTGAAGAGACTAGAATCAGATTAAATGTAGATTAAAGAATTGAGTCACCAAATATCCAAAATCAACTAACTGATCTATCGGCTAAATGAGGGGAATATCTCGAGGTTCTGAGTTTAATAAAGGAACTTAATGTATGTTCAGGTAAATTAGGTTCTTTAGTTGAAAAGATATTCCTTTCATGTCAGCGTTTGGACAATTTATCTCTCCCGTGAGAACGGATCAATGAAATGTGAGTGTTGGTGTTATGGGCCCCACCAATGAATGTATTGAGTGAATGTGTTAGTGTGATATTTGATCTGTGACGAAGGGAGGATTTAAAATTCCACGCTGCATCAGCTTTTCTGGTAGCAGTATGAATGTTGTTATTGTTTTGGTTTGGTGATTACAGCTTGTAAATTGCTTATTGATTATTGGTTATTGATTGATATTGGTTTATGTATTAACACTCTATGTTGAGTCGCGTCGAGTTCTATGTTGTTTGCACGGCTTCTGGGATGTAGGAAGTCGGAAGTTTATAACGGTTCCTTAGTAGAGCAGAGGTAAGCGCTGTTCTCGGAAAAGACGGAATTGTTGTTGCCCTGTAGGTACACAGCAAAAAACGTGTAACGATTGAAGTTGCACAACGCATTGTCTGGATTCCATCCGGTGACATCGTCGTGTGTTGCCATTAGAAATAACTCCTGTATGAAAGAAGTGTATGGTAGCGGAGGTCACCTGTGAAGTTTTGGTCTTAAGTACCAGGAGTCCAAATGGCACTCCGATTACGCTTATCACTAGAAAGGTAATAGGTGCTCCCTAAGCTTGTTAGAAGGATAAAGTAGAGGGAAGTGCTTCTTTATCAATGTATGTCATAATTCTGTAGTAGGACAGACTGTTCGCTGTTCTCGGGAAAGACAGGATTCTGTGTGAATGTACTACATTTTCTCGTGTGAAAGTGCGTGAATGTGAAGGCATTCGGGTTAATTGTGAAACGCTAGTTTTATTTCTCAGGAGCATTGGGTCTCCAACCAAGTGTCTTAAATCTGGAGAAACGGTTAGCTAATGCTTGTTAGAAGGGTAAGGTAGAGGGATGTGCTACTTTATCAACGGAAGTAACGATTCTGTAGTAGGGCAGAGGTAAGCGCTGCTCTCGGGAAAGACGGAATTCTCGTGAGAAAGGTCTATTGCTATTCTTTGGTTAGCGAAGCGGACAATGGTGGTGTTTTTGTGTTGTTACTAACAGAATTGTAAATTTGAAACAAAACTTACCGAGTGAATTTTGTAAAGGAGTGGTAGACAGGAGCAGGAGTTGCAGCAGCGGATGCCGACGTCAGAACAACCGCGCTGGGATTGGCCAGTCAATCGGAAACGTAGAATGCTCCGGATTGGTGCGTTAGTGTGAGTCGCGCTGGGATTGAAAAATTACGGAGTGACGTAGACGTTCCGGAATGGTGCGTTAGTGTGAGTCGCGCTACAATTGGACAGAAAAGCGGTACGGTTAAGAGGAGAATCTAGAGATACACGAAAAGGCAGAAAAGATGTATTACGACCCCCCAGAAAAGGAGAAGAAGTCCTGGTTAGGTAGAATTAAAAAGTGGTTTAAAAAGGACAAACCGATTGTAACTAGGGAAGGACAATTACTTCCTCCACCGAAAGCCCCCGCATCCTTTATGGTTGCGAAATATGGATATCACACCTGTATTTGGTTAGACAATTGGGTCAAGTATACTGAGAATGACGGAGTTTTGGCTTTTCCAGAACATGGTTCATTTAATTTGGCAGTTTTGAGAAATTGAAGAGAGAAAATGATGCATTTAGAACCAAGACCTAGACCAACACAATTTGAAGCATTGACAGAATGGGAAGATGAGATGCATGACCGAGAAAGACAGAGAAGTGGCGGAAGGTATAGGTACATGTTTGATAGGTCATACGGACATGAGAATCATGATGATCGAATGAGAAGGTGGCGGAATGCGGGTATGACTGAGGGTTTGTTTCCCGTAAGAACTGCAGGAGAAAATTATGGAAGAAAATGCACAGAAAAGAGACATAATGTGGAATCAAGAGGGTATGGAGTGAATGAATCAGAGGATGATGTTCTTGATGACATGTTCTATAAAAATCCACCCCCATATCGACCAGAACCAGAAATATTAACAACAAGTGCCCCAATGAAAGAAACTTTACGAATCATAAAATCGGAACCAGAGTTCCAAGATTTGGGGAAAAACAATTCTATTAGAGAGGTAGAAAGGAAGTCCGGAAGTAAATTAAATGGTGAAAATTCAGCGGAACTAGCAAAGACAACCTTAGAATTTACAGAGAAAATAAGAGAATTAACAAAAATCTGGAAGCTGTAACAGTCCCAGTAACAATAGGTCCAGTAATGCCTATTTTCGATAAACAAAAAGATGGCGAACATTGTTTGACGGTCCCTTATAAAAGCAATAAACAGGTTGAACAGCCAACATTGAGTCAAAATGACAATCCATGGAGACAGACAATAAGTATGATTGAACCAAATGTTTCAAATAATCCGTTTGTAGGCCAGAATTGTGCAGAAAGACGTATAACAACAGTGGAGTCAATATTAGAAACACAAAAGGATTCTGGACAAGGTAATGTAGAGAAGTCAGTAGGACCATCTACAGAGGAATTAAGTGAATGGTTGAGAAGCTTGCAGAAGAAAGACAAAGAATCTCAGTCAATAGATGTGGCCAAACTACTAATGGTACTGGAAGAATTAATAGTAGGAACTATCCCTACAGAGAAGTTAAAAACCTACCAGGATGAGGAGTTGTTATTTCTGTGTAAAAGCATAACTTGGAGAGCAAAAAATCTCCATGAAAGATTAGAAGAAGTGGCCAATGAAATGGGTATAGATATTGAAAAGGTAAAAGCCCTACAGAAACCATATTGAGTAGATTTCCCTGAAAAGGACATTGAAAATATGAATACCACAGGACGAATGAGTCAGATTAAGGAAATAATTATTTTGTTGAGAAAATGGGGAGATGTGGACAAATGGAAAAGTAGATGGTATCGAAAACGAGATGATGCTTCAGATAAAACCTTTTCAGCTTTCCCTGTTAGAGAAAAAGAGAAGGCAGTAACAGAATGCCATATGAGAGAAATTCCAGGAGGAGGATATGTACATGTCCCATGGACTAGGCAAGATATTTTGTCATTCATAAATGACTTCCCTCGACTACGTGAAAAACCCGTCGAGTGGCATAGACAGGTAGACAGATTTGTGAAATTGTCCAAAGTATTATGGATTGATCTAAACAGTCTGTTTGACATAATAGTACCAGCAGACCTATGGACAGAGTGTAAAATAATGATAGATTGGCCAACACAGGAATACCCAAGAGATCCAAAAACAGGGGCTCCAGACCCCGAGGTAATGAAGAAATACGAACACGTTATTGCCTTTCTGAAGAATAAGGTTCCACCTAAAGAGACAGATTGGGTAAAAATTGACAGAACACATCAGGAAAGCAAAGAGTCAGTACATGCATATTATGAGAGGCTGATTTTGGCCTTTAAACAGTTTAGTGGAGATGAAAATCTGAGTGAAAAGGATCTAAGTCATTTTGTATACAGGTTCGTATATGGTCTTCGTCCAGAAATTAATGAGATGATAATACAGCATACTGTAGACTGGCAGAATAAGAAAATAGACGAAGTATTGAGACATGCTAAATATTTCAGTGATGAAATTGAAGCTAAACAGAGAAAATTGAAAGAAAAGGCTATGTGGGCACAAGTGAAGGTAGCAGAGAGACAGGAAGCACAATTAGCAGAACAAGCGAATAATACAGGATCAAGACAAAAATGCAGTCCTGTGAAAGGTAAAGGAAATATAGAGGAAGCTAAGAAGAAATTTCCGTGTCATAATTGCGGTAGGATAGGGCATTGGAAATCCGAGTGTAAATTTCCCCCAAGTACTAACGATGAAAATGCATCATTGAATCCACAGGTGCAGAATGAGGCTAGTGGTCAACCGCAGCGACAGCAGCAGGTTGTTACCCAACAGAATCAGGTGCCAAAACCGCCTTTTCCACAGAGCAAAAATTCCCAGAGGTATAGTAATGAAACGGGATTCTACAACGGAGAACAGGTAAATAAACCGCTGTGCGCTAGTGCTGCTTCGCAGTATTGGCTGCAACGTGATGAGAGTGATTCAGAAGAAAGTTATTGACGGTGCCGAAGGGAGGAAGAAGAGTGCGTACTTGGCGCAACTCTAGAAGTAGACCAGTCAGGCCCATTTGTAGATGGAAAGATTAATGATGAAAGCATTACTTTCCTAGTTGATACTGGTGCTACTCGATCAACTGTCAGATCAGCTGATGTTAAGAATCTTCCTCTCTCGGATGAAACGATCCAAGTAGTTGGTGTATCCAACATGCAGATTAAAACTTACCGTACAGATCCAGTGAAAGTTAGCATAGGGAAGTTTTCTGAAATGCACCGTTTTGTCATGTGCGATACCAGTCCTGTGAATTTGTTAGGTAGAGACTTGTTGTGCAAAATGAACTGCACTATATTTTGTACCCCGGATGGGATAGCATTTGAAACCCCGGATGAAGATGTGCTGTATAAAATGACAATGACAAACAGGGAAAATAAGGTTATTGAAACCTTTGCTGTATTTAACCCTGATGAATTACCTAAAGAATTAAAACAATCTGTTAAGGCAGAAGTTGGGGATTTCACAGGAGAAGACGTGGGATTAATGAGAAATGTAGATGCAGTAAAAATAACAGTGAAAAAAGGAGTAAGTTTTCCAAATGGCCCTCAATATAAATTAACACCTGAAGTAATTGAAGGAGTGACTCCTGTGATTGAAAAGATGATAAAACAAGGTTTTTTGAGAGAAATAATGAGTAGTCCATATAATTCACCAATAATTGGACTGAAAAAGCCTAGTGGGAAGTTCAGGAAAGTACAAGATCTGAGAAAGATAAACAAAATTGTTGTGTCATGTTGTTCTATTGTACCAAATCCATCTATGATTCCATATCAGATCCCCCATGACGCAGAATGGTATACAGTAATTGATCTATGCCATGCTTTCTTTTCCATCCCATTGCACCATGACAGTCAGCAAATTTTTGCATTTCGTTTCGGCGAGCGTATTTTGGCTAGGTGCCGAATTCCACAGGGGTATACAGAAAGCCCCTCAATATTTAATCAGCTATTGAAGAAGTCTTTGGAAAGTCTAGAAATACCCAAAAATTCAGTATTAGTCCAGTACATCGACAACCTTTTTGTGGCGTCAAAAACCCGTGAGGCTTGTGAACTTGACACAATTGCATTGCTGAATCATTTGGCAGATGGAGGACTTAAAGTGTCAAAATTACAATTTTGCAAGAAAGAAGTACAATATTTAGGACATCACATTGAAAAAGGACTGAGAAAAATAACGATAGATAGGATCAAGATCATAAAAAGAATGAGTGACCCAAATAGAGGTGAGAATGTTTCTGGGAATGGTTGGATATTGTCGTCAATGGATTAGCAATTTTTCGTTGATAGCAAAACCTTTGGTACGACTGACAAGAAGTGATGTGAAAGATCCCATTGATTTGAACAAAGAAGAATTGGCAGCATTTAAAAGTTTGAGAGATGGGCTGTGTGAAGCACCTGCATTAGGTATGCCTGGCTATGAAAAGGAGTTTGAGTTGTATTGCAGTGAGACAAATGGATGTGCGCTCTCTGTGCTAATACAGAAGCATGGAAAAGTGAGGAGACCAATTGCATATTTTTCATCAATTTTGGACCCAGTAGCTGTAGCCTTACCTGGGGTTTTGAAAGCAGTAGCTGCTACATGCCGAAGTTTGGAACAGAGTGAGGGAATTGTGATGGGATATCCTGTGAAAGTGTTCGTACCTCATGATGTGGCAATCCTTTTAACAAGGAGTCGCACTCAGTATATGACACATAGTCGGCTGACTAAGTATGGGAAAGTTATACTAGGTGCCACGAATGTAAGTCTTGTGAGATGTTTGAATGTGAATCCTTCAACATTACTGACTGATGCTGAGAATGTGGAAGTCAGAGATGAAGCAGATCATGACTGTCTGGATGTACTTGATTTCTGTACAAAACCTCGACCTGACATAAAAGATGTACCCTTACCAGAAAGTGATTTTGTTCTGTTTGAGGATGGGTCTTGTTTGAGAACAGATGATGGAGTGTTAAGTGCAGCCTATGCGGTATGTACTGTTGCAGTAGTGATGGAAGCATCATATCTGAAAGGAGTAAAATCGGCACAAGTGGCTGAACTTGTCGCTTTGACTAGAGCATGTAAGATTGGAAAGAGTATGAGAATAACTGTGATGACTGACAGCCTGTATGGATTCGGAGTCGTACAGGGCTTCGGTCAAATATGGCTGCAGAGAGGCTTTTTGACATCAAGTGGAACTCACATTAAGAATGCTGAAGTGGTTGGAAAATTGCTTGAGGCGATACAGTTGCCTAAGCAATTGGCTGTTGTGAAGTGTGCTGCCCATAGTCAAAGTGGTGATTATATCGCCACTGGCAACAAATATGCAAATGACATGGCACAATACTGTGCCCGAAATCAGAATTCCATTAATCGGGCTAAGGAAAGAGAGGTGATTTCTTGCTCTTTGATGTTTACTAACATTGTGGGAACATGGGAAGAAGTGAGACAATTATAGGAAGAAGCAGGAGAAGAGGAAATGAAGCAGTGGGTAAAAGCAGGATGTGAACCAAGAGAGAAAGATCAGGTGTGGGTCTATCGAGATGGAAGACCAGTTATGCCTGATAGCATGATGTCTGCCATGGCACGGATGGCACGGATGTATCATGGTCAGGGACACATAGGTGAGATGCTATGGTCAGGTCATTTAAACAAACCTGGTATAATGCAAAATTCAGACTTGTAGCAGAAAGACTTCGTCAGAGATGCCTAATACAATCCAGGAAGAAAGACAGTAGTGAGTCTAGGAACCATAGGTCGAGAAGGAAGGCCTTTTACCAGAATGCAAGTGGATTTCATTGAGATGCCTCCCTGTAACAGACTGAGGTATGTTTTGGTTATGGTCTGTCTGTTTTCCAGATGGGTAGAGGCATTCCCAACAAGAAGAAATGATGGGATGACAGTGGCAAAATTACTTTTGAGGGAATTCATCCCTAGATTTGGGTTCCCAGTGACAATTGAATCAGACCGAGGAGGACATTTTCATAATGAGATCATAAAACTGATTTGTGAAGCATTGAATGTACTACAAAAACTACATTGTGCCTACCGACCAGAGGCTTCTGGTGTGGTGGAACAGATGAATGGTACTATTAAAAAAAGGATAGGGAAAATGTGTTTAGCCACAGGTATGAAATGGCCTGATGTCTTGCCTCTGGTACTCATGACTATTAGATCAATTCCAGATAGAACTACAGGGTTAAGCTCCCATGAAATCATCATGGGACGAGCCATGCGGCACGTGTTTATACCAGTCAACAAGCTGATGACTATAACTGATGACATGGTGTTGGAAAACTGTAAAAGCCTGGCTGACGCGGTACATTCTGTGTTTCATCAGGTTGGAGCGGATGCCACCACCCTTGAAAAGAAGCCAGCCCATGATCTAAGCCCAGGGGACTGGGTGAGAATAAAAGTACACCGAAGAAGAAACTGTTTGGTCCCAAGGTGGGGAAAACCAAGACAAGTCATCTTGACCACAACAACAGCTGTAAAGTGTGCTGGATTGAAAAAATGGATCCATGAAAGCCATACATTGAGAATTTCAAATCCAGTAGACGGCAAGGAGAAGGAGTATTTTGATGAATCAGAATCCAGTACTGAGTCAGTTGACGAAGAGCCAAGAACAAAAGAAAACCCTGAAAGGGGGGAAGCAGAACAAAGTCTAACACATGTTCCAAGAAGTATTTCCCTGAGAAGAAGGTTACAGATTTCTGATATCAGTTCAGACTCAGAGACTGAACAAGGAGCGAAGTGTTCAAAGGAAAAACGAGAGAAAACCAAAGAAAAAGACAGTGAAGAGACAATAAAAGAGATTCATGAGAAGGAAGTGCCAGATGAAAGATTGAGAGAAATCCCACCTGAAACAACATGTTTAGATGGACAGGTGCCAGATAAAGAGAGAGAGGGAAAGATTATTGCGGAAGACCCCCGAGGAGGTGTAGGGAACTCCAACATCCAGTTAGAAACAGGGACAAGTAGTCAGCAGGAAGATTGCGTGACGGAGATCCGAGGAGGGACAGAAGTAGGGAAAACTAAAGAAGTGCTGGAAAAAGAAACTGTTGAGAGTAAAAAGCAAGTTGAAACGGAGTCAGAAGAAAGCGAAGATGAAATACCTGAAGGTCGAGTTCTAAGAAAGAGAGCTTGGAGAACTGAAAAGAATGATGAAGGAAGTAGATTGAAAAGAGCAGCAAAAGATGATGTTTGGCCGCATAAAATAAAAAGGTTGAGATACCGACTGACACGAGTAAGTTCACCAAGAGCTGAACAGGTGAATGAAGTGACAAGTCAGGTGAAATCAACAGACGAAGAAACAACTGAAATCAAAGAGTGCAAAAGAACCAGAAAACCCAACCAGAAGTATAAATCACCAGAATGGACATATGTGGCCCTGCCTGAAGTAAAAGAAGAGGCGGATAGCCAAGGAAATCCAGAGGTGGTTGTACCAGAAGTGGTTGAGGAAGACGAAGAATCGGAAATCCTGAGAGTTATCTTGTCCGATATTGGAGAAGAAGCGGATGTTCAGGACATTCTGTATACCGATCACGAAGGAAAAGTGAAGAATGATGAAATGCCAAACTGAATGAGACAAGAAAACAACTGATAGAAAGACAATAAAATACTGAAACAGACAAAAACTGGTAGAACCAAGTAGGTGCTTAGAGCCTTGGGTTAGAAAACTAGTTGTGAAGTAGAAGAGGCTAAGTCAAAAGACACAGTCTATTTTAGCAAAGATGGCAAACATAGATGGTAGAAAAGATAGATGTAAATTTTGGAAGAGATGGTGTAAAATGTGTTGTTGTTGTACAGGATTATTAATGCTTCTATGGGGTGTACTTTCTCTCCTGATCTCATTTAAAGTTACTATAGATACATTAGAAGGACATTGTGAAAACATAACTAATATAGGGAAGATTCAAAAAGTAGTTCCGACTAGAATAGATAAAAACTATTTACATAAAGACAGGTATATAACTAATTTTTCTAATAATGTATTTTCGAAATTGTTGTATGAATATGTAAAAACAATGGATGTAAGGGACTGCTATGTCTGTATGCAGTTACCTGCTTCTGTATCGGAGGGAGTGACTTATCACCACCTTCCAGTGACTTATGGAATAACATGTAGTGTAATAGCTAGTTTATTTTATCAGACAGGAAAATTAGAATATTATTTTTCAAATGTAGACACTATATTTTCACAAGTACCGTCAATTAACAAGTTAAATAAGGTAAAACCTGCAAAGGTGTTAGGTGAATTTTTCCTAGAGACTAAAGAACTAACATTAGAATACATATTTAAAAACAATTTGACTTGCAGTTTAAAGAAAGAGGAAAAGACATTTTTAGATATGGTTGAAGAAAGGAGACTAAAAATGCAAAGAAAGGCTTCAGAAGAAAAGGTGGAGAAAACAGTATGGGATGTAGAAATGGAAAAACACTTGAAAGGGGAAACGAGTCCAACTATGGCTTTAGATTGGCCTCAGAAAGGAAAATTGTGTATTAGAAGGAATCAAACTGCATATGATAATTATTTTGTAGGGAATAGTGAGTGCCATGGTACATACCGAATCATGGGTGGATGGGGATTTAAAGGTGGAAAAGATCCAGTTTTTCCTGGACTATATTTCATTTGTGGGAACAGGGCATATTATCGTTTGCCAGACCATTGGTATGGCACATGTTACGTAGGCCTGGTTTTTCCAAAGATTTTTCACATGGATAGAGGAGAAGATGGTGTACATAACTTGGGTAGTAATTTAGTACGTAGTAAGAGAGAATCTTGGGCAGAAATTGTAGGTGATATTTTTGGAGCATTGATACCGGCAGTGGGAATATCTCTGAATGCAAACAAAATTAGAAGACTTTCAACAGTAGGGGATCGCTTGTCAACAAGCACGCTGGAGGATTTTTATTGGTAAACACTGAAATGGTTGCCATGCGTGCTATGGTAATGCAAAATAGACTTGCCCTTGATATATTATTGGCAAAAGAGGGTGGAATCTGTGGAATGCTGAAAGTTCAACATTGTTGTACTCACATTCCTGACGAAAGTAAAGATTTGAAAATTTATATTAAAAATATTACAGAATTGCATGACGAAATTGTACCACTGGAGGTTGAAGGTGTATGGGAAAAGATTGGAAAGAAGATATCAGCTATTAAAAATTTCTTAGTAAATTTAGGAAGTACCTTTTTAGGTAAGATATTATTTCCATTAACATGTGTGATTTTTATAGTATTAATGATAAGATTAGGGTGTATCTGTTGTAAAAAGAATAAGAACCAGAAAAAGTCAAAAAGAGAAAATTTAAGGAGAAAAGACGTAAAACAAGAGAGAGAATTTGATGAGATAGAATTGGAGGAAATGAAGGAGAGTATGTATAAATCAGCAAAAAGAGAAGAGACAGGGGAAACTGAATTATGAATAAAAACAAGAAATCACTTTGAAATTCCGTAAAAGGGATACAAAATTGTGATGGTGTGGTGATATAATCACCAAAGGGGGGATCGCTGGAGCGGGTAGTACAAAATTTTGTATATCCCCCCCATTTCTGAATGTTTATATTAATCCGAATAATCTATTAATTATAATATTAATAATCTGTTTGAAGTGATAACTCACCAATTATTTTAACGAAAGAATTACACGTGGGATTTGCATTTGCATGGCTAAACTAACTGTATACTAATATATGTACGCATACTAATGGTAGAAAATTAGAATATTGCATGATATATGTTGCTTATGTGACGTAATTATAAATTGCACCAGATGACATCGTTGGGTGAATATAAACGCTTTAAATGTCGCTACCATGCTAGATAATTATTTACACATAGTGGAATTAGTGAGGGTTTAACATTTTATTAGCCATTTCAAAGTTTTAATTACGTTTTGTGTTTGATTTGCTTAAGTTGACCATTTGGGCCTAAGAAAAGATGGCTGACCGAGAGACACGACGAGACTACTACCGTTTCACGAGGTTTTGGGTGAAGTGCGCCTGCGCCACCGCCAGCAACAAGTGGCCTCGTCCTGACCCCAGACAAGATGTACCCATCAAGGTCACACTGGGAGAATCGCCAAAATCACGAAACAAAGGACTGTCTTTAAAACCGTAACCAGCAAGTGTGATGACTTAACCTAACGAACTATGTGAGAACTTTACCGAATGACCCCAAACCAGCCAATCAGGACTGCCTAAAACTGATTTTTGTTACATTTTGACGTTAGTTTCATTATAAAAGAAGGTAGAATAGGGAGTTAAAGAGTTCATTTTCCTTTTTCCTGACGTTATGCTGACGAAGAGGACGGTGACACTGCTGGACAGCTGTTTTCCAGAATCTTTGACAGACTGAATTGCTGCCTGACTTTGATGAATTAAAGACTTTTCTACGACTTGATTGACTTAGAGGACGACTAATAGCCAGATTAGGTAAATATGATGTTCCGTGGTTTGGTTTATGATTTATTAAATTTGCAATTGATTATACAAACAAAATTATTATTTTAACAAACAAATGTGTTGGGTGATTTATTTGAAGAGACTAGAATCAGATTAAATGTAGATTAAAGAATTGAGTCACCAAATATCCAAAATCAACTAACTGATCTATCGGCTAAATGAGGGGAATATCTCGAGGTTCTGAGTTTAATAAAGGAACTTAATGTATGTTCAGGTAAATTAGGTTATTTAGTTGAAAAGATATACCTTTCATGTCAGCGTTTGGACAATTTATCTTTCCCGTGAGAACAGATCAATGAAATGTGAGTGTTGGTGTTATGGGCCCCACCAATGAATGTATTGAGGGAATGTGTTAGTGTGATATTTGATCTGTACCGAAGGGAGGATTTAAAATTCCACGCTGCATCACAGTCATCGGTGTGACCACTGGTGGGCCCACTCCAGTGGCCCCAGAGCTATCACTGGATTCAGAGGATCCTCATCAGAGTACCGCCCACTTATTATCTGATGCCAATGTGCTCTCGTCCTGGACGGCTCATACTACCCGGGGTCTCTCCTCACAAACCTGAACCTTCATTGGAATCATGGTCCCTCTCCGGTGCCCCCCGTGTGAGGATCTTCAGGGACGTCTCTCGGCTGGGGTGCTTTGCCTCGAATGCAGGTAGTGGATGCCCTTTTGCCTCTAACCAGAACCAGGATTTCTCAGTTGTGGAGATGTGGAGCTTTGCCGGGAAAAGTAGTGCATATGTAAGACCCAGGGCATGGAGGTGGTGCTTCACCTATAAAACAATTTCTGTTGCTGCTGGACTAGGTTAGTATAGTCTGGGTAAATGTTCACTGAGCCACGCTCTATTGACCATGGGCTATGCGTGAGTGCCACCTGCAAAATCTGGTCTCTGTCTCTGAAATTCAACAGTCTAGCTATGATTGGGTGTAGGGAGGGATCCTGGAGCTGGGGGGGGGGGGGTGGGGCAGGACTCTGTGAGCATGTTCCACCGTGTAGAGTTTGGAATCCTGGCTTCCCAACACCGTATTCATGAGCCAGTTATCAACAAAGAGATCGGCACTCAGGCCCTCAGTCTTCTCAGGAACCCCAATAATGTGCACATTATTACACCTTGAGGGCACCTCTGTATCATCCTGGCTGTCCATGAGAGTCTTGACCTCTGTTTGGAGCTTATACAGCCAGAGCCGCATTGTCTTTGACAACTAGTCTGGTCTGGACCAGCACCCTCTCCGTCACTTTCCCGGCCAACTTCTTGTGGTCGGTACAAAATAGGCCCAAATCCAGTGCCGCTGTTTCAATCTTCTACTCCAGAGCCACTTTGGTGTCCTCAATCGCTGTCAAGATATGTTCAGTGTGGGCCTCATACTGCCCCTCCCTAGCTGGCTGTGACCCGGGATCAGTCCTCTACCCAATCTTGCTTTGTTTGGGCCACACCATCACTTCATTACTCTCAGGGAGCACGGCGTCCACCAGGTGGCCCGCCCCCTCTGTTCCGTTCACTAGGCCCTAGCGGTCCACCTGATCGAATTACCCCATCAAAATAGGGTGATCTGTATGCCAGAGGGATGGGGGAGGAGGTGCAACTCCTGTCGTCTCCCCCAAGAAAGCTCTCTGCTGTCTCTCCAAACTCCTCTGCTGTGCCCCCCTCTCTTAGGCCTCACCTACTTTGTTCACTCCCCTCGGGTCACCACTATTCTGCCCACAGTATATGGGCCATGCTGCTTTAGGGTGCAGGAGGGGGCTCATCCAGGCTATCCAAAGTGTTAGTGGCATCCCAGTGTTCCACCAGTCCGGGTAGAGTGTCTTCGATTTTAAGCTCAGCGTCTTGCTCTTCCCACGGGGCCACCTATGGCACACCTGCCGTGTCCCCCCTTTTTCTTAGCCTCTGCTTGACGGATCACCCCAAAACATTACATGCACAAACTAGACAAAAGAGATGTTTTTGGGAAGTTGTGAGGAGATTCGTCAAATTGCACCAAAGTTATTACCAAAACAAAAAAGCCATTTCCTATAGAACTGCTGACTTGACTATAACTACCCAGTGGTGCCTGCTACTGGGTAATATTATAAACAGCCACAGCAGAGGCCCCAAGGTCCCTTTACGACTGCCTTTCACTGGTGGTGGGACAGCCATGAAAAGGCTATGGGAAATGGACATCGTAATCCCTACAGCAGTGACTGCGCAAGCACTTATCCCATTATAGTGATTAAGGTCCGACTGCTACCCTGACGGGCTCCTTGAGTCTGTCAGAGGCGGCGGTCGTTCTCTGCGCTCCGACCGCCGGCATTGTAATCCGGCAGTCGGACTTCTGCCCAAGATGTCAGGCAGACCGCCACCGACGGCCTGTCAGTGGTGGTTTGCCCTACATCGTAATGAGGGCCATTGTTCTGTGAAATCTGCGAAGCTCACAGTGCAGAGTACCCTCTTGTGGAAATGATTTTTATTTCTCTTTCTTTTTCTACTTTCTTTCTCTACTAACCTTCCTTGGCTACTTCTCTTTTCTTTCAACACTTTTTTCTATTTCAATTTAGTTTTAAATACCCTTTTTCTTGCCTTCCCCCTTTCTCCTTCTTTCTGCCTTGCCTTTATTTTTTTATTTATATAGTTTTATATAGCGCGAACGTGACCCTTGGGTATCAGAGCGCTTCACAATTACATGAGGTAAGTTGAATACGAATACAATATGAATAGCAGGACGATTTACAGCGCTATGAGGTAGCTTAGGTATGCAACTATACAGTATTTAACAAGTAAACATACAATGACAAGATTAGGTTACCGTGTGTTGTGAGAAATCACATTTATATTGTTATTTCCCTGATATGATTAACTTCAATTTTCCAATTCAAGCTATTGGAACTGCTTATTGTACAAGGTGTACTGGGATTTCCCGATACACATGATCCGAAGCGTCTTTTTCTGAGCATTCTACATCTGTGCGCCTCGATAAGAATAGAATCGTAGACGGTTATGTGATTATCTGTACAAATTCCGGAGGACTGTTGTGAAAGCATCTATATCACGGTGCTGTGTTGAGCCGGCTTATTTACAAAAGAAACTTACTCATCAGGAAGATCTTCGCTTCCCTCTTGAATGTTGCTGTGTTAGGAATTTTCCTAATGTTTGGAGGGAGTGAGTTCCAAATTCTGGGGGCTGCTCCGGAGAAAGCTCTGTCATATGTTTTCTTCTTCCGGAAGATGGGTGGTCTCAGCAGCAGCTCCTTAGCACTCCTGGCAGGTCTGTTTCCCCCCGATAGTTCAATTTTCTTGGCCAAATATTTTGGTGTTCCGTAGTGGAGAGCTTTGTGTGTAATACATGCCATTTTAAGTTGAATTCTGGCTTCGTAAGGTAACCAGTTGAATGCTTTCCGGTGTGGGGAAATGTGGTCAAATTTCCTCGAACCGGTTATAAGTCTTGCGGCTGCATTAAGACATGCTTTTAGTGGTGCTGTGGACGTTTTAGGTAGACCTGCTAGGGTTGTACATCCATATTCGATCCTTGAAATAACTAAAGATTGGACTGCCAATTTGAGGTCTTTCTTTTTCTTTCTTCCCGTCACTACTTTCTTTCTTGCTGTTTTTCTTTTTTCGTTCTTCTTTGTTCCTTCACATTTCTTTTTTCTTTCTTATTTCAGTCTTTCTACTTTTGTTCCCTTTTTCTTGCTCATTCCTCCTTTTTTTATATTTTTTCTTTTCTTCTTTCTAGCCTTTTCTTCACTCCAATTTGTGTTTTCTTAATTCCACTCCTTTCTTTTTTCTGTTTCTCGTTTTGTCTTTATTTCTTTTGTTTCTTTCTCCATTTTTTTTACTTTGTTTTCTTTCTTCCTTTTATTTTTCTGCTTTATTTTTCTTTCCTCCTTCCTATTTTCTGCTACTTTCCTTACTTTCTTTTTTGCTCTCATCTCCCCTTCTTTCTTAAATCACTTCTTTTTTTTCTTTTTTCGCCATCTCCCTTTTTCCTTCCTTTACCTCTTTCGTCCTTTCTCTTCATACTTTTCTTGTTGACTTTCATTCTTTTCGCCATCTCCCTTTCTTTTGATGTGCTTAGCTTTTATAGAGATATCTGTTCGTGCATTAAATTGTGCGGTATGCATGCCCAACAGGTTTACAATGACTGCAGTGATATGCTTACTTGTAGAGAGCTATGAATTCTGCATGGGCCTGTCAAAATGGATTTTAGTGGTCCTAATTAAGGATGCAATCTATATGTTAAAAAAATTATGTTTTCATTTGCTTATCTGTGGACATCAGCCAATGGACCTCAGGACCACTAGCCAGATAGTTAAAGTCACAATGAGAGCAGGGTGATCATATGTATCGCATGAAAAGAAGACCACAAACCCCAAAGGTACCCTCACTTCTCAGAGGCGATTCATAAAAGTATTTGTAAATGGGCAAACAGATAGATCATTTAGGACCGCAAAGGTAACGTTTGTGTGATACAGCTATTACAACAATGCTGTATGCTCACTAGAACACAACTGGGGATGCTCAAGCAGTGATGTTTACGTTGTGTACCCTTTTGGAATACTTATGTTGGGTAGCAGCTCAAAAACGTTTTCAATGATAAGAAATAGACCCCTGCCTTAAACTGAATCTAGGACTGAACACGCTTAACATCCCAGAAGGCTGCAGTGAGCTAAATTACGAGTCTTCTGTTATGAGAGGGCCATTCAATCGATTCAGCAATTCTGTTTTGATATTTTTTTTCAAAGAAGCAAAACAATTATGTACTAAGTGACCCATTCTGTAGCTGGCTGCGTTTATGTCACGAATGATGGAGCTCTGGTTGGTGTGTACAGCAATTGACTATTCTTTACACGAATCAAAGAAAGGAAATCGTTGTGTAATAAAAGATTTGGAACAACTTAACTGAATTTATTTTTGCAGTTATGTAGTTGAATCCGGAAATAAATTGGTTTTTAATGAAGTGTATGTGATAGACTTCACGGGTATGGTCCATTTCGAAAAAAGGTTAAGAATTGCATTATGTTGACTAATTAAACGTATAAAATCTTCCAGCTGCAAATGAGGATACATTAGCGTAGTGTTGGCATTCAATTTATTTCTGTTTAATGCCGTTGTTTGCGATTTGAATCTAAGTGTTTGGAATTGGCCCTAGCGGATTTTTGCAGAGGAACAAAAACAGTTCGCAGCTGGGCACAAGTCCCAAACAAGCATCGAAAATGCAATAGGGGGGGAGGAGCCAAGATGGCGATCGGAGCAGACGCTTGAGCGCCCGGCTCCGTCGGTCCTTGGCCTCGGACTATCATCCTGATTCCTATCCTCGCCGATTCTCGAGGTGAAACGTGTGCGACGACGCGCTGTCCACGCCGCCGCTTCCCCGAAGTCTCAGCCCGCCCGGATGCCGGAGTTCTTGGTGCTTTTGTTCTCCGTGAAAAACAATGGGAGAGAAAGGGTTTTTTTGGGGGGGTACTCCTATTCCCCTTGGACAAATATTTGGCAAACAAAAGAAGGAGCGCGCCCTCTGAGGTCAAATGATACCTCCAAGTTAAAGAGAGGTGTACTGAAAGGGACAATCCTTTAGTTTGGTTAAAGACCCCTCACTCACCAACCTAGTTGGTGACATGCTTCATCATCGGGGTCCCACCCAGAGGCCGAGTGCCATCTGGGTGTGCTGCGACACCTGATTACAGTGGAGCTGGTGTTATTTGTGTGTGCAAGTGATTGTAGTGTTTTAAAATTTGGTCAAGTTTTTAACTCTGTAAAAAATTATTTAATCATAGAGCACTTGATCAATGTTAAAAGAGTAAATGGGGATACCCTATAGGGTTAAATTGGCCCGTGGTATCTAGCAATAAAGTGTAAAGTGAGTGAAAAAAATATATATATGTAGTTGGTCATATATATAAAAAGGTCTACATGTTTCAACCCTGGTGGAAAAAGTCTCCAGGTTTTCTTCAGGACCGGAGGTGATGGTGCTAACCAGGGTGGTATACACGCGCTAAGGTGTACCCTGCCCTTGGTTAGGAGTAAAAAATTCCTACTGAAAATCCAGTGGGAATTAGCCTGTGGAGGAAAACAGAAAAGAAATATACATTGTATTTATATTCCGTAAAGCATTATAAATTTCAGGTACCTCTCAATCACTAAAAAGTGATGCTAAGCCGTGGTTGTAAGTTTAATCGGCTAATCCAGTCATCCAAATTATGGTGAAATAGTGTGTATGTGCTCCATTTGTGGAATACAGCTTGCATCCATCAAAAGTGCGCTACAACTTACTCCAATCATACACTGTTGATCCAACAGGTGAGAGAGTGCAATCACACGGTAGCTTACCGGGGTGCACGTGAATGGCGGTGTGATGATCAGGTGACTAACATCAATCGTTCGTGTTGTCACTCCGTGTATCCACCATTGATCGTACTGGTGATTCTGTGCACTCACATGATAATTTGCGTGGTGCACGTAACTAGCGACGAGTGATCAAGTGACAATCACAAATGCCAATCGTCACCAGTGAAAACACACCATGCCAGTATTATATTTATACCGACTACTGGTTCAAAAAGCTACAACTAACTCGCATACTCTACATAACAACACTCCTGAAACAACCGTGCAGAGGGCGAGAAACATGAAAATGTAACACCAAGGTTGGTCTTACTGGTAATGCGGGGAGAAAGTGCCTCGAGAATGCCGAGAGCACGGACAGAAAATTCACCTTCAATCTGCCGGGAAAAACGTAGAACATAAGTGGACCGAATGACCGATCCTAAACGATGCGTGGTGCCCACCCACGAGAAGTACTTGTCTACTTACATGGTGAATAGGTAGATCAGCTATTTCGCCTACAACCGTGTCCCGCCACCGCGTCCCGAGAAATGCCCGGGATGCGGAGAGGAACCGGAGGGGCGTGTCAAATACTTCCTGGTTGCACGCGATTGGTTGGAATTCCACCAATAGCAACATTTGTTTACATGTAAGGCCCAATGGATGAAGGCATAGGTGACAGCCCAAGTTGGAACAAGAATAGAATTGTAGGAAGAGCGTTATAGGCTCAAAACGGGGGGTGTGTATTGGCGAAATAGACTATGTGAAAAAACACGCATTAAGCGGTAAGCCTCAGAAGAGGCAAAGTGTTAACATCTGGTGTTTAATTAACGGAAAACCTAGCGTCAATATTTAGCTGAGGAACGAATGGAAGGTAGTCCTCTCACGGGGGACCAGGAGATTACAGGTTAAAGGACAGAAAGGTAATAGTAGGTGTGAATACCAGGCATACTTTTCCTGATATAACCCACACAAAATCAAACATATCTATCATACATATATCAGTAGATCCAGTATTTTTGAAGGAGACAGAACTGATTTTCAGATAGAATAGGTGTTAAGTCTGTGCCAAAGGGAAAGTCATCTACTTGGGAAGAACTGAATTCCATGGGATATTATCGTTCAGCCCTTTCTTATGAGTGGAAAGTCTGTACACCCAACGTTGTTCTTTTTCAAAAAGTCTTTCCTGTAATTTTTCTCCTGCTGTAATCTGTTCAATGACAGTCCATTTTAGATCGTTGGTTGTATGACCATTTACTAGGAAATGTTCCGTTAGTTTTGTCATTGATTTCTTGCATCTGATTGTGCTGCGGTGCTCGCAGATTCTTTGTTTGCTTTTCTGGTTGTCATACCCACGTATTGTAGTTTACATGGGCACATGATTAAGTATACTACATTCGTGCTATTGCAGTTTGTGTGAGCTCTCAAGGTCCATATTTTTCCTGGTTCCAAGTCTAGAGTTTTTGTGTTCTCAGTAAGATGACAGACACTGCAATTGCCACATTTGTAATGTCCAATGATACCAGGTAGACCCCATGCATTCAGAACAGTAGGTTGTTTTAGCTGATCCGTCATTCTTGGGCGTGTATTCACCAGAGTGTCTTTTAGACTCCTGGCTTTCTTGTAAGAAAACAAGGGTTTTTCCCAATTGAAGATCCCAGTATTGAGGATTTTCCAATGTTTATTGACCGATTTTGTTACTAGGTTTGAAACACTATTGTATGTGGTTACACAAGTTAGAGGTGTGGTACCTTCTTTTGGAGGTCTGTTGTCCAAAAGTGCCGCTCTAGGTTGATTGCGTGCCCTTTTCTGGCATTTATCGAGGATCTTCTCCGGATAGCCTTTTGATTCAAGTTTCTTGGTCAAGTCAAGGGCTTGTTTCTTAAAATCGTTGATTTTACTGCAATTTCGTCGTAGTCTTAAATACTGGCCATACGGGAGATTCTCCCTCAGAGGCCTAGGATGAAAACTTTCAAATCTCAATAGATTATTTTTTGCTGTAGGTTTATAGTGGGTTATTGTCTCTAGGCGATCTTTTTCTTTCGTGATCTCAACATCCAGAAAGACCATGGTGTTTCTATCTGTGGTGTGGGTGAATCTCAGGTTCTGGTCACAGGTGTTGATCCACTGACAGAACTCCACTAGGATGTTTTCTGGTCCTTGCCAAATCGCAAGGACATCGTCAATGTAACGTTTCCAAAAAGAGATGTATTTGAGGAAAGGATTCTGCTCAGTGAATATGAATTTTCTCTCGAAATTGAACACATAGAGGCCCGCTACGCTCGGCGCAAATGTACTTCCCATAGAAGTACCCCCTATCTGCAAATAGAGAGTACCCTCAAATTCGAAGAAGTTTTTCTTTAGTGCCAAACTAGCACATTCCAAAATAAAGTTCTTAGGTGTTCGGTATGTCCAATTTGTAGTGTCAAGGGTATTCCTGAGTACTTCAATGGTATCATCCTGAGGAATACTTGTGTATAAGCTCTCGATGTCAAAGCTTACTAGAATTGTTGCATCGTTGACTCTGATTTCTTCCAGAAGTCGAAGTAGACTCTTAGTGTCTTGAAGATATGTCGATGTGTCTTGCACAATAGGTTTCAGAAAAACATCACAAAACTGGGATAGAGGCTCAAGGAGAGAACCTATACCCGAGACAATAGGTCTACCAGGGGGTGGGAGCTTATTTTTATGCATTTTCGGCAACGTGTAGAAATATGGAATTTTTCCTTCACTGCCAGTAAGGAACATGGCCTCTTGTTTAGAGATGTCGCCATGGGTTTCTGCTTGTTCGATTAGAATTGCTATTTCTTGTCTTAGAGTCCCGGAAGGGTCATTGATGATCTTTTTGTAGTTCCTTTCATCCGACAGTAGTCTTAGACATTCATTGCAATAGGCTTCTTTATCTTGAATCACTATCCCCCCTCCTTTGTCCGCTGGTTTTATGACGATGGTATTACAATTCTTGAGGCTTTCAAGTGCTGAATGTTCTGCCTTACTGATGTTTTGAAAAGGTTGTTGTGGTTTTAGGTTTTCAATGTCATTAAACACTGCTTGTTCAAAAGTCGAGACTTCGACTGGGACTGTATGGGGGGGAGGAGTGAATGTGGACCTGGGTCGTAGGCCTGTTTCATTAGGATCTGGTTCTTGTGATCTTTCCCCTTGTTTTTCAAAGTAAGCTTTTAATTTTAACTTGCGGAAAAAACTAGCAAGTTCACAATGAAGTTGGAACTTATCTAGTCTCGCAGTGGGGACAAAGCCAAGACCTTTGTTCAAAACACTTTCTTCCATAGTTGTGAGTGGTCTACTTGCTAGGTTAGTTACTAGGCTCGGCTGTTGCTTGGCCCTGCTTTCGCTTCCAGAGTTCTGCTCCGTGTGTTGGGGCCTGTTGGGTCCTCGTCTTCCCAATGGACTTGATTCGTCCCTCTTCTTCGGCCTCTTCCCCTCCTGCCCCTGCCTAAAAAAGGAGGTCTGTACGGGTTTGGAGGGAACATGGGCTGTTGGAAGGGTGGTTGCCAACCAAACATGGGATAGTGTTGTTGTGGGTTAAACGGGTTTTGAAAACCAGGCAACATTTGAGTATTGAAGGCAGGCCAGTTAGTTTGAGCTCTGTTCCTTCCTCTTTGTTTTTGGCGATAACTGCTAGTGCTTGAGTTACTACTAGCTGTGGAATCATTACTGGAAACATCTGAGTCCTTATCTGCTCTGGTAGGGGGAGTGTACTCAGGATCAGAATATGGGTAGGTTTTTACATATGAAAATCTTTTCAGATCCTTTTGAAATTTTTGTACTTTCTGCTGAGTCAGATTGTCTTTGTACTCATTCATCTCTTTATTAATTTCATCTAATCTCTTTTTGTAACCAGATATAGTAGTTTTTAGGTGGCTCTCGGTAAGTTGTATTTCAATCAAGATCGTTTCTGAGAGTCTCAGTGCAGTTTTGATGATCAACACGATCCAATCACGTGTGCAATGCCACGCAATTTGTGCCCAATCTCTTCTAAAGGTCGGGTCATCTAGAAAAATGCGAGGCGCATTAGTGACTAGTAGCCCTTTCGGTGCCATGTTGTTTCTTAGGTATTCCTTAAGGATTGTTCCATGGAGTATAGTTCTTATTTTGTTACGTTTCATTTCTGTGAGTTTTTCCCAGTCTGTTGTCTGTGAGATGGTTTGTGCTATGCTGGCATCGGCAAATAATGAAGGATCTGTCAGAATTGCATCCACTTCTTCAGTGGTGTATGAGAGGCCTTGATTTTCGCCCATGGTTGCAGGAGTTTCACGAGTGTAAAGTATGGAGAGCGATACAAAAAGTTGTGTCTCTCACAGCTGTGCGCTGCCTAGACTATGAAAAACAATGGGAGAGAAAGGGTTTTTTTTGGGGGGTACTCCTATTCCCCTTGGACAAATATTTGGCAAACAAAAGAAGGAGCGCGCCCTCTGAGGTCAAATGATACCTCCAAGTTAAAGAGAGGTGTACTGAAAGGGACAATCCTTTAGTTTGGTTAAAGACCCCTCACTCACCAACCTAGTTGGTGACATGCTTCATCATCGGGGTCCCACCCAGAGGCCGAGTGCCATCTGGGTGTGCTGCGACACCTGATTACAGTGGAGCTGGTGTTATTTGTGTGTGCAAGTGATTGTAGTGTTTTAAAATTTGGTCAAGTTTTTAACTCTGTAAAAAATTATTTAATCATAGAGCACTTGATCAATGTTAAAAGAGTAAATGGGGATACCCTATAGGGTTAAATTGGCCCGTGGTATCTAGCAATAAAGTGTAAAGTGAGTGAAAAAAATATATATATGTAGTTGGTCATATATATAAAAAGGTCTACATGTTTCAACCCTGGTGGAAAAAGTCTCCAGGTTTTCTTCAGGACCGGAGGTGATGGTGCTAACCAGGGTGGTATACACGCGCTAAGGTGTACCCTGCCCTTGGTTAGGAGTAAAAAATTCCTACTGAAAATCCAGTGGGAATTAGCCTGTGGAGGAAAACAGAAAGGAAATATACATTGTATTTATATTCCGTAAAGCATTATAAATTTCAGGTACCTCTCAATCACTAAAAAGTGATGCTAAGCCGTGGTTGTAAGTTTAATCGGCTAATCCAGTCATCCAAATTATGGTGAAATAGTGTGTATGTGCTCCATTTGTGGAATACAGCTTGCATCCATCAAAAGTGCGCTACAACTTACTCCAATCATACACTGTTGATCCAACAGGTGAGAGAGTGCATTCACACGGTAGCTTACCGGGGTGCACGTGAATGGCGGTGTGATGATCAGGTGACTAACATCAATCGTTCGTGTTGTCACTCCGTGTATCCACCATTGATCGTACTGGTGATTCTGTGCACTCACATGATAATTTGCGTGGTGCACGTAACTAGCGACGAGTGATCAAGTGACAATCACAAATGCCAATCGTCACCAGTGAAAACACACCATGCCAGTATTATATTTATACCGACTACTGGTTCAAAAAGCTACAACTAACTCGCATACTCTACATAACAACACTCCTGAAACAACCGTGCAGAGGGCGAGAAACATGAAAATGTAACACCAAGGTTGGTCTTACTGGTAATGCGGGGAGAAAGTGCCTCGAGAATGCCGAGAGCACGGACAGAAAATTCACCTTCAATCTGCCGGGAAAAACGTAGAACATAAGTGGACCGAATGACCGATCCTAAACGATGCGTGGTGCCCACCCACGAGAAGTACTTGTCTACTTACATGGTGAATAGGTAGATCAGCTATTTCGCCTACAACCGTGTCCCGCCACCGCGTCCCGAGAAATGCCCGGGATGCGGAGAGGAACCGGAGGGGCGTGTCAAATACTTCCTGGTTGCACGCGATTGGTTGGAATTCCACCAATAGCAACATTTGTTTACATGTAAGGCCCAATGGATGAAGGCATAGGTGACAGCCCAAGTTGGAACAAGAATAGAATTGTAGGAAGAGCGTTATAGGCTCAAAACGGGGGGTGTGTATTGGCGAAATAGACTATGTGAAAAAACACGCATTAAGCGGTAAGCCTCAGAAGAGGCAAAGTGTTAACATCTGGTGTTTAATTAACGGAAAACCTAGCGTCAATATTTAGCTGAGGAACGAATGGAAGGTAGTCCTCTCACGGGGGACCAGGAGATTACAGGTTAAAGGACAGAAAGGTAATAGTAGGTGTGAATACCAGGCATACTTTTCCTGATATAACCCACACAAAATCAAACATATCTATCATACATATATCAGTAGATCCAGTATTTTTGAAGGAGACAGAACTGATTTTCAGATAGAATAGGTGTTAAGTCTGTGCCAAAGGGAAAGTCATCTACTTGGGAAGAACTGAATTCCATGGGATATTATCGTTCAGCCCTTTCTTATGAGTGGAAAGTCTGTACACCCAACGTTGTTCTTTTTCAAAAAGTCTTTCCTGTAATTTTTCTCCTGCTGTAATCTGTTCAATGACAGTCCATTTTAGATCGTTGGTTGTATGACCATTTACTAGGAAATGTTCCGTTAGTTTTGTCATTGATTTCTTGCATCTGATTGTGCTGCGGTGCTCGCAGATTCTTTGTTTGATTTTTCTGGTTGTCATACCCACGTATTGTAGTTTACATGGGCACATGATTAAGTATACTACATTTGTGCTATTGCAGTTTGTGTGAGCTCTCAAGGTCCATATTTTTCCTGGTTCCAAGTCTAGAGTTTTTGTGTTCTCAGTAAGATGACAGACACTGCAATTGCCACATTTGTAATGTCCAATGATACCAGGTAGACCCCATGCATTCAGAACAGTAGGTTGTTTTAGCTGATCCGTCATTCTTGGGCGTGTATTCACCAGAGTGTCTTTTAGACTCCTGGCTTTCTTGTAAGAAAACAAGGGTTTTTCCCAATTGAAGATCCCAGTATTGAGGATTTTCCAATGTTTATTGACCGATTTTGTTACTAGGTTTGAAACACTATTGTATGTGGTTACACAAGTTAGAGGTGTGGTACCTTCTTTTGGAGGTCTGTTGTCCAAAAGTGCCGCTCTAGGTTGATTGCGTGCCCTTTTCTGGCATTTATCGAGGATCTTCTCCGGATAGCCTTTTGATTCAAGTTTCTTGGTCAAGTCAAGGGCTTGTTTCTTAAAATCGTTGATTTTACTGCAATTTCGTCGTAGTCTTAAATACTGGCCATACGGGAGATTCTCCCTCAGAGGCCTAGGATGAAAACTTTCAAATCTCAATAGATTATTTTTTGCTGTAGGTTTATAGTGGGTTATTGTCTCTAGGCGATCTTTTTCTTTCGTGATCTCAACATCCAGAAAGACCATGGTGTTTCTATCTGTGGTGTGGGTGAATCTCAGGTTCTGGTCACAGGTGTTGATCCACTGACAGAACTCCACTAGGATGTTTTCTGGTCCTTGCCAAATCGCAAGGACATCGTCAATGTAACGTTTCCAAAAAGAGATGTATTTGAGGAAAGGATTCTGCTCAGTGAATATGAATTTTCTCTCGAAATTGAACACATAGAGGCCCGCTACGCTCGGCGCAAATGTACTTCCCATAGAAGTACCCCCTATCTGCAAATAGAGAGTACCCTCAAATTCGAAGAAGTTTTTCTTTAGTGCCAAACTAGCACATTCCAAAATAAAGTTCTTAGGTGTTCGGTATGTCCAATTTGTAGTGTCAAGGGTATTCCTGAGTACTTCAATGGTATCATCCTGAGGAATACTTGTGTATAAGCTCTCGATGTCAAAGCTTACTAGAATTGTTGCATCGTTGACTCTGATTTCTTCCAGAAGTCGAAGTAGACTCTTAGTGTCTTGAAGATATGTCGATGTGTCTTGCACAATAGGTTTCAGAAAAACATCACAAAACTGGGATAGAGGCTCAAGGAGAGAACCTATACCCGAGACAATAGGTCTACCAGGGGGTGGGAGCTTATTTTTATGCATTTTCGGCAACGTGTAGCAATATGGAATTTTTCCTTCACTGCCAGTAAGGAACATGGCCTCTTGTTTAGAGATGTCGCCATGGGTTTCTGCTTGTTCGATTAGAATTGCTATTTCTTGTCTTAGAGTCCCGGAAGGGTCATTGATGATCTTTTTGTAGTTCCTTTCATCCGACAGTAGTCTTAGACATTCATTGCAATAGGCTTCTTTATCTTGAATCACTATCCCCCCTCCTTTGTCCGCTGGTTTTATGACGATGGTATTACAATTCTTGAGGCTTTCAAGTGCTGAATGTTCTGCCTTACTGATGTTTTGAAAAGGTTGTTGTGGTTTTAGGTTTTCAATGTCATTAAACACTGCTTGTTCAAAAGTCGAGACTTCGACTGGGACTGTATGGGGGGGAGGAGTGAATGTGGACCTGGGTCGTAGGCCTGTTTCATTAGGATCTGGTTCTTGTGATCTTTCCCCTTGTTTTTCAAAGTAAGCTTTTAATTTTAACTTGCGGAAAAAACTAGCAAGTTCACAATGAAGTTGGAACTTATCTAGTCTCGCAGTGGGGACAAAGCCAAGACCTTTGTTCAAAACACTTTCTTCCATAGTTGTGAGTGGTCTACTTGCTAGGTTAGTTACTAGGCTCGGCTGTTGCTTGGCCCTGCTTTCGCTTCCAGAGTTCTGCTCCGTGTGTTGGGGCCTGTTGGGTCCTCGTCTTCCCAATGGACTTGATTCGTCCCTCTTCTTCGGCCTCTTCCCCTCCTGCCCCTGCCTAAAAAAGGAGGTCTGTACGGGTTTGGAGGGAACATGGGCTGTTGGAAGGGTGGTTGCCAACCAAACATGGGATAGTGTTGTTGTGGGTTAAACGGGTTTTGAAAACCAGGCAACATTTGAGTATTGAAGGCAGGCCAGTTAGTTTGAGCTCTGTTCCTTCCTCTTTGTTTTTGGCGATAACTGCTAGTGCTTGAGTTACTACTAGCTGTGGAATCATTACTGGAAACATCTGAGTCCTTATCTGCTCTGGTAGGGGGAGTGTACTCAGGATCAGAATATGGGTAGGTTTTTACATATGAAAATCTTTTCAGATCCTTTTGAAATTTTTGTACTTTCTGCTGAGTCAGATTGTCTTTGTACTCATTCATCTCTTTATTAATTTCATCTAATCTCTTTTTGTAACCAGATATAGTAGTTTTTAGGTGGCTCTCGGTAAGTTGTATTTCAATCAAGATCGTTTCTGAGAGTCTCAGTGCAGTTTTGATGATCAACACGATCCAATCACGTGTGCAATGCCACGCAATTTGTGCCCAATCTCTTCTAAAGGTCGGGTCATCTAGAAAAATGCGAGGCGCATTAGTGACTAGTAGCCCTTTCGGTGCCATGTTGTTTCTTAGGTATTCCTTAAGGATTGTTCCATGGAGTATAGTTCTTATTTTGTTTCGTTTCATTTCTGTGAGTTTTTCCCAGTCTGTTGTCTGTGAGATGGTTTGTGCTATGCTGGCATCGGCAAATAATGAAGGATCTGTCAGAATTGCATCCACTTCTTCAGTGGTGTATGAGAGGCCTTGATTTTCGCCCATGGTTGCAGGAGTTTCACGAGTGTAAAGTATGGAGAGCGATACAAAAAGTTGTGTCTCTCACAGCTGTGCGCTGCCTAGACTATGAAAAACAATGGGAGAGAAAGGGTTTTTTTTGGGGGGTACTCCTATTCCCCTTGGACAAATATTTGGCAAACAAAAGAAGGAGCGCGCCCTCTGAGGTCAAATGATACCTCCAAGTTAAAGAGAGGTGTACTGAAAGGGACAATCCTTTAGTTTGGTTAAAGACCCCTCACTCACCAACCTAGTTGGTGACATGCTTCATCATCGGGGTCCCACCCAGAGGCCGAGTGCCATCTGGGTGTGCTGCGACACCTGATTACAGTGGAGCTGGTGTTATTTGTGTGTGCAAGTGATTGTAGTGTTTTAAAATTTGGTCAAGTTTTTAACTCTGTAAAAAATTATTTAATCATAGAGCACTTGATCAATGTTAAAAGAGTAAATGGGGATACCCTATAGGGTTAAATTGGCCCGTGGTATCTAGCAATAAAGTGTAAAGTGAGTGAAAAAAATATATATATGTAGTTGGTCATATATATAAAAAGGTCTACATGTTTCAACCCTGGTGGAAAAAGTCTCCAGGTTTTCTTCAGGACCGGAGGTGATGGTGCTAACCAGGGTGGTATACACGCGCTAAGGTGTACCCTGCCCTTGGTTAGGAGTAAAAAATTCCTACTGAAAATCCAGTGGGAATTAGCCTGTGGAGGAAAACAGAAAAGAAATATACATTGTATTTATATTCCGTAAAGCATTATAAATTTCAGGTACCTCTCAATCACTAAAAAGTGATGCTAAGCCGTGGTTGTAAGTTTAATCGGCTAATCCAGTCATCCAAATTATGGTGAAATAGTGTGTATGTGCTCCATTTGTGGAATACAGCTTGCATCCATCAAAAGTGCGCTACAACTTACTCCAATCATACACTGTTGATCCAACAGGTGAGAGAGTGCATTCACACGGTAGCTTACCGGGGTGCACGTGAATGGCGGTGTGATGATCAGGTGACTAACATCAATCGTTCGTGTTGTCACTCCGTGTATCCACCATTGATCGTACTGGTGATTCTGTGCACTCACATGATAATTTGCGTGGTGCACGTAACTAGCGACGAGTGATCAAGTGACAATCACAAATGCCAATCGTCACCAGTGAAAACACACCATGCCAGTATTATATTTATACCGACTACTGGTTCAAAAAGCTACAACTAACTCGCATACTCTACATAACAACACTCCTGAAACAACCGTGCAGAGGGCGAGAAACATGAAAATGTAACACCAAGGTTGGTCTTACTGGTAATGCGGGGAGAAAGTGCCTCGAGAATGCCGAGAGCACGGACAGAAAATTCACCTTCAATCTGCCGGGAAAAACGTAGAACATAAGTGGACCAAATGACCGATCCTAAACGATGCGTGGTGCCCACCCACGAGAAGTACTTGTCTACTTACATGGTGAATAGGTAGATCAGCTATTTCGCCTACAACCGTGTCCCGCCACCGCGTCCCGAGAAATGCCCGGGATGCGGAGAGGAACCGGAGGGGCGTGTCAAATACTTCCTGGTTGCACGCGATTGGTTGGAATTCCACCAATAGCAACATTTGTTTACATGTAAGGCCCAATGGATGAAGGCATAGGTGACAGCCCAAGTTGGAACAAGAATAGAATTGTAGGAAGAGCGTTATAGGCTCAAAACGGGGGGTGTGTATTGGCGAAATAGACTATGTGAAAAAACACGCATTAAGCGGTAAGCCTCAGAAGAGGCAAAGTGTTAACATCTGGTGTTTAATTAACGGAAAACCTAGCGTCAATATTTAGCTGAGGAACGAATGGAAGGTAGTCCTCTCACGGGGGACCAGGAGATTACAGGTTAAAGGACAGAAAGGTAATAGTAGGTGTGAATACCAGGCATACTTTTCCTGATATAACCCACACAAAATCAAACATATCTATCATACATATATCAGTAGATCCAGTATTTTTGAAGGAGACAGAACTGATTTTCAGATAGAATAGGTGTTAAGTCTGTGCCAAAGGGAAAGTCATCTACTTGGGAAGAACTGAATTCCATGGGATATTATCGTTCAGCCCTTTCTTATGAGTGGAAAGTCTGTACACCCAACGTTGTTCTTTTTCAAAAAGTCTTTCCTGTAATTTTTCTCCTGCTGTAATCTGTTCAATGACAGTCCATTTTAGATCGTTGGTTGTATGACCATTTACTAGGAAATGTTCCGTTAGTTTTGTCATTGATTTCTTGCATCTGATTGTGCTGCGGTGCTCGCAGATTCTTTGTTTGATTTTTCTGGTTGTCATACCCACGTATTGTAGTTTACATGGGCACATGATTAAGTATACTACATTCGTGCTATTGCAGTTTGTGTGAGCTCTCAAGGTCCATATTTTTCCTGGTTCCAAGTCTAGAGTTTTTGTGTTCTCAGTAAGATGACAGACACTGCAATTGCCACATTTGTAATGACCAATGATACCAGGTAGACCCCATGCATTCAGAACAGTAGGTTGTTTTAGCTGATCCGTCATTCTTGGGCGTGTATTCACCAGAGTGTCTTTTAGACTCCTGGCTTTCTTGTAAGAAAACAAGGGTTTTTCCCAATTGAAGATCCCAGTATTGAGGATTTTCCAATGTTTATTGACCGATTTTGTTACTAGGTTTGAAACACTATTGTATGTGGTTACACAAGTTAGAGGTGTGGTACCTTCTTTTGGAGGTCTGTTGTCCAAAAGTGCCGCTCTAGGTTGATTGCGTGCCCTTTTCTGGCATTTATCGAGGATCTTCTCCGGATAGCCTTTTGATTCAAGTTTCTTGGTCAAGTCAAGGGCTTGTTTCTTAAAATCGTTGATTTTACTGCAATTTCGTCGTAGTCTTAAATACTGGCCATACGGGAGATTCTCCCTCAGAGGCCTAGGATGAAAACTTTCAAATCTCAATAGATTATTTTTTGCTGTAGGTTTATAGTGGGTTATTGTCTCTAGGCGATCTTTTTCTTTCGTGATCTCAACGTGATCTCCGCCCTGGACCCCTGCTCCATTGTGGCCTTTGCCGGCCCCCTGGAAGCTCCGCAGTCACCGGACCCGCTAGCGCAAACCCGAGCCCCGCGGTCCCGACCTCACCTCACACCACGGACTGTCGCCAGATGAGCCTGGGGAGGGACGGCCAGACACCTCCTGCTCCCTGCGCCTGAAGGGCTGGGGCTGTAAGGTAAGCCCCGGTGCGGCGGGTCTCCTGCCCCGATCTGTGGACCGCGCTGTGGGAGGCTGCCGACCCCCTTCTTCTATTGCCTAGTCGGCTGCAAAGAGAACCCGAGGGAGGGGAGGCGACTGTTGGCTTTCCCTGTTGCGGTGCAGACCTGAGGGGAACTGATTCCTTGCTGCGCCCCCCTCCCCCCCCCTGGCCGTTGTACCGTCCGGCGGTGGAACATGGAGTTGTTTGCCTGCTCGCGGCTGGGGGGTGATACTCCGGTCTTGCCCGCTGCCCGCCTCGCCCTCCCTCCACCAGACACCAGCTCCGCAGTGCCGTCCCGGATTGCTGCCGATGTGGGGGCGCAGCTTCCGCTGACATGCGGCTCCGTTCTGGCTGTCCTGCGGGACTTTTGTCTACAAATGTGTGCTCGCTTGCAGGCGCTGAGTGAGCAGTTTGACCCCATGCTGTCGGCTGCGGGTCGTGAGCGCTCCGTTTGTCATCAACACGGCGTGGGTCTGCCAGTGCTTTTGTCCTCTTGCGGGGACGCAACGGCTGTGTGTGATCGTGCTACACTGGTGCCTGCATCTGGCTTTCCCGGCACCCAGGATCAATTGCTCTTCAGCTCAACAGCGGATACTTTGTTTCCCCGTTCATTGCTGCCTGCTTCATTGTTGCCTGCCTCACCGCGTCTGCAAGAGTATCCAGCTGAGCAACACCTAACATCCTCGAGGAATCGTTCGCGGTGGCCTACTGCTTCTTTTTTGTGGAACTCCTGTACTTTACATGCCATGTCTGGACTTTATGTGGTGCACAAAGGGACCTCTACAGATGGTCGGCGGCCACTTTGTGATTCTACTTCACCATCTACTCCCAAGCGGCCATATTGTCTTTGTCTGCGCGGGATGCGGGGACTTCACGTAGGGGCTGGCTTAATCTCAAGCCCGCGATCGGGCCAGGGCTAGACTGATTTATTTCGCCATGGTTTCACGGATGGGCTGGACTGGGACTGGAACTGTATGTATATGTTGTGCGCACTCGTCGCGATCTGTCTTCCTTCATTTAAATTGTTGTGACAATTCATTTTCACACGACCGCTTTTGGCGTAGTGGGTTCTCAGTGTGTGGAGGCCATAGATGGCCGATGGTTTAGGGCGCTCTGATGATACGTAGGCTCCTCCCCACTTTCTTCTTTTTGGGAGTTTAGATTGGAATAGTTCTATTCTTTTCTCACCCCCTTTATCATAGGTGTACTGTTTTCTTATCTTTCTTTACTCTATTCTTACTCTCTTTCTTGTCTATATTTCGGGTTTATTGGGCGACAGGCACTATGCTGGGGGGGGGCAGGCCGTAGCCTCCGCATTGGTGTAGGGTGGGGGGGTAATTTACTGTTTCTAATTAGTTCTATGGGCCTTCTTTCTTTTTCTGTTTCTGCGCTATACTTGTTTCGATTCTGGGTCCGGGTGTGGGGTTGACTGAGTGGGGGCGGCACTGGAGGGGTGCGTAATTGCTCATGCGACTACCCTGTTATATAACTGCATTGCCTCACTGCCTGAGATTTTACTTCCATTGCTGTTTTAATGATGCTGCTGCTCTCCCGTGTGGTGAGGATATCGTGCGGACTCGAATCTCCTTGGTTCTTAATCCTTACTGACTTTTTCCTTGATAAAATTATTTTGAAAAACTTTAAAATTAACCTTCACTTCTCCTCCCCCTGGTGTCAAGGATCTCTCCAGTGTATAATTCATAAATCGTTGCTAATCTTGACCGTTGAAGCACAGGGGCCGTAATGTTTGTATCAGTGCTTAACCGTATCGTGGCCGGCCTGAAGGTTGTAGGCCCGTATTTGTTCTTTTCATATGCACGAATAAAGGTTTTCAAAAAAGAAAAAAAGAAAAAAAAAAAGAAAATGCAATAGGTCTCGCCTTTGATTAAGTTAAAGCCATTTGCTTTGCCAATAGTATTGTATAGCAAAGCAAATGGCTTTAACTTAATAAAAGGCGAGACCTATTGCATTTTCAATGCTTGTTTTAATTCTGTCCCTACGGCTGACCCGTTAGTCCTATTGAAGATGCACTTCCTTATTCATAGTACAAAATTCTTTATTTCGATTCATTTAGAACCATAAAAGATGCATATAAAATTACATTCCATAATTCAAATAAATGTGTTAAAATATAAATACTATACAATACATACATCGCAATAAGGGGCTTTGGGACGAATTTATGGAGTGCATCCTGCCCCTACCACAGCCAATAAAACTATATAATACAATAAATATCTAAAAGCAGGCATTTATAATCATAAAATCAGTTTAGGCCAATTCAGTAACATTTCTATACAGAATGTGCTTCCTCACAGGATCCCTTTGTAATTTCATAATACCACAGGTAACATCAATGTGGATCTCACTTCATAATTCCAATATTCCATCATTCTATCATGGGTATAAATATTTCAGCTTCCTAGTACAACATAAAAAGGAATATAAAATACTTTATGCAAAATTATAACATAGGCACAGTTTTCCTCTGGTTCTTCTATTATTTACCAAAGTATCAATTTTTAAAGCTTTAATCCTACTTTGGCTCTTATAAGATTTACATTAAATAAGTACCTACTTATGCCAAAGACAATTACTTGCAATGTGTCAGTTTTCAAAATTCTCTCTGCCTCTTTACAAACCCTAATATTCAAATTTTTTCAAATGGGTATAATCCATTTCTTCCTTGGTTCCTTATTCGAATTCCGGAGCCCTCTCTTGCCATCATTGCGGCATACAATGGAAGGGCCGCTGAAAGATGCTGTCTCATGCTGTGCAATCTTCGGCATGAACATATTTGCTTCAAATAAAAGTTGAGCTCACCGCGCCTATGGGTCGTGCAGCTGCACCCTGTATTCTGCGATGCAACTGATGTACTAACATATCCCACTGAAAATGCATGTTCGGGAGAGACTGCAAAACCTCCTGCTTCATTAATATTCATGAAGCAGGAGGCATTTTGAAAACCCTTACACCTGGCTGCCAGCATATGTATGGAAACCTGTGAGAGGCAGCTAGCCTCCACCACATTTCTTGTAAAAAAATAAAAAATAAAAAATAAACAAAAAACAATGCTCCGTAAAAAGATAGTCGCTGCTTTAAGATAAATAGGGGTGGTGGGCATGCAGTTGCCCTTGGACCTCTGTCTGCTCCCCCATGTCACGAGGTCGCCGCCGTAATGATGAGAAGGGAAGCTGTCCAGAGCGCATCCCTTACCACCCTGAGGGGCATATTATCAAGGTCCGGCGTTAAAATTATCGCCGCTTTAGCGGCAGGAAACTGCCGCTAAAGCAGCGATAATGAGCTTCATAATATGCCGCAGAGAATTCCCATAGAAGTCCATGTTCTGGTGTCAACATGGGCTTCTATTGGAATTCTCAAGGGCATATTATCAAGCCCATTATCGCCTCATTAGCGGCAGTTTTCTGCCGCTAAAGCGGCGATCATTTTAACGCCGTTTCTTGATAATATGCCCCCAAGTACGATATCTGCGACGGATCTATTCGCCATCAGATTTGCCATCATAAACCATTGATAGGTTGATTTCTGAATCACAAGTGGACGTGAGAAGTCCCTTTCACCCCCTTCCCTAATGCAATTCATATGGGTAACAAAGGTGGATGTACAAGTAGAAAGTCCCTGTGTCTCAGTGTCTTTTAGTACACCGCAACACAGCTTTTTGAGGTTGGAACGTTTGATTTTGTGAAAGCATTTTGGGCACAAAAAGCATGTATACATCAGACCCAAAGTCATTAAAAGCTGCTGTGTGCAGGGTGCAATGGCACACAAGACACTTTACAAATGGTGAATGCTCCTGCTCAGCTGTAGTAAGCCATTTCAAAAGGTAACAATTTGGCTCAGATCACATAACAATTGGATGGAAAACCTTTAACTATTTCAATTGAATTAGGAATGCAAATGGAAACGACAGTAAACATGTTTTGCTGCTCTTGTGTACATCGCAGGCAATTTCCTTAAAGCAGGAGTAATTTTAAGACTTCACTCAGGGTTCAGAATAATGCCAACCGTGTTGCATCTTCTTCTTAAGGTCTGGTGTTTTAAACCACACAGAGCCTGCTAGCGAGGTACATAAATCATAAATATGTAATTTTCTATACTGTTACGTAGAGCTGTTTCTTTATGGAAAGAAATGCTTTCAGGCAACCAGTAATACGAACATAGGAAAAACCCAACCCAACACAGATGAAAAGTTTAAAAACCGAAGTGGCACTCATTAAAAGAGGTACAGATTTCACTGCAGTAACTGAATACAAGCAGGCTTGTTTTCTGCTGAGGGAAATCTTATACAGTGCTTTAAAGAAACTATTTTACTCATGAAGGCAGAAAGGATAGGGTTAACAAAATGTCACTCTATTTCCATGCAGGACAAAATCATGAATTGCTGGTGTATAACATTTCAAATAGGATGGGCTTAGATGTGTATACATTTCTTTCATTTCTTCATAAATGCTTTTTATAACGTGATCCATTGCGTAGTAATGCATATCAAAACTGCTAGAAAATGATGACATAAAACGTCACACAATTTAGGCCAACGCCCAGAGCCCCCCTCTCCATCCCCGGGAATGGAGAGCGGGTATGAACCATTGTGCACAGCAGGAGGAACCTATCTTATTGCATGGGGGGGGCCCAAAGAAACGTTCCAGCTGTGGGGAAAATGGTGGTCCTATCATGGACTCGAAGGGGGTTGTAAGTAAGAGGAGAGGTATGGGACCAGAGGTCTAAAGAGACTGGCACGGCACTTTGTTGCAGGTTCCCTGCGCGGACCTTCAAAAGGTGTGCTTTGTTTATGTTTGTGATGAAAATCTAATAAAAATGTTCTTATTAAAAAAGTCACATAATTTGCCTTTAATGGCATTCCTTACCTGAGCATCTAGCTTTCTTACTTTGGCTGTGTGGGTGAGTCAAAATAGAAGCATAATCCCAGCACAATCCCAGCTCACCCACCCATCGCTCACTGCCACGACACATCAAATGCTGACACTGTGCTTATGGCAAGGCTTGAAGAGCTCCTTCTACCAAAATCAGCGAACGCTGTGAAGTTGTATGTTTTATACCAGCCATGGGTGCTGTCATAGCAGAGACGGGCAGGGAGCGGATAGGATGTGAGGAGAGAGACAAGGTGTGGACACCCGTGTCATGGTTAGACAGCCAGTGGGGGCAGTGATCTCACAAGAGACAAGATGGACACTGACTCCGCAAGAGACAGGCAGGGAGCGGGTAGTGATGTGAGAAGAGAGGTAGAGAGCGGTTAGTGTTGTGAGGAGAGAGGGGGGGAGCGGATAGCGAAGGGAGGAGAGAGGTAGGCTGCGGCTACCCTGAGTCACGAATCCGATTAGACAGTCACGGGGTGACAGTGATCTCACAAGAGAAAAAATGGACACTGTTTTCACGAGAGACAAGCAGGGAGAGAATAGTGATGTGAATAGAGAGACAGGATGTGGACACCTGAGTCACGGGACAGTCAGATGGCGGGCAGTGATCTCACAAGAGACAGGCAGGGAGCGGATAGTGGTGTGAGGAGAGAGAGGCTGCAGACAGCAGAGTCACGTTTAGACCATCGGGTGGATGGTAGTGATCTCACAAGATGGACACCGACTCCACCAGCGACAGGCCGGTAGTGGGTAGTGAAGAGAGGGAAGGTGCAGACACCCGAGTCAAGATTAGACAGTCAGGTGGAGGCAGGGATCTCACAAGAGACTAGTTGGACACTCACTCCACGAGAGACAGGCAGGGGCACACACAGATTTCACCAGAGGCGTGGGGTTGGCGTTTATGTTTGAACAGGAACAGCCCCAGGGATGGGCATAGGATAAGCACATTAAACGAGACAGTCTGGGAGACGAGATAGACGGTCTCCAAGAGAACCCCATGTGCACCACTACCGCCAATCTTAATGAGATGAGTGCATTCCAATACACCACGCTGCTGACCTCTGCCAAGGCCATATTAGGTCACATTTTTTGGGGGGGGGGGGGGGAGGGGGCGCAAATCCTTTATTCCTACCCACTTGTGATGGGTCTATACTTCTGGGTCATCCCCGCTCCGCAAGCCCCCACAAGCCCCCCTTACTCCAACCCTTTTATGCACCCTTTCCCACCCTCGCACACTACTGCCATGCCCGTATCTGATATCCAACCCCCTACTCTTCCAAGCCCCTTCCCCTCGCGGTTCTCATCAGAAAGTCAGTCTTCTTGGGGGAGGAGGGTGGAGGCAAAGACTTACCCCACCCCCACCAGAGGCAGACAAGAAACCCTGCTATCCGGAGAGAGCAAGTGGCCAGGCTGGCGGTGACCGTGAACTTGGCCCCCTTCCCCATCTAGCCTGAGGCTGCGTCTGCGAGCTCGAGAGACCCGGCAGGCCCCCCTGCCTCACACCTCACCCCTCCTCCCTCCTCCAGTCACCCTGCACTTCAGAGGAGAACGAGAGACTGAGGGGGTGGAGGCAAATGTGACGCATACAAGGGGGGAGGGAATGAAGAAATGAGCGGAATACAGGCAAAAAAGAGCGAGGGAGAAACAGGAATGGCAAGGAAAAAAGAAGTGAAAAGAAGACAAAAAAACTAAAAGTAATAGAAAGAAAGCAAAGTATGCGTGTCAATCAGAGATTAAAGGCAGAGAATGGAATAGAAACAGATGCCAACACTGCCCCCGTGGCATGTCAGAGGCCGAGCCCTCGGGAGGTGAGGTGAGGAGAAAGAGCTGGGCACGATGTGAGGAAGAAACCAACCCGGCAGGGAAGATGCAGAGAAGCAGGCTCCCAGGAGGGAAGAGGAGAAAGGAAACGACACGAGAAAGAACGAAAGATGATGGGATATCCGAAAAAAGGGAGAAGTGAAAGGAAAGAACAAGAGTAAAGAGGAGAAACAAAAACCAGGGAATACGCGGGAAAGAGGGAGACAAATTTGACATTAAAAATGGACTAGAGAACAAGCTCAGGGTCGGAGGCCTTCGAGCAGTCTGCAGATTAAGGAGCCCCATGATTAATTGGAAGGGAGGGGGGGAGGGACTGCAGAGAGAGTGGGGTTGAGGAGTTGGGAAAAGACACGAGAGGGAAAACAAAACAAGCCTCGATCTCTTGTCTTTATGGGGCCATGTGTTTAAACACATGGCCCCATAAAGATTAGAAACCTTTCACGACGCACGGAAAGCAGGTGAACCCGTCCAAGTGGGCCGGCTGAAAAAGACAAAGGGAGACAACATGGAAAGCTCTTTTCCAATGGCTGGCCACCGTTTAGCATAAACGGTGACGCCAGCCAATGGAAAAGAGGGGCGGGGCTTAAAGCCCTTTACTGAAGCTACTCAAAAACATTAAGTCTCGCCGAGCGAGCTGCGCATGTGCGCAGCCACGGTAGGCGAGACCTAAAAAAAAAAAGAGGGGGGACTGAGCAAGTTAGGCAGTATGCAAGTGACAGCATTACCCGTGCTATCAAAGCACATGACGTCATGACGCCTGACATTCAACGTGGCATCACAGGAAGTCACCTTATTAGAACTGATGCTCTGATATGTGTATGTTAAAACATATGCCTAACTGAAACGGCAATAACATTTTGTTTTTTTTAAGTTGTCTCCTGCAAAGCATATGCAACAGGCAGATCACAGATTTTTATTTTATGTAGATAGGTAAGTAGATTACTGCTTTGAACATAGAGATCCTTTTGTTACTTACAGTTAATAAATTGTAATCCTTCTAGTAGACCACAGTGAGCTAAGAAGGGTATTTGACTCCAACACCTTGTAACTTTGTCTGATGTAACACATCTTGTACATTGATTTACACACTTACATGATTTATTTGGAATGGATAATGTGAATTATATGTAAAGCGCTCTAACACTCTGCATTGGGATGAGTAGCGCTATCAAAGAAATAAAATAGTGCTATTTAAATTATTTGTGTACATACTGAGACAGACCAACCCACCCGACATTCTTACAGTGCAGATACCTATATACAACAAAGTAAAAAGCATGCTTCTTTTTCTCCTAAGTACCTGTGAAAAGATAACAAGCTATGTGCTTTTGTTTCCTCGCCGGTGCATTTGCATTTGTGAGGTTTCAGGAAGCCTCCAGTCCGATACTCGATCAAAAAGAGGTATGATGGCACCTAAACTTCTGTCTTTATCGTTGCCCAGCGGGAGGTGGAAAAAAAGCCCCCTCGCTGCCTCCACGTTGCTGTTGGGAATGGAAAGCAGAAAGCTGAACGTGTCCCAGTGTGTCAAAATGACACTGGGACAAGTTCAACATATTTCTGTGGGGCCCCACTTCTTAGCAGGGTGGACTGCGTCCATCCTGTGAAAATGGTGGGTGGACGCTGTGTACCCATGTGTTCCCCCGACTCGTACCCTGGTTCGCAGACCACGGACATTACATGGTAACATATAACTGTCTGCAGCATCACAACACGCCATGATTATAAGAAACACTAGTGTAACAAAAGTTGGGCCCCCCCCTGCAAAAGGAGAGGCCCCCTCAGGACTCAGGAGCTCTCAGGTAGGGGAACTGTGCTTAGGAAGTCCCCTGTAGCTTGGGACACCCCCCCCCCCACCCCACACGAGCCTATGTTACGCCACTGAAAAGAAAGAGAAGCACTTGGTACAACGGTAATGAAGGCAAGGGTTGATGGAGAACATTAGTTTGACATGTCAGAAACTGGTCATAGAAAATGTGGTTGAGAAAACATGGCACCTGTAACAAGGGAGGCGAGGAGTGTGTCCATTCGAGAGATCACTGCCTTTAGCACATCAGCATGGCGGGTCATGATGTCAAGCAGGATAGGGTGAGAGTGGCAGTTGTAACCTGCATGACCTGTCAGAGCTCACTTGTAAAATCAGCAGTATACGCTTAAATCCCATCAATCACAATGCCACCCATGAAGTGGAGGGCCTACAGTGTTCCAGGGAGCCTCAAAGACAATGGGAAATGGGACACCATGTTATCATGCTACAGTGTGTGTTAGTGGCTGGGAAACAATTCGGGTTGAGGTCACAGTGGATGTAGCAGGCGGTGTGGCTAGACTTCGTATAGGGTATTTGGAGAGAGTGTGTGTCTGGTGTGTGTGGTGTGTGTGTGTGTGTGTGTGTCTGTATGTGTGTTTTCAGTACCCAAAATAATTAGCTGTGTCAGTGTCCGGTGGTCATTTCTCACCCAAACATGGTAAAAATTATTGAAATTCTGCGTCATTTTCATGAAGGGCAGATAAATATAAAAAGAAAGAAGCTGCCTGCTCCCTATTCCACATGTACCGTAATTGGCGCAGGTGTAATCATTGGACCAAACAAACAAGTTACTTACCTTCGGTAATGCTCTTTCTGTTTGAGATTTTATGTAACCACAGATTCCTCACCTTTTGTGTATTCCTAAGGCCTCAGACTGGATCCGGAAATTTTGGAGCAATTTCTCTGTGCACCAATAGTTGGCCCCATTTGTCTTCAAACTCACACAGCGACTTGCAGGGCCAATATAGGCACCACTCCCGTACACTGTCAGTTGCTTTGAAGTCAGTCCGTGTCCCCCGACGCTGAGTCCCAACACCAAATGGGCTTTAACCAGTGTGCAGATTCCTAGACTTGTGATCTTATTAAAGGGCAGAGTCAAATTCACACGACAAAGAGAATGGGAGGGTCGATGAGGAACCTGCAGTTAGAGTCTATACCAGAAAGAGCATTACCAAAAGTAACTTGTTCTCTGAATGAGACTTTCAGTTGCATATTTCTTACCTTTTGAATAGACACCAAAGCACTACCTATTATGATGAGGGACTGTTAATTGGTCCAAACCCAAAAGTCTTGTCGGACCAAGAGGGTGAAATGCCCTTCTTGACAAACTTGGCTGTCCAGACAGTAGTGCTTTGTGAATGTCGGAAGTGACGCCATGTAGCCGGCTGGCAGATATACAGGAAAGAAACTCCATGTGCCAATGCAGTGGCTGCAGCCTAGGCTCAGGTGGAATCTTCTCATTGTCCTTCTGGAGACTGCTTTTTGGACAATTCATAGCACATCTTGATGCAGAGTGCTATCCAACGGGAGATGGTTCTCTTCTGCACAGCCTTGCCATAGTTCAGTCATGTGAACCCCACAAAGAGTTGATCGTCCACCACCCAGTGTTCTTTGGTACAATCAATTTGAAAGCTCAGAACTCTTTGGGGGTCCCAGCGATGGAGTCTCTCCTCCTCTATGAAGGGTTACGTGGAACAAAGAATACCGGTTGGGTGATGATTTGGCTGATGTGGAAAGGATCACAATTTTAAGATTCTCGATTCACAGAAAAGGTTTATCTGGGAAGAAGATAGTGTACGGCAGATTGACGCAGAGAATTTGCAGCTCACTCACTTGTGCCGATGTTATGGCAATGAGGAACACTGTCTTGAGGGTAAGACGCCGCAAAGGACTACAGTGAAGAGGCTCGAAGGGAGTACACATCAAGTATGTGAGGACCAAGTTAAGGTCCCACTGTGACATGATGAAAGTAGAGGCAACCGCAAAAAGGCTGGAAGATATCCCTTAACCATGCACAAAGCAAAGCTGTGCAGGGAAAGAGACAAACAAAACAACATAATGTCAGATAACATGGCCTGGAGTGGGTCAATCTGGCATGTGCCACACAAAACCACAAATTTGTCAAGGTTCGCCGGACTGCCAATATGACATCAACCACCTCCGGTCACAGGTGTTTAGTTGTCATAGCTCCATGCATATAAGTGGGGATTGCAAAGGCCCGGGTGCAGAACCCTGCCCCGTTGCTGTGACTGCATGCCTTCCTGGAGGAGTAACCTGACCAAAGGACTGATGCTCAAGACCAAGAGCTCTGGATACCATACTCTACGTAATAAATCCAGGGCCATTAAGATGACTTGGTCCCTGTTGTTCTTAATCTGCTTCAAAAGTCAGAGCAGAAGAGGTATAGATGAGAAGGCATACAGGAGTCCCAGAGTCACACTCCAGGCGGATTGCGTCTCCTAGCGAGAGACTTCTGGTAAGTCCAATGTGCAGAACTGCTGCCATTGACCATTTTTGGCAGTGTGTACAGATTAAGACAAGGTTCTACCCATTTGTGGAAGACACCTTGTGCCGCCCCGGGGGTGTAACTACCATTCATGATCTGCTAGGCATAAATGGCTGAGCGAATCCGCCCAGGCATTCAGTGATCCTGCCAAGTAGTTCACACCATAAAAATCCCTTGAGGGCATAGCCAGAGCCGTAGTGCCTTCTGGCACAGGGTCCAGGACCACACACCACCCTGCTTGTTGCAAAATCACATGGCGGTGAAGTTCTCCATAAGCACCTGCACTGGCCTCCCTTTGATGGATGGAGGGAAGGAAGGCTTTTTATGACATACGGATAGCCCTTAGCTCCAGGATTTTGATATAGAGCTGCTCCTCTGCCTGAGACCAGAGGCTTCTGATCCCCACCTCTCCCAGATGGCAGCCCCAACACAGAAGCGACGCATCAGTCACCACTTTCAACTCTGGGTGGGGTAGGGAGAGGGGTCTGCAGCCGAACCAATCGCAGTCTAGTAACCACTACTGCTGATCTTTCACAGTCTCTAACAAAATCTGGACATGCTTGACCAGCAGAATACAGGAGGACATCAGTCCCAGTAGCCCTAGAGATGACTTTACTAATATGCAAAAGTAAGACTAAAAGATCGGAATCATAGCCTGAATGTCCTGGACTCTCCTTTCCGGAGGGAAAGGCACCAAACAGAACTTCTGATCAGAATAGCTCCAATAAAGGGGTGTACGAGAAGGTTTTCTGGAGTTTGGAGGTGGTTGCCTGCCTGGTGCGAGCCCGCCTTCAGCCGGCAGTCATCGAAGTAGTGGAAGACCCCAACTCCCGACCTCCGAAGTTGTGCTGCTACCGCCACCACTTTTGTAAATACACAAGGGGCGCTGGAGAGAACTAAAGGGAGCACAAGAAACTGAAAATGCACCTGTCCCACCATGTAGTGCTAATGGGTCTGCAAGATGGGTATTTGGAAATATGCATCCGGCAGGTCTAACCCCAACATCCAGTCCCCAAGGTCTAGGGCAGCAAAGACCCAGACCAGGGTGAGTATCTTGAATGTTACCTTCCGTAGGGAATTGTTGAGAGGGCACCAGTCTAAAATGGGACAGGACCCACCAGTCCAGTGGATGAATACTTGGATCCTGCCTCCAACAGAGTAGCTATGCTCCACTAAGGGCATGCTAAAGGGGTGTGGCAGGTGGGGCTCGGAGGAGGGAGGGTTGTAACAGTGGACTGGGTGGCTAGCTGGTTCTGACTGCAGGGGTGATAGTCGCCGCGGCATCAGCTGCTAAACTGCTGGGCACCTTGCTGAGGTTTAATTGGCTTGCGGTTATGGGGTACCTCTGCCGAGGCAGTGAAAGGAACGGTAGGGCTGATCCAGCTAATAAGGCGAGTCAGATAAGTCCAGGGAACATGCTGTGGCAATGCTCTCTTTAAACGGCTCTATAGCGGAATCTGCCATGTCTCCGAACAGGTGAGTGCTGTCAAAGGACATGTACATCAGGGACAAATGGGCATTGCCTGAAAAAACGGTTGACTACAGCCAGGCGTGCGGCGAATGGTGATGCGGGTGCTAATGGCTTGTCCGATGGAATCGGTGGTGTCCAAGTCCCATGAACCTGACTGCATCAAGACCATCCTGTATGACTTGGGTTAGGACAGGTTGACTGTCTTCTGGGAAACCTGGGGGGACTTGAGCCACTGAGTCCCAAAAAGTGTGGGACTAGCGGCCCACTAGGCAGTTGCCATTCACAGACCTGAGGGCCAAACTGGTGGAAGAAAATACCCTCTTCCCAAAGGTTTTTACTCTTTTGGACTCCCTATGAGTCGGGAGAGGAGTAGTTGGGAAAGTGTTTGGGTAATTCTACCCAGTAGAGGCATTCACCACTGTGCTCTCTGGAGAGGGGTGCTGAGATCGACAGGAACGCAGGATCGCCCGGACCAGGTCGATGGCATTGTGCAATTTGGAAGTTTCCCAGAAGGGCCATAACAAGGTTTAGTCCAGTCTGATAAAAGATTATCAGTGAGCACCTCGTTAAGAGTAAGTTTGGCCCGGGTGGAGAACATCAGTCATGACACTGGTTTTGAACTCTAAGGGAAAGAGCTGGAAGTTGTGGACTTCAGCCGCCCTCCATATGACCACAGCGAAAGAAGCATTCCCTTCATTAGCAGGACCTGGGGATGTGTGAAGGCCAGAATTAGGAGAGGTATTGAGGCCACTGGCAAGCTGGAGGTAATCATAACATTTCTCCTCATGATAGGGTTCACCATTTTCGGCACCAGCATCATAATCATTGCTAGAATCTTTGCCAAACAAAGAATGTAACATGTAGGATCTTCCTTACGGGGGTGGGACATGAAGTGCAGGTTGTGGTTCAATGGAAACTGAACACGACCTCAGTCGTAGCGGCTATGACTCTGAATTGGAGAGCACAATGAGCACCTCCTCCTCCGGCATCGATGGAGTCTGCATCAGCGATCTGGCAACTGGCATGGGGTGTGGAGCCAGAGTCGAAGTCAGTAAGCAGAGTCCAACTGGCTTTGAGAGCGAACCTGCCAGCTGTATCACAAATGGAGGGCCTTGAGGCTCTATGGGGCCCAAAGGAGCCCCAGAGTAGGAAGGAATCCAAGGAGTCAGAGCAAGGCCTTGCAGAACTCTTGCATCTGCTTCACAGACAGCCTAGAAAACCCTGGTTGTGTGGGTACAAGATGAGGAGTAACCTTGGATGCCAACTGACTTCACGAGCGAGATCAAAAGGCATTGGTTGCACACCCTCCCAGGAGTTCAAAAGTGGCAAGAAGGGGCCGCATCCCTTTCAGATTTTTTCTGCTTCTTCTTTGACTTGAAGATTTGGAGTGAAAAGATGATTGACTTCAGGATTGGCTCCTGGACCAGGGACAAGACCACGACCAACCCTTGGATTTGGACTGGTCATAATGTGGTGTCTTTCCAATGTTTGGTGATGTAGAGCTTCACCTCGCTGTCCTGTTAGGTCTTCGGGCTCATTGATGCTCAGTTACTGCAAGCTTTGGAGTCACGGCTGATCTCCTGACACTACAGGCAAGCTTGGTGAAGATCTGTGAGGCATACAATTGTAAAAGTCCTACCAGGGTTTGAACCCTGTCATTTTAAGAAGTGACATTTCCCTTGCACACTGGATTTAGTAATGTTTAGAAGACAGTCTTAGAAGGTACGAGAGATGGCTCCAGATCCGAGCCTGGTTGCATGGGAAGAAAAAATCTACATCAGCGTTGGAGTGGCACCTATATGGGTTCCACATCTCATTTGAGGAGCAGAACGTTGTCAGTGCGGAGACATATGGCACCACCTGCCTGCACCCAGAGGTGCTGCTCAAACATTTCCAGCTCCAATCTGACACCCGGGGAATACTCAAAAGGTGAGGAATCGGCTGTATCTATCAGAATTTACATGTTTGAATTCAAGCAGGCAGACATCTGGAGCCAATACCTAACCACCTTCTTATTTGTACTAACTCTATCTTGATTACAGACTCTTTCCATTTCATTACTCTAATCCTTAACCTGCAGAAGATGAGGATTTAGTCACCCTTTGTAAATTACGCCTAGCAATCAACATCAAATCCAAAACTAGTTTGTTCTCCTTCTGCCCGTGCTTATGCTACTCATTTTGTTGGATACTAAATATGATTTAAAAGATGGGCTTAACTCAAATTCCTGTCCTATGGCTTCAGATATTACCTTACTTACATCTCCCAGAACAGATTCAAAGCTGGACAATTCACAAGCATATGGACAGAATCTACATTATAGCTTCCACCCTTTTTGCGTAAAACTTTTTGTCCTCCTGCAGGTTAGAGATCTTTTTTTGAAAAAACAGTTTATTTACTAAAAAGGAGCCATGGTATCGCTTTCTGTCATCATTATAAATGTTTTCATTACATTGCATAACAAATATAACAATAAGCAATAGTCAGACATAGCTCTTCCAACTTTTCCGATTCCCCTCTACCTTCTCAAGCAATCTTATCGCGTTTGAATGATTCCTTCCAGGTTGGGTCATTGTGACTCTCCCCTCATCGAGTTTTCAGAGTAGTGCCTTCCATGAGATCTCCCAATGTTGTGATCCCTATAAGATCCTATTGTCTGAATCATTCAGCTCTGCCACCTGTCGCTGCCAGGCCCCTCCCCACAATGGCGTCTCTTCCATGAGTTTACCTCCCTACTCCATTTGTGCCAGGGTAGACTTCCAAATCTTTACCACCATTGCAGTCGCCCACCTCCATATAGGTGGAAATGAAATGGGATACCTCTAAGGGTCTGCTTCTCTAAACTGTATCAGTGCTTGAAAAAACCACGCGCAATAGCTATTTTTAGGGCCTATTCACCCGTTCTGGTGAGCGGACAACAGGTGTTCTGCTTGCTCACGAAGTGAATGAGCAATAAGGATGCCTTTAAATCTTGTTATCTTGTCACATTTCTGCGTTTCAGAGACAGAGGTCAAAAGTCAGCTTGTCTTACTATATTTACTTTTCTTTCTGTGACTGAAGTTAGAGGATTTTGTAAAGTGAACGGTGTGACAATCGGGATGAGACCAGTTCACGGATCAAGTACAGGAAACAGTCGGAACACCGCAGTCTGAACCACACATGTTCCGACTGCGCAAGCTATACCACGCATGCCTTAATCACACATACGCGTGGTTAAGACAGTGCGCGGTCTAGCTTCAGGAAGACAATGCGGTGAAGTAAGTGTAGCTGTATTTTTTTTTTAAAGGGCTGGGAGGGGGTTGGGCCAGATTTTAAGGCAGTGGAAGGGGTTGGGGTAGTTTAAGGGACAGAGCAGTGTGGGGCAGTGTAGTGTAAGTTAGGTGCAGGGTTTTAGGCCTTAGGGCAGTGAGAAGGGAATGGGTAGTTGGGTTAGTTTTTAGGGCAGGGGGATCAGGCAGGTTTTAGGGCAGTGGAAGGGGTCGGGGTAGTTAAAGGGACAGCACGGGCAGGGGGCCAGGTAGTGTAGGGTTTTAGGCCTTATGGCAGTGTGAGAGGAATAGGTAGTTGGAGTAGTTTTCAGGGTAGGGAGGGCTGTTGGGTAAGTATTAGGGCAGTTGAATGGTTTGGGGTAATTTATGGGACAGTGCATGGGGTCGGGGTAGTGCAGATTAAGATGCAGGGTTTTAGGCATTAGAGCAGTGGGAGGAGATTGAGTAGTTGGGTTAGTTCTAGGGCAGTGGAAGGGGTTGGGGTTGTTTAAGGGACAGCGTGGGGGTGGGGTAGTGTAGGGTTTTAGGCCTTAGGGCAGTGGGAGGGGAATGGGTCATTTTTATGGCTGAGAAGTGGTTGGGGTAGGTTTTAGGGACAGCGCAGGGGGGTGTGGTAGTGTAAGTTAGGGTGCAGGGTTTTAGGCCTTAGGGAAGTAGGAGGGGAATGGGTAGTTGGATTCGTTTCTAGGGCAGGGGGACGGAGAAGGTTTTATGGCAATGGAAGGGGTTGGAGTAATTTAACGGACTGCGGGGAATGGGGGGTCGAGGTAGTGTTGTGTAGGGTTTTAGGCCTTAGGGCAGTGAGAGGGGAATGGGTAGTTTTAAGTGTTGGTGGGATTGGGGTAGGTTTTAGGGCAGAGGGGAGGTTGGGGTAGTTAAAGGGACAGCCCAGGGGCGGAGGTGGTCGGGGTAGGCAGGGTCGTAGCGACCTTAGCCACACATACTCCTTTACCATTCATACCTATCCCACAATCTTTTGTGGTGAAGGAACGGATGGTTAAAACGCATTCGTGGTTGGGCTTCGTGGTAGAGGCACGCATGGTAAAACCATTTGTGCTTCTATCATACAACCGTCAAGTAAATTACAGTTAGGTTGAGTAGTGTATTCAAGTTACTAGACCTACAGATTTTAATGATTTTTCGAGCCCTATATGCTGGGTCATCACGAGTGTCACTCCACCATTCATTAACGAGCAGTAGGTGTGATGCTCTATAGTAAGCTCCTATGTTTGCAGTTGCTATCCCACTTAGGTAAGTAGACTAAAAGCATTTAGCAAGGGTTACATGGGGGAACCCCTAGTTTCATGTTTAGAGATCTTATGTGGAGTACAGTACACCCTGTGCAAAGTAAACAGACGATTCCTATTTAGGGTATCAGGTTTGGCAAAGGAATAAAGAATGCTAAAAGATATGTGTTATACCTTTTCTAATTTGCTGGTTCAGCTAGTACCCATGCCATGTTCCATGCACTGAGATCTCGCTAGATGCTCAGCTTCACAGAGGAATTCATACCATTTTGTGAGTTCTTTTTTGATCCCCTCATGACTTGAAGTTCTTTTTCCAACTCTGATGCAAGGTTCTCTTTCCATTTTTGTGCTGCAGTCCATGGTGATAATTGTAGAAGCTTGAAAGGGTGTTTCATGTTTGTATCCGTGCAGAGGTAGTCCTGTTCTTTCAGGCTGTCGTCAGCCATAAGATCACCCCAGGATGTTAACCCTACCTCCTTAACAGGGAGATTCAAAACATTTTTAGGGCACTCTATAGTAGCTGTGAAGACCCATACAGGTACACATTTGCTGTGAAGACCCATACAGGTACACATTTGCTGTAAAAAGGGATTGTCCATCTGCACCTGACGTTATACCAATTGCACCAGTTTTTAAAACCTTGTCTAACTTTTTTGAAAAATTACAACAAATACTGCTAGTTATAAATTCTTAGCACTGCCTAGAATATTAACCATGTGACTGACAGTTCCGGGGATCCTAAGAGCATTCTGAAGGATTTGAATTGGAAAGGCCAACAATATCCCTTCACCCCTCACCTTAGGAAACTCCCCTGGTTACCAGTCGTGAAGAGAAGCCAGTTCAAGCTGCTCACCCACGCTTACAAGGCACTACACAACGAAGGACTGGCGTACCTCAACAATCGAGTACATTTCCACCAACTTACTTGGAAAATCTGCTACGATTCCATCTCCCTAGCAGCCACCCAACACATCCGAAAGATGAAAAGTGGAGACCGCTCCTTCTCCCACCTGGTGGCCAAGACCTGGAACAACCTTCTCCTGTGGCTCAGAGCCGCACCATCGCTCCAACAGTTCAGGAAGGGCCTCAAGACCTGGATGTTCCATCAATAGAACAGGCAGCATGATCTCCCTGCGCCTATTGACCCTCACAGGTGATGCTGCTGCATTATACAAATCCTAATTGATTGATTGAACAATAAAATTGTATGTCCAGGTGTTGCAGGCCTCCCTTTTTTTTTTTAGTTTGCTTCTTAACTTTTCCCTTGCTATCCTGTCTCCTGTAGATGCCTAAATAAAACTGTACATCTTGCTTTGGACCTTGCGTCAGCTGTGTTTGTCAAAAGAAAGACCTATACAGTTAAATAGAGGAAGGTAAGCTCAGAGAGAATACACATTTTGATTAGGTTGACTTGACCCTACCATAGACTAAATAAAGGGAGATTCTGCCATTTCTTGAGTGATTTGTTTCTCTCTCACGTTAACCTTACTAGATATGTCTTAGCAATTGAGTATATGTTATGGACTATCTCAACACCTAGGGATCTTAACTCTTTTTTCACCAAGCTGCTGTTATTATCTAGAGTCCATGTCAATGTATCAGTCTTATCTTGTTCACAATGTACCCTGACAGGGCTGCAAAACCCATAGACAATTGCTCAAACATCTGTATAACTTCAGCTGGATGAGATGCTTAAAGAATTACTAAATTGTCGGCTTAAAGCGCTATCTTTTTTCTATACACTTGAGACTCAAAAGGGCATATTCTGCCATTTACATCATTGACTTGTTGTGGTATGGGTTCAATATACTAATTAAATAGAATGGGAGATAACGGGCACCTCTGGACAGAAGGATTTGCATATAAGAGTTTAACAGCATTAATAAAAGATGTGGGTATCCCAAACTTTAGTAAACAAGCCCATAAAGATTGCAAATTGATCGATTGCTTTAGCTGCATCAAACGTTACAACAAAGATGGGACTTAAATATTAATGCCAAATCTGTAGTGCTAATCAAGTGATGTACCAGTTTGTGTAATTGTCTTTCGGGGACGAATCCCTGCTGATCTTTACTGACCAATGTTCCCACAACAGCAGACAGTGTTTTTACTAATATCGCTGCAAAGATCTTACAGTATGCATTCCATTGGAAAATTGGGTGGTACAATTCACAGTTTCTGGGTTTCTTATTAGACTTGAGAATGACTACAATGATGGCTTCTCCACACATTTGAGGCAGGGGATTTGACCTGAGTGTAAAATATTGTTAAACAATGATCTCCAAGCCAGGCATATTTCTTTGGTGAAACACTTGTATGTTTCCCCCAGATTAGCATCTAGCCCTGCAGCATCCTCTTTTTATTTGTTAGGGCAGAATATATTTCTTCATCTGTAATTTCTTGTACGAAAACTTTTTGTTTTGGTTCTCTGTATCAAGAGAAGGCAGCTAAAGAGGGTATGGCCAGCCGTTTACAACCTGTTCATTCTGAGCAATTGCTTCGTGATAAAGATTCTGGTAGAACTTTCAAACCACTATGCATATATCTTGACAAAATCTATGATGTAAAGATATCCCAAAGTGGCCCCATAGTATATCAAAGACTTTAGAGTAGCCGTTGAGTTTTCATATAATGCGCTTATCCCTGGCCATAAGTCATTATTTATTTGAGCCAGTTCCAGTGTGCTGGGACTGAAGATGTTTTCGAGCAAATATACAACTTTGTGACAGACACAGTGGGAGAGTTGGTTGTATCTCCATATTTGAGAGGAATATACTCCAAATTCTGCATAGATCCTTAGGAAAGGCTTCCATTTTCCACTTCACAGTAAATTATTGATAGTGGGGAGGCTGGCTCAAGATCACTCTCTCCATCCAGGCTCTCGGCTACAAATTTTAAAAGCATGCATTACCAGATAAGAAATATCAAGATGGATGTGCACTCCACAAGGAGCTTGTGAACATTATCCCAGGCAAAACCAGTTGTATGCATAACAGGAATATGTTCCTCTTTGGTCCGGTTTTTCCCTTGTGCACCAGGTGTAGGTCTCCTTCAAAGACAGTAATCACTTAAACAACTAAGAACCAGCTGTTTTTCTTTTTTTTTTTTTAGACAAGTGGGCAGTAGATAATAATTCCACATTTGTAAACTCAATTGTATCACCCTTAAGAGTATCCAGGTGCTGGGGGGGCTTTAGAGAGATTGAGAAGTGAGCTATTGCCCAGAGTTGCATGATGCTGAGCTGAGCTGCCGCCGGAGCCAGGGATCGAACTGTGAGCCCTAGGTTTCGGAGTCAGCCACTTTGGCCACTGCGCCACACCTCTCTGTATTCCAGTTGGACTGCCAGGTAGTAAGACTTACGTATCTCCAACCGATTACAACAAAAAAGAGAACAGTGAAAACCAGGAGGGGAGGGAGGAGGTCAAAAGGGAAATCCTGATGGGACGACAGGGAAGGCGGATACTTCAACCAGGCCCCAGAAGAGGAACATAACCTAGTTCAAGATGAGGTTAATTCATGTATGGATGTTGATAACAATTTGTCACAATGTGCCTTGTGTGTACCAGGGTGCTACCGGATGGTGGTCTGCGCCCACCGTTATCATGCCTCTTGTCTCCCAACAGACGGATTGGAGTGGAGACAGCTTTTCCGTGGCTGTATCAGATGCATCGGATTGGGGACACGGACCCTTTAAAACAACCACGAATCCAGCTCCAGCCACTCCTACTCATGACGTCAGTACTTCTGGGCCAATAAGGAGCGAGGAAGCCGACACCAGAGTGAAGTACGCTTCCGGAGTGAAGGAGACAGAAGAACCGAGTGGCGAGAGAACGGGAGACCGAGGAACAACATTGGAGGTAGCTGAGGCGATACCAGGAACCACAGGAGGAACTGACAAGCTGCAGACGCCAGGAGGCCACCGTATCCACGCTGCGCCCCGCCATGCTTCAGGAGAAGCGTGGCTCACAAAGGTACGGAGCCAGGTTGCGGGGTGGGTTGGAACATGGGAGAGAAAAGACCCGTAGAGAGGTGTCTTCAATTCACTCTGTCATCCCTCTCCGCTCCACCCGCTCCTTCCTTGTGCACGCGCACCGCCACTGTATGGCACCAAGCAAGCGTGAGTCCCTCACTCCCTTTCCCCATATTGTCTTCCGTCCAGGACATTGACCCACATATTCTACTCTTTTCATGTACCTGAGGCCTTCGAACCAAGACCCCGACCTGAGCCCGAGACGTCCCAAAGAATGCAGTGGACCCGGACAAGACAGATTGTCAAGTGTCCTAACACTGGCTTCTCTCAGGAGAAGACGATCATATAAAATAAAACCCGCTTTACAAAGACCTTGTCTCAAGAGCCTTCTGGCCCCACGCCCACAACTGGTGGAGAATGAGGGCAACCCCTCCATCGACACATATATAATGGAGAATTTAATCCATCAGTTGATACAAGGACAAGAGAAGCTGGGATGGGCTGTCGAGCAACAGATGTCCTCGGCGCAAGCCGACCGCAATGTCTTCACAGAGTCAATGTCCTCACAAATGGAGAACCTGCACAAACTAATGACAGAAAGCCTTGCGTCCTCTGGGCATACACCGGGACCCTCTGGGGTCTCCCTCCAAAAATACCAATCAGGGGAGGACCCCGACGCGTTTCTATTGAATTTTGAGAGGGCAGCCTGAGCCTGCGGATGGCCAGTAGAGAAGTGGCCATTCTTTCTTGCGCCCTTACTGACCGGTGAGGTGCAGGCTGCCCACCAGGTGGCAAACGCTGATGGGAACACAGCCTACCCAGACATCAAAGCGATAATACTGGACCACTTGGGGTTGGAGGAGGAGGCGTTCAGGTTGCGGTACAGAAGAGAAAGGGGAGCTGCAGGGGAAAACCCCAAGACCCTGTTTTTACAACTAAAATCAGTGGCTGATAAATGGTTGAAGCCGCAAGACAGCACGAAAGAAGAGATAGTGGACAAAATTTATTTAGAGCAGTACCTGGAGGCCCTGCCCTATAATACACAGAAATGGCTGCGGCAACACACCAAGCTGATAACGGAACAAGCGGTTGACATGGCCACTACCTTTGTGCGAGCCCAACCTAGACCCGCGTTTATGGAATTAGATAAAGCACACAAGCCCCCTCCCCCGAGAACAGAGCGAAGAAAATACCGACCTCCTCCTCCGGACATGACCAGAGTCAGGCCCTCGAAACCAGAAGGTCCCCCTCCTAGAGGTCCCCAGTGCTTCGAATGTGGAGAGTGAGACCACATTGCCAGGGCCTGCCCCCACAAAAGATCGTCTGAAGAACCGATGGAAGTGGGGTACATCCCGAGGTCCGTCCTCTACAGTGCGGAGTTGGGGAGTGCCTTTTATGTAAGTGTGTTGGTAAATGGGAGAACCGTAAAAGCCCTACTTGATTCTGGTTGTAGGCAATCAGTAATTCTGAGCACCCTAGTAAACACCACACAGTACCTTCCTGAAGCCGTGGTACACATCAGATGTGTACACGGTGATGTCAGACCATATCCGGTAGCGGATCTTAAACTATGACCAGAAGGGGGGACATGTACACGGTGAGGTTTGGGGTGCTAGAGACTTTGCCAGACGACCTCATAATCGGTACAGATAATCCGGGGTTTTTGACACTGTTCCTTCAATCTATTCAAACACCAAAGGGGGTTAGGGAAATAGGGGAAACGAAACCCACCTTGGTGTCTCCTGACCCGTGGGTCATGGATAAAAGTTTTCGGTTTGCCCAGCTGAACGATCCCACCTTGCAGAACGCATGGCAGTGTGCGCGCAATCAAAACCCCAACATACCTCCTAACTTTCCTCACTTCACGATCCGGAAAGATCTGTTATATAGGATAGGTTCTCCAAGAGATAAGGCCCAGCTTCTTGTCCTCATGGTCTTTAGAGAACAGGTCCTTTTTTATTCCCACTCCCACCTTACGGCCGGACATGTGGAAGCAGAAGAAACGTCCCAGAATGTGCTTAGATATTGTTTTGGGCCTGGGGTTTACAGGGAAGTAAAGAAATACTGTCAGGAGTACGAGATCTGCCAGAGGAGAAATACCCATCGCCCCCCTCCAGTGCCCTGACAACCACTCCCAATCATAGGGTCCCCATTCGAAAGGGTGGGAATGGACCTCATAGGACCCCTTCCAAAGACCAAACGAGGGTACCAATATGCATTGGTCCTGGTTGACTACGCCACCAGATATCCCGAGGCCTTCCCCCTGAAAGCCCCCACCTCATCCAGTATAGCAGAGCATCTGGTAGAATTGCTTTTGCGAGTAGGGTTCCCCAAAGAGATCCTAACGGATCAAGGAACCCGTTTCATATCACGCCTTATGAAAGAGGTATGCAAGACCCTCAACATCCGGCACCTGAAGACATCAGTGTACCACCCACAAACCGATGGGTAAGTGGAGCGGTACAACAGGACATTGAAGGCGGTCTTGCGTAAAATGCTCCTGACAGATGGGAAAGAGTGGGACCAGCTGCTCCCGCTTGCCCTGTACGTCATTCGAAGCCAGGTACAGAACTCTCTAGGGTGCTCTTCATTTGAGAACAACCCAGGTCCCTCCTAGAAATCACCAAAGAGGCTTGGGAAAGGAAAGAGCCAGAGGACTCTTGTGGGTTTCTTGAATACATGCAGAGTCTGAAAAACAAAATTGGGAAGCTCAGGGACCTAGCATACTCCCGGCTAGAAAAGAAGCAGGAGAAACAAAAAAGCGCTGTATGACAAGGGGAAGAAATGGAGGAGGTTCAGTGTTGGTGACTGGGTTCTGGTAATTTTGCCTTCCTCGACCTGTAAGTTTAGGTCCGAGTGGCTCGGGCCCTATAAGGTCATTGATACTGATGCAGCGCCGAAACCCTGGTAACGGGGAAAACAAAACTCGTACCGTTATCCTCCCCTGCGTCGCAGAACCAACATCACACTAACTCATTCACACATGCCGTCATTGGTGGGGCCCATAACACCAACACTCACACTAACCATTCACCGATCTGCACGCAGTTGGGGGGATGAGTGGTTCGAGCACTCGACATGTGGGGGAACACCTTATAACCTATAGGAAAAGAAAAATTAATTTACAAATTATACATCTATACCCCTTCCACCTACAGATCACAATCCTGATCATCAAGGCACTCCTCCCACGTGGTCAATGGACCAAATAGTTGGATTGGTTGATGGTGATCTAGAACCAGCTAAAACACATTTCAAGATTTAGATCTTATCCTTCTTAATAAACCACAAACTCAATTCTTGTTAATCAATATCTGTTTATCTTAAAATTTCTTGAAAAGATAGATTTGCATTTTGAAAGTTTATATCAAATTTCAAGTAAATCGCAGAACATCATATTTACCTAATCTGGCTATCTGAAGTCCTCTAAGTCATCGGTCATATGGCAGTCAGTTGTCAAAGTTCAAAGTTCTTTGCTCAGCACGCTAGTCTCAATAGATCAGCAAAGACCAGAGACGTGCAAGCATCTGTCGGTGCCCATAGAATTAGGAAACGTTCGCAGTCATCAAATAATTGGGCAGCATCCGGATCATCTAGGATTCAGGGAACAAAGCAGTCACCCTAAGTAGAAGAGTTTGCGTAGCGTCACCGTCGTCGTCGTTGTCATCGGAAAGAGCGATCGCATAGCAAGAGTCCCTCTCTATTCTACTGCGTATTTTTATAATAAAATCAAAGCAAGAAGATACATTTAGTTATTTTAATACAGTCGTGACTGATTGGTTGAGATCGTCCGACAGGAACTTTTTGGGATATTGGTACAGTTCAAAGGGTGATGTCACACGGTCATTTAATGTCGGTCCATTCTGGTTTACTGTGGACGTCTATTGTCTTTTGTCTTGGCCGTCATCCCACAGTGACCTTGTTTTGGAACACTAGGATCAGGGTTCACGATGAGGTCTGGAAGGCTTTATCGCTTCTGCGCACTTCATTCCGTGCCTCGTGGGACAGTGGCCACTTCGTCGTGTCACGTCGGCGGCCATTTGGAGATTTAGGCCCAAACGCCAACTTAAGCGAAACAAACACAAAAGAGTAATTAATGCATAGAAATAATAAATCTAATGTTAACCCCTTACTAATCCCTCTATGTGCTTATATTTATCTAGCGTATAGCAACATTTAAAGCATTTAAATTCCCCCTTTTAGTCCTCCTCTCGGGCAACATTACAAAGACACCACAAAGTAACATATCTCATGCAATATTCTATGTATTACATATACTACTGTTAGTATGCGTACGGATTTTAGTCAATAAAGGTTATTTAGCCATGCAATATGCAATCCCACATGTAATTTGGATATTAGTAATGTTGGTTTAATATTCATGCAAACTCATTTAATAATATTATGATTAGTATTTTCATGCAGAATGGGGGAGGTAAACAAAATGTTGTACTACCCGCTCCATCAATCCCCCCTTTGGTGATTTTATCACCACAACATTAAAATTTTATGTCAAACTGTCAAGAAAGTGAAATGAATTCTTTTAGTTAATTTACATTTCTGTTTTCCCAATTTCTTCTCTTCTAGCTGTTTTATACATACTTTCTTTCATCTCTTCTAATTCTACTTCTTCTAATTCCCTCTCTTGTCTCTTATTCTGCCTTCTTTTCAAATTTTCTCTTTTTAAGTTTTTCTGTATTTTCTTTCTTTTATGACACAAACAAACTAATCTTAGAATTAATACTATAAAAAGCACACATGTTAATGGAAATAAGATCCTACCTATAAAGGTACTACCTAAGTTTACCAGGAAATCTTTAATAGAGGAGAGTTTCTTCTCAATCTTTTCCCAAACACTTTCAACCTCCAGTGGTGTAATTTCCTCATGCAATTCAGTTATATTTTTGATGTAAATTTTCAGATCTTTACTTTCGTCTGGAATGTAAGTACAACAATGTTGAACTTTCAGCATTCCACAGACTCCACCCTCTTTTGCCAATAATATATCAAGGGCAAGTGGATTTTGCATTACCATAGCACGCATAGCAACCATTTCAGTATTTACCAATAAAAATCCTCCAGCGGTGCTTGTTGACCAGCGATCCACTACTGTTGATAGTTTTCTAATTTTGTGTGCATTTAGAGATATTCCCACTGCTGGTATCAATGCTCCAAAAATTTCTCCTACAATTTCTGACCAAGATTCTCTCTTTCTACAAGCTAATAGACTACCTAACTTATGTACACCATCTTCTCCTCTTCCCATGTGGAATATCTTTGGAAAGACCAAACCTACATAACATGTGCCATACCAATGGTCTGGCAAACAATAATATGCCTTGTTCCCGCAGATAAAATATATCCAAGGAAAAACTGCATCATTTCCTCCTTTAAATCTCCATCCAACCATGATCCACCCATGATTCGGTATGTATCATGGCACTCACTGTTACCTACAAAGTAATTATCATATGCAGTTTGATTCCTTGTAATACACAACTTCCCTTTCTGGGGCCAATCTAAAGCCATAGTTGGACTAGCTTCTCCCTTCAAGTGTTTTTCCATTTCAACATCCCAGACTGTCTTCTCCTCTTTTCTCTCAGATGCTTTCTTTTGCATTTTTAATCTCCTTTCTTCAACCGTATCCAAAAACATCTTTTCTTCTTTCTTTAAACTACAAGTTAGATTATTCCTATATATGTATTCTAATGTTAGTTCCTTAGTTTCTAAGAAAAATTCACCTAACACTTAAGCAGGCTTTACTTTATTCAACTTGTTATTTGCAGGTACTTGTGAAAATATGTTATCCACGTCTGAAACATAGTATTCTAATTTCCCTATTTGATAGAACAGACTAGCTATTACACTACAGGTTATTCCATATGTTACTGGGAGGTGATGGTAGGTCACTCCCTCCGATACAGATGCAGGTAACTGCATACAAACGTAGCAATCCCTCACATCCATTGTCTTTACATATTCATACAAAAGTTTTGAAAACACATTGTTAGAGAAATCATTTATAGACCTGTCTTTATGTAAGTAATTTCTATCCATTTTAGTCAGATATACTTTCTGAATCTTTTCTATATTAGTCTTATTTTCACTATGTCCTTCTATTTTGACTATTGTAACCTTAAATGAAATCATCAAAGCTAATATACTCCATAGAAGCATTAGTAATCCTGTACAACAACAACACATTTTAAACCACTGTTTTAAGAACACTCATTTAGCTTTTCCACTTTCTGTGTTTGCCATTTTCTCAAAATGATCAGTGTCTTTTGACTTAGCCTCTTTCTACTTCACAACTAGTTTTGTCTAACCCAAGGCTCTAAGCACCTACTTGGTTCTATTGGTTATGTCTTTTCCAGTATTCTATTTTCTTTCCATTAGGAGCATTTTTTGTCGTATTCAGTTTGGCATTTGATCGTCTTTTACTTTTCTCTCGTAATCTTGATACAGAACTTCCTGAACATCCGTCTCTTCTCCAATATTGGACAAGATAACTCTTAAGATTTCCGATTCTTCGTCTTCCTCAACCACTTCCGGTACAGTCACCTCTGGATTTTCTTGGCTATCTGCCTCTTCTTTTATTTCAGGCAGGGCCACATACGACCCTTCTGGCGACTTATACTTCTGGTTAGGTTTTCTCGTTCTTTTGTTTTCCTCTGCTGTAACTATTTTCTCATCTTTCGACTTTTTTTTTGTATAATCTTTTTATTAAACATCTTGCAAAGCATGACATCAATCTTACTTCCGTGTGGCATATGAACTGAAGTGCTTCGGCATCAACATTAGCATTACAGTACATCTCATATTGCTCTCTTTTTCGTTCCATCTTTGGCATCCTTACGGTCTCATCATCCACGCCCCCTATCTGTGCGTCACTCCTAATCATCTGAGCCACTGGCATCTGAGTCCGATTCATCGGGCAGGGGGGGGCTCACAGATATTCCCACGACATTTGTTCCATCCACCCCAAACCTTTTCCCACTTTTTGGGACACCTCCGGTGGATATAGACTGACCTTTCCGCCACCATTGCTGTATCCATGTCTTTGCACCATTGATCAAGTGTGGGGCAGTTTCTGGATCCCCAGCGCTGGGCAATGTTACGCTTGGCTATCGTCATGCCCAAAGTTACCCAGTCTTGAGCCACCCCATTTAAATCTGTAGGCTCCCAGATATTGAGCAGACAACATCTCGGGCTTGGGAGTGTTCCGATCTGCGTGACCTGGGACAGCGTTCGCATTACCGCCGTCCAGTACTGTGTTATTTTAGGGCATAGCCAGATGGTGTGGTAAAATGTGCCCTCCTCCCCGCACTGTCGGAGACAGAGCAGTGTGTCTGCCCGATGTATTTTATGTAGGAGTTGCCTAGTGTAGTATGTGCGGTGCAGGATTTTTAATTGGACTAGTCTCAGTCTTGATGGGATTGCAGCTTCTCTGGGGGAGGCTAGTGCCTCCCGCCAGTCCGCCTCATCAATCTCTCCAAGTTCGTGTTCCCACTTAACCTTAGGCGCTACCATAGGGTCCTTCCGGTTATTGACTATTTTCTTGTATGTCAATGAGATTGCTCTTTTACGGAGGTGGTCCGTCAGGAGTCGATCCTCCAGTGGAGAAGCCTCTTCAGGCCTCGTACCTGGTGGTATTAGGGACTGCAGCGCATTTCTGACCTGCAGGTATCGGAAAAATTCTGTCTGGGCCATGTCATAAGTGGCCCGAAGATGCACAAAGGTAACCACCTCACCTCGCTGCCACACGTCCCCCACTTTGGAAATGCCTAGTTGATCCCAGCCACGAAATCCCTTAGTCTTTCCCAACATTCCTAGCCGCTTTGTCTCCCATAATGGCATCGTCAGTGTGACAACACCGTCCCATCCTAGTGTGTGTTGCGCCGCATACCATATTTGTAGTGTGTGTCGTGTAGGCCCCGTAATGCTGCGCTGCTTCCTCTTATTGTATAGAGCACCTATTATCCCTGATGGCTCTAGGAGGTGTCTATCTAACCTGTATGCGGGGTCGTCATGAGGGACATGGAGGTGTCTATCTAACCTGTATGCGGGGTCGTCATGAGGGACATGGAGCCACTGATTGATTGCGACTAATTGGGAAGCCCAGTAATAGATCTTTAGATCCGGAAGGGCTATTCCGCCATCATACCAGCTGCTGGTGAGTTTCTGTAGAGCTATTCGGGGCGTTTTTCCATCCCAGAGCAACAACGTCACTTCCGCATTTACTGCTGTGAAGTGCGCATCTGGGACACGGAATGGCGTATTCTGTAGTGCATATAAAAACCGGGGGAGCGCCATCATTTTAAACAGGGCTGCCCGCCCTAGGAGTGTTAAGGGTAGTGTACGCCAATGCTTAACATCTCTTTTAAATCGCGCCAGGGGCTGGGTCAGGTTTTTTTCCGTGAACAGCGCATGATCATGTGTCACAAATATTCCTAAATATTTAAATCCATCCGTGACTATTTGCAGTGGGCATCCTCTTGGGAGCCGCGGCGGGGGGCCGTGTAGGATAAATCAGTGACTTTCCCCAGTTGATGGTATATCCTGACATCCGCCCGTACGCGGCACAGATATCTAGAAGACAGTTGATGGATCATGCAGGGGACGTTCGGTACAATAAAATATCATCCGCATATAGCGAAATGCGATCTTCCCACCCGTTAGCCCACCGCAGTCCCTGTATTGTGAGGTCCTGCCTAATCCAAGCCGCCAGGGGCTCCAGGACCACCGCAAATAGGAGTGGTGACAGTGGGCAGCCCTGTCTAGTCCCTCTACCTAATGGGAATTCGTCAGATACATGGCCATTGACTACAACTTGTGCCACCGGCTGCGTATATAACAGACGGATCCATGCGCAGAATTTTGACCCAAACCCCATATGCTTAAGGACTGCAAATAGAAAGGGCCATTCCACTAGGTCAAAAGCCGTCCTTGCATCTAACGATAGTATGGCTGCGTCTTCATCTATAGTTGATTTACGCTCTATTACTCCATGTAGCCTTCTCATATTTAGCGCTGTGTGGCGGTGGAGCATAAATCCAGATTGGTCTGGATGGATTATATCTGAGAGATGCGGCTGTAACCTTGATGCTAGTGTCTTCGCAAGTATTTTTGCCTCCGCATTAAGGAGGGAAATCGGTCTATAAGATCCGCATTCGTGCGCCGGTTTTCCGGGCTTATGTATAGCCACTATAGTGGCCAGTCGTTGATCTTTGGGCAATATTCCTTTATCTAAGCTTTCAGTGTACATGGCGAGGAGGTGGGACACCAGCTGTGGGCTTGCTAATGAAAAAAATTCTACTGGAATTCCATTGGGCCCTAGCGCCTTTCCCGTATGCAGTGCCATAATGGCTTGGGTAAGTTCCTCTGGCGTAATATCCGCCTCGAGGGCAGTTATGGCGGCTCCGTCCAGCGATGGCATACGGATATCTCGCAGGAACGCTAAGTGCTCTTCCTCTGTCGCTGTGGCCACCGGTGTATAGATTGCCTCGTAATGTTGCGCCAGCGCCGCCGTGATTTGCTGTGGTGCCGTCTCTAACGCCCCATCCCCAGCTTCTATCTGGGTTATCCAGTTGCCCGCTATTTCCCGCTTTCCCAACCAGGCCAGGAGTCGTCCCGCCTTATCCCCCTGCTCATAAATTACATGTTGCGTCTTTGTCAGTCTATCTATTGCTTCTTCTCGTGTGTATGCCCTATATTCCTGCTGCGCCAAATGTAGATTATGTGTCGTGTCCTCAGTGATATCTGCCACTAGAGCCGCCTCCGCCCTTGAAAGTTCTGCCTCTAGGCCATCAATGTGCTTCTGGTGGTCTCTCTGCTGTCCTACTATCAGTGACATGGCCTGCCCGCGGAGCACTGTCTTATATGCCTCCCACAACGTTATCGATGAGGTGACCGAGCCTGAGTTTGCCTCAAAATAGCATTTTGTCGTCCTAAGGAGGCCCTTTTGTATTGTACGGTTCTGGAGGTGTCCTGGCCTGATGGGGAACAGTCTATGGGTCCGCGGGGCGAATGGAGCATACGTGATGAGAATCGGGGAGTGGTCTGAGATACCTCTAGGTAGGTGTCTAATGTCTGCCATACCCAGCATCCCTGTCGCTAATGTGAAGATGTAGTCTAATCTAGAGAGACTACGGTGTACTCCCGAGTGGAAGGTGTATTGCCTTTCGCTTGGGTGTCTAGCCCTCCACGGATCAAGCAGCCCAAGCGCTTCAACAAATTCCTGTAATCTATGGGTTGGGCTACTGGGGTCTCTGGGGGGGTGCCGGTCTATAGCTGTGTCCATGACGGCATTGAAATCACCACCAAGTATCAATTCCCCACCCGGAAGGGCCAGTAGGAAGTTCCCGAGATCTGTGAATGCAGGCTGGTGCAGCGTCGGGGGTATGTATCCTGACACTATGTTGTATATTCTACCATCCCATTGGCCCGTGATGGCCGCAAACCTACCATGATCATCTCTATGTGTTGCAGTTACTGTCAGAGGGAAGCGTTTATTGAGGAGGATACCTACCCCACGAGACCCCGAGGTGAATTCGCCATTCTGAAACCCCAGCGATCTAGTGCTTGGACTGTCGTGCCCTGTAGATGCGACTCCTGAAGGAGTGCCACCGCCGGGTTCTTCCGCCTACGGAATTGCAACACCATTCCTCGTTTGATTTTATCTCCCAACCCATTTACGTTCCATGACATCACAGTAAATGGGGGCCCTCTTGTTTGATTGTCTTGCGCGCCTGGGGTGCTGCTGCCGTCATTTTGTTTTATGCCTGCCATCTTGATGTTGAACGAGTACTGTGCCTTTTGCTATTTCCGGCTTGCCTGTCACTCTACAGTCCATCACCTTCTTCATCGCAGCTTTGCAAAAAAGTGTCATCACTAAACCTAAAAACTCACTCAACGTAAACTGATCCCGCCCCCCTGAACTCCTCCCTGCCTCCCTGCCTAGCGGATGTGGAACTACCCGCCTCCCCAACATAGCAGAGTGCTTAAATCCCCTACCCATGGACCTACGTGCAGGGGGGAAAAGTCCCCCTCGGCCCACCAAGCACCCCTTACAAAGAGTTTTATGAGTCTGTGGTGTACAGTCTGTGTCCAGTGTCATTCACCCATAGGGTCCTATAAATTATACATCACCACTGGTCGGGGTCCGCGCCCCCTGCTCCGGGATCTGCAGGCACAGTTCACAGTCCGCTACTTCGCACCATCTCTGTAGGTCGACTCCTTGGCCTCCACGCAGAACTGCTGTCAGGCTCCACAAGTTTATAATACTTCGACCATGTCCCTGGGTCTGGAGGTTGCACTTCAAATTTTCACTCCACGTCGCTTCCAGTCCTCTCCCCGGCAGTCGGTCCTACCGCTTCTTCTCGTTCTTTATGCTGGGCCAGCTGTTGGGGCTGCCGCTGTCCTTTAGTCTCCCGTACGCCCATGCCTCTAGCTGGGCGCCAGCCCTCCAGCCAGTCCTGCGCCTCCTCCGGGGTGATAAAGAACCAACTTTCACCCTCCGCTTCCACTCGTAACTTCGCCGGGTAGAGCATTGAGTATTTTATTTCTCTGTTGCGAAGTTCACACTTGACCTGTGTGAATGGTGCGCCGCTTCTTTGTGACGGCGTCTGTATAGTCCGGGTAGAGGGTTACCATACTGTTGTCAACCCGAATCGGCGGTCCCACTCGGGCTGCTTGTAAGATTGCGTTTCTATCTCTGAAGTTGAATATCCTTGCCAGGATAGGCCTCGGAGGAGCGCCCGGCCTGGGCCGACCACCCGGCACATGATGAGCTCCCTCCACCGAGAAGAATTTGGAGAGTCTGCGGGGCTTCAGCTGATCCTGGATCAGCTCCTTTACAAATAGATCCAGCGCCGGGCCTGTAACACTCTCTGGCACCCCCACCAAGCGCACGTTATTCCGTCTAGCGCGCCCTTCTTGGTCGTCGAGCTTTTCCGCCATCTGTTTGTTAGCTAATTCAAGCTGGAGTACCTGCCGCTGGAGAGTCTGCGTATCAACTGAGAGGACCGCCGTTGTGGCCTCAACTTCCGCCATCCTCATTCCCATTTTCGAAATGTCGGCCCTCAGCAGCGTCACATCGCAAGAAATGGTACCTATGGAGGCCTGCATCACCTGCAGGGTGGCCATAACATCATGGAGCGTGATTTCTTTTTGTTCTTCCACAGGTGGGTTAGTAGGACTCTCGGCGTCGCCTCCGACACTCCATGTCGATCTTTGGCGGTGGCGTACTTGTCGATGCGGTTGCTCTGCACCGATCTTAGGCCCCTGCCGCTCATGGCGCCTTGAGTGTCAACGTGGGCGATCTCTGCACACATTTTTCCCAAACAATTTTTTATAGTGTCATTCATTTCTTCCACCACACCAGAAGCCTCTGGGCGATAGGCACAATGTAGTTTCTGTTATACATTCAATGCTTCACAAATCAATTTCATGATCTCATTATGGAAATGCTTTCCTCTATCTGATTCAATTGTAACTGGTAACCCGAATCTAGGGATGAATTTCCTTAAAAGTAGTTTTGCTACAGTAATTCCATCACTCCTTCTTGTGGGATATGCTTCTACCCATCTAGAAAACAAGCAGACCATTACTAGAACATACCTCAACCTATTACAGGACGGCATTTCAATGAAATCAATCTGCATTCTGGTGAAAGGTCCTCCTTCTCGACCAATCGTTCCTAGACTTACCACTGTTTTTCTTCCAGGATTGAACTGTTGACATATAAGGCATCTTTGACAAAGACTCTCAGCTACCAGTCTAAATTTTGCATTGTACCACATTTGTTTGAAGGACCGAACCATCGCGTCCCTCCCTATGTGTCACTGTCCATGATACATACGTGCCATGGCAGACACCATGCTATCAGGCATGACTGGTCTTCCATCTCGATAAACCCGCACATGATCTGTTTCTCTTGGTGCACATCCTGCTTTTACCCATTGTCTCATTTCCTCATCTCCTGCTTCTTCCTGCAATTGCCTCACTTCTTCCCTGGTACCCACAGTGTTAGTAAACAGTAGGGGGTAAGAATTCATTTCCCTCTCTTTAGCCCTGTTGACTGAGCTCTGATTTCGAGCACAATATTGGGCCATATCGTTGGCATATTTATTTCCAAACACGATATAATCAGTGGTTTGTACATGAGCAGCACACTTCACAACAGCCAATTGCTTTGGCAGCTGTATCGCCTCAAGCAACTTCCCAACCACTTCAGAATTCTTTATAGGAGTTCCACTTAAAGTCAGAAATCCTCTCTGTAGCCATATCTGGCCAAAATCATGCACAATCACCCAAACCATACTGACTATCAGTTATCACAGTCACTCTCACATTCTTTCCAATCTTGCATGCTCTAGTTAAAGCTATCAGTTCAGCAACCTGAGCTGATTTTACTCCCTTCACTCCCTTCAGGTAGGATGCCTCCATTACTGCTGCAACTGTGCACACTGCATATTCTGCACTCAGATTTCCTTCTTCTGTTCTCAAACATGACCCATCTACAAACATCACAAAGTCACTCTCAGACAAGGGTACATCCTTTATATCAGGACGTGGTTTGATACAGAAATCCAATACATCCAAACAATCATGATCCACTTCGTCCCGGACTTCAACATTCTCAGCATCAGGCAATAGTGTTGAAGGATTCACATTTAAGCATCTTGCAAGGCTCACATTCATTGCACCTAATATGATTTTCTCATACTTAGTCAGCCGACTACGCGTCATGAATTGAGTGCGACTCCTTGTTAAAAGGATTGCCACATCATGAGGCACATACACTCGCAAAGGATATCCCATCACAATTCCCTCACTCTGTTCCAGACTCTTACAAGTAGCAGCTACTGCTTTCAAACAACCTGGCAAGGCTACAGCTACAGGGTCTTGGTGGACACCAAGGGAAACTTTATTGGTGAGTAAAAAGAGGAATACGGCCAACAGACCTGTTTGTGTAACCACATTCTGCCCCAATTCACACCAAATTCGCAAACTAGTCTTGTCGAATTGGCACCTGATCGACGGTCTACATAATGATTTTTCTACACCACCCCTATTTGCATTCAAAAAAGAAAAAAGTATAGCCAACTTCATTGTAAGAGCAGCTTTGCCCAAACAACAGCCCCCGACATTGAGAGGGCTACTAGCCCTGCCTCCAATCGTCGGGCATCACAGATGCGGGTCCTGCATCTGTTGTGATCAAACTGTGGAAGGTGATACGTTCACCTTCAGTAACATCTATTGGAAACATGAGGCTTTCACCAATTGTAGAACGAAAAATGTGATTTATGCAGTCACATGCCCATGTCCCAAATTGTACATAGGTAAGACCACCCAGGAAGTACGACAACGCATCATTCAACACAAATCAAGGATCCGACGTAAAGTTGAAAACGCTCCATTGGTGAGTCATTGGACCATACTGAAACACCGCGAGGAAGACCTAAAGTGGACAGTTTTGTCCAAAATCGAGCTAGATCCACGAGGGGGGGACTTAGACAGCCGCCTGAGCCAAAGGGAGTCATTCCTAATCATGAAATTTAACACCACGACCAACGGCCTTAACGAAATAGCCGAGATATATAGACCACTCACGACGTGAGTGTTACCTATATACTTTTGACAGTTCGTCTAATCGGGTCGCTAAATTCCTTTAAAGTTATTCGTCTTCTTGGGCATTTCCTTTAATAAAAGATCTTTTCCACAAACAAGCAGTCCACAAAGTTGGTTCTATAATGGTCTATTCAGAATTTTTTATACCTCTCGTGACGAGTACAGTATATAACCATGAACCAAGTTTTTGTCCAAAGGGCTTGCTATCATCAACTCAATGTTAAACTACATTTCCCATCGTCACCATGCAAAGAACTACAAATCCCATGATTCCTGGGCATGCGCTTTACCTTTCTTCAAAAGATCCAAAATTCACTTCCTGGTTACGGAATCAACCCCCGGTTCCTGTGTATGGCTTCGTTGGACGGTGGGAACGACGCAAAGAAATCGTTACCAGGTAGGCGACGAACCATCGGTTCCCTGTGAGGGGGAAGCTTAAAATTACGTCTCAGCGCTATAGAGTATTAGCCAAGCGCAACCGACACCGACTTCGCTTTGTCGTTACAGCCTCTGTTGGTAGAAGCATTTACAGCCCGACCACGAAAAAATCAAAGGGAACATATGCCCGCCATACTCGTTGACCAGCCAAAATCGCAGGGTGAGCAACCTTCCTGTATGCTGTCCTGTCCTTGTGTGTCTGTCCTGTTTAGATACGAATTAATCCGACGAGTAGGTTCACTGTCACATTTGGTTATTTTCAGCTCCAGGCACCAGCTGATTGAAACATTCTTTGGATTTAAAGCAGGCTGAGACCATATATTTTTCCGGTGGATATGCCAGGTCGAGAATGGAGGCCGGCTCAAGTTCTGTTTTTACCGATTAGAGTAGTAATTCAAACTTTTTTTGATTTCCTTTCCAGATTACATTGGTCCTGATGAGAACCTCATAATGTCAGAGGTTTGAAACGCGTAGACCAGTCGACCAGTCGGTCCTTTACACACTCCATATAAAAAGTCCTGCCCTTGAAGTTTTCTTTGGGTCTAAAGTGTCTATGTCTTAAAAAGCCTAACACGGATAAACCATCTGTGTTCAATAAGGAGTAGTTGTTTAAGGACCTTTCAGTTTAGTCAAGTATGAGTCAGTTGTTTCGGGTATGAATGGATTGGCCAAGTATGGTAGAAGATTGAGTGTTTAAATTGTCTAGGGTGCGGTTAATGTATTGGATTGTTATTCATATTGTGTATATATATGTTTGCACTAGGAATGTTTGTCTTTATCACACAATTAAATAATGCTTAAAACAAACAAATAAAAAACTTTTTGAAGAATAGGCAATTCCTAAAGCCCTATCTTTTGTGTTTCAATTCATGAAAGTTTTTTCAAAACAGTGTGTTATCCTAATCAAATCCAGATAGGACTATGTGTTTTGTTCTTTAGTATTTCGGGCTCAGTCCTGCTGGTTTTTTGAGCCAAAGCCCTGTGTTGGTTTACAGCTACAGGGTCTAGCATAGCTGAAAAATTAGTCTTCTCAATTTTACATGTTTCTGTACTAATATAGAAAGTGCACATCCATTCCTCTCACTGCAGCACAACTCAAACTCCTTATCATAGTCAGGCATTCCTAACGCTGGCGCTTCACACAAGCTGTCTCTCAATTTCTTAAATGCTGCTAGTTCTTCCCTATCTAAGTCAATGGGATCTCTCACATCACTTCTCGTCAGTACCAAAGGTTGTGCGATCAGGGAAAAGTTACTTATCAACTGACGACAATATCCAACCATTCCAAGAAACATTCTCACTTCTCTTTGCGTCATTGGAGCTCTCATTCCTTATATTATTTTGATCCTGTCTGTAGTTATTTTCCTTAGTCCTTTTTCAATTTTATGTCCTAAATACTGAACTTCTTTCTGACAAAATTAATTTCGATGGGGATACCTTAAGCCCTCCATCTGCCAAATGATTTAACAATGCTATGGTGTCCATTACACAGGCTTCTCGAGTTTGACGCCACAAGCAGGTCATCGATATATTGAACTAGCACTGAATTCTCGGGCATTTCTAAACCTTCCAAAGACTTTTTAAATATCTGATTAAATATCGAGGGGCTTTCTGTATACCCCTGTGGGATTCGGCACCAAGACAAAATACGTTCGCCAAAACGGAACACAAAAATTTGCTGGCTATCATGGTGCAACGGGATGGAAAAGAAAGCATGACATAAGTCAATTACTGTGTACCATTCTGCATCATGAGGAATCTGATACAAAATTACTGATGGATTTGGTACTATAGGACAGCACGACACAACAATTTTGTTTATCTTTCGCAAATCCTGCACTATCCTGAATTTTCCATTAGGCTTTTTCAGTCCCATAATTGGTGAATTACATGGACTACTCATTATTTCTCTCAAAATTCCTTGTTTAATCATTTTCTCAATTATAGGGGTAGCTCCTTCAATTATTTCAGGTGTCAATTTATAGTGAGAAACATTTGGGTAACTTATTCCTTCCTTCACTGTTACTTTAACGGGATCCACATTTTTCATTAAGTCTACATCTTCTCCAGTAAAATCCCAAACCTCTGCTTTTACTGTTTGTTTCAATTCTTTTGGTAATTCGTCAGGGTTGAATACAGCATAGGCTTCAGTAATCTCAGTTTGCATATTAGCCATAGTCATTTTATACAGTACTTCTTCATCCGGGGTCTCAAATGCTATACCATCAGGGGTACAAAATATGGTGCAATTCATTTTGCACAACAGGTCTCGTCCTAATAGGTTTACGGGACTGGAATCGCACACAACAAAGCGGTGCATTTTGGAACATTTCCCTATATTGACTTTTACTGGTTCTGTGAGATATGTTTTGATCTGTCTGTTGGATACTCCAACCACTTGGATTGTTTCATCCGAGAGAGGAAGATTCTTAACATCAACTGACCTAACAGTTGATCGAGTAGCACCAGTATCTACTAGGAAAGTAATATTTTCATCATTTACCTTTCCGTCCACAAAAGGGCCTGTCTGGTCTACTTCTAGAGTTGCGCCAAGTACGCACTCTTCTTCCTCCCTTCGGCACCGTCAATAACCGTCTTCTGACTCACTCATCGCGTTGTAGCCAATACTGCGAAACAGCGATAGCGCGCGGCAGCTTAGTTACCTGTTCTTCGTTGTAGAATCCTGTCTCATTACTGTATTTCTGTGAATTTACGCTCTGTGGAATAGGCGGTTTTTGCATCGGATTCTGTTGGGTAACAACCTGCTGCTGTCGCTGCGGTTGACCACTCACCTCTTTCTGCACCTGCGGATTCAATGATGCATTATCACCATTAGTATTCAGGGGAAATTTACACTCGGATTTCCAGTGCCTTATTCTTCCGCAATTATGACATGGCCATTTCTTTTTGGCTTCTTCAATATTGAATTGTCCCTTTCTCTTTCCAGTATTAAATCTAGATTTTGGTCCTGCATTATTTGCTTGTTCAATCAATTGTGCTTCCTGTCTTTCTGCCATTTTTACTTGTGCGCACATAGCCTTTTCTTTTAATTTACAATGCTTGGCCTCAATTTCATCACTAAAATACTTTGCATGTCTCAGTACTTCTTCTATTTTCTTGTTCTGCCAATCCACTGTATGCTGTTTAATCATTTCACTAATTTCGGGACGTAGTCCATATACAAATCTGTATACAAAATTACTTAAATCCTTTTCACTCAAATTTTCGTCACCACCAAATTGCTTAAAGGCAAGAATTAACCTTTCGTAATATGCATGCACTGACTCCTTAGTTTCTTGATGAGTTCGGTCTATTTTTACCCAATCGGTCTCTTTGGGAGGTACTTTGTTTTTCAAAAAGGTAATTACTTGTTCATATTTTTTCATCACCTCTGGATCAGGGGCACCTGTCTTTGGATCTCTAGGGTATTCTTTTGTAGGCCAGTCTATTACAATTTTGCACTCTGTCCATAAATCTGCTGGTACAATTATGTCAAATAGGCTATTCAAATCAATCCACAAAGCTTTTGATAATTTTACAAATCTGTACACTTGTCTATACCACTCGACTGGCTTCTCGCGTAGTCAAGGGAAATCATTTATAAATGACAAAATATCCTGCCTAGTCCAAGGAACATGTACATATCCTCCTCCTGGAATTTCACTCATGGGGCATTCTGTCACTATTTTGTCTTTTTCTCTCACGGGGAAAGCTGCAAACGTCTTCTCTGAGGCATCATCTCATTTTCTAAACCACCTACTTCTCCATTTATCCACATCTCCCCATTTCCTCAACAAAATGATTATGTTTTTATTCTGGATTATCCGTCCTTTGGTGTTCAAATTTTCTATTTCTTTCTCAGTAAAATCTACTCAATATGGTTTTTGCAAAGCCTTTACCTTTTCAATGTCTATGCCCATTTAATTTGCTACTTCCTCTAGTCTCTCATGTAGATTCTTTGCTCTCCAAGTTTTGCACAAGAAAAGTAATTCTTCATCCGGATAGGATTTTAATTTTTCTGTAGGGATAGTCCCTACTATTAATTCTTCCAAAACCATCCTTAATTTGGCCACATCTATAGATTGAGATTCTCGATATTTTCTCTGTAAGCTTCTGAACCATTCACTTAATTCTTCTGAAGTAGGACCTACTGGTTTTTCCTCATTGCTTCGTTCTGAATCTTTTGGGATTTCTGATATGAAATCTGTAGTCGTTATCAGTCTATCAACTAAACCTGGATTTGCTGTCAAATTTTTAGGCATACTCTGTTCTGTTGCACTTACTGTCTGTCTCCATATGTTCTCTTCTGAATTTATCCTTGGCCTCTCTGTCTGTTTATTACTGTTATAAGGAACCGTTAAACAATGTTCATGATCTTTTTGTTTATCAAAAATAGCCATTACTGGGCCTATGGTTACGGGAACAGTTACGGCTTCTAAGTTTTTAGTCAATTCCCTAATCTTTTCAGTTAACTCTAAAGTTGTTTTTGCTAATTCTGCTGAATTTTCACTACTTACCTTACTATCCTGTTTTCTCTCTACTTCTCTGAAATAATTATTTCTCCCTAACTCTTGGGGTACTGGTTTAGTCTTAATGCTTCGCAAATGCTCTCTCATTGGGGCACTTGGTGTCAACATGTCAGAATCTGGTTGATACTGGGGTGGATCCATTCACTCCATACCCTCCTGACTCTATATTATGTCTCTTTTCCGTACATTTTCTACCACTGACATCTTCAATATGTCTCACAGGAAACAAACCATCAGCCATACTTGCACTTCGCCATTTTCTCATTCTGTCATGATTCTCCTGTCCATGTGATCTACCAAACATGTACCTATACCTTCCGCCACTCCTCTGTCTTTCTCTGTCATACATCTCATCTTCCCATTCCGTCAATGCTTCAAACTGTGTCGGTCTAGGTCGCGGTTCTAGATTCATCATTCTCTCTCTCTCAAGTTTCTCAAAACCGCTAAATTAAATGAACCATGCTCTGGAAATGCTAAAACTCCATCAACTTTCGTGTACTTCGCCCAATTGTCCAACCAAATACATGTATGATATCCATATTTCGCAACCATAAAGGATGCAGGCGATTTCGGTGGAGGAAGCAACTGTCCCTCTCTAGTCTTAATCGGTTTGTCCTTTTAAAATGAACTCTTAATTTTCCCAAACCAGGACTTTTTCTCTTTTTCTGGTGGATCGTAATACATCATTTTGTCTTCCGTATATCGCTAGATTCTACCTACGACTATTCTGTTGTTTTAGCCAATCGTAGCGCGACTCACGCTTACGCACCAATCCTGAGCGTCTGTATTACTTCTGCAATTTCTCCAATCCCAGCGCGTCTCACACTTACGCACCAATCAGCAGCGTCTACGTCACCCTGTAATTCTCCACTCCTAGCGCGGCATACACTAACGCACCAATCAGGAGCGTCTAGTTTTCTTACTGACTAGCCAATCTCAGCGCGGTCTTTCTGACGTCAGCTTTTCTCGCTGTCACAGCTCCTGCTGACCCCTCCTTTACAAATTTTATCGGTAACTTTTCTTTACGTTCTCTTTTACTCAAAATCTGTTAGTAACAACATAAAAACACCACCATTGTCCGCTTCGCTAACCAAAGAACAGTCAATTACCTTTTTCACAAGAATTCCGTCTTTCCCGAGAGCAGCGCTTACCTCTGCCCTACTACGGAATCGTAACTTCCGTTGATAAAGTAGCACATCCCTCTACCTTACCCTTCTAACAAGCATTAGCTAACCGTTTCTCCAGAATTAAGACACCTAGTTGGAGACGTAATGCTCCTGAGAAATAAAACCAGAGTTTCACAATTAACCTGAATGCCTTTTCATTCACGCACTTTCACACAGAAAATGTAGTACATTCACACAGAATTCTGTCTTTCCTGAGAACAGCAAACAGTCTGTCCTACTACAGAATTATGACATTTGTTAATAAAGTAGCACTTCCCTCTACTTTATCCTTCTAACAAGCTTAGGGAACACCTATTACCTTTCCAGTGATAAGTGTTATCAGAGCTCCTTTTGGACTCCTGGTACTTAAGACCAAAATTTCATAGGTGGCCTTCGCTACCACACACTTCTCTCATACAGAAAATGTCTCCAATGGCAACACACGACGATGTTACCAGATCGAACCCAGACAATGCGTCGTGCAACTCCAATCGTCACACGTTTTCCCTGTGTTCCTACAGGGCAACAACAATTCCGTCTTTCCCGAGAGCAGCGCTTACCTCTGCTCTACTACGGAACCGTTACAAACTTCCGACTTCCTACATCCCAGAAGCCGTCAAACAACATAAAACTCGATGCGACTCTACATTGTGTTAATACATAAACCAATACTAATCAATAATCAATTTACAAGCAATAATCACCAAACCAAAACAATATAACCATCATCTTGCTACCAGAAATACTGATGCAGCGCTGAAACCCTGGTAACGGGGAAAACAAAACCCGTACCGGTATCCTCGCCTGCGTCGCAAACCCAACGTCACACTAACTCATTCACACATGCATTCATTGGTGGGGCCCATAACACCAACACTCACACTAACCATTCACCGATCTGCACGCAGTTGGAGGGATGAGCGGTTCGAGCACTCGACATGTGGGGGAACACCTTATAACCTATAGGGAAAGAAAAATTAATTTACAAATTATACATCAATACCCCTTACACCTACAGATCTCAATCCTGATCATCAAGGCACTCCTCCCACGTGGTCAATGGACCAAATAGTTGGATTGGTTGATGGTGATCTAGAACCAGCTAAAACACATTTCAAGATTTAGATCTTATCCTGCTTAATAAACCACAAACTCAATTCTTGTTAATTAATATCTGTTTATCTAAAATTTCTTGAAAAGATAGATTTGCATTTTGAAAGTTTATATCAAATTTCAAGTAAATCGCAGAACATCGTATTTACCTAATCTGGCTATCTGAAGCATGTGTCCCTCTCTATTCTACTGCGTATTTTTATAATAAAATCAAAGCAAGAAGATACTTTTAGTTATTTTAATACAGTCGTGATTGGTTGGTTGAGATCGTCCGACAGGAACTTTTTGGGATATTGGTACAGTTCAAAGGGTGATGTCACGCGGTCATTTAATGTCGGTCCATTCTGGTTTACTGTGGACGTCTATTGTCCTTCGTCTTGGCCGTCATCCCACAGTGACCTTGTTTTGGAACACTAGGATCAGGGTTCACGATGAGGTCTGGAAGGCTTTGTTGCTTCTGCGCACTTCATTCCGTGCCTCGTGGGACAGTGGCCACTTCGTCGTGTCAAGTCGGCGGCCATTTTGAGATTTAGGCCCAAACGCCAACTTAAGCGAAACAAACACAAAAGAGTAATTAATGCATAGAAATAATAAATCTAATGTTAACCCCTTACTAAACCCTCTATGTGCTTGTTTTTATCTAGCGTATAGCAACATTTAAAGCATTTATATTCACCCTTTTGGTCCTCCTCTCGGGCAACATTACAAAGACACCACAAAGCAACATATATCATGCAATATTCTATGTATTACATATACTACTGTTAGTATGCGTACGGATTTTAGTCAATAAAGGTTATTTAGCCATGCAATATGCAATCCCATGAGTAATTTGGATATTAGTAATGTTGGTTTAATATTCATGCAAACTCATTTAATAAAATTAGGATTAGTATTTTCATGCAGAATGGGGGAGGTATGCAACATTTTGAACTACCCGCTCCATCAATACCATTGGGAAAACCAGCTATAAAGTCCAAATAAAACCGTCCAAGATACAGACTTTTCACATCAATAAGCTAAACAAAATGGTTGGGCCCCTTACCAACCTCAGCCCATTTGGCAATACCTTACCCTCATCAGGTAGGAAGTACTCTGGAACAATTAGTGGTGAATACAGACCTAGCCAAGGAACAGAGGGATACCCTTGAGGAGATCCTGAAACCCTTTTCACCCATTTTTTCAGACATACCAGGGAAAACTCCATTGACCGAACACACCATAGAGACAGACCCTGGGAAAGACATAAAACAAAAGCCTTATAGGATCCCCACAGCCAAAAGAGAAGCAGTACAAAGGGAGGTGGATCCAGTGTTGGAGCTTGAATGTGAATGGCCTGGGTAACAAGATAAAGAGAGGTTTAGTGTTACAACACCTCAAGAGACACGCCCCGTCAGTCATTCTTCTACAAGAAACTCATCAGGGCGCTTGACAGATGGGGTTTCAAAATGATAGCACAGTCCGAATTCACATCTGGTTCCAGAAGGGTCGGGATCATAATCGGAAAAGCTACCCCTTGGTGGTGACCGGGACGTGGACAGATGACCAGGTACGCTTTGCAGCCGTCTCTGGTCAGTGGGAGGGGCGCACTTTCAATTTTGTCACGGTATACATCCCCCCAGCACTACACTCACTTGTCTTCCCGGCTTTGGGTGGGTTTTGGTTAGGCTTACCCCCAGGGAACTCATAATTGGGGGAGATTTTAACACCACAATGGACTGCGAGTGGGATAGGCATCCCCCGAGAGGAGAGGGATCGGTTTCATCGCCTCTGTGAGACTTTACAGACACGCTGGGGCTGCTGGATATTTGGCGCATGCGAAACCCCACAAAACATCAGTATACACATCACTCCGGCGCGCATAATAGTCTCTCTCGTATGGATTACTTCCTCACCTCCCCTACAGGTATTGATAGAATACAGGAGGTCAAACACCTTCCCAGGGGTATATCTGATCACTCGCCACTATTGTTAACATACACCTCATACCTCACGGGAAGGAGTCATATTTTCCCCATCCACCCGGGGTATCTGAAGGTCCCTAGTGTATGGAAAGCCCTGCATAAAACCTCGGAAGACTACTTTCAAGAAAACATGCAGTCGGTGACCTCTCCAATTGTCCTCTGGGAAGCCTACAAAACGGTTATGCGCGGACAGGCCATCGCAGTGATCACAGCCCACAAACGTGACACGACACGACAGGTATCAGCACTAGAAGAAGCGGTTGCCCAGGCAGAGGGCACACACGCCAGAGACTCCAACGACACAAACACCCACGCACTCCACCTAGCTAAACAAGCCTATAGAGACCACGTGTGGGAGGCGGCCAGGGCACGCATACGATTTATGAAGTGGGGGACAAAGCTGGCAAATTGCTAGCATGGCTAGACAAAAAAGAGAGAGCTTGCCGCTGGGTGGCACGGCTGAGATTGCCCACTGGGGAGATGGTAACGGACCCCGACGATATAGTGACGGCCTTTGCGAATTATTATGAAAAAGTGTACACTGCCGTAGCAACGACAACCATTGAGAACTTAGCATTCCTAAAAGACCTACATCTTCCAAGACTGACTCCACAAGACACACAACAACTGGAGGCTGACCTCACAGCAGAGGAGGTTGCTATAGCCGTTAAGGGCCTCCAGTCAGGGACGGCAGTAGGGCCAAATGGGATCCCAGTGGAGCTGTTCAAACGAGAGGCAGATACGGTGGTCCCGCACCTAATTTATCAAGCCAGTTTGCAAGAGGGAATATTGCCGCGTGACCAAAGGGTGGCGACATTAATAACGATACTCAAGCCGGGAAAACCCCCCCAGGAGTGTGCCCCCTACCGACCAAATTCTCTCCTGAATGCGGAAGCCAAAATATTGGCGAAGGTTCTAGCAGCACGACTACAGCCCCACTTGGCGACATTCATTCACCCAGACCAATCGGGCTTTATGCCCGGTAGGAACACGGCGATGAATCTTACATGATTGCATGCCATACTGGCTAGTAGGCCTTATATCCACGAGGATGCAGTCGTCCTCTCCCTGGATGCTAGTATGGCCTTTGACCGAGTGGAGTGGCCATTTCTTTTTGCAGTGCTCATGCATTTTGGTTTTGGGCCCAAATTCTGTGCCTGGGTGCAGCTGCTCTATACACGGCCTCTGGCACAGGTGGTGGTCAATGGGAGACTGTCTGGGGACTTTGCGCTGGGACGGGGGACTAGACAGGGTTGCCCTCTCTCCCCACTCCTATTCGCCCTAGTATTGGAACCTTGGGCGGTGTGGATACGGAAAGACCCCGTGATAAAAGGACTCAAGTGGACAGAGGGATGGGACGACCGTATCTCTCTGTACGCAGACGATATATTATTATACATGACTCGACCGGGGCGGTCCATCGACTGCCTACTTGACATTTGCGAATCCTAAGGCAGGGTCTCCGGTTATTCGATCAACTGGGCAAAATCAGTGCTTTATGTTCTACATGGACGGATTGTCAAGTGTCCTAACACTGGCTTCTCTCAGGAGAAGACGATCATATAAAATAAAACCCGCTTTACAAAGACCTTGTCTCGAGAGCCTTCTGTCCCCACGCCCACACAATTGTGATTTGAAAATAATTAATCTTTCTAATAAAACACTTGACAATGATGAAATCTGACTCCTAGGTAAGGGTCTTAATTTTTGCCCTACCCAAAGTGGTGACTTTGCCAACATCCACATAGATCTCTTTAAGTTTACAAGGATTCTGAAGCTTCGAGATTATTTCTCAAATTGACCTTTGGAACCAGGGGGGCCTTCTATGCATAGGGAGACAGGTACACACACAATTGCTGATGTCCAAAATATACAATTTTACTGTCTATTTGTGAAAATGAAACATTTAATATAATCCAAAGGACTTCCTTATTTACGTTTGGACTCCTTTTTCCTGGTGCACCTTCCATTTCTCGTAAACTTTGTCTGGATTCCAGTGGAGCCCAACTGCGGCAGACTCCAGAAGTGTAATGCACCTGAAATTTATACTTATTGAACAGGGATTTATGTGCTGAACCAAGGGTCAGCCGCTGAGTTTGCTACATACAATTGTTGACTGTTTATGCACTCATCCCATAGCAATATATTGTAACATGCCTAAATTCAATGATGGTCGTGAATAGATGGCACATAATCTCTTTGGTACAGGGACCCCAAGAGAAACTACAACTCAGGAGACACCACAAAAGACTAGTCTAAAAACATTATTTTTGAGATTAGAACGTTTAAAGAAACAGGAACTCAGTCGGTGGTGGGATGGGGTAACCCTTAAACAATATATGGAGAATGGTTAAGTTCCCAGGGGTTTACGTATCCTTATCTTCCCTACCTTTGAGGACCTTAGTGATGCCTTACTTAAGGAATGGGAAAACAATTTGGAGGGAGCGTCTCATACAATGATGAAGATTTTGGTGAGACATGCGATGGAGAAAGGGGAGAAGCTTCAAGAGGAGATAGAGACCATTGAAAAACAAATAAGTGAGATGGAAGAAAAAGATCTTAAAGAGAAGAATTATGCCATCCTTAAACAAGTAATGGATAGTCATCAAATATTGCCCAGAGTTACATGATGCTGAGCTGAGCTTCCGCCGGAGGCAGGGATCGAACTGTGAGCCCTAGGCTTCGGAGTCAGCCGCTTTCGCCACTGCGCCACACCTCTCTGTATTCCAGTTGGAGTGCCAGGTAGTAAGACTTCATGCAAGATACTTTTAGGACTCCACACAGTTAGAACATGTAATTTGGAGAGTGTGAGGCCAATTCTGTCCAAGCCTCAAATTACCCTTTTTTTTAACCCTGTAGTCAATTTCTGTAAAAAAGGTATTTTGTACCACAGGCGGTGCACTGCAAAGACAGAATTAAAACTCGAGCTCTGTTCTTTTGGGCCTTGCCCAATAATGATAGTTGCAAGCTTGAACAGCGTGTGAAGTCAGTGGATGATTTCTGTAGCAGCTGTTGGATGTTGTCGTTGTATAATGTTTCTAAGTCTTGTTTAACTAGGATACCTAGATATCATTTTTTTTTGTGTAAGCAATTTTATTAGGAAAAGAAAAATAAGGTACAAGGCAATGATAAGGCAATAATCGGATCCACAATAATACGTAACATGCTGCAATACAGAAATCAATCGATAGGCACCATACACCTCCCAAAGATAAGCCAGGGTGACAGTTCGAGCCTGAACAGTGAACATCTAGGATGTAGGTACAAGGGAGCACCACCAACGTACAAATCATGAGGGAACTCACTGCCAGAGAGGTAGTTACCTTGCTGAGGGCCATATCCTCTCGTCATTTCCAGGTTCATCCAACAATAGATGTCTTTCTCGTCGCAGTTCAACTGAAGGAGACAAGCATATATCGCTTCTGTATTTGTTCCACCGCCCCCACTTATGGTCCCATTTCTTGGGGCACCCCCTGTGCTTGAACACATCCTTTTCGGTAATCATTGCCCTGTTCATGTCAATAGCCCAATTTCACAAGCACGGGGCCATGCCCACCCCCACTTCTGCGCAATGTTGCATTTTGCCATGGCCCACCCCAAAGAGGCCCATGTCTGCTCGATCTGTGTGAGGTCTGTGGCCTCCCACACATTAAGGAAGGAGACACAGTTGGGGGAGGCCTGCAAAGTCTTGCCGCAAGCCCTCTCCATCTGCTTTGTAACCCCATGCCAATATTGCCAGACTAGTGGACATTCCCATAGGATATGAAAAAAAGTACCCGTCTGATTACAATTACGTATACATAAGGAGTCAGGCCGCCTACCCAACTTAAACAGAAGCGTTGCATCAAAGTATACACAATGAAGAATTTTCAATTGGACTAGTCACAGTCTCATTGGGATAGCCACTTCTATAGGAGAAGCCAGTAAATAACGCCAGTCCTCATTGTCAATGCACCCCAGGTCCGATTCCCACCCCTGCCGTAGGATATATCATTTATTTTGGCGGGCCAACCTAAACAGGTGATCACCCAATATTTATATGTTTTTCAAACCAATAAAAATATCTTTAAAGAAAAAAAAAAGGAAAATAAAATGTCTTATCTCTTCCAAAAATCTCCTAACTTTGTACTACTCCAGGAGACCCTTAATCCTCATCTACGGTTGTAATACTGTAGAAATACTGGGTGGGTAGGGTGGCACTTGCTTTCTACATTCAAAGTTAGAATTTCCTTTTTTTTTTTTTAAAGATATTTTTATTGGTCTGAAAAACATACAAATCACAAATCGTTTGACTGCATATATCGCAGCACATTTACAACATTTAAAGGAACCAATCGTCAGTAAATCAGCCCTTAGCCCCTACATCATTTCCAGTATTCTTTCTCATTTCCATTTCTTTGGTAGGCAAGATACATAATTCCCCTCGGTACGTATTCCATTTGCCCCATTTTTTGTCCCATGTCTTAGGACATCCTCTAGTCTCGAACACCTCTTTTTCTGCTACCATACATTTATCTAATTCCTGTGCCCAATTTTTTAGTGATGGCTCCTCACCCACCCCCCACTTCATAGCAATTGCTCGTTTCACTAGTGTGTAATCCAGTGTGGTCATTTTTTGCTCCACCTCCGTTAGGTCTGTAGCCCCCATATATTAAGGAGCTCTAAGTGTGGCGTTAGGGCAATCTCTTTACCTAGTGCCCTCTTTTTCCTTTTCATTAAGTGAGTGAGCCCATTGAGGTTTACAGAAATGCATCATCATTAGTTTATTTCAGCCGCATAAAAACAATAAATAGTACAGAATTGATATAAGCTCAAAATGTAAAGTACAATTTGTGCATATACAAATCTATGTACTGTTAGCAGTCTGCCCAAACAGGAGTAAAGTTTTGACTCTTATTACAATTCAATCGTACACACCACAGCTCTAGTGTTGGGCCCCATCCAAAATACAACCAGGCCTTTCTGGCCAAGTGTCTATACAAATTAGAAAGTTTAGATGGAATCAAAGGTCGAATATGGGCCTAAACAGAGCTAAGATGGAAGAAACGATAACTTCCTTATTGAATAGCCATGTGTCAAAGTAAAAGCCCCACCTGCTTCCTTATGAGCCAAACAGCATGTAGGAATGTGCTCATGGTGATAACAAGTGAACTTGTGTCAGTTTGAAACATCCTGGAAGGAGTATGATAGTGTCTGATGCCCAAATTCAGACATAAAAGTCTAAGCCACTTCCTTCTGGCCCTTTTATACAATGCACAGAAGGACAGTAGATGATCTGTCCTTGATTATGTCTTTTAGAATGGGCAAATGCCTTGCTCATTAGTGCATTTCTCACCTAAGCAAACCTGCTTTCTGAGCATTCAAGAGCCTTGAATCCTCCACCTATTACGGGCTTCTGCTCTTCCCGCTCCCTTGGCTCATGCCCTGAATAATCATTCACAAGGCTCAGATGCATGTCGGGGTAACCGAGACGGGTATGAGGGGTATACTCACCTTACTCACAGTCAATGCAGTTGCAGTCCTCGTTCATGCCAGAGAGGAGGGACAACGAGAAGGCATTGGGGTGTTGTGTCCGTGTAAGGACAGGTATTGGAAGCATGGCAGGATTGATAGTTATTATTGACTTCCGCTGTTTGGATGTAGAAGTATGCTGGTAGACTTTATCCACTCATGATGCAAATGCTGCCTCCTTTTGTTCCTTTGGTTCTGTGGATTCCTTCCTTCTGTTTATTAGCATATGTATCAACACTGTACAAGGTACTGACATGATCATTATGAAAATCCCAATAAACAAATGTTCAAAAAGAACACAAATAAACCTGCTGGTTTCTACTATACCCAGTCTGTATTTGATGTACAAAGTTCTAGCTTAAAATAGAATGTCATCATCCATAGAGGGTTTGATAGCAAGCACAGGTTTATGATTCACGAAACTACCCGTCAAGCTGTTGTTTTTTACCTTTCTATGCTATTGTTCTATCAAATGGCTCCAAAAAATTTATTTTTACAATGCCCTGGGTCCCCTTTTTATCCTTATGGGTTATTCCAAAATGTATTCAGCCTGAAGGGCTGATACCAAGATTCTATATAGTGATTCCAAGGTATTCAGTGCCCCTAATCGATATTCAAGATGTCTTCAAGGCTTTTTCTATGACATCAGCTCAGTGTTGTTCACAGCCTGATCCGAAAAAAGAAGGGGTTTCAGGAAAGCTAAATCATCTTCAGCCCTATATCAAAGAATCAAAGGTATGATGGGAGTGCTTTGGGGCAAATTATAAAGAGATCTAAGGAAGCCATTCTTGTTACATGCCACTTCTTTGAAGTTTCTTTTCCAACAAATTTCTGCCCCAGAGTGTGATGCACTTTGCGCCTTGGCACGATAGGCCTCAAATACCGGTGACACAGATCTTGGTACTGCGGGTTTGCACTTCTTGACAACTGCTGAAGATCTATGTAAAAAATGTTATCCCACTGTTTTGGATGTATGATTTCCAGATATGCGTGTTATCAACCTTTATTATAGTATTCAGAACTATCTACCTTTTGGAGACAAGCATTCTGCATCACAAACCCATGTCCATGGCGTTTGGGGGGTTGAAAATCATATACTTGGTTTTGGACATATTCATCTTCAGATCGTGAAGGTTGAGGAATTCAGTGAATTTATTTAACAGATCCTGTAATGCAACTGAGGATCGCAAAATCAGAAGAGTACTGTCTGCGAAAAAAGAGCTGGAACTGATGTGCCTTTTATCTTAGGGGAGTAATGTGTACATCTAATGAGGTAGCTAATAACATCATGTACATATAAGGAAAAGAAAGTAGGGGGAAGAACACACCCCTGTCCTACCTCTCCGAACTGGAATGCAATCCATGACCTCTCCTTGCCCACCCCAAAGCACTTGTGCATAATTATCTTCGTGGAGTCTTATTAGGATATTAAGCACATGTGAAGCAATTCCCAATGACCTGAGGTTGGACCACAGGAATTACCCAGAAACCAGATTGAATGCCGCTCTCAGGTTAAAAAACGCCACATACAAATGATCCTTTGGAAGCCTCAGGTATTTCCACATGATTAGGGCGATACAGAATATCTGGTCTATTGTAGTAATTTTAGAATGGAAGCATGCTTACATCGGAAAGAGTATCTGGGATTCGGCCATCCAATCCAGTAGTTTATCAAGTTTATGAGGACAGAATACTTTCTGCAGATTGTCAATCAGACTGATGGGACGATAGTTCCCTGGCAAACTCCGATCACTCTTCTTAAAAATAGGAACAATTTCCAATGCACGTCAAAGCTCAGAAAGGCTATCCTCGGACATAATCCTGTTGGACAGAATAATAATATATGGGGCCCATACTATAATCTCAGAGTGGTACAGAACCCCAGAAACCTTATCTGGCCTGAGCGCTTTCTCAGGTTTTATAAATTCAATGGCTCTCACCCTCTCTTTCACAGACAAAAACACAGGGATGTCAGTATCTGCAGGCTGATTTTCCATTTGCAAATGCATCTTCTACATTTGTGGTGCAGCCACTGGTGGTACACCGGTGACCATATCATGGTCAAAACATAAATCAGCTAAATCTTTTTCCTATACATGTGGCTAATTTACCAAGTGCTCAAACCAATTTTGATGGATTTTGTTTTGCCTTGAAGTGGACACTGTTTGCTTGCATCTAGATCTAGCCTCTCTGATCCCATCTGGGTTGCATGATTTTCATGATTAATAAAGACTTTGCCTTTCCACATTCACAGGAGAACCAAGGGTTGTTCTTAGATAGTTGGGATTTAGGTGGTAAAACCCCCGTGTGCACACGTGTTTTTAGAGCCTTAAACAAAATATTGTGGCGCTGTATGAATGGGATCTTACTGCCACGGTGTTAAACAAAGATGCCTAAGAGGGTGCTAAATAGATCATAGATTTGAGTTAGAATGTCCCTTTTGATTACCAAAGTTTGCCATTTGAAAGATTTTCTATTATTCCCAAGGGTTACACATATCCTGGAATACTTAGAAATAAGAAAATAGGTTACCTCACAGTGATAATTCCAGCTTGTGATGATCGCTATCTGGTTTTAGCATCACGCCAAAATCTAACATGGTAGGCCATAATCCGGTGTCTTGGATGACAAACTATTCTGCCATTATCCCCCCCACCTCTAGAAAAGGTGTATAATCTACAAGCGTCGGACTTAGACAGTGCTTACTGCATGCACAAAGACCATGCAAGAGTTATGGTCACTAGCTGGATGGCTGCCATCCATGATTCAATTGGGTCAGCCTCTAGCTTTTGTATGCCTCTTTCTTCATCCCTGGGACCAATAGGGGTTTCCATAAATTCTAATGGCTCGTATGTAACATTAAAGTCTCCTGCTAACAAAAGGCGATATAACTCCAACACTAAATAGATGAGGATCGAGTAAAGAAAGCACTCAAAACTCCCTATTTTTTGCATAGAGCCATTATGGATGTTCAGATTCACCACTAAACCATTGGGCTGCCAAGCCTATAACGCCAGGGCTAGCCATCACCAATTTTAAATTACTAAGTTTAGGGATATTTAACCCAAATTTAAATTCTGCCTGAAGGGCGACCTGCTCTAGATGGTGATGCTCTGTATTTGTATAACGGGATCTAAATAACAGTTCTTGAGGCCAGGTTTTATGTCAAATTAGTCTATAAAGTAGTCCCCAAGAGGAAGCATTAATTTTATTGTGTAAACCAGCCATGTTCCATGACAATTGTAGGGTTGTAAAATCCCAGCTACCATTGGTCTCTGGAACCCTATTACTTGGATTAAGGTTACATGGGTTATGTACCCTTTTCTATGGGGGAGGGGAGTCTTCCAATAGGAGTTACTTTCTTCTGGACAGTTGGCATTATCAGAATTGGAGTCTCAGACACAGAGTTAAGAGGTGAGGCTGGATCTACAAATAGGGGCATTCTAACCGGGCAAGCAATGCTCTATATCTGCCTGCAAGGTAAAGATTGGTCAGTCAATCTACTTCTACTAGAGATCGAGTGAGTGGGCTTTTTGGGAGATGCATCCCCTGCTTCCTGTTGTTACATGACCCTAGAATGGTCTTAGTGGATACTCCCTGCTGGCTTTGACAGGGTGGACAAGTGTTCAACCTGTTTGAAAGTTTGTGTGCTGGAAATCTTAAATTTATTTTAAACTGTATGCTCGAGCCCTTGATTATGGCTCGGGCATACAGTATCAATTATCCATCCACAAAGTCTGGGCATTTAAAGACCAACTTGATGTAGAGACACATTTTGTGCTTGTATTATATCAGAATGCATAAGTGAATAACAGTGACGGGAAGAGCAAGTCCATTGACTGACCTTGTTTATCAAAACACTCATGTCTTCCCTTTGCATGGGTTTCAACTTGGGTATGTTTGTCATAAAAACTATCATAATGGCCTGGCTTAAGGGTGTTCACAGAGCACGACATTTCAGCCAGGGGTTGTTTTTTTTTGTCTCATGTCTCCTGATTTCCCCAAGTGCGGGTCAGTCATACAGCCCATGCTTCTGCTTGAGTAGAGATTCAATATATGTAGTCTGGTGTGGAGCAGCAAGATTATGGTTCCTACTTGCATGCTTGGAGCCTGTGATTTTCCCGTTACTAGCGACCAATTCCACAGTATTGATAAGATCAATCAAAGGCCCTTGGGCTGGCCCAGGATTCGTGGCCATGTAAGTGTTTGTGAGCAATCTATTTCCTGGGATTGTTGGAAGAGAGCTTCACTAGAGGCTTTCTCCTGTTTGAAGCAGGGAAGTTCTGCTGATTTCCTAGTTGACTCCATCCAATATTTCGGTGAGCCTAGACTTTAGTTTTAAAACAGCTAATTTAACTTCCCTTAGGTCAATGTGGCTTGAAGTCTCCGCACAGCAAGAGTCTCCCCGCAAAGCATTGCGCTATATGGCACTATGGTGGGGTGGGTGTCTACCTCCTCCTTTGTGTCAGGCCCTGCTACTGAAACAGTGGTCAATGGGGCATAGAGTCCCCGCACAGCAAGAGTCTCTCCATGCAGCAAGCACAGCGTTAGTGCTATGGGGTCTAGCCCCCCCCCCCCCCCCCCCCAACGTAGGATCAGTGCTCCTGGTGTGGTGGTCAATGAGGCTTGTAGTCCCCAGCACAGCAAAAATCTCCCTTGTTTACAGAAATTAAACTGAAAAAAGAGTAATGCTCAAGGTAGGTAACACAGGAGTATCAAGAATGGTGTTACGAGTGACAGAGTAAATCTACTTGATATGGTGAAAAACTGAGCAGGTCTTTTTGAGGCAAATCAGGGCGACACAATAGGTTAGGGCAGCAGCGTAGGAGGCAGTTTGTGTTGTGGATGATAGGAGAGAACCCATGACAGTTATATCCAATTAATATCATATAAATGAAGTACATGGCAATGAGTGACAAGGGGGTACACTGCTATGAAGGGGAAACGAGAATGGTGTCAGAGATGTAATGAAAGTTGGTCTCAGAAATACTGGGAAAGGGTGGTACTCATGATGGAGGAGGTATTGGGGCAACAGATACAATGTAACATCAAACTGGTTTTGTTGTACATCTGGGATCCTACTGACCTGAACGCCAAGGAGAGAATTTGGGTAACTCTAGGTTTCATGGTTGCCAAACAAAATATTGCACGATTGTGGAGGGCTCAGAGCCAACCGAGGATTGTTGATTGGGCTAATGATATGGACTGGTGTATGGTAACGGAGAAATCCATTTATGAATCCAGAGGGTGTCCGAAAAAATGGTCTGGGGAGATATTGATGCTGAGACTTGAATGTATAAGACTAATGTTGCCAACCCTACGTTATTGTGTTTACAATCATGTGGACATATTATTTGAATGGTTACTACTGACTGCCTGAAAATGCTGCATCGTAATTGTAGCATACCTTGTTTCATAATTAAAAAAGTTTCAAAAAAACAAAAAAGAAAGTTGGTGATATAATAACACTCATAAAACAAGGTGCCCACAGCTCACTAAGTAGGCTACCTATATAACTTCAACTATAGCTCTAATCCCTAACTTTAGACCAGCGGGCTAAATACTTATATCCAGGTACCTTACTATTCATACGCAAGAAGGGGAAGATGTAGTGAAGATTATTATTATTATTAGACAAGAGATGGGGACGGGTTGAGGTCCACTAGAATCTCGCCTGTAAGTTGATAGCAAGGGTTTGAGTCATTCTGTATGTTGTTGGTAAATAGAGAAGATTACTGTTCCAGTTCTGAGAACTCAACAGTCCCCATCAGAGGGTGCATCTCCGCGATGTACGAAGACAGTACCATGTAGAGAGCCGAAAAGGCCCCAGTAGCAGAATGTGTTAAGATATTCATAGCCAGCCGGCTCCATTGGATGACTGGCCATAGGAACCAAATGTGAGGGTCAGGACTTCAGTGGGGACCTGGATTTATCTGTCTGTGGGCAGAGAGCCAACAATTTCTTACTCTTTAGATTCATATCATGGGAGCTTTCAGAGGAGATTATTTTGTAGTCTTTAATGAGGAAAGGGTCATTTTTCTTCTGGGCGACCTGGAATATCTGCCTTATTTGTTGGCCACGAAGTAGGCAGGCCAAAGCAGGTCTTCGACTGTGTTCTGGGTGCATGCTTCGAGCATACTCTAAGCACCCATTGGAATTCTAGAGGCGGTCAGAAGGCTACGGCTAAAAGGTCTGCAAGGACCCGGCCCAAGAACGATAGCACGTTATCTCACTGTTCATTTTCCGGAATTCCTGATTTTCTGATAGTGTCCTGCAAATTCTGTATTCCACATCTACGGTTTCTTTTATGTGACATCTAAAGCTCTTAGCCCCATTCTGGTGTTCTGGTAATTTGTTCTAGCTGGTCTTTAGCTGTGGCAAGGCCGCTTTCAATGGAATTAAGACTTGTTTGAAAAGGTATTTTTCTGCACTAAACTTACGTTTGCATCTGTCAGCTGTACTCCCTTGACCTTACAAGTGTTTAGCCATGCAACAGTTGCATAACTAAATACTTATAAGGTCCCAAAAGCGAGACCTATTGGCTATGCAAAGCAGCCGTGCGGCCGCGAAAATGAAAGTAATCGCGGTAAAGCGCGGCGCACATGCCCGCGCACATGGACTGTAGATCTAGGCTGACCTGGTAGCACTTTTTGGAGCCCTCTCAATAAGTCTCGCCAGACCAGCGTATGCGCTGGGTCAGGCGAGACCTAAAAAGGGGCTGCTGTATAGAAAAGGAAGTCCCACCCACAATCCCAAATTACTGATCCCGGGGCCGTTCTGAGAAAAGGTCTTATTTCTGGCTCACAGTCACCTGTTAGGGGGACATTTCGGGAGTGAGAAAACAGAAAAACAGATTACAGAACGGTTTTACTGGCCTGGTATATATCAACAAGTAAAAAGGTACTGTCGGGAATGTCCCGTGTGCCAGAACAACAGTCGGTACCGGCCTCCCCGTGCAACCCTTCATCCTCTCCCCATTATTAGCGAACCCTTCAGCAGAGTACGGATGGATATTATAGGACCTTTGTTGCCTTCCCGAAGTGGGAGTAATTACATTCTTGTCATTGTCGATTGAGCCACCCGCTTTTCGGAAGCTATGGCCTTACGCCGTCCGGATGCCACAAACATCGCAAAAGCCATGATGACGGTGTTTTCACGGGTAGGATTACCAAACCAGATTTTGACAGATCAAGGGACCCCGTTTGTGTCCAAAGTAATGAAACAGGTGTGTGCCCAGTTAGGTATCCAATCCAATCCAATCCAAACAGCTTTATTCGACAAAAGTCATAAAAGCAGGACAAAACAAGTACAGGTACAGAATACACAAATAAATTTAGCAGAAAGACAGTATAAAAACGATACTGTTTAAAATATTTACAAGTTTTAAAAATGCATATGATAAAAAAATCATTGGGTGTAACATACCGGACATCTGACTTTACTAACTGTTACACTTGGTTCTTATAATCCATGCCCACCCCAGGAATTTAGCAACAGCCACAACAATTACCGGGTCAGTGCAGGTGCGAAGAAGTCTTCCTGCTTCAGCACTCTGTCTAATACCCAATAGTTGGCAAACGGGTTTCAACCATACACGCCTCGGGGCCAAATAGGCAGGGCATACAAAAAACATATGCGCTAATGTTTCCACCTGGGATTTGCAGAAGGAGCATAAATTACTTTTCTTAGGTTCCCACCGGGCTACAAATGAATTTAAGGGCAACGCTCCCACCCGCATCTGGAAAAATAATTTCCTATCTAAAACTTTGGTTACAAGATCCCAAAAATGTTCTAGCCTAGGGACAGATTTGATATTCATGAATTCGTCAGAAAGCGGAAGGGGTTTAGTCACAAGAAATTCCTTTGTGTTGATCAACTCCCAATATTTCTCCTTCAAGAGAGCTTTAGATGGGAAAGTAGCTACCGTAGGGTTCTCCCAAAGATCGCTCAACCCCAGAGCCTCAAGGGATATTCTAGTTTCATTAAGCCAAGCAATCTTCCGGGAGCCCACCAGCGACATTATATCAAGAAAACCCTCTGCATACTGTGCCAACGCCGGAGTGGTCCATAGGCGACGCCAATAAAGGATAGGTCGAATCCTGGCTACATCAGCTATAGAGTTCTTCCCAAGGTCGTACCTTAAGGGAACTATAGATGTGCTCTGCGGGAGAGAAGTGATACTACGCAGGAACTTGTTTTCCGAGATGGTTAAGGAAGACAAGTTCTCGTACCCCCACAGTTCCCCCACAGTTCCGCAGCCATAAAGAGCCGAGCTCACTGCTTTAGCACTATGGACCTGTAACACAGGTCTAATAGGCTTCGAAGGAGACTTTTTAAATTCAGCGGCTAATACTCCAACAAGCTGCCTATGTTTTAGAGTAGTCAGATTTCTCTGTAGCTTCCATGCAAAATTAAAAGCCTGTACTTGTTCTAGTGGATTATTGAACAAAACAAATTGATTTCTAAAAGATTTATGTGGCCTGAATACCATAAGCTTAGTTTTTTTAATATTGACCTCCAGGCCACGATCAACACAAAAGGACTCAAAAATATTTAATGAACGCTGAAGTCCGCCAGGTGTTTTAGCAATTAGAAGCGTGTCGTCAGTGAACATTAGAATAGGGACCTTTGTGTTGCCAAGAATGGGAGCATCAACGTGAGCTTTCAAAAGACGATCCGCTATGTCGTTGATATATAGGGAAAATAAAGTGGGGGCCATTGCACAACCTTGCCTGACACCTCTCTGGACCGGAAAATCCTCAGTCAACGTGCCCTGGCCACCCCATCTGATTCTAGCCGAATTATCTGCGTGAAGCCTCTGGATTAAGGACAACAATCCACCATGAAGCCCCAGATCTTTTAGAGTCTGCCATAGTTTCGAACGAGGGACTAAGTCAAAGGCGGCCCTTAGGTCCACAAACACTGCATACAAATTTCCCTTACCCAAGACCACAGTCTTCCAATAAAGGAGGATAAAACGGAAGACTTGGTCAACAGTGCTAATGTGCTGGCGGAATCCTGCTTGAAATGGGGATAAAATAATATTTGACGCAATCCAGAGATGGACACGATTTAAAATCAGTCTACTAGTAATCTTCTGGATAGCGTCAATCAAGCTGATAGGCCGATAATTCTCAGGAAGCGAGCGGTCTCCCTTTTAGTACACCGGAATTATTTCCGCCGCTTTCCATGAGCTTGGAATAGGGGCACCATGTGCCATCGCATTAGCAATTAGCTGTATATATCTCCCCCATTTTAGCTTGTCATACAGGAAGACATCCGCAGGAACACCGTCCGGGCCAGGAGCCTTGCCAGACGCCACCCCTACCAATGCTAGATCCACCTCAGAGATAGAAAAATGATCTTCTGGATTAAACAACTGGGGGGACCCATAACTATCAGAAAGATCAGTAGGGGAAGCATACTGCGGTTTAAAATACTCCACCCACTTCTCTTGCGAGACATTATTTTGGGGACACTCAGGCTGCGCACCAGAACCCCACTTTACAATGCTCCAGAATAATTTACTATCATTCCGAAGACTTGCTTCGAGGAGGTCCTCCCACTTTTTACCATCCCATTGGCGTTTAGCCTTAGCGACACAGCTCTTGTAGATGATTCTTCTGTGACGAACCAGGCTTACATCGCCACCCTTCAGGGCAGACCCAAGCGATAGCCTTGCCTCCCTGCATTCTTTATTATACCAAGAGGCTTGTTGGTTAACGCCTCTTGGTCCTGGTCTCGCTTTTGTGAGGAAATAGGATTTCAGACTTGCAAATAAACTATCGTGCGCTGATGTTACATCCCTCAAGTTCCCCTCAGAGGCAAAAACTGGCTCAATAGCAATGATGGAACCATCCACCTCCTCTATAATTTTTGATAAGGTGGTAGGGTTCCCCATAAGTCCGGACCAACTCAAACGGCGCATGTCGTTAGATGACACCACCGCCACTCCCTGGCCTCAACAGGACCACAGTCTACCTTCCACCATTTATGTAATAAACAGAGAGGGTTGTGATCGCTCTCTGGAAGGGACACTATTTCCATATCAACAAGGGAGTGCCATAATTTCATATCAGCCAAAATATAATCAATTCGACTCCTACTCAGCCCGTTGTTAAATGTGCAGGCACCCTCACGATCGCTTGGCATCCTACCATTCAGAGCCCTCAGGCCCCTTTCCATACAAAGGGAATTAATCTGAATGGCAACTTCTGGCCATCTTGATATAGGGGACAACTCCAGGGGAGGGATACCCCAACATAACTCTTCACTATCCTGTGGGTCCCACTTATTATCGACAAGAGGTTCAAATGATATGTTAAAGTCACCTGCAACGATGATGAAGGTGTCAGCTGAATAAAGATCAAACAGGCGAAGTAGGTCATCAATGGCCAAAGATTTTACACCTCTGGAGCCCCTTACATACACATTATATATGTCGATTATACCTAGTGAACCAAGATCTAACCTCAACAGTTGAATGTTTCTACTTCCCGTGTGGAAAAGCTTGGTGGTCAAACACAATTCGCTTCTTAACCAGATAGTTAAACCCCCTGATGGACGCCCATGGGATCCCTTGGTTGCCGGGATGTGAAAATTTAGGTAGCCCATACAAAAACGTGGTTCGAGAAGCCAAGTCTCCTGGAATATACAAATGTCCATTGAGTTAATAAAAACTACCCAATCAGAAATAGCTAGCTTGGAATTTAAACCAGCAATATTCCAAGAACAAAGAGAGCCACCAGCCAGAGGAAAACCGGCAGTATCAGGGATGGTAAGTTGCGAATCTGCTAAAGGGCTAATGGCGGATGGATCAAGCCCCTGACAGGATTCCGGGGCAGAGACAGAATGACTGCTACTCAAGGCTATAGCCACTTGGTGGATAGGTATAGAATAGGGGTCAATACAAGGGTCAGCCATAGTGGACTCCTGGTTCTCAGTGTCCCTCACCCTCTCACCCCTATCCCAAAAACCAGCACCCCCCTCATTGTATAGTCAGTCATTGATATCCAGGGATGAACCAACTACGTCCCTATCGCTGCATTGGCCACGCTTCGACCCCCCTAGATCATGCGAGGGGTAGCTTCGCAGTTGGATGGAGGAACCTTCTGGGGGACAAGTTCTAAACTCAAAAGAAAGAAGATTTTCGGCGAGGTAATTGCTTTTAAGAGTTAGTTCGATGCAATCAACAGAGACCCTGGATGAAGAAAGTCTAATAGCTCTGGAGATATCCTCCCTAATGACTGAACGACAGCCCCTCACATGTTTCAACCAGTGGATCGCCTTGTTAGTCAGCGACTCGGGAGACTCGGTGCCGCCGTTAGATGGCAGTTTGGGAACATTGGTCATATAAATTTTGTTGGAACAATCAACGGCGTAGCCCTTGGGTGGGACATTACGATCACCCCGGCCTACCAGGGACCCCTGTTCTAAAGTGTCAGGGTCACTTCCCACGCCCAGCCTCTTTGTACGACTTGTTCTGTCCTGCAAAGTACATTTGGTATTGACTGTTGAGCGAACCAAAATGTGATTCGTGTCGGCCTGAACTGCATTACTATAGGTAACATAACCTTTAGAGCGAGGATTAAAAAGTCCTGGCCTGTCAGCCTGCGTTCCTAAGGGTTTTTCTGGAGCTGGAGAGGGGTTAGGTATAATAATGCCAGAGGCGGGGCGTGGGACAACAGAACACAACCCTGCTTTGCTAGTCAAAGACTCTATCACTAATTTCAGTGCGCTGACTTCATCTCTCAACAAGTTAACCGTTTTTATAAGATCTAATAAGGGATTAACAGATAAGTCGATAGAATTACCTAAGGGGATTGTGGGGGAATGCGACAAAGGTTCAGATGGAACCCCATTGGTAACAACCTGCTCATTCATCAAAGGAGAAAACCTGTTAAAGCAAGGAACAGCAGGAGCACTGCTCTGAGTATCAGCTGGAGCAAACAATGAAGAGCTATCCCCAACAATCGAACCCTCGGGCACATCCACTTTACTAACCCCCTTGGCAACTCTTGCAGTGGGCTTACAACGAAACATTTCCGGCACAATAAGTGCTGGCAGAGAGTTAACATGTCCAGAGTCAGCAGAAGATGGAACAGTGACCAGGCTATCGTCCGCCGGTGACTGGTCGGATCCCAAAATGGCCTCACACTCCCCCACTAGGACACCAATACGTGACAAAGTCCCCTCCGGATCGGGCTGTTTGCCAGCACGTCGCGGCTTCCTGATTTTCCGGACTTTAGGCAAAGAACTATTACCCCCTGTTCCCCCATAGCTCTCGGCTAGCTTTCTCTTGCCCATTCGGGAAGCAGTGGCAGCAACGTTGGAAATGTCAAAGGGGCACAACAGCAAGCAAGCACCACACAAGATATCAAAGCACCTTAAGTTGGAGAGCCACTCCTCAGAGGCTTTGCAGAATACAGCCAAGGGGGGTGGCCCAGCCCGGCCTCAGACGGCCCGCCCTTTGCCCGGGCTTAGCCCGGCGCCGCCCGCACGCGTCCCGCGACGCGGAAGGAGCCGTTCGATTTTAGCGCCTCCGGGCGCGGAAGTGCCTGCTGGTGGGGGCGGAGTCTCCAGGAAACCTGGGAGCCGTAGTCCTGTGCTCCCAACGTGTAGCAGCAAACCAACAGTGGCAGCGTCGGTCGAGAAAACAAACATCAGCCGCCCCAGCACAAGGAAGAGAGCGTCTGAGCCCTCGAGCTCCACTACGATGACCAGGTAAGGAGCCTGCATCTTTGCGCTCAAATTCACCAAGGGCTTCCGCTCCACCTAGGGAGCCGTTCGATTTTAGCGCCTCCGGGCGCGGAAGTGCCTGCGGGTGGGGGCGGAGTCTCCAGGAAACCTGGGAGCCGTAGTCCTGTGCTCCCAACGTGTAGCAGCAAACCAACAGTGGCAGCGTCGGTCGAGAAAACAAACATCAGCCGCCCCAGCACAAGGAAGAGAGCGTCTGAGCCCTCGAGCTCCACTACGATAACCAGGTAAGGAGCCTGCCTCTCGCGCTCAAATTCACCAACAGATACGGACCGCGGCCTACCATCCTCAGACGGAAGGACTGGTCAAGCGATACAATGCCACCCTTAAAAACACCCTCAAGAAACTCCTGGCCTTAGAAACCATAAAATGGGAGGACATGTTACCCCTGGCTTTATTCGCTATTCGAAGTAAAGTACAAAAAAGCACCGGTTATTCCCCTTGAAAATTACTATACGGCCATCAGCCACGCACGTTACTTGAGATGGCTCAAGAGAAATGGGAAAGCGAACCAGACGACTCAAAACCCCTGGTGGATTATGTGTCCGACTTGAAAACACACTTAGGACAAATCAGAACCATAGTCCGTAACAACCTAGAAGCAGCACAACCGGTCCAAAAGGAGCAGTATGAAAAAAGATCGAGAGAAAGGTCCTTCAGTATAGGTGATCCAGTGTTGCTAATGATGGCTTCCTCTGGCCACAAATTATTGGGACAACAGCAGGGGCCCTACACAGTGATCGAAAAAGTGACACCCTTGACCTACCGCATCGAATCGGATGCGGCTAGGGGTACCTCCCAGGTCTATCGCATCAATCTGTTGAAGAAATGGGAGAGGCCCTTGCCGGCACTCGGGAGCAGGGCGCAAGCACAAACCCCTTTATTTTATCAGTGTGTGGGCCCCATTCTCCCTTCTAATTTGAGGCAAGAACTGACGGAGGTCCTTGTTCCCCTACAGGACAACTTCTCCTTATCTCCAGGTAGAACCTCCCTTTTGGAACATGCCATAAAAACCCCTCCCGGGAAACGTGTGCGTCTCAGACCATATCATATACCCGAGGCACGCCGACTCACCATAAGAGAGGAGGTACAGCAGATGTTACGGATGGATATCATCGAATCGTCCATAAGCGAATGGAATTTGCCAATCGTTCTCATGCCGAAGCCTGACGGCTCGGTATGTTTCTGTATCGATTTTAGAGAAGTAAACAAAATATCTGAATTCGACACATATCCCCTCCCCAGGGTAGATGACATGGTCGAGAGAATAGGCAGAGCCAAGTATATCAGTACCCTTGACCTCTGGAAAGGCTACTGGCAAATCCCCTTACGAGAACAGGACAAGGAAAAGACCACATTTTTCACCCCTGATGGGTTGTATCAATTCAAAGTGCTACCCTTTGGGTTGCACGGAGCCCCTGCTACATTTCAAAGGGCCATGAACCAGATTCTGCGGCCCCATGAAGACTCTGCCGGAGCATATATCGACGACATCATTATCTACAGCAACACCTCGGAACAACACATGTCTCACCTGTCCCAGGTGATACAGGCTTTAGGGCAACATGGTCTTAAAATAAACCCCGCCAAAAGCCATCTGGCAGCTCAGACAGCGCGGTATCTGGGATACTTGTTGGGCGAGGGGGTTATTAGACCCCAAAACACCAAACTCACAGCCATCACCCAAATCCCGCTACCAAGAACAAAGAAAGACCTCCGGGCTTTTCTAGGTTTGCTCGGGTATTACCGCTGATTCATTCCCAACTTTTCCCACCTGGCGGCCGCCCTTACAAATCTGCTACAGAAAACGGTACACACCGAGGCCTTGTTAAAAGACCCTTCTCCCGACATCGTACAGGCCTTTGAAACCCTAAAATCGTCCCTCACTTCTGATACTGTTTTGGCCAGTCCTGATTACTTCCTTCCATTCGTTCTCCAGACCGATGCATTAGAACGGGGGCTAGGGGCCATATTGTCTCAGATAACAGATCAGGGAGAGGAGAAGCCCATATTATATATCAGACGGAAATTGTTCCCTGGAGAGCGGAACTATGCTGTTCTAGAGAAGGAAGCCCTTGCAATCAAGTGGGCAGTAGACACCCTACGGTATTATCTTGAGGGGAGGGAATTCACCTTATACACGGACCATGCCCCCTTGCAGTGGCTACCACGGAACGAAGACAACAATGAAAGGGTGTTAAGGTGGTTCCTATCATTACAACCTTACAGGTGATGGAGGGTCTCGAGCCACCATTTAATAACTTAAATACCATTCCCTAACCTACCCTGACAAGATGAAGTGTTGATGTCAGGCCCCTGCTCCCTGACACAAAACCTGAAAACATGCTAGAATTACCATATGTCCACTGAGCATAGTACATACACATAGAAGCCCATAGAACCGGTAAACCCAACAGACATAAGCCCAAATAGGAGGCCCAAGGCCAAAAGCCCACCGCCCCGCGACATCAATATGTAACCTTCAGAAGCTACTAGGCCCAGGATTGCCAGAGCTTACATTTCAGTTGCACCAGAAAACACGAGAAAGCTCAAGCCATTAGAAAAACACAGTAACTTTCCACCGTTACAAGGCCATTGCACACCCACACGTAGACAGAAAACCAGCTGGTACAAGTTGACACATTGTTTATCATCACTGAAACCCTATTTTTGAAAGTTAGCTTGCTCAAAGATAAACCACAATGTCTGATGAAAACTGCACCTGCCTTGTGGGCATTGGTCACATGCATTCTGTAGGAAATGTACGTGGTCACAACACTTTCTTTGTTTATACGTTGCGGTCAGGCATGACCTACCAACCGTTGTGCCACCTGGCCACCTTACCCCACCCACGGTCTTAGAACACATGCGGTTGACCCTTTCCTGTATCCTGGAACACATGCGGTCAAGCCACCTGTTGGCAAATGCGTCAGAAAGTACGTCAGGTCCACCACTAGTTCCCCATATCGAGGTATTTAAGATCCAACACGACAATTGGAAGGTAGAACTTTTCTGTGCTGTCCACAGGCCTGTTCTCCAGCCGGCTGCCTATCTGATTTGGGACCTTACAGCCTATTTCAGGTGGTACATCCCCCATTTGGGGATTTTTCCTTTATCTCTTAAAGATATCCTTCTTAGCTCTGTATTTTTGATCCACACCCATTCCCTTGCATTTCAGCTTTTAGTAACTAGGTTTTAGAGGATTATTTGTCTTAAATTAAGGTTGCCTCTGGGCACTATGCTTTCCTAGAATAGCTTCTGCTTCCATCTAAGTTGTCTCAAACGTATTCTTAAAGTCTTAGCCGTAGCACATGTAGCCACTTTGAAATGTTTTAGCTACCTAGATCTTTGTTCACAGACATAGCTTTATTTCAAACGATTATCTGCAAAAAGAATGCATTTCAGGAGCATCTAAACTTGCTGAGGGTTTAAATACGCCATATCATTAAGGGATCTCCAACCGATCCATCTTATCATCTATCTTTAGTCAGTATATTGCTTAAGAGTATGTGCTTATGATATTTAAATGCTTTCCCTGGCAGAGTGAAGCCAGGCTTTTTGCTGAAGTTTTTAGCCTGTGTAACGTGAATCCTCTTTCACATATTTAGCATGCTTGAGTTAATTAAATAAAAGGTGCCACTCCAAAATAAATGCCACTGCGTCATCTCACTTATTTGTTCCTCATTTCAGTAACTGTCGAGCTGGTGCCTGTGATCACCCACGGGAGGTATTTTGCATTCTTGAGGGGCAGTGACCACGCCCTTGGGGCTCTGATCAAAGATCTCCCTTTCTCATCGGTTCCACACGAAACACCGAAAGGGAACAGAGCACGGAAATGTGGAAAATCTGTCAAGATATCCCCAGGAACAAAGCACAGGGGTGCCATTCTTACCTGCCTTAGTAGACCGCTGTCGATCATCCCTCTTTCTCGAGTATGGAGCGGACTCCAAGGCTCGGTTTTCGGAAAGTCCAGTCCGGGAAAATAGCCACACCCACCTGTCGTGTTTCCCTACAGCGAGAGCGAGGCTGGGAACCGGAAGCAGGAGAAGCTGACCCCGAAAGCAGTTTCCCCCAGCCAATAAGAATGGATCAGGAGGGAGGGCCGACGACCCAGGAAGGAGCGGAGGTGTATGCTAAGCGGAACGCGGAGAGTCGGGAGAGCGAAGACAAAGACCATAGCGGAGCGATTGTCGAGAAGACAGACGAGCGGTGGAGCGAGGAGTGGTGGTGTCCACCGGAGGAGGCAGGAGAGCAGCCGCAACTCAGGAGAGCTGCGGCGGAGCCGGTGAGTGACCATAGCTCGGGGAAAACGAGGGAGGGTATTTGGGAGGAGGGAGGATAGCGGAGATTGGGGACACGGGTTAACAAGGCTAAAACACCGACCAGCACTGACTGCATGTTTGGGTCACAAATCGACCCGAGAAACCCTCCTTATTCTCCCCCACCATTCTTATCTTTTGGTTTTTCCTTGTACATACCTTCGGCACCTCTATAGACACTGGCGGAATATAGACCCCCTCACCAACTACTCTTTAAATTCCTCACCCTGTCTTGTCTTCGACCCTTCCGGTGCGGTGATGGGTATCCACTAATTTCCCCAACCCTCGAGTCACAAGATTGCGGACAGCCTCCTTTTTCTCCTCTCTTATGAGCTTCCGTGGAAACCCCAGCGAGACCGAGCCAGGCCTAGCGCCATCCCAACCCCGCCAGAAGATCACGAGGACGGAGACGAGAGAAGAAGAAGGAGGAGGAACACCTGCCACTGTGTCAAAAACCCCACACCCTGTCAATAAACCACCTAGCTTTAGAAAGTACATCAGCCTCCGCGTCTGTTTATCCGGCCCGCACTCCCACGCGGATGAAACCAGCATTTTATCAGCCATAGCATGTAATGTGCACATGCCTTCCTCTCCTAGTCTGTAGAATGGCCCACTGTAAAGAATATGGTCTCCGGGGCACAGTAATTATATTCCTAGCTAGACTATTGAGCCCTTCAGCTGTCACCCCTCACCCAGCAGTCATGTTGTGCCAGCTACCTCATAGAAGCGGGGAACAGTGATCCACTACACGGCTGTACAATGCATTGCCATTAAACACTAGGTTCCTCTGTCATAGTGCCACCCACTGGAGAGGGAGGATCATTCCTCCAACTGGTCGGAAAAATGAGGCTTCAGTGTGGGGCGAGATTAGGGTTGCTTTGTGCTCTCATCTTCTTCCTTATCAATTTCTTTGACATCATGAAGACATGCAGAATATGAGCTAGAGCCCGAGGATAGATTTTCCCACTCCCACCTCCGGCTTTGGCCTTGTGGAAGGGCAGTGAACTTTAATAAGATGTTCAGAAGCCCACTCCACAGAATGGAAGAATATGCGGTTAGAAAGAGTATCCAGCAGAAAAAGCGTTACTGAAGAAAATAAATGTGTTCTTCTGACGGATACTTCTAACCGAAGATTTTTCACCCTTCAAACAGATATCAGTGCAGTAACTCCCACAGTTGGAGGGTGTGGGGAGTGCAACCAGACCAGAAAGTCTCACATGACCAAGTGGGCAAAATGACTCTCTCGTTGGACCCAACTGTCAAATAGTTTTTCATAAGCATGTGCACGGACGCCCACGTCGCAGCCTAGCGGAAGTCAGGATCAACACCGGGCTTGCCAATATCATCTTAAGCGGCATTGACCAAGGTAACATGCACCAGCAGGCCTTCAGGGAGTTGCTTCTTTGCTTGTGCCTAGCAGATTCTCATGTTGTGACCTATCCTTTTTGAGAAGACCCTTTTCTGTACCCCCTTTCCTTTCTTTGCTCCCGATAATGCCACAAAGAGCTGATCATCCACCTGATGTGCTTTTGTGTAGTCAATGTAAAAACGTAAAGTCCTTTTGGTATCAAGTCGATTAAGTTTCTCCTCCTCCTTTGTGAGGCAGTGCAAAAAACACTGGCAGAGAGAAAGACTGGAAGACATGAAAAAAAGTCACAAAATAACCCTTACCGGTTACCCCTGCAGGGCCAATGATAGAACAAACAATAATGCATCAAACTCTGGCCTGCAAAGGGCTGGTGTGACTAGCGCCACACTAGGTAACTCATTTCCCCCAGTGACCACCATAGATAGACTGTTTTGAAGGGTGTTGGGCTATAAGGATGACAGAAAACCTTGGCCAGCAGATCAAAAGCATTTAACTTTTGCTGTACAATCTCCATGCATAGAGGTGTATGTTGTGGAGATCTAGATGCAGGAGCCGTCCCTTTTGCTCACCATGCCACCCCAGTTTGGACCTGGCCACATGCAAATCTGTCTTGACCCTGTGCCTCATGGGAACAGTCCAGCCCGAACTGCCAAGCCAGGTCCTCCCTGGACCGGAAACAAGCATCCTGGGACCAGTTACAGGGCATCACCCCTCATCAACCAGGTTAGCTTGAATCCAGTTGCGCAGTGAGCACGTGACCCACGTCTGGGCGTACCCTTCCCACTTAGGGTCGACAAAAGCAAAAGGAACAAATGATGGACGGAATGTTGAACAATGCAAACATTCTACCCTAGTCACAAAGATCTAGGTTTAATCCATCGTTCTTTTGCTCACCACGCCACCCCAGTTTGGACCTGGCCATATGCAAATCATTCTTGACCCTGTGTATCATTGGAACAGTCCAGCCCGAACTGCCAAGCCAGGTCCTCCCTGGACCGGACACAAGCATCCTGGGACCGGTTTCAGGGCATCACCCCATATCAGCCAGGCTAGCATGAATCCAGTGGCGCAGTGAGCATGGGACCCACTTCTGGGCATACCCTTCCCACTGAGGGCGACAAAAGCAAAACGAACAAAATGTGTGTCCTGCAAGTCCAGGGACACCAGCCACTCTCCTGGGTCCAGAGCAGAAAGAATCTGAGACAGTGTGAGAATTCTGATACTTTTTCTGGAGAAAGGCAGTCTGGGGGTGGAGTTCAGTAAAAGCTTGAGCCTCAGTTCATTTCAGTACATGAGGGAATAGTAATCCCATGTTGAGGCAAAGACCATGGGTTAGAGCCTGGTTACACACTGACTGGTTTCGCTTTTGTAATCTCACAGTGCAACAGAGGTCTGGAGTGGGCCAACAACGGCTCACAGAAGGAACACCAGCACTTGAGTTGGGGCATTTGCGCTTGCATGGAAAGGAAGGTGTGGACCCAGGGGCCAAGACAGAGGTGTAACCTGCATCAGAATGGACCAAGGAACAGATCCCATGGATTCAATTGGTGCCGAGGAAGTGCCTGCAGGAATAAGTTCAACTGGAAGCACGTACGGCTCTTTGGGATCCCAAGGTGGGCCAGAGAAAGACTGAAGCATCTGAAATAGCTGCAGCATGGCCTCCTTGAAAGTCGCTATTTGCTGCTGAGGCGAAAACACACTGGCAAATAGAGGTTCGCCAGCACCAGCTCAAAGTCAGAAAGCGCTTTAGGGGGTCTAATGTATTGTCTGACACCCTTACACCTTCTTCACTGATTTGTAGTGGCAAGTGGGATCGAGCTTGGCTTTTTTCGTGTATTCGACTTACCAGAAGACTGTGAGTAGGAAAGGGACTGTGAGTGAGACATGTTATGTTCTGCAACCTAGAGATTTGCCTCCTGTACCCAGAATACCTCCAGGTGCATGAAGACACATTTATTACATGACTCGGAGTCGTGACCAGAGTCCAAGCACCAAAGACATTCGTTGTGTGGGTCCGTAACAGACATCTGCTTTCCTGCAGTAACGGCACAGCTTGAATCCTGTTGTTTTCAGAGGAGGCATCGTACCACGCTCACTGTCTGAGGTAAATTTAAAGTTGCCTGATGATAGACAAAGGTGGGAGTAGAGCTTAGAATGTGTATAAAAGGTCGTAGAAAAGACACGTTTATATATGAATCTACTCTGTCACTTCATAGGTGGTATAGAGTCATAGCAGAAGTTATTAAACCTGGCTCACTGTCGAAGGTCAAATTAAAGTCATATGAAGTTGGATTAAGGTAGGTGCGGAGTTCGGGATCTGTGTCACAGGGTGTGGAAAGAAAGGATGGCACATATATGTGACTCTGTTTCACTACTTCCTGGTGGTACAGAATCACTGCAGAGCCATATAGCGCAACCTACTGGCCTGCGAGAGCATTGTTGTCAAATTCTCTGTATCCGGGCTGGCACCTCGGGATATTCTGAAGGTCATGAAGCTGCGATTCGAAGCATTTGTCAGAAACGGACATACATTCTGGAACAGTGAAGCACTTAAATTCCTAAAATAAGTAAATCATTATATGGGGGAAGTATTAAGTGGGTCTTTCAGTTAAGTTTAGAATAGTACTAAGATTTAGCTTTATTTGGCTTCATCTTTATAAAAGCCAGATAATATATATTCTACAAAGACTTTCGATATAAGATCATTTTCAAAAATAATACTTTACATCAATTAAAATTTGTTCCGAAATCTTGCAGAAATATTTGAGTGTAATATTTAAGTGTTTAAAAATATCAAACAAGAGGTTTTGCTAAAGTAAAAAGAAAAGGTGTGAACAATTTATCTGTACATATAGAACAATTCCTTTCATGTAGTGAATACTATGCCCATAGTGCAATGTTAAATAGCATAACAGACCTAAAATAGAGAGGTTACAGTATGCATTCAATAAAACCGGAGAATGTGCCCTTTAAACAGATAACTTGTGCCCTAGGCTTTTACCTGGGACAGTATATAATATAAACATCTAAGTGATTTTGAATGGCCATGAATCAGCCATAAAACCCAACATGACTTGTGGTGTACTCAGAGAACAGTGTTTTAAGATTATATATACATCAAACTGTGTTGCAAACTGAAATGGAAACAAAATGTCATCCATTCCCTGACAGCAGTTCAGGGTAATGTTAATAGTTTTTTTCCTGAGGTAATGAGATTGATCCAGTTATAGTGTCTTTGTCAGCTGGCGTCCAAGCTTGGGCAACGTGAAGCAGAGAAATATGAAGAACAAATAATCAACAGTCAATTTGTCTTTTTTTTTCCATTATAAAAGTGTATGTTTTATGTACAGGTAAACTCACACAATTTCAATACAATGGTCAGATTCCCAAACATTTTTGCAATATGGACTTTATTCAACTATTTAGAAAAACATTTATACTGTACAGAGCACCTAGTTTTCCAGCCATTATTGCACAAATACATGCACTACTTGGACATTCTAAATACAAAAGCCGTTTAGCACAAGTTTCAAATAAAACCATGTGAGACTGGCAGAGTGAGCAACATTAAAAAAAGACGGTGAGAAAGTGTCTGGAATAGTAGCTTCCATAGGCCTCGAGGGCTTTTCTGCCATGCCTCTTCTAGAGATGAAGGGCAAGCTAGAGAGGTTGTATATTTTGCAACGCTCTCCAAGTTTTCCCTCTATTAATAACATCAACATAGTATAGCATATGTGTCTGATCCATTATTCATATTTATTTTAAGTAAAGGTACATGGCTTTCCTGACTGAATGTGTTTAGTGGACCTAAAATATAGGACCCTTATTAAATCAACAGGTGAGCTGTACCTCCCAGCATCAGGTGGGGTTGCCAATGGGTTTCAAATACCCATGCATAAAGGTCTGCCTCCTACTGTTGATATTAAATACCAAATTAGTCTTTGGATGCCGTTGTGGAAGGGTAGCTTCGAGCTATCCCTGCAGGTATCACTGGTGTGTGAATAAAGAATCTAGAAGGCTGCACCTCACACCAGAGGGGTGACCTAAGGCATCTCCTCCTGTGGAGGGTGGGGAAGAACACCATGCAGTCCCCCTTTGCCCAGCATAAGGATTTTTCTCAGATTCCAGAAATGCCCTTGTATTTGATCTCCATCATATCTAGAATGGAAGATCACACTTTTTGGTAGCACCAGTAAATCGGAGTGAGCTTTTCCCTTGCTTTGGTCATTGTATTGGTTCCCAATACTTAACAGAGTTTGTATAAAGGCAATGTCTGATTCATCACACCATTTGTCTTGCGCATGCCATTTTTGACTAACAGGTTCACTCTTCACGTACAGTTACATGTGTAACGTTTAGTGTCCAGCAGATTTGGAGACAATGCTCGTTGTCAGTTCTGGAAACTACTCTCTGGAAAACCTGCCTCTCACCCTCTACATCCCAGACAACCTACTGATTTTCTATAAATAGCTCTAAGCATTGCTTGTTTCTACGTAGTAATTTACAATTCAGGAAAAGTCACTCCTTGATCAGTCTATTACCATTAACGCAAGAAACTACTAGAGAACATCACCTTCTTAGGTATGAAATATGCACAACACATTCACTTTTCATGATATGATTAAGGAACTTAGAAGCAATGTAGTATGCCTTGTTTAGAAAGACATAAGGTGGAGTGGGTAAGGCAGAGGTCATTAAAACGTATACTCTTGACTACTGCCAACCAGTGTAGGGAGAGCATATATATGGGGGGCAGTAATTTCAAATTTCTTTGACATATGATGATCCTAGCAGCTGCGGTTTGCAAAACAGGTAGCTCAGAAGATCAAGGTACACTGTACTGCAGTAGTGAAAACATGAGGTAATAGATACTGTCACCCTAGGGATGCTCTGCATGAGTCATCTATCAAAGACACCAATTCAGATTTATGCTGCACAGATGTCAAAATTCAGAATGATGAGAACTTAACATGTCTTTGGTTTAAAGAACGTTTTGCAGTTTTGAAATGTGCTTGCCATCAATTTGTATGTGAGGGGAAGCTGTAATATAGACCTTTAGTTGCTGACCTCAAGAGGATCTAGAACTAAAAAGATAACCAAATAAGGGGGTGATCTTTATCAGGAGAGACAGGGCTATGACTAGTAGATCTTGGGCTTCCCAAGGAAGGTGGGGACAAAGGCAGACAACTTAGGTTGGAGGTCAGAATTAGCTTCAAGGACTATCCCCAGCTGCCCCCAGTCATCACTGAGGCATCCACATGACTAAAAAAAAAAAGAAGTAAACAGCATGGATTAACATGCTTTTGACCATGATTTGCAAACCATATCAGTTGATAATGAGACCAGTGCATGTCATGAAATTTGTTAAGCCCTATCTTCCTCCACCACAGAAGCCCTCAACGCTGTAGAACAAAGTCTTCAATTAAGACTTTCCTGACGCTGTTCCTCCGAGTAGGAAAAGGGTACATTTTAAGTGTGCAACAAATACCTGTAGTCGTAATCAGTTTAATGTTAACAATGTGTTTAAAAACAGCGTTGTCTGAACTTAAAATCCAGTGCAAGTCTTGAAATTAGGGACTATAAACCAAGATAAGGTTGTCGAGTTCTAGGTGGCTTGTCCTAGTCAAATGTTTTTATAAAAAACAGATTCAACTTACAGATTGAACAATGTCTTATCCACATTACTTTGAATGTCACTCTGTCTTTGAAAGGCAACCAGTGGAGTGACTCAATGACTAGAGAAATACTGACCAGACAACCCAGATGAATAGGGGCTCGGCAATCGATGTTCACCTAACAATCCACATGATATAGGGTAGTGCCATTTTGTAGCTGCTTCAGGATCTGAAGAATCTATAGTGTGAGGCCAAATTCAAATATATGTGGTAATACCATAAGCAGTGCATTCCTAACCACTTACATTATTTACTTTTTTATACTGATTCTCTGGAATGAGCCTAGCTGTAAAATCCATATGCCTGAAGGCCACAAAGAAGTTAGCTCACCAACCTCAATTATTCCCATCTTTTTTGGGATCGTCTTTCCAGCATTTAAGACTCATTCACATCAACTGTAGCAAGCACAATGTCTTATGAACCTCTGGGTAGGAAAGACAGAACTTCAAGGAATGTCGTATGATGCCTGAGGAACTGCCCAAACCATGTTGTCAGTTGTGAGAAACTGTGATTCTTGCAATTCCAGTGAGAGTGGAAAAAGGCAACTTCCATAATGAGGAAAAATGCAGGACCAGTCCTAATAAGGACAATAGCAAATGAACGAAGCAGAACACAAAGGATGAGAGTTCGTATGACGGCAAAAGAAAACTAGCCTCCCCTTTTGCTTATCTGTTAGAAAACTTGTACCACGCACATTCATGCATCTGATTTTGTCTCAGCTGGAACAAAAGGCACTGCTGATGATGTTGGAAGTAATGAAGGGGTTAGGATAGTGGCCTTAGTAGATTGATCTGGGACTGGTGATTTAATAGTACCTTCTACTGTTGCTGCTGGAGGGTCTGGGTGAGGGGACTTGGCAGTGTCTTCCTTAACTACTAGTGAAGGAAATGTCGGAGGACCAGTTGTAAGTGACTTGAAGATGAATGTTGCAGCCTTAAGAACCACTGGACGAGAAATAAAAGTAGGAACTTCCAATATCCTTTCCTCTATATATGTGTCAAGATCATCATTTTCTCTTTTAATTTCACCATAGACATTATCAGATGCAAATAACTGACTCTTTCCCTTCTCCCAGTTACTAGCTCGTGCTCTTTCTTTTTTACTTAATCTTGCAATCTTTTCCTTAGTAGCTGGCAGAGACTTCCTGTGGTAACTTTTTTTCTTCTCTGGCTTGTCTCCAAGCCGGGCAGTACATCTCTGGTTACCATGGTGTGTTCGAAGTTGTGATTTCTGGCTAAACCTCTTTCCACAGCCAGTGCATGGAAAAGGCCTAGTGTGGACATTACTGTGCACTTGCAAAACTTTCTTTTTACTAAAGCTCTTGCCACAAATTTTGCAGGTATGTGGTTTTTTGTTTATCTTCAGCTCGGCCTCAGGATCATTTCTTCTGTGGATTCTCTGATGCCGTATAACAGTTGACCTTCGAGTATATTTCTTCCCACACTCCGGACAAGGAAAAGGTCTCAAGATTTGTTTTTTCTCTTCACTCTTAATGTTAGTGTTTCTATGGATTCTCTGATGACTTAAAAACTTTGCTTTCATAGTGAAGCTCTTATCACAGTGAGTGCAGGAAAATGATCTTGAGGTTTGCGAACTAAGGTTTTTCTGGGTGTTCGTTACTCTGTGGTTTCTCTCGTGACGTACTAAGTTTTGCTTTAAAGTAAAACTCTTATTGCATTTTGTGCAGGATAATGACCTTGATATTTGTGAATTCAGGTTTATTTGTGTATTAGTGTTTCTGTGGATTCTCTGGTGAAGTACAAAATGTTCCTTTATACTAAAACTCTTATCACACTTTGTGCAGGAAAATGGCAGAGAGATTTGTAAATTTAAGTTGTTCTGGGTGGTATTGTTTTTGTGTACTCGCTGGTGAAGTACTAAGTTTGCTTTCAGGGTAAACTTCTCATCACATTGCGTACAGGGAAATATTCTTTCTCTTTTGGAGCTTTCTGGATGGCTTTTGAGATGTCGCTTTAGATTGCCGTTTTGGCTAAAGCACTTTCCACACACAGAGCAAAGGAAGGGCTGTTCTCCAGTATGGACTCTCTGGTGAATTTTTAAATGGTTTTGATGACCAAATTCCTTCTCACATTCAGTGCAGAAAAAGGTGTGCTTTTGTGCATGGTCTTTCTGGTGCTTTTCAAGCCCTGACTTCACCATGAAGCCCTTTCCACACTCACTACAGGAAAATGGCATCTCCTTTTTATGAATCCTTAGGTGATTTACAAGCATGGCCTTGAAATTAAAGGTTTTTGCACACTTTGTGCAGGAAAATAATCTCTCTAGAGTGTCGTTTTTCTGGTTTAAGGTACCATTTCTCAATTGAGAAACCTTCTTTTCACCATCTATGCATAGACGAGCACCACTCTCCTTCATTTTTCCAAGTCTGTCGCCAGATCACTGCAAAGTAAAAAAAAAATTAAAAAAAACAATTATCTGGTGTTTTACTGCCAGAAAATAACAATTTGTAGTAGGAACTTATTATGCAAAGGCCTCTATTTTGAAATATGGGGAAAATCGGATGTGGCTCGTAATTGATGACATTGGTCATAAACAGGTTTGTGGGGTCAACGTCACGCCCCACCCAACAGATACATTTTACCAGCTAAAACCTTCTGATGTCTCCAGGTTGGACACTGGCCATAAGTGGGGAATTACTATGAGGATAAGAAGCGGCAATACAAATTGCTTAGGTAATTTCCTATTTTTAGGGCTGCTCATAGTGCAAATCGCTAGACGTGGGTATTCCTTTGTCTAAGAAATACCAACAACCACAATTTTGGTAATTTCAGGTGCAGGGATGCAGCATTCGTTTTCCGAATGAGGGCTACAGTAATTATAGATGTAGAAAAATAAGCTTTGCGTTGAACTAGTATAACACCATAAATGCAGCTATAGATAGAGTGACAGTCAAACAATGAGAAAATGGCAAGTTAGTAAGACTCATTAATTATTCCCATATCGACAACAGAAACATTTTGACAACTAAGCGCAAGGTAAGAATCACAACTCTCATAACAAGCATGTTAAGTATTACTATGAAAAACATAACACATTTGATGTGTAAGCTTTGGAAGTTCTGCTAAAGTGGACTACGAAAACAGCCCTGTAAAACCAAGCGGTGAGCGAGTTCAATGACAGGAAACATGAAGATGGACCAGTAACAAGCAATATTATGGGTACAGATCACTAACTGTCCAGCTGTAGGTTGCATCAGACACCTTAGACTAAGTAAGCATCAAGCAGTCCCTAAAAAGATTTGTGTAGAGGAATAAAAAAAAAAAAAAAAAAACTGTACAGCATGCACATTGCCGAATTTGTCAGTAATTTGAAGCCATACTGTTGCGCAATGGGCTCCGTTCCTCCATTTACATGAAGAAAACAATTTGCAGGGCAGACACAATTTGCTACAAGCCTGCTTGGCTGGATACTGCATTACATTTCTACATGTATACGCGTCCATGCTGACGATCCCTGCTTTTTCAATCAGTTATGGTTGAAATGTACAGTTGCCACACCACGTACAGTGATTTGGGGCAGGAATTTTAACTTTGTCCTAAGCAAGGCATATTAACTGTTTATGGGCAGAGTGGTGTACACACAATGTTGCCGTGACGGCTTTCATAGACATAATTGAAGCACATAACCTAGTGGAGATTTGGAGTCATAGGTTCCCCAACATGAAAGAAGGAACACGCATCCCCACTGCACACGATTCAGGAGTAAGGTTAGATTATTCGATAGACACACAGGATCCTAACACCAGGTGTTCTCATGGCACCTTTCCCTGTTGGAGCTTGTAGACAAAGCTGTGCGAGAGGAGATCAAGTCTGGAATACTGACCTACTTTCAAATAAATGATAACTCTGTGTCCTCATTGGGTGTACTGTGGTACTTCTTCAAGGAATATATGTGTGGTGTCTGCATTGCAAAGCAATATGGCATAAGAAGGTCCCTCTGAGACGGACTAGACAATCTAGAACAGGAACTCCAAGCATTGGAGCAGAACTCCGAGACAAGCCCTACTGCACAAACGCTGACGGAAATTAGGGCCAAGAAGTAAGCATCAGCACACAATGTATTGCCAGACAATATGGGGAAGCGGATAGGCCAAGTAGGGCTCTTGCACTACTGATGTTCCCTGCCTCAACTAAACTGCAACTAGACAATGATGATGGCCATAGGCTACACGATTCAGACTCAATCCTGACAGAATTTGTCAAATGTTACTCTCCATTGTATACAACCTGCATACAGAAGACAACTACACAGCACACCTAGACTGTATAGCAAAGCCATGAATTGCGGGACCACAGTAACAGTTCTTAGGGGACCCTATTACAACAGATGACATTGCAGCAGCAGTCTTTGAATTTCCCACTGCTAAGACCCTGAGGAACAATGGGTTCCCTGGGGAATATTTAAAAGCCTATGCCCCACTACTGATCCCCCACCTACAAAAGGTCTTTAAGGAGGCGACACAATAAGGCTCTTTCCGCAATGCTTTCAAGAGACAATCATTATACTTTTAAAACCTAGCAAACTGTTACGTCTCCCGAATCGTACAGGCCAATTTTGTTCATTAACACTAATGCTAAAATATTCGCCAGGATCATTGCATATAGACTCCTCCCGGCCCTAGTTCTCCCTGATTAGGCAGGATTTGTACCCAGGAGATCATCGGCGCACAAACTGAGAACATTATTGGCATGATATACCAGCTGGAACCAGAACAGAAGGCGGCAGCAGGCCTCATTGATGCCACCAAAGATTGCGACTCATTGGAATGGGATTATTTGTTTGCGGTATTAGCCCGTAATGGATTCGTTCCCAGATTTCTTATTTTGATATACACTGGCCCCAGAGCCAAAATGCATCTCTTTGGACTGATCTCTGACCCGTTCACCACGTGCCACTTGTCAGTGTTGCCCGTTGTCCCCTATATTATCTGCCTTGGTTTCTGAGCCTCTGGTATTCGTCAACTACATGGCCATCACGACCTGACTTTTTCCCCCCCGTAACATAACTGTGTCACTCTACCTGGATGATATAACAATATCTGTGTGGCCTGGCCAAAAATCTAGGACCAGTTAACTGAGCGTTTACACTCTTTAAAGAAGTGATACTCAAAGTACGGACCGTGGCCCGTTTGCGGCCCTTCTGACTTTCACATGCGGCCCCCTTGGTGAACAGCAGAACTGGGTTGCTGCTTACTTAAAAGAGCATTAACTTTCAGAAAGATGGTAAATAAGCAGGCAAACATTTATTTACAAGACAACAGAAGTTAAAAAAAAGTATTCTGCATCACAACTTTCGGAACATTCATTTTTAAGACATCTTGAAACAAATGTGTTTAAAAATGACAATATGTCTTCAAAATTCAAAAAGTCTTCTTATTAACATGCAGAATAATTGCACCTTAGTATATAAGATTGTATCAGTGCATTTAAAAGTATTTTTTAATAGTGATAGTTTTTAAAAATGAACATAGAAACATTCATGCCTCCTCCCACCCTGACAACAATTCCAATAGTGAACTAAGAGGCATGTCAGTTGTCCTGTCGAACCCTCTGGGTGGCTAGGGTTCTTACTATACATGGATAAAATTATAGTTTATTAAATCGAAAACATTAGAATGCTTTGTACAGTGCATATTCTGAACACAGATATTTCAAGGTGTTCCTACATGTGAAATGAAGAAAAACGAGGGAAATTAAATAAAACAATTGCCTAGGATCACACAATTTGGTCAAATGGGCAAACAGGGATTGATCGTAGGTTTTTTGATTTCACATTGTGCACTTTTATTTCATTCCAAGTAGAGAACACTGGTAAAGGAATAGCGATTCAGATACTTCTTAGCACAGTATTGTCAAATCTAAGACTCTTCTAGAGACTAGGGGATTAATTTAGAGGACAGTATGGACTGAAACCCTCAAAATTACTCCATGACTCACTGATCACACTATGTCCATACTTCGCTTTCCCAATGCCCACCTTACCCCCAGCCCGCACAGCCCCAATCCCATCCTGCTGAACTTAATGCAGCCCTCGGGCGGACCACAGACCATATTTTGAGACACCTGGGAAAATGTTTGTGAGTACCCATGCTTTAAAGCATACTTCGGCATAACAATGAACTCAAATACATCCTTTAATGCCAGCCACACAATTTCAGCCACATGCATTTTCCCTGAGTGGAGTCAACCTCCGTCAAGTATATGAATCAGTCGAGAACAGTCATCACAAAAAATCGTGGGACTACCATTGTCAAAACCGAAGACCAAGTGTGCGAATGGTGCAGACTTCCTATTACATGGCAGGGTTGCCCTTATGAAAATGACTACTTTGCCCAAACTATTATATCTTTTTTATCACATAGCAATCCCTATGCCCCAGCACTTTTTCAGAACACCTAAATCCCTAATGGTTACCCTGGATTGGGTGCGGAAACGTTGAAATTGCCATATGGATAAGGGGTACTAACTGCACCAGACTTTGAACAGTACTACTACAGCACTCTGTCTCACTTTGCATACTGCTAGTTGCATCCCCCATACATGAATCATCTTGCCACTGAACATGAACTAGTTCATCTCGCCCCCCACCCCCCGCGATAGGTGATCCCTCCCACACTACCGGTTGGAAATCAACACTCCAGTATGCACACAACTAACTTGGGAGGGACTTCCTAAAAGATGAGGGAGCCCGATACTTTACTCAAGGTATAAACCTCTCAAGCACCTCCCACAATTAAAATGTCCTGCCATGACTGTTCGCTTGGGGTGTCAAAATTGTAGGACACCATTCCCCATATAACCATTTTCTAGAGACCACAACGGTCATGAATAGGGGGGATACCACAGCACTAGACTCACTAATTTTCCTTCAACCGAGAGCCTTATGCAAAGCTCATTACCCTCCCTTCCCTCAAAGCCTGACCATATGCACCACACTAAACCTATTTGTTACTGCCCAATCCAACAAACGGCTCATGATAAAACTCTACCTAGAATTGCAGAGTGTTCCCCTCAACCATACCCAAAGCAAGGCACAGTGGGAGGAGCTTTTGGGAGGCACAGTGGCCGCTAAGGAATGGGCATAGTGTTGCACTCAGATGGGTGAAATATGCTCTAATGGTCGTGTCTGGCTTATACATCTGAAATTTCTACACTGCGCTCCAGTCAAACTTCATAAATGGGGACTACACACCGACTCCAGATACACCTGGTGCTGTGCCCTGGACATAGACTTTCTCCATGGTGCATGGCCCAAGAATAGCCCGCTACTGACATAGGATGTCCCAACTCATCTCCGACATGATTGGCCAGACGTTGGAGCTCTATAGGTTTGCTCCTCACCAAGAGCGGAGTTGCCTGCATAAGGGGTGGTAATTTAGCCCCAGTACTTGGAGTATGGCTGCGAGACACATTGTTCTATAATGAGAATACTAATGGGTGCTTCTCTGGGTATATGGCGCTTAAGGACTAGCCGCGCTTTGTATATTAGGATTATGTATTTATCCCCATGTGGTGCTAAAAGAGGAGTTATTCCCTCTACTTCCGAAAAACCAGATCGACAAGACCGGACAATAGGCTTGCACAAACTCTACACAATAATTCAGTAAATTCAAAAACTAAATTGGCAGTACAGTGGTAAAAATTAAATAAATTCTTTTTGCAGCGATTCACGTATTTCTTTTTTTAAAAAATTGTTTGAGTTTTATATAGCACGAATTTGACCCGAAGGTATCAGGTATCAAAGCGCTTTACATGAGCACCAGTTTTGTTACAGATGGTCACATTCCTTTCTGTTAGGCACGGGAAGATTAAGTGATTTGCCCATAATCACAGGATGTTGAGCATCGATATCGAGACTCGAACCCTGTTCCCCAGCTTCGAAGTTGACCG